>NC_137545.1:31159379-31815655 GCF_963082525.1 Nesoenas mayeri
AAAGCTGAACAAAGATTAGAGACTGTATACTTTGAATTCTGTATGCCTCAAATTGCAAAGACATGTAGATTACAGTAGCATGAAATGAGTACCCCCAGTTGTGGTAAGAGATGAAGATTAATGGTCTGGAAATGAGTCCTGAAAAGAGTGACCTAAGAAAAAAACCGCTTTATTTCCTGCTTTTGAAGCACTTTGTTATAAAAACTACCTATTGGCTCTCCTCCTGCACTTAGTTCTGCTCTTAATCTACTTGTAAAAGAGGCATTTATGACATCTGCTTCTGACTGAACCAAATGGAACTGCAGTGTATACACTAAAACCCTGCAGTGAGCTTGAATCCTGGAGCTTGCCTTTACAATACTTGAGATGAACACAGAGTTCCAGTGACCTCCCTGAAACTGTATGGTAGCAAATTTCAGCATGTCTCATCTCCCTGAAGTTTTACCAGTGCATGAGATACCTACCTATGTAGAAGCAGTTACAGCACACAAAAGGTTTGGTAAAATGCATGGGGGAAAAGCATTAGTTTGCTGCTTATGAAGGCAGATCTGCATCCTGAGCTTTGTAAGTGATGCTGTCAAATGCCAATGGACTGCTCACTTCAGCTTTGTTAACTAAATATTTTCAACTGTTGTCTGTCAGGTTCAGAGATTGCCAGCCAGCATCATCATTACATAATTCTGTACTTCCAATCAATCAATCTTGATTGATTTCTTTGCTAGGGAAATATTTATCTTGCCATCTCTGTTCTTTTAGAGAAAAGGAGAAATCTGTACAGAATGAGAACTGGGAAGGGGGAATGAATGGCTTCATTCTTCACCACTGCTCCCTGCCAAAATCTGCTGGGATGGAAGAATGCGACTTTGTCCTTTCCCAGCTTTCACTAGTGCAGTGACCAGATCTGACAAAAGAGAACAAATAGCTCTTAAATACACCAGCGCTTGGCTTTCATCAGCTTCTGAAGTGAAGTGAACGATAAAAAGTTCACCCTTTGCCATGTTCAAAGTCTGCTCCAGAGTCAGAAATGCAAGGATGTGAGGGTTTTCTTTTTCGGAATTCCTTGTGATCTGTGAACAAATAGAAGTTGCTCCAAAATGTGACTGTGTTAGACTCCATCTCCCTGCACAGAGTGATTTCCAGTGGCACCAGGAACGCTGCTCAAAAGCAGAAAGCTTGGGGATCGCACGCCCTGCTGCTGCCGTTCATCTTTCCTTCCCATCCTGCATCGCTGCCTAGCTCCATGTTTTCATTGAAGAGTAAAGTACAAATACAGTTTGTCTAGTACATGGAAACAATAAACATTCATAATGAGCTAGAATACTGACAAATCCCAGCAGCTTTACTGTTTTATGTGAACAACTGAAGTGTCTTATAAGTTAGACATCTTGAGGCGTTATCAGGTCCCAGATGCTTTCCCCTCTAGCTATGTGCTTTTTCCATAAAATAAAAAGTAAAACACCACTGTTTTTTTCAAGCACAAAATAGAAAGTATTGAGAAAAAATGTCTTTAATATTGATGGAAATATTTCCTTGGTGTTGTAGAACTTACACTTGCTTGCATTAAAATATTTCTTAATAGTACTAATCTTTTGAAAAGTTTGGAATATAATTGCTAATAGACTAGAGTGACCTAATCTGACTGGTTGTTCGAGTAAAGGAAGATGAGAGGGAAGTTAAGCCACAAAATGGTGCTTAAAGCACCAGTGTACTCACGTGCTCAATTAAAATAACCAAATTTACTGTATTACTAGTACTGGAATAATGCATTAGAAATTCTGTGCAGGGGCTGTTAATGTACAGCATCCTGTTCAGTGAGGTCCAGCGTGAGGATTTAAAGATTGTCACAGTTGGGTACTGTGATGATGATGATTATTATTATTTCAGTTTTAACACCAGACTTTTGGCAATTCCAGGAGCTTCTTGAAAATACCACCACTTAAATGTTTAATACTTTATTGTTTTGTTAGTCTTCATGAATTATGTGAATTTGCACCTCTTAGTATCTGGTAGCAGTAGTCATTAGTAACACTGGTGGTTGTTCCTCATACCTTTTTATGTTGACAGTGACCCCTGAAGATTTTGCGAAATTCTGTATTTAGTGCTGACTGGGGTCAAGATTTTAAAATGGGTTCTTTAGGTAGTCTTCTAAGTTCCTATGCAGATGCCTCAAAAGGTGATTCAGAGGGAGACAAGAAAATGTTTTTTGCCTCCCTGAAGACCTAATAACCTGAAAGTTTTCACTAATATTTCCAGTTAATAAATTCTGTGAATAAAGGAAAAGCTAAAGGAGAGCTTATTTTAAACTTCTGCCCCTCTCTGTCTGTCCATGCACTGGGCATCGTTCCTCTGGCCGTGCCGCAGTCCCTGCACTCAGGGTGCAGTGGGGTTGTCCCTGCTGCGGAAGGCAGAGCCTCTGGGGGCAGCCCGGGTGGGGGATGGCAAGGACTGCGAGGCTCTGTCTCCCTCTGCTGAGCTGTAGCCTGAGAAGAAAGGTCACCAGGTTTAGTTTCCACTCAGTTAATTAAATTCTGTTGCTAGTCAAATAGCAATTATTAGATTGAATGCTTAATTAACGTTTTTTATCATTAAGAAATGCAGCTCACATAATGCAATATACTGTAGTGAAAGGTTTCATATTTTTAATTGTCTTACGTATCTGGTTGCCAGTTTGCTCTGATAGAGTCAGCGATGGGGGAGGTAGCTAACAGCACATTAAACTGTTGTTCTAATTTATAAGTGCATTCTAAGATCAAAATCTTCTCAACTTTGCATTTGAGAGTAAATTATCAACTTTTTTATATATATATATATAGTTATGCTATAGTGGTATAATATGCTGGTTGCTATATTGATCTATCAGTAAACCAGGCTGCAAATTTAGGGTCTGTTTCCCTTGTTGCATGCTGGATTTTCAGCACAGGGCTTTGAATCTCCACTTCTAAGCATCGTGCTTTTTTTTACTTTATGTCTTGTTGTGACTTTACAACTGCATTTCAAAACAAAGAAATAGCCTTTTCATTTCACTGTAAATCTGCTGACTTTCAGAGCCTTGTTGTTATTTAGAGATGTTAATAAACTTCAGCCCAGACTTTTCCATGTGGGAACTGCTACTAATGAAGATTTTTTCCATGTCTAGGATGAAGTGGTAAAGTTGACAGATAAATGTCTTAAGAATGCAATTGAGAGCCCAGTCGCAGCAGCAACGTGGCTTCCAGCAGATATGAAAAGCAATATCCTGAAGGCCCAGGCAGAAGCAGGGCACAAGGTAAATGCTCAGCTGAGAGGGGTTGTGACATTTCTTGAATGTTTTTATTTCCCTTCAGTTGCCTGGTGTTGGAGAAGGTGCCTTGCAGGTACAGGTTCTCCAAGAGCCAAAGTCCAGAGTAGAATAAAAGAGCCTTTCAGCCTTCCTCCATGATAATAGTCATCCAGTACTGGAATGGTTGTCCTAGGAAGAATCTCCATCCTTGATGATACTGAACATGGAACTGAACAAGGCCCTTAACAAGGCCTGGTTTGAGTGGTGACTGAGTCAGATAACCTCCAGGGGTTGTCTTCTAACCAAGAAATTATTCTGTGACTAAGGCTATGCTTCTAGAATGTTCTACTAGATTTTATAGCAAATAATGGTGTTTTATTTGGCTATATTTGTGAATTATTTCCGCACTGAAGTTTTCACATAGGATTGATTTTTCGAGTCCCTGAGCAGTAGATGAACAACACACTTTCATGCTGGGAGGGAGCCACTCAGCTCTTCTGTGGATCTCAGAACCCCCACAAGATGGAAACAGGTGTCAGAAATGTATATCTTTGTTCATTTTTTCCTCTCAGGTCATAAGAGAAGACAGCCTGACAGGTGTCAAGAATTCCAATATTCAGGATGCTGCTGCCAGGTACTGAACACTTTTGGGAAGAAATATGTGATCTTGTTACCCAAGTACAGCACTGAGTGCTGTACAGTTCAGTGTGGTCTTTCAGTGGCTTGGTGATCACTGCATTTTACCTTGTTATAGCGTAGCTTGACATGGTGAGTGTGAAGTGTCTTTAAATTGAAAACCAGCAAGCAGTACAGTTGCTAAGTTTTGTTATATACAAGGTAATCCAGATACTCTTTATTCTCCCATACTTTAATTTGATAGACATTGTTCTAACAGCAGCTTCTGTCACTGTAGTTATTTCTGACCCACGAACAACTTCATTGTGGGGAGAGGGGTTGGGTCTGCTTACAGTAGCTGTTTTCTAGTGGAGAAAAAAATTTGTATACAAAAACCTGACATCGACAGTTGATTTCCTAAGAACTACTGAATTTCAAATGATTGCTAATACCAGTGGGATTTCAGGCATTGGAAAAGTTAATGGGTTACGGCATGTAATCTCTTGACCATTCGTGAATATGAGCATGTATCAGACCTCAAAGAGCACATGGGGATATTGAATAAAATGTACATCTAGCCATCTCCAAAATACGCTGTAACAACTGACTCACTAAGAGCTTTCTGTGGAATGTTGTACCTGTTTATTATTTTGTGTTATTTTTGTTGTTTTGTGCCAGGAACATTCTCCCATTAGGGAAAACACAGAGTAGTTCCCCAGCAACCAGTCCAGTATTTCAAGACCCGAGAGAGCTGCTGAAAGCAATCCCTGCCTCAAACACCTTTGTTCTGTAAGTGATTCAGGAAAAACGTGTTTCTGGGGTAAGGGAACCATGTGGAGATTATCATGAGCACATCTGAAAAGTTGAGGAACAGTTGCTGAGCAGTTAGGCTACATCTAACTGAGCAGGTTTACCGATGCATCTTTAATTACTGTTGCAGGAGGTAATCAGCATAGGCTGGGCCTCAGGGTGAGTATCCTAGCAAGGAGCAAGCAAATCTCTCTCATCTTCTGAAACAGCTGAAATATTTGATGTCTTGCTGCTGCTGGCTCTAAAGAGGAAGATAAGAGGATGGCAGGGAAGGCCTCAGGCGAATTAGAAACAGGGGCTGAAGATCCTTTGAGACAGAAGATATTGATACGGACAGGTCTCTACATAGCTATAGCTGAAACTAGGAAAGGGAGCAGTAATCTGCAGAGGTTGTTGGAAGGCATTTACTTCGACAAGCACACAAACATTTGTCTTCTGTCTGCCTCACATGGAACTGGTGTGTCGAGTTTTTGGGTTGAGCTTTCAGGGAAGCAGCACTGTGTGCTGATGAGAATGTTTTCTTCTTTCAGGAATGCATTAAATGACGACAAGGCTGCCTCTAACCATGAGGACCTGCTGATTCCAGCTAATCTGGCTCCAGCTGAGGAAGCTGCTGTTTCAAAGGTATCGCCACCTGCCAGCCTGGAAGGTTTCTGTGTGTCACGTTCTGAGCTACTGGTGCCTCCAGGCAAGCAGAGCACACCTTGCTGCGTGCCTCCCATAACTCAGTGAATACCCGTCATTGCTGAATGCCAGAGAGCGCTTTCTGGATCAGGCAGGGACACTGTGCAGATCTCTCCAGAGGCCGTTTCTGGGTGTCCTTCCAGGTTCTTTGCCTGACACTTATTTTTCAAAATTGATAGTTTTCCTCACACCAGTGGGGATCTCCTACCATCCCAGTGAGGAAAGAGGTGACAGGGGTGAAATTCTGACATAGGCAATTCCTATCAAAAGAACCCCAGAGGGAAAAGTTTAAAGTGAAATGTTTATTGGTTGTATTCTGGTTACCTTAAGGATCAGATAATTTTTAACTGGACTTCATGAAATGCACATAGTAGTTCGGGGTCAACTCTCCTTTGCCCCCTCCAAAATAGAAGAGGAGTCTAACACTGGACTCTGCTGGTGCTGCAGCAGACTCAGGGGTTATTCTGGATCACTAAAGCACTATGCCCTTTAGCTTTTGTCCCTCTAAACCAGCATTATGTAGTTGATCCCACTGAATAATTATCAGTCTCATCTTCGGAGTTCAAATACTCAGCTCCCAGACCTTGCCGACCACCTTGTCGGATGGCGCAGTGCCACATCTTCACGCAGGGGAGTGGGACAGTTTCACAGCTCACGTTGCAGTGACTTTGTTTCCAGTATGCTAATGAGAATAAGTGAAGTGAAAAGGCTATTAAAAAAGGTCTCATGGGAAGGTTTGTGAAAACAGACCTGATAAACAGTGGTGTTCATTAAGGATACTGCTCTGTAATTTGGGAAGCCACTAGAGTATTCAAGAGACCTATCTGGTTACTACTGGGAATTCAATTCAAAACTGATTTATTCCATAGAGCACTCCAGATGACCAGGACGTTTCCTTAACATCATTGACAGAGAATCTAATTGACTTTACAGAAGCCACACCTCGGGTAAATGTATTTAAAAACCAAACTTCTTCCTTCACACACATACAGTGGTTTTTACACAAACTCTCCTCTGGCTTTAGTATTTGTCCACCAGACTTGGATCTGCTGCAGTAGAGTGAAGTGGTGATTGACCTGGATCCGTGCATAGATGCCCCCTCCATGAAGGGTGGCTGTCGTAGGGTTGTAGATCCTGCAGTTTTGTCATGGAAGTGAGGGAACCTGAAGAGTTGACTTGTATCTGTGCCGCAAGGGCCTGTGGTCTTATTTTAGTATACCCGCAAGTGTCAGCCTGCTTCTCAGGCTTTTGGGTATATCTAATACTTCGGAAATTAAATGTAAATGTGTATATACACACAGACATATATATATATATATATATATATATAAAATAAATACTTGAAAATAAATTTCTAATACAAATCTACCCTTTTATATAGATAAAAAAAATCTCTTGTAATCTGTGCCAGGAAAAAAGGAGTTATGTTGCATGCATCAAAAAAGGGGGAGGAGTAGGACCTTTAACCTGTTCACAGAAGTGCACCCTTGGTTAACTTCATCCACAAAGCAGAAAAAAAAAAATGGGCTAAGTTGCCTGTTGGAAGGGAGCACCGTGCTGAACCTGCAACCAGTGCGTGTCGGTGAGGGAACGGGTGGGAGCTGCGGGCTGTGCGGAGCCATTTGCCTTTTGGTGTGAGGTCACATTGTCTGCAGTGGTTTGAACATTGGCGATAGACAAATATCCAGCATCAGTTTGGGAGGCAGTGTTGTTTTGGGAGGCAATATTGTTTCAAGAATGTTCTCAACTACTTCTAACCTTTTCTAATGAGCGTTTGTTTGCTTTTTGTAGGTGTCTTCCCAGCCCGTGATAACACCGAGGTGGTTAGTGCCAGTGAGTTATTTGACTGTTCCTTAACAACGAAAGAAAAAGAAAGCTCTTGTCATGATTAAGAAACAGGAGCTCGAGTAAAATATAATAATTTGTAATAATTTGAAGGCCCAGAAAATAATGTACCAGACCAAAAATAAGGCAAATTAACTCAGCTGGAGAAAATCAAACAACATAAATATCCTGTTAAACTTCTTTTTTTTGCTGTGTTACATTCCAACTAAATGCCATAAAGTTTAAGAATTTGCATTTACCAAAACCCACCCTGGAACTTGACGAGTCTTAGTTTTTACTGTTATAAGTAAATCACATTGAAAAATCAGCTTGTCTTGCCATGACAGGTTTTTATTTGTTTCCTTTTTTGTTCTCTGCAATTCAGACTGGACTGATTTCCAATGGGCCTTTGGGAAATGATGTTGCCTTGGCCCTGAAGGCAGAGAGAGGCAGCACGGAGGCTCTGTTGGTGGCAGCGGGTTTGCCACCGTCCCAGCAGACGGCTGATGTCCCTGCGAGGTAAGGGCTCCTCAGCACTCACTTCAAAAGTGTCTGTGGAGTGGAAGGGCAGTATGTGCTCTTAACTACTTCCACTTAAATTGCTAAGGTTGTCATTTAGACACAGTGCCTTATTTTGCTGGGCTTATAAACTATCGTTCTGTCTCATTTTGTAGCATTTGAAATCTTATAAATAGAGCAGCTGATGTGTGTCTATTTTTACATAACGTTGTTTGAAGGGTAAGAAAACATTTTTTAATTCAAGTAAGTGAAGGAACAAAGCATACAAATTTGGCTGGAGTTGGAGACAAACCTGTTGTTATTACAAGTGCTATAAAATCAATTAATGGATTTTAATTATAATTTCACTTCAGTTTCTTTCTGTATATGGTAACATGTTTTAGTACTGGAGTAAAATTATGGTACAGATGAATTTTCTGAGAAATCTTTTTACAGTGTTCCAGTACCTGCAAGAGGATTGGCAGGGGTGTTGGGGATGTCCCCCAGTTGTTTCCAAGCTGTAAGGAAGTCAGTGAACAGCATCTGTAGAAACCTTCCCTCTTGCTATTCTATTCTGCCATGCCGGTGAGGCAGAACAAGGGCCGTGACGATCAGGCCTTCCAGGGAACCTTGTACAATGCAGATGCACATGGCAATGATGCTGCTGCTGCACCCTCGGAAATGGATTCAGTTTGCTCTTCTGCTCTAGTCCATTGGTCTTATTAAATTATGAGGGGAACAGCTGTTAATGCTCTGTGGAACAATACTCATCTCTCTTAAACCCTCATGGTAGATCTTCTTGGTGGAGTGTATTTACAGGGCCTCTTTTTTTTCCCTTTTAGCCCAGTTACTGAGGATGCTACAGGAAGAACAAAATGTTTACTCACCACTGAACTCTAGAAGGAGGAGTTTCTGCACCTTCCCACCTTGTAAAAACTCAGATCTTCTATCGTATCTTCAAGGGATCCTTCCAAAAGACTTGCTTGGGATCAGCTCTTGCTGAATGGGAATCGAACAGCCAGCTGGTTTGTTAAGAGACTTCTACATTTATTGCAATCTAACTGGAATTACAGTCTAAACTGGGATATAAAACCACATGCAGGTTTGATCTTCTCCCTCAGGAGGAGGGAAATCCCACACTGGAGCTAGTTCTGAACGTGAAGAAAATAATCTAGTTGTGTTCCACTCACACTGGGTTTAGTTTTATGTACCCTGTGCTGCCTCTCGAGTGGTAACGAGAAGCGTTCACTTTGACATTGGCTGTGCAGAGTCTGAGCGTCCTGTCCCTGACCTGTGTAGGTGAACACTGGAACCATGAGGAGGACTCGTAGGGCCACCTCGTGGCCATACTGTGGATGGGGCTCACAGTGGTGACTTTCATACGGCCAAGCACATTTGCTTCTATGTGATTGTTCCCTCTCTTTCCTTTGTTTTACCAACACATACTCTCCTTTTTGGCCTTAAACCCTTTAATAATCCTTGCACCTCCTGTTAGAGTACCTGGAAAGAATGAAAATCTAGTTCATCTGTGACCAACTACATGGACTGGATTTGAGCTGCTTGCTGCAACCAGAAAAAGGAAAATTCACCTGCCAAACAGCTCACAGCATTAGCTCACTACGGCAGAGGTCCCACATTTTGCAACTGATTATTTCATTTCCTATACAACTGAAGTACATGCATTTTAGGCTAGATATATGTACGTTTTAAATGCTGAAGTAGTGAAGGTGTGAGTACAGCTTACTTCAGGAACTGCTTATTTGTTAGTTTTGTTGTCATACAGGGCTGGGAAGGAAAAGAATGTTCTTGTTTCTGTTCGTACTGTTTCTGGTTGTCGTTTCCAGATGCCGTGCTTTGGGAATACTTACTGGGTATGTTAGCAGCATGAGGGTACAACTAGCTCACTTCTTAACACCACCTCAAATCCTGTTCTAAGTGTCATCTAATAGTCATATGTAGAACAAAGAATAGAATAACGTGAAAACAGGGAAAAGAGTGTGAAAAGTTCCTGTAAGCAGTTCACTTCTTGCAGAAGGAAGGTAGGAGCTCTTGCAAGAGCATGCTCCATGGAGCCTGTGAAGGCCAGCTGGTGCTCAGGTGAAGTACGGGGTACAATTTCTGTTATAAGAGATCATTTGAGTCCTGGGCAGCAGGATCCTCATGTAGACATGCAGAGGTGAGCATGTGGGTATGCAGCCTGGGAATAAGGTCAGTGCAGAGTCAGAGGGACAAGAAACATAGAAGCCCAATGATGACCCTGCGTGTCCAAGCAGGGAAGCACAGATGAAGCAATTGATGATCGGTCTTTCTTAGGAAGATGTTTGTACATACAACTGGGGTTGGAGGATGTTTTCTGGATAGTGCTTCTGTTTGTAAATATTTCTATACACTTGGTTCTTAGAAACAATTTTAAATGTGAAAGTCCATTCTGAAACCTGTATGCACAACTTCTTTGTTGCACACTGGCTGTGTGCATGTCTGTCGGTGTTGACAGAGATTTGGACCAAACCACTGTGGGTTGTGCAAGTGAGTTGGTGCCCAACTGGGCTCTTCTTTCAGACCAGGATGTGGGTGTTCTCTGTGCTGCTCCTGTGCTCTTGTTTGCAGGATGCTGAATGACAGTGTTGAGGAAGAAACCACGTGGCATTTAGATGGCCAACTGCCGCTCCTCAAATCCCCCGAGGCCTTAATAGAGAAACACAGAAACCATGGGAAACTCTTTGGGCTGAGATACCAGAGCGACTCTGCAGACAGTGAGTTGCAGCCATTGCCTCAAGAATCAGGAGTCAGAATTGGTGACAGGCACTTCCCCGGCTCTGGCTGGTGCCTGAAGCCCCGGGCGGGCACGTTCCCTCTCCTCCCGCTGCCAGCCCTGGTGGGCTGCTGTCAGGGGTGTTTGCTCACCAGCCATACAGCTCTGTTGTTGTCAATTCCAGTTGAGTATTGGCTTTTTTTTTTTAATACTTTTAAGTCTGAGCCTTATTGCATATTAAAACATAGAAAGTTCCCGATTCAAATACCAAATGTCTTAGTTTGGATTAATAACACAGTTACCAGCAAAGTTCCTGCAGCAAAAGGGAAGCTCTGGCTTCCCGCTAGTACAAAGCTGGGGCTGCGCGGGGAAACTTGGCACATGCTGCTGATGTGTTTGCTCAGCAGCCAAGCTGGCGTTCGCCCGATCCATGTGTTGGGTTTGTAAATAGACAGAATGCAGGAGCGTTTTCTGTGAGGCATGTTTGATATTTGACTCTTGCCGTTAGGTTCAGGAGGTCTGTGATCTGTTAGCTTGAATCCCTCGCAAAAGTAGAATCACAGAAGTTTTTCAGTATTGCGTGTTGAATACCATTCCTCGCTTCCCTCTGAGCACTCATGTGCATCAAATAACAAGTAAATAACGTGTGGCGAGTGGGTCCTCCTAAAATCTAAACAGTTCCAGGTAGCCAGCTGTTAATTTAGCATGGCTGGGGTGGTGGCGATTGGAGGGGTATGTTATATTTACACACATGTGCCACACACAAAAATTTCAAAGGGGCACGGTTTTCCTCCATTTTCAGAGGACTTGAAACTTTGAAATTTAACATTTTCAACTGCTAAATTTGGAACTTATGTTTTCTATTAGATTTGGGACTGCAAACCCAACTCTTTCCAGTGATATTTGATAGTTCAATCAAATATCCACTCCATTTAGCTCAGTGTAGCTTATTTAGCTATTCCAAATCAGTGTTTAAATATGGAGCCTGGCGAGACTCAGGTGCCTCAGTTATGTGATCCTAACAGTGGGTATCCGAACATCCTGGAGTTTGGCATCACTGTTTTACTTTAAAACTACAGGTGTCACTTTGTGTCATGACTGGCTAACAGGTAGTGTAGCCTTATTCATCACCTGCATTTTATCAAATGCAAATAGGTATAAAAGTTCCTACAGCTGGTGTTATAATGTATTAATGCCTGTGTGCCACTGAGAAAAAGGGATTCTCTTACCATTGCTAGACCATTGATTGATTGGCTGTAAGGTCCAATTATCCTCTCAGAGTTTATTTTTTGATATTTATTTAAAGAGATTTAAAAATTTCTGTGTGAATCTGGTGCTGGGATGTTGGCAGATCTGCCAACCACTTGAACACTTTAAGAGTTGACAGGAATGAATAAATGCCTGTTCTCTTGCAGTCATTTGGACAAAGTTGGCTCCCTGGTTTAAGAACAAAAAGTAGTTCAATTTTTGTTCCTAACGGAGTTATCCCCCCTTGACTTACTAACGCCTGTCCCAGCCCGTCTTCAGTAATGGCTTCATAGCTGTCTGCTGTGTGCACATGCAGTGCAGATCAGAGGTGGGGGCTTTTAAACTCTGTAATTAAAAAACGCTGAACTAAAACTGAAAGTGGGTGGTTCTAAACATAAAAATGATTTTTCTCCAGTCACACTCCATAAGTGACTGGAGTAAAAGATTTTATAGAAATCTTAACATTTATAATAACAAAAAACCCCACCCTGTATCTCAAACTGTAATCTTAGAACAGCGTTTCAGTTTCACCTATGTGCTGTAACAGGATGAGACCTGAGCACGTGGTGATGGTCTTACAAGATTTTTAAATGGGCATGAGAATGTGGGAGTTCAGGGCCTCGTGTGCTTGAATTAAGGGAATCTACTTCAGTGGTAATGGGATCTAATACTGGGAAGTCATATAACATAACTACTTAACCTGGTAATCAGTCATGGTTAATGAACTAGCTTGAATGTATTTGATTTTAAACTTAAATTCCATGTATACTTTGTTGAATACAGTGGTGTAAAAGCCAGGTTTTGGACAATTGTTTGGACACAACTTTGGCAAGAACATTTACAGCACCAGAAAAGGCGCTCAGGTGAAGAGTTACGTTCTGGTCCCTTTCAACAAACTATATTCAGCCCCTCACCGTGGCCCCTTTTTCTGCCCCTTGCCCCTTCTTGTTTCCTGAAGCAAAGCTGCACTGTTGGGATGAGCATCCCCTGCACAGACAGCACTGGATGTGTTGTTCACGTTGTGAACATTTTCTGGTACAACCCGAATCTGCAGATGAAGTGTTAACAGCAGCTCTGTGTCATGGCCAGCGAGCGTTTAAAGCTCTGTCTGGGCGCGTAGAGTGTTTGTTACTCTAGAAAGTTGTAGTAAATTATGTAGCTGTTAGATACGGTAACGTCACAGCTTTCAAATGCAGCTGGACAATCGTAACTTTTATACCAAAAATAAAAATAATTCATGCTCGTGGCCTTTCAGTGATGCAGGTGTAACCTGGGTGTGTTTGGTCCAAGTGGCAGCACCGCAGACAGGAGCCACGGGCCCTTCCCAGCCACGGGGGCAGCGGCAGCATTGGTGCCGTGTCCCTCAGCGCTGCGCTGGGCCGTGTCCCTCAGCACTGCACTAGTGCCATGACACTCAGCGCTGCAAGGACCTGTCACAGTGTTCAGGGCAGATCTCAGCGATGGGCAGAGCCTGGGGAGCACCAGGGTCTGTTTTGCGGCCCCACACGTGTGTGCGCAGCGGGAGCGGGTGCTGGCCCTGCAGCGATGCTGGCCCTGCGGAGCTGTGAGGTTTCCTGACAGAATTCCCCTCCTTTGTACTGCTTGTCTTGAGCACTCTGCTTCATAAACACACACACCCCCACACCTATAACTGGACAAACTGATTTTTAAAGTATGTAAGAATATTTTTTTAGATAGATTTTGTTGTTGTTGTTGTTAAAGCCACACTAACTACTGTATTTTTACCTTTTATATGTAAAGCTTGGCAATAGCTCTCAATGTATAATTTATTTGTTGGTTTTTTTATAAAACAAAGTGCACCCTCTTGCTTCTGTTTCACAGCAATAGCGATATATGAACTGTTGTAGGCACTGCACTGAGATCTGTATTGAAACTGAAACTGTGTATGGGAACAAGAAACTGTGATTTGTGTCCACCGAATACAATCTTGAAATGTTTGTACTGTAGTTTTGTCTTAAATACACCACATCAGTGCAAAAGCCTTGCAGAGTCATCTTTGAGCACGGACGGCTGTGTCAGGCTGGTGGGGCAGCAACAAGGCGAGTTGGTCAGGCCTGGGGAGGTGGGTGATGGGGTCTCTGGCAGCGCGTTAGCGCTCTGTGGGACTGTGGTTTTCTGTCTGTGCTAAGAAGATACCCGAGTTGGAGAGACATTTGTGAACTTATTTGGGCTGTCAAAACTGCAGGCCATGTTGTAAACTTAATTTATTGTTGATTAAGGTGTAACGTCAGGTGGTATCAAAGCTTGCAGATAGATGCTAGAGAATTAAATGCCTTATTTCTGAAAGAGCTGAGGTTTTCCAGGAAGACTGGCAGGTGTTCAGTGGCTTTGGAAATCGTAGTATGGAGGTGTGTGGCCAGAAAGGAAGTTTGAACTTCCAAGTGTGGTTCCACAACACGCAGCCAGAAGCGAGTGCCGGTCAGCTGAGCAATCCTGCTGGTTATCTCCAGTGCTCACAGGATCCTTCTGTTTTGAGGTACAGTGGTGCTGGTGATTGTTTAAAAGAAACTGGTTATTTCCAACCCTCAATTTTGGTGAAATGCTTAAGGTGGCAGCAAAGGGCAGCCAAACAATTTGATCATCTTCATTTCTCAACTATTAATAAACTTGGGAAAGTATCAAAAGGAAGGGAAATAATTCCATCCCATTGACTAAGCTCACAGAAAGTAGTTCCTCTTGTGGCATTATTTGTTGTGTAGGTCAAACTATGATCCCTGTGATAAGTCACTGAATTGTTCTTCAAGTCCATTTATAACTCAAAACAATGCAACAGGTTTAGTTTACATTTTATTATTACTTTAAAAACCCTTCTTTAAATGTTTGCATTTTAAAGAAGATCCCTCTGCCATTTGTGCATTTTAATGTTCAGAAACCAAATGGTGATTAAAGACAATAGGTTTGTTGAGATAGTTAAGGCTTGATTGATTCATTCTCTTGTGCATTTATGATACAACAGTGCATCTCATGTCTGAGATGAGGTCACCAAAGAACGCTGCATCCTTTTGCCTTTATTCTATGGATTGCATTGGACTGTGGGCATATCAAACACCCGCAAGCTTCCCTTGTTTTCAGAGACATTTTAAAGCAGCTCGCTTCAGTGGCAGCACCTTTGGTCTGTGCCCAGCCAAAAATGAGGTGGTTTGTTTTCTTCCTAAATAGCTGCCATTAGCTGGAGTAATTCCATTCATTATTTCATGCAGGCTACCACCGAGCTTTCAGATGGCAGCAGCTTTTCGTCACTCACTGGAGCCCAGGATGAATTCTCATTAACTGCTACAGTTATGGAGAAATATCACAACCGCATCCACAAAGATGCTTCCTCTGTGAAAAGGTGACTGCGCTGGATAAAAATGAACCAGGAAAACAGGACTGAAACCACTCGAGGTTTTCCGAGAACCCTGTGAAGTGTAGTTGACATCACCGTTTGAGTTCTGAAAGGGAAGATGACTCACGAAATGTGATACAGTGGAACAAGCAAGGGCTGTGTGCGGAGGTCTTAGGTACCGTTTTTAGGACAGAATCTGAAGTATGAACCATGCGTGCCTAGAAGGGACCGAGGTGCCAGGCAGAGGAGCGCTCTTGCTGCTGGGTGGCTGTGGGACACAGTTCCTTTGCATCTCAAACTCCATCCCTCCCAGCCTGAGCTCACCTCTGTTTTTTAAAGACCTGGGAACCAGCCATCAAAGGGAGAAACAGCCTCCAATGGCTCCAGTGAGTCTGCTGGAGCAGAGTCCCGCTGTCAGGCTGGGGCTCCTTTCTCTTCTGTAGCATTATGGGGGCTTCTCTGCAGCTCAGCCTCCTGCAGGTGAGCCCTGAGCCCCCTCCCTTCAGCCACAGCCCCTCCTGGAGCCCCTGCACAGGGGCTGGGGACCGGTGGGGACCCCGCAGCATCGTGGCCCTGCAGGAGGCTCAGGATGTCCAGGGTGCAGGAGCTGGCACTATTCCGGAGGCCAGGGCAGGAGCCGGGGAGATGGGCGCCTGCCGCAAGCTGCTTGTTCCTCCCCGTGCCAAGCCGTGGCCTTTGGGCTGGCTCCTGTCCTGCCTGCGCTGGCTTCAGGTAAATGTTAAACCCCTTGAAGGGCTGCCGAAGGGAAGAGAGTTGGGGGAGTGAGGAAGAAAGGAGTGGGAGAGCCTGGGTGACATTTTCCTGGGGCTGTTCAGAGCCCTGGGGTACCTGTACCTGCCAGGAGGCCACTTGGAACACCACTGGTTTATTGTTGCCCTTCCCAGTTCAGTTTCCTTCCCTCGTCAATCCCAGGTAAAAGTCCATACGTTACAGCAGCGCTCTCTGGATAACGCCAAAACAGACGTGTCTGCCAGCAAAAGAAAAACACGCTGCTGATTTAAGTTTTCAGTTTTCAGCCCAATCGCTGTATTGGAGTCCATTTCGAACATTCTGCCTCTAAGTGGGCAATTCCCTGTTCTTGGAGGAGAAATTAAAAGCCGGGGCAGCCCTCGGTCTGGCTGAAGGGCCATGAGATAACTGGGGCTTGCGGGAGTGTGTTCCTTCTGCAGAAACGTGTTCTTTGTTCATTTTGAAAATGTAAATATTTTAAAGTCATGAAAGCTGAGAAAACGAGCGCACACTGATATGAAATGCAGCAGCCTTTATTTACACGGCAGCACACAATCCTGTTTACAGAGGTCACAGAAGGTCCAAATAACTCTTAAGTAGCTTTTTGCAAACTCATCTATCATTTTCCTATTGGATCTATGTGACAGGTACTTGTGAAGAGATGATGAAAGTATCTGGAAATACTCTCACTTAAAATTCATTATTCCTATGAAACTTTTGAAAAGTGAGATTTTTCAAATATTCAGAAGTATTCAATTACACTTTCCACTAATTTCAAACATCAGCATCTCTTCTTACAGAAGCTGAAGTTCAGCCGGAAGGCCAGTATCTTCATAACTTCTGTGGAAATAAATGCTCAGAACACTGGGCAATATTTCCTTTCATAGAAAAGCACTTTTTCCTTTCAACAAACAAACCAGTATGTGAACTCAGGATTTATTGGTATAGAGGGGAAATTTGTAACAAATACTGCGTATGTTGACAAAACAGAGAGAGATGGAGCTGGGAAAGCAGAAACCCCTTTGTGGCTAAAATGTGAGTTACCAGCAGAACAGGTTCTGGTTTGCGCCACTCCTGTCCAGCCTGCCTCTTTTTTTTCTATCTCCCCCCCCAAGAGGAAATCAAACCCTTTGTATCCTGCTCTCAGCCACGACACCTCACGTGCACTGCGCAACGATTTTGTTTTTCCCAATGTGATGCTCTTCCTCTCGTCTGATGCTGCACGTGGTTTTTCCAGAGGGACTTCGCAGGTTCGGTTCCTCGGGGTTGGGTGCAATCCTTGACTAATCTTCTAGATTTCCCTGGTCAGTTTGTCTATGAAGATCCTTCTTTGTTGTAGGCCATCTCATGTTGCAAATATATTGTGCAAAGAACCCTCTTTCAAGAAAACAATCTTAAGACTCTTAGAAAATGTTACCATTAAGATTTATCAAACCCTTCAAATGTGACCATAACCCGCACAGACTTGATTTAAATATAGTTTTATGGGTGCGTATTTATTTCTTAGGCGAGTGCAAAATGAGCGAGCTTTGCGCCTGAAATGGCAGTTACGGAGCCAGAAGGGGATACTCGTAGTTCCGATTTTCAAGGCTGCATCAGCCACTGCAGTTTGAAAGGATATTAACTGACCAGAAGAAAAAAGTAACAGAGCAGTATTCCAACAAGCTCCTCTCAGAAATTGTAACTTATGAGCAAGTTGTGACTTAAATATATGTCAGGTTTTGTTCACATTGTAAAAAATCTTTTTACAGCAAGTATGAGAAGGTTTAATTTTTTTCTCCCGGTGTGCTGATAGGAAGCTGCAGAGAGCTGCAAGCAGTTGGCTGGTTTACCACCCACTGGCACGTTGGTGGAAATTTATACTTTCACTTTGCAATCAAAGCGGTCACAAGCTCTCAAACGCTGTTTGCCAGAAAGAGATCTCGGAGAAGCTGGATAAAGGTTTACCCCCGAGGAGCAGCAGCACGTTGGTACCACTACAAACTTCATCCACTGCAGCTGTGTGCTGGCAGTCGGTTCCCTCCTCTCCTCCCACAGTCTGAGCAGCATCAGAAGTCTCTCTTTCTGAAGAGACGAACAGACGGAGAGACTTGTCCTTTGACAAAAGGCCTGTTGCTCTGTTTGGGCCTAGTTCTGCCTCTGAAGTGGTTTGAAACGCACAGAAGCCCCCTGGCTCCAGCGGCGAGCTGAAGGTTTTCATCTCCATGGCGTCGCTTTCCTCGCCGCGGGACGCTGGGTGCGCGGGCTGCTGGCGGAAGAGGCCGCGCGAGCGCCTGCGTGTCGGGATGGCCGCCAGCTGCTGATGGTCCTGCTGCTGCCCTCTACAATGGCTGGGGAACGGATCGGTGAAATCTGAGGTAGTTTGGAAATCAGCACCAATTCCTAAGATGCAGTGATACATTTTAGGAGGTAAGTTTGCCTTTGGAGTACTACTAAGCTTCTTCCATGTCTGCGTAGGGAAATGATACTTCCAGAGGTCACCCTGAGGACTGGAATTTGAAATGCCTCCACCAAAAATGAGCAGAGAGTCTTTGAAGACTATCGAAGCATGACCTACCACTGGAGGAGGTCCTTGGCTAAATGTAAGAGAAAGCAGCAGTTAAGGGGAGACCAACAAGAAACTAACACTGATTTTAGCCTCTCTTTTTGCTTCACCTCAATAGAAATGACGGCCGAACAGCTGCGCTGGGACGTCACAGCTGCACTGCTGACAGCTGCGTCAATGCGCTGCCAACAGCTCTTCCACACAGAGCCAGGAACGGCAGCAGCACCACGTCACGATCCGAACAATTCCACCATCGCCGGAAGGGCGACATCTCCCTGTCTGCCCACACACTGCATCGAACGGTAAGACTCACTCTCTCTTTCTGTGTCGAGTGTAACAAATAGTATCGTTTACCTTGTTCTGAGGCTGGACCAGCTGCTGCTCACAAAGTCCCACCTCCAAAAGTCCTTCTGTTCGCTCAGCCCCATGAGCCCTCCAAAAAGGTACATGCCTGTGCGATAAACCACCGCCGAGTGGCCGTGCCGAGGTCCTGGGCCAGGACTGCGAGGTGGGCTGGAAACACACTCCCATCTTCTTGTGTCTGAAAGCAAAATATTAATTTATAGATGCACTAGATTTACCCTAGTATTGGAGAAAGAATTTATTTCAAGTATCAAGTAACTATTCGGTTGTAGAAGAAGGGTTTCTGCTCTAAGCTTATTATAAAACAGCTTAAATTCTGACACTGAAAAAGTGTTTTGAAATAAAGTTTTAATGAAAATGTCAGATGCTGCATGACAGATGTCATGGAAATTTTATTTACAGAGCAGCTTTTCCTACGGCTTTGTTAATTCATTAACTCTGACACGGAAAGATGATTTCCTGGCCATGAGAGAGAAAAATCAGTCAACAAAAACAATCCTTCATTAATGTCTGTGCTTATTCTCCCTATGAGGAATGAGATAAATCCATCATTCATTTCAAAATAGCGACTGAATGGCCACCAGATAACAAAAGCCGTCCATTTAGGGAGTCTCTGGGAATCATCTGGTTTGCAAACACCAGATTAGCAATGAATATGCTAATGAAACCATCTCCTGTCAGGTTTGGCTCTCCACGGTCAGTTCAAGATTTGAGATTCAGAAAATGACACGAAGAGGCTGAAGTCAGGGTCTCCTCTGCATTTGGAAGTTTTCAGTAATCCTTGAAGAATTTAGCCCATAGTGAATAAAACATTTTTTTAGTTCTGAAACTGGCAAATACTGCAAAACTTCTTCCAGTATAATACCATCTAATTAATTTCAGTTGGGAATTAATGTAATTGACAGAATTCATCATTAAATGCTGCCAAATAGAAGCCAAAACTAACTTAGAACAGTTTTACTGATAAGAATTTTCTCGACAGAGCAAGCCGTGTTTCCCTGCAGCCGCCGCGGATCAAAACCTTCCCGTGCTTTTCACTCACCAAAATGGAAAGTCCAGAACTCCTGTGAAATGCCCCTGATGCCAAAGTATCCCCCGTAGATGTACATGCTGGACTGGTACACCACTGCACTGTGACCTTTCCTGTTGGCTGGGGCCGAGCTCTAAAACAGTTTGATGATGAAACAAAAAACTGTTAACAGGTCAAGCCATCAAGCCCATTTCTGGGGAGAGCCATGTTCTCTATATTCAGTTTAGGGTAATTACAAGAAACCATTTACTTCTATACGTAAGGAGTTGATGCATAATTCCATTGTATCTGTTGTACGTAAAACAATTCTCATCAATGGTATAATACCTTCCCCCACCCCCAAATGACCCTGCAGTCCCAAGCCTTCTCTTGACTCCTCCACCAAACACAGGCAACTGTGCCAAATCTTAACAATTTTTTGGTGCAATTTCATAGTGTAGAAACATTGTGAGGAGGAAGTTTCAATAGCAAAAAGTGAGTCGTTCTTTACATGCAGCGATACAAAACCAGCCTCTTAAGTCCAAGACGTAAATGCTTCCACTGAGGTTTCATTTAGAAGTGGCCATATCTTAGTGAGTTCACGTGTTCAGACCAAAGAAATGAAAAATGCTGCCGCACTTCACATTTCAAAATGTATTAGTGTGACTGTCAATCTGTTTTCACTCCCCTACTTTTAAAAGCACAGACTACATGTGTGGGTGCAATTCACCATTTACAATGTTTTCTTGATAAGGATTTCAGAAAAACAGAAGTGGGAGTAGAGAAAATGACTTCTTAATAACACTTAAAATTTTAAAGCAATATTTTAAAACGCTGTTTTAAAGAAGGAAAAAGCCTTAGTTATTGAAAGCGCAAAGAAATAAAGCATAGCCACATCTCTGAAGAGGTGAGATTGGAACTGTTTGGGGGAACATATTTCAAAGCAATCTGTTTAATCAACAAAGCAACAGGCATTTGATTCACACATTCACCAGTTCCTGGCTCCTTACCTCAGTCTCTGCTGGTACGGTACGGCACTCTGTCCATCTCGCAGAATCTAGGGGATTGTTTTAATAAAGCGCAGTTTATATCGCAGACCACAAGAGGACACTCCTCCAATATTAATTTTTCAAATTACAGATTTAATTTTCAACTCAGTCTCATCCTGGTGCTTTCCACTGACAAGCATGAAGAAACCCCCTTCCCACTGAGAGAGCAGTGCCAAGGGACTTACAGGAGACGCTATTTAAATAGTTTTGCTGTATCCTTCTTGGATATCAAATACTGGAGACACCCCGCTGTATTTCCTGTTTCGTAAGGCTAAATTTCACGATGCAAAAACAATGTGTGGTTTTCAGCATTTTCTGAACTTGCGTAATGCTCAGATTTACCGATGGATGTACGGCTTCTGCTTATTATGTAAACCTTATGCCTTCAGCCTTGTTCTTGTTCCCCTTCACAAATCCATTAAAAGTCGTCCTCAAGTAACAGTCAAAACCCCCTGATCTGAGATCACCACGAAGGGGTGCAAATCTGAGATACCCACCATCAGAAGTGGAATGAGAAAGCAGCACAAGTTTACATTAGTAAAAGCTACACTTGCCAGGAAAGATTTTAAATAATGACCATGAAAAAACAGGCCACAACAAAGTTTGAATCACTCATTCCCAGTTTCCACTGGTAAGTACTGTGAGTAATAAGATGCTTTCTCCTATAAGATATATTCTGTCTGAGGATGTCTGTTCTTTCAGCAGGTATTTCAGACAAATGGTGGAAAACGAAGGAATAAAACAAATGGCCAGTGACTTAAGGTCACAGTCAAGCAGCAGAAAAGGCCAGGAAACTTAAATTTTGGTCTTTGCCACAAGATCTAACAGCTCAGAAAGAAATCAATGTCTGCCTCTCTCCTTCATCTGACATGAAAATAAGCAGCCATTACTATACAGAGTTTTCCAAAGCGAGAATATATAGTGTATGTCATCGCTATTACATTCAATTGTTGTACTGCTTTTATTAGAAGAGGTCACAAATGTTTGTTCATCAGATAAAAAACCCCTGTGTTCTGAAAAATTGATATTAATTTCCCACCTTCTCATTTAATTACATGTTTTTTTTCCTGTTCCATCATTGCTGTTGCCAGCTAACGTCTTTCTTCAGTAAAAACACAGAATGAGATATACTTTACTGATCTATTTCCTTCCATAATAAAACAAAGAGCTTGTTGTTTAAAAATTACATCATATAATGATAAAATTTTAAATATTATATCTAACAATTATGATCAAATAGTAAAATTCAGAGGGAAAGGGAGAGGAATAGAAATTCTGAGACTATAAAATACATAAAACTTTCCCATAAAATTCTTTCTAATTAAAGAGCCGACTTTTTGATAGCTTAACAGTCTAATTTTAAGGGGAAAATATGCACACAGTTTTACGTACATTACTTCTTGTAAAGCCTCAGGAAGGCGATGTTACAAGCATCAGAAAACAATTTGGTTCTTATTATTTGTTAGTACCTATGGACTTGGAATGTCCCATGGAAGAGACTGGATATTGTGTATCATACCAGTGTCATATATCCAGAGAGGAATTTTAGCTTGCGTGAAAGCAGAATCCACCATCCCACCAAAAATACACAGGATGCCCTGAGAAATGTAAAAATATTTGTCACTCACAGGTAGGCATATATTGTAGCATAAAAATAATTTTAAAACAATTCTAAAATGTAAAAGCCGAGTTCACCAAAATATCATTGAGAATAATGCACATGATGATCTACTAACAACTCAAGAGGCAATCATAAGAAGTCACCCACTTTTAATCATGTCTTTACCTTCTCCCCGTAGGAAACCCCGCTGAACGTTCTGCAGTTTTAAGGTCCCAGAACCGCTCGCTGCCTCGTTAGCCTGGGACAGCGGGGGGATGCGGATCTGGAGCCCTCAGGCTTTGCTCAGGTAATATCACATTATGCATGTTTATAGAAATATCTCATTGCACTGCAGCTCCTGCTACCCTAAACTCTGTTTGCCCCTCACACGCAAAGCTGTAATTTTTCCTTGCCTTCACTCCCCCGTCCCTCTTCTATGCAAGTTCTTAAGGGAATGTTTTTATGCTGTAGCTTATCATGCAAATTAATTCAGAGCAACTGTTACAACTACACAACTAAGTCAAAGAATGTGCTGCCAAGGTCTTTATTTTGTATTACGATTATGTGACTGAGGAAATGGGGGAACTGCACACTGCTGCAAAGCTAAAATACTGACACTTTATTCAAAAACATTCCAGAACATTGGTACAGCTACATGTAGAATTGCACTGACATAAAAGCATTCCCTGGGTACAGTATATCAGTGTGTAATGATCTATGACGTTTTATTTCATTGTAGAATATGAAAAAAAAGTTAGGAGATGGACAATATAAATCTTGGTCTGCTACCTTATAAGCCACCATTGAATGTTCTTCCAGTTCTTCTGGGCCGTCTCTTGAGCAGTCCAGCATTTCCCATTCATTTTTCACTATAAACCAAAGCTGAAGTTAAGACAGCGATAACTCAGCATATAAACGTCAGGGGAAAGGTGAAAAATCGGCTTTGAATTTGGCTGCACTGCCAGTCACTGGGGAAACATGAAGCGTTTTGTCATCTTTCCTCTCTGTTAGTTCAGAAGACTGATGCACTTCCCCCGAAATTACATATATGCATTTTTCTATTTAGCAAACTTAAACGTAATAGAAATTGATCTTGTTACTGCTTTTATTTTAATGCTAATACTGTTAAGCTACATCAAACCCCAACTATTCCATGCGCATGAAGCCCAGCACAATTCTGTGCCTTATTCTAGTAACAACAATTGAACAGGGAATGGCATACAGTAAGTAAAAAAAAAAAATAGAAAATGTAATATTTCATAGTACGTTATTAATACAGTCTTACAAGATATTGTGCACTTTCACATGCATAAAAAATTCTTATGTTAAAGAATCAATAAAGCTGTTTTTGATATCCCTTGCTAGAACTAGGATATTTTAAATTACTCAGTATTTATGGACAAAAAAGGGGGGGATGAACTGAACTGAAATCTAAACTTTCTGGGACACCCGCAACAGGAACAAACACACACCTTGTGCCTAATGAACGAAATGCAGGTTATACATGATTTTGATGGAGGCACTTTAAATGGGGCTAATCTGTTGATACTGAATATCCCTGATTTCATGATGGCTGGATGCAGAATCTCATTAATCCTGACATACATGTGAAGAGGCAAACTTACCTATGTTGTATCGCCAAAAATCCCTAAGGCTGGTGGTGTTGCGCCCTCCATAGAGATAAAGAAATCCTCTGCAAATAATGCAAGCGTGTTTATATCGATCACAGGGACAGGGCTGCTTTTGGGGTGCAGATTTCCCGTCATAGTGTGCAGTGTTCCCTTTCATGCTGACAACTAGGTCCTTACCCAAGTATCAATTTGCAAAGGACAGCCACGTCAGGGCAGGGTCCCCAAACACCAGGGACAGGGCTTAAACCCTGCCTCATCTGTACAAAGACAAAAGAATAGTTTCAGGTTACAAAAAGAAAAAAAATATGAAAATACAGAAAAGTCTCTGCTTTACGATTAAAGGTTTACTATGTTTTCTTTTCATTCCTGTCAAAAGCAACCTGAACAATTTTGGCCATTGGCGATAATACACTAAATGAAGTAAAGCATTTGCAGTGCTGGCTCACAGGGTCTTGAATCAGGGAGGCTGGGACAGGAACATCCCTGGGGCTGAGAGTTTCCAAAGAGCATCGGCAAGCTGGAGTGATGAACTGCAATACCCTACATTTGCAACATGGTAGAAACCAAAGCTCGGTCTTTTTTCAGGATGAAAAAGTACTTAAACCAAACTATACTTAAACCAAAATTCAAAAAGAGTGAATATTACAGATTAAAGTAATGCAATAACAGTTGTCCAGAATTTCGTTAGATTTTAATCTGTAAACCAGCTGAAATTAGGATGCATCTGGAAAAAAATGACACTATCCCTTCACTTGCCACAAGATGTCACTGTGTTCTGTGAAGATAAGTACCAGGGACAACATTCTTCTATTAATTCCTCTTTAAAATATATAATGGCCAGTGATTATTTTATGAAGCGCACACACAAAATCAGCATTAGGCCAAATTCAAGAGAAGCCTTATATTAAAAGTTTCCGTTTCCCAGGTTAATTCACAAGGATCCTGCATAAAATCAGCAATGCTGCTGTCAGACCAGAAACCTCTTCCAGGTAAAGTTTGAAATGTAAATGGTTTCCCACAAATGGTAATTTAAACTTTCTTTGGGCCAGAGCAGTTACTCAGAAATACAGCAATGGCCAGTTCAGATGGAGTGAAGGCCTCTTGCTTAGATCTTCACTCAAGTATTTTTACTGTAGAATCACAGAATCATTTTAGTTGGAAAAGATCCCTCGGATCATTGAGTCCAACCATAACCTAACCTAACTCTGGCATTAAACCATGTCCCTAAAATCCTTGTGTACGTGCCTTTTAAGCCCCTCCAGGGATGGTGACTCCACCACTTCCCTGGGCAGCCTGTTCCAATGCCTGACAACTCTTGAAGAATTTTTTCCTAATATCCTAATATTTTTCCTAGTATATGCATTGCCACAGTAGAACTTAAGACATATGAACTGTGCCTTGAAGTTCATTATGGAAAACTCTATTTAGTCATATATAGGTTAGTGAATGTCAAAATAAGCCCAGTTCACCCTGTGTTTATCTGATTACAGGACAAGGGGGTAGGTATAGAGAGTACAAAGTATCTAGAACTCAATGAAAAGTTGCCATTTTCTGAAAAGGGAAGAATACAAGATTGGTAGCACTTACACAGGTGTGAATCTCTTTTTTCCCAGGGGAATTGTCAGCTATGAAGCAGTGACACATTACAGGTCTGTAAGTAAATCCCTAATACTTTATGGCACCTCACTGAAAAGGGCTGAGCAGCTGAAGTCACGAAACACAGATTCTCTCCCTAACTCTGCCCAGCCCCTGTGTAACCGAAGCCAATTTATCTGTTTACTTCCACAGGTAAATGGGGACAAAGACACCTCCTTAGTAAAACACTTTAAATTTGCTGATGCGGTGCTGTGTGAGAGGTCCAAGATATTACTACTGTTGTTATAATTTAATGTGAAAAAGGTTATAGGTCTCTCCTATTAGTACTTTACAAAGGTAAAGTAGGATTGTCCCCTTGAGTTTTGTTTTTTTTTCTAGCTATAAAACTGGACACTCCTTTTCCTACATATTTGTGTTTGTTATTCTCCCTACAAACTTTGCCTCCTGTTATGCAAACATTCAGAGAAGAGGGCAGACCTGATTTCCTACAGCAGATTAGCAACAAAACCCTGTCCACTTGTTTATCTGCCCCAGCGGAACTCTGTGTAGGGCAGGCGAGCAGGATGGGATAACAAACACCCAATCTGGGATTAACTGAATGGGTATCTCCTCCCAGTCACACCTTCTGGGCATCAACTGGCCCTTGTCAATCACAGCCATTCACTCGCCCAGTGTAAAGCATTCTTTGAGGCGTACCTACAATCACTGAAACAGATTAGTTAACAAACTGATTAATTTCAGAGTTGAGGAAAACAAGAACAACAACAAAGAAACAACACCAAACACCTTCAAAGTTAATCTTGCATCTTGCCTTTCATCACTGGTATTTTAAATGCCAGACTTGAGTCTTGGGTTGCCTTTCTACAGAACCAGACTCAACAAAGTTCAGCTACCATCTACCTGAAGAGTCCAAAGAAAAACTGCTGCTCTTCTGAGAACGATGTCACCCTCTGCGTCATGCAACACTGACCTCACATTCAACTTGGTACAAGCAAGACCAATTATCCAAGAGGAAGCTCTAACTTCAGCAGAATTTCAAATAAAATACCCAAAAAGGCAACTCAGAACATTTTTAACCAACTTCTTTTCTTTTCCCAAAGCAGCTGTAGCACACACAAAAAATGGCTGCTGCACTCCAAACTCTTCTGCCATTTCATTCTAAAAATGGCTCCTGTGCAATCAATCCCAATTGTGAAAGGGCCGAGGGAGCTGTGAGACAAGGACCTAAAGAGCTGCAATTAGCCTGGTAACTACAGCAGAGCACTTATCAATTAACGGTGCCACACTAGTGTTTCATAATTCAGGAAATGTAGAAAGACAAGAATTACTTCAGGAAATGTAGTTTATGTGTTCATTATATAATTCTTTATATTTCTATTAGATGTGGTTTCCCAGACAAATGATTTATTTATTTATTACTTAAATATATCATATTAAAGCTTTTTTTTTTCTACCTTGGTCCCCCAATTTCATTTCCATCTGTTTTCAATATACTCAGAAAAGTTCCAGATTTAAGAGGACTGAGCCTTTTGAAATATAACGAGATATGAAGCCACTCATGTTGGGGGAAAAAAGTAGGAAATCTTTTGTTTGTTCTATTAGCGACCCAGTCTTCTGAGCTCAACTCTTTAACCTGTATGTGCAGAATACTGTATTTTCTTATTAGGCAACTTGGTATTTTATTGCTCTTCAAAAATAACAACAGATATTCCCAGTTCTCCTTCTCTTACAAACCCTGCTTTTTGTGGCGGTTTTATCGTCGTGTGTGTTCCCACAGGACTGCCTGCATGGATATGGAGAAAACTTTGACCATAGACTTGCAAGGCACTTACAAATTACTAGATTTAAAAAACAAAACCACTTTGTTTAGAATAGTTTAGAGGGCAGAGCTTTTTTCAGTGCATCACATTTACTTGCAATGCTTTACTATAATATTTGTGATAGATTTTTAGTACCCTCAGGTTTGCTATTTTATTATTGCCTAAATTCAAGTTATTATGCACTGTTTCTAGAGTAGGTGTTTGTTTTCAAAACACAGTAATTGATTTTCAGAGATGCTTAGCTTCAGAATTTCAACCTTAAAGTCCAGAATGGCTTTGGGAATATAAAATACATGTAATATTTCTGCATTATTATAATTCTGAATTGAAATAAGGGCGTCATTTTGCTATGTGTTGTAAAACATGCTGTTACTGTGTGACTGAGGACACAACTGAAGGAATCAAGACGAAGGGAAGGAGATGGAGAACTGTGTTTGTTTTTGCAGGGGGGAGCTGAAGGACAGAAAGAGGATTTGTAAAGTGACAAATGAACACAAGGGACACAGCTCCCTTCTTACTGTAGGGTTCGGAGAAATGACAGGTACTTTCAAGTAAAACAATAACACCTCTGTCCTCTCCATAAAGCTTAGAGTGGACATACTAAAAATTTACAGAAAATATGAAAGCCTTTTATATTAAATAACTTATTTTAATTTTAACAAGTTAAGGGTAGTATTCTTAAACTTTACCATTGTTTTATTTCAGTGCTTCAGAAAGCTTTCCGAATAGGTGTTTCAAAGGATGTAACTCTTCTGAAACAGTCTTGTATAATTATAGTTTCTATATACTGTAAACTTCTATATGTAAGTACTACTTCTGGAGTGTGCAGTCCTAGAGCAGCGAGGACACTGGCATCCTGATGGCACAGCAGATGAGAGCATCACGAGTCTCTCCTTGTGAGCAGCTCTGTCTGGGCCTGGAGCTCTGCAGGTGAGCTACTGTGCTTTTTTAATTCCAATCACATTAATATTAAAGCTCTAATTTTGCAATTTCATAATAAATTAAAATGCTTGCATATAATTGCAAAATTAAATTTTGCAAATTGACATTACTAATATATTCTTCTTTGTGGTTTTTTTTTTTCTAGAATCTTTCACTCAGAAGATAAATCCTTCTGTTCCTTACTGTGTAGCAGTACTTGATCTCTATTAAAAAGTAAGTTCCTACATAGTAATAAATAGAAGAATTTATTAAATAAAGAAGTATAAATATATCCAGTTGTATTTTCTAGGTGCTTGGTGTATTTCTCATTTTTAAGTAAACAACTTGGTTTGGGATAACACAGTAAATATTTAATCTGTTTCTCATAAACGGTGGTGGTGCTGCTGCTGATTTCTGGAAAAAAATAATGCAGTACTTAAAATATATCTGAGATTGTTACATCTTTATATACAACTCTAATATATGAATGAGGAAATCTCCTTTGCCACTATGTTGAAAGACGTCTTACAATACAGACAAAAAATAAATACATCTATATTAGCTTCCATGGCTTATTTTCCTTGGTAAATTAAAATTTCAGTTTTGTTTGAGGTTTTTTTTTTTTTAAGAAGACCAGGGACTTTTTATTAAAATAATAATATATTGTTTTGAGAAGTAGATCTCCCAAGGTAATTGTTAATTATGACTTCCAGGACTGCACTGAATCATTGACTGCAACCCAATTTTGAATGCAGTTTCTGAAAAAGAGCTTCCTAAAATATACATATGTAGGTGGCACAAGGACAGCACATTATGGACATCTAAATCCAGTGTACCAGCCATGCCTGATCAAAAGTTTATGCTGATAATCAATGTGAGTGTGCTTGGGGTTTTTTTTTGTTGGTTTGGGCGGGTTTTTTTGGTCCTTAATACTACATAAATCTAATCTGATTTTCAAAGCTTATGTTGCTGACTCCATCCACAGGCGTGTCAAGAGCTCATTCTCTGTTGTGGCCTCACCATGTGTAATAACTGGGACAGACACCCTGACTCTGAAGTGTCACTGCGGCAAGATGGCTCTTTGGATGTCAGCTAAACAGGTAATTTTTCAAATTCTAGATATGGCAGAGGGAGGAAATACAGTTCCTGGTCTTCACACTTCAAGATAAAAGAAATGAGAAACTCCCACCATCTTCACAGGGCAGTCTAAGATGTATTTGGCCTTTTACCCTTTCCTTGGAAGCAATTTGTACTGTCACCACTGGAAACAGGTCACTCCAATACATAAGACATCGCTCCTTCCCCCTGGAAATAGCAGTTTTCAGTGTTCCTAAAAGGCATCATTTGGGGATTTCAGAAAAACTTACTAGTTGGATTCTTTCAAGACAGAGTAGGCAGATGCCCTGGAGAGTCAATGTCATAAATCTGTACTTAGGTGTGACTGAATGCATCTTCTTGACAGCTCATGACCTGCTGTTGAAACAACTTCAAAATACTTTATTTCCTAAGGGATACTCCTCTTGTGCTAATTCACAAAATTTTCTAGGTTAGGAAGAAAGACTCTGGTTGACAAAGGAGTCAGTGGCTGCCCAGTCTGCTTACTCTCCTCAGGTTCAAGTGAGAGTACTATAGTATATACTTGACAGCTGAGAGTATACCAGCGAAAAGCCATTATCTTCCATAGGAAACAAGTACGCACTGAATTTTACCTCTTTGTTTTTTATATTCCCTGACTGAGGAAAAGGAACATCTAATAAAACACTCAGCCACACTTACAGCTTAATGCCACACTTATGGAAGATAAACAATGTGTTTTTCTTGTCTCCAAGACATTTTGCCCTTAGATGAACATGGAGCAATGGGATAGAGGAGACATATAAGGTTATGAGAATAGCAGAAGCTGTAGCTTGAAGAAATATGAGGGAGGAAAGAGAGGGCATTTGGCAATGAGAATAATAAAATGTTCCAGCTGGCAAATATTAAAACACCCAGATATCATGTTAGAATCAGTATGAATTTAACTACACAGTATGGGAGAAATCATGAGAGACTTCACGTGAGAAAGAATCAGATGGCACAACTGGAAAGACTGGAGTTAAAACTGACTACAAAAAGGATCTTTTACAGGGAAGATGAATTTACAGAGTCAGATGAAAAACAGTTGCACAAAACCAGATGATACAATTGCAGAGCTGGAATAGATTGCATAGAGAGGAATAGCTGGATTTTAGTCTGGCAAGGAAAACAAAGGTGTCAGGCAGGCAAACAGTAATAATAACCATGATGGTTCACAATAACCTTGATGCCAACAGTTACTGGGCTGCACCAAAAAATGGAGAAAAACCAAACCCACATAATTTCAATATATAAAGGAGACAGAAAGCATAAGAGTAACTTTACACATACACGTTGTCGCTCCAAATTCAAATGGAATTACTCATGTGAATAAAACCAGTGATACGCATGAGCCTGCACAATGTAGCCTAGATACCAGAGCAAAAGAAGGACCAACTCTTTTGTTAGAAGCCTGAAAAAATGTTTTGCAAGCTGTTTTCATATTCAGACTGCGAATGACAGGGTCCATTTTTGACTGGAGACTGGCTTTCTGAAAAATCGTCACTCCCAGCTAACGTGGTCCAATATTCATCCCAAGCCAGATGCACTTTGGCTTGGGTTTTGGATGGTTGCATTTCTTTGTTTGTCTTTTGCTCGGTAGAAGGCATTTTGTTGCTTTACACTCTTTGATTGTGAAAAAGGAACAAGCAGAAGGAGGGTAGTGAATCTCCTAAATCAGAGGCAAGAAACCAAGAGCTCTGGCTGGCCCTAGCACAGACCTCCTGCGCGGCACCGCGGAAGTCACAGGTCCCCTTTCCCCAGCGCTCTCCTGGCTGCAAAGCGCTGACGCCTCTTCCGTCCTTTCCTGCGCTTTGTTTCCTTTTGTACATTTGGATGAAAACATATTTGTGAACAACTGCACACAGCTGTGTGAGTGTACAACTGTGTGTGCTGAGAGGCTGGCTCAGTGCTCCCTGTGATGCTGTGTGTGTGTTACAGCTGGTCAGTGCCCTCACCACCTTATGAGGCCCCCCTGCCCTGGGCAGCTCTCACCTCCGCATCTCCCTCTCCTCTCCAGGTGCTGCTGCTCACCACCTCAGCTGGGGTTTGGTCCTGACAGAGCATGAAAAAAGAGAGGAAAAATGAGAGTCGCATGAGCCGGCATTCGGCCAGGAGCTGTGCCCGCTGCCTCCCTCAGGTTTGCCCTCGCAGGGGGACACCGTGCCCTGCCACCCCTGTCACCAAACGGGCTCACGCCCCCACCCCAACCCCGCAGGAGGAGGGAGGGAGGGATGCCCGGGCCGCCAGCGCTCAGCCGGGAGCGGGACCCCTCCGCTGCGGCGGGCGGGCCCAGGGGCACGCAGGCCTGTCCCGCCCGGCCAGCGGAACCGAGCCCCGCTCCCTGGGCCAGCAGCCGGGCGCCTGCGCCCTCTCCCCGGGCTCCCTCTCACCTCGCGGGGCCCCAGGGTGGGAGGCGCGGCCCCTGCCCCGAGCCTGCGCAGGCAGCGCTGCCCGCACCGCCGCGGCTCGTCCCTCGGCCGGGGACCGGTTCCGGGAGCAGCCGGGGGTGCCCGCCGGGAGCGGGGGCAGGACCGGACGCGCCCGCCGGCGGGTCCCCCGGGGGAAGCGGGTGGTGCCCGAGGCCGCGCCGGGCGGTGCGGGTCCTGCGGGTGTGCGCAGCGCCGGGCGGCGCGTTTGCTGCTGCGGCAGCGCCTGGTAGTCACGGGGAAACAGAAACAAACTTTTTTCTTGGTTTTTTCCTTTTTTTTTTTTTTTTTTGGTGGTTGTTGTTGGCGGTGGGAAGGGGGAGCACAGAGAGTGGTTGTTTGTTTCAACGCTCAGTTCCAAGCCTTTTAAAGTCAGCGTTTAGCCCAAGGATGCCTCTCTGTGCGCTCTCCTCAGAGCCACAGCCCCAGCGCTTGCTCGGGCTTGTGTCCTTGGCTTTCTGCTCATCTGCTTCAGCTTCCACGGGGTTTGCTTTTTTTCCTCTGTGTTTCTCCTTTACAGCTACATAAGGCTTCACAAAACAGGCAGGAATTAAACTCCCCCACCCACACATGCCTCTGTTTTACATGTTGACGTGTTTTCCTGCTTTGGGGTGGAGGCTACTACTTTTTCCTTAGTATTGCTCCTAAAAAAGAAAGGGTGTAATTGTTTTTTCAAGTTATCATTGCAGAGGCCAATAGATACACCCAGCCCATAGTAATGCAATAATATATGTGAATAATATTAATACCTTCAGTTATAATGTATATTATATAATATAGCTGAATATGGTAGCAATACATAGTTCTGAAGTCTTCTTGATAGGACTTTAGGCCAGTGCAGAACTTTCCCCAGACCCTCATAATTGCCTCCTGCTAGGAATAAAGAAAAAAACAACAACAAACCAACCAAAAAAACCACACACACAAAAAACCCAAAACCAACAAAAAACCAAACTCAAACCCCAAAACAAACCCACACATTTTTCATAAAAAGAACTCTGAGATCATTAGCTAACATTTGGAAGTCCCTCAAATTAACATGCATGAAGGACTGTGGCCAAACTCCCACTGGCTCCCATAAAAGCAGTAATCAGTCCTTCAAGCAAGATTCTCTACAAAATAACACCCAGAAGCCCCTGCAGAAGGGATTGCCAATCTCGCCATCTGACTAGATTAAAAACAGCAGTAACAATGTGATAATTGACAGGAGAAACTTCCCTGACAAGGAATGAATCAGTGTTTATTTTTAGCCTTTTCCCCAAATGCTTTATTTAAACAAAAGATTAATTATTTCCGTTGTTATGTTGTCCATACCAGAAACAGGAGGTGGCAGATCCTCGTGTATCTGCAGGGAGCACTTTGTTTTGGCTCATCCTTTGAGGTCTGCACCCTGGATGGATGCGATTGTGCCAATTGTCCTTTCATTTCTAGTCCAATCAATGTGAAAAGTATCAAGGCTTCACTAAATTTAGACACACCACCCCTCAATATTTTTTATTTTCTAAATGGCAAGCCTGGAAAAAGGTTTCAGAAAATGTAAATTGTGATTTTTCTCTGTATCCTACCTTTGCTCCAAAGCTTCACTTGAAAAACAAGTGCCCATTGCAGCCGTTTGCAATGACTGAGCACTCGCGTTCCAAGCAGCTAAGGTAGCACTAACTGCACAGGAGCCTGCAATAAAAATCCTATGTAAGGAGAAGGCAGTTCACTTGAGAAAAGACTGGCAAAAGATTTGCCCTGTTTTATGGAAAAAAAATGCAAGAAAATGGTATAAATCCCAATGATACCAAATAATATCTATATGACTGGTAATAAGCTTTTTGGGTTTTGCTTTGTTTTGATGTGAGGAGCTTGAAGTGTTTTTCTTAAAGTTTTAATGAATTACGGATTGCAGTGTGGGTTTCATTAGCAGGAAAGGAATCAGTCTTGTTTGAAAATGTCTGAGGATATATTTTTCTGGCTTATCTACTATGGAACTAAGAAACATAAACGATCCTTTGTTTCATGGTACTGCATGTCTATAATATGAGGATTGATACAGAATATACGAAGACCTCATTTACTGGTCTCTTACTTTGAAAGCAATTGTACCACACTAAATTAATAGGTCAAATTATATTAATTTTACTCCTGAAATATAAGTCTCAGTTTCAGCATCCAAATATTTGTCAGTGGAGAATGTTTGTGTAGAATTTCTTTGCCATGCTCCTTAGTGTTTCAGATAACTTTGGATATGACTGCCTAGGCTAGGCCAATTCTAGGTAACACAGTTTATTGGTACCATTTTAGTGCATACCTGGTAATTCCTGAACAGAGTGAAATGTGAAGCAGAAGAACTAGAAGACCATATAAATAATGTAAAGTTGTCAGTTTCTTCAGTGGTCTCTTACATAGAAGCAGAAACTCCACTGCTGCATTGCTCATAGGAATAAGCTGAATCTTTGGTATCTCATCTTACATGTCATTGCAAGAAATGCATCAAATTGGAATTTTACCTAGAAATAAAAGTACCCTTTCTCCTGTTTCTACATCTCCTGAAGAGACCGTTGCAGCAATGGCTGCTCTTTGGGATGAGTTCTCTGCCGTGCAAGTGTGTGCTTTGCAAGTATTATCTGCAATGGTGACCCCACAACACCAGATAATTTAATTTCTGTTTAGAAGTAAGATAAGTGTAGAACGTTAACAGAAACATTGTACAAAGTGATTTAATCTGTGGGCAATCAGGCCAAACAAATCCACGAATCATTCATAATCATTCATACACATCTGCATTGCAAGAGATACAATTAACTGCAAAAGAAAACATTACAGATGGGGGGAGGGTGTGACGGGGAATAAGGTAGGTTAATAAAATCTGCATTAAATACATGGGGGTTTAACCAGAATTTGTTTTATTGTCTACAGGACAAATCTAAGAAATAAGGGTTTAGGGTAGAATTTGAGCTCCTAAACTAAAACGTAGATGGTGAAAAACTGCAGTGAGCTGTGACTGACCTTGCATCATGCCTAAATTCCCAAACCACCTTCCGTGTTTTTATGCAAGCTACTCTGCTGTGTAGAGCCTCTCTGTGAGTGCCCAGATCTACACCAGTTCATCAGGGCTAAGCAGCTTGGCACTCATTCATATCTCAACTCAATCAGGAACTGAAAACTATGTGTTACTTCATACATGTCCCTCGAGCAGCTCCATTCAAGAGGTGATCTTTAAACTCCTCTAATGGATGCCAGTGGGACTGAGTCTTCAGAACTGCAATTGTACCCATTTTCTCTAAAATACATTTTTATGTTACACTAGAGCAGGAAAAGCATTTATCTAGGAAGTAGAAGGTCTGAGTTCAGGGCTTGTTCTTTGCACATCAGAGGTATCAATAGTCAGACTGATGTCTGGGTGCATGAGTATTCACCTGAAACCAGCTTCAAAACTCAATCACTCCCATTTGCGACCCTGCACAGGACACATGTAGAGCGGTTGGTGAAGCTCTGTGCAGGGATGCTCAAATTAGCATTGCCGTGTTCCTATCAGAACTGGGTAATGCTGTGCCACCCGAGCGGGCTGCAAAGTAGCAGAGCTGATTAGCTGAGATGCAGTGCAGGTTAGGACGGTGGCATGTACAGCTTCCCAGGCTGGCAGCCCAGGAGCCTCCCACTTCAGCACACTCCTGCTCTCAGGCAAGTGACAGCCTACAGTCATTGACTCAACTACTTCAATATGAAAAACTGTTTTGTTTTGTTTTTTAAAAAAGGTATTAATCTTTAACAGCAATGTTCTCTCAGCCTAGCGGTAGCTCCTGGGGAGTCTGGATTCGCAGCTCTCAGGCCAGCGGGCACAAGGTGTGCGGCTGCAGTCACCTCTGCGGGGCTGGCGCCGGCAGATACAGGCTTGGGAGTGACCGCTGGATGGCACTCCTGTGCCACAGAGGATGTGACTGTGCCCGGTTTTATTTGGTTACAAATACAGACGTCTTTTACGGAAAAAGAACCAAGTTCACTCCTTCTTTATACCGTCATAAATTTGTAGTGGCTTCACATAAGGCATTCAGCTTCATTTAGAGTTGCACCAGCATAACTGCGAGAAGAATACAAACCAGATGTTGAGAAGCAATATTTTGGCTATTAATTCTATTGATAAAGTTTTGAACTATTTATGAAACTTAAATACACAGAACAGGCATAATGACTGTGGCTACGAAAGAAAAAGAGCACTCAGCTCCAGTTCTTCTGTGTTGTTACAGGCTAGACTAAATTCTAATTGACCTTAATGCCTTTACATGCCAGTGTTTTTATCCTTAAGGCTGCTGTATTAAACAGGCTATTCTATAAAGATACAAGAAAAACCTTTCATGGCTGGCTGTAAAACAAGAAGCTATCTTCATTCCACAAGTCAACATCTGAATTCTTTGTCTTAAAGTTTCCAGTCTAGGTATTTAAAATGTTTGGAGAATGTTTCAATCATTTCTAATCCTAAGTATTATGCTTTTATTTTGTAATATTTTAAAAATGTCTCACTTATTTTCACATAGATCAATCATTGCATGAAAGTCGATTTTTTTTTTCAGAGAGTATTTAGTTTTCTGAGAAGAAGTCAATTTTAGACTACATTTACTTTGTAAAAAGTTGTGATTGTCAGCTCTCTAGTGAAACAGAATCGTATCCACAGTAACTCTTGACATTAAGCCAAACATGTTATCTTTATTAATGTACCTGTGTTATGTATGAGTGCAGGGTATGGAAGAATACCAGGAAATTTCTGCAAATATATTTCAACATCAGCGAAAAATCTTCATGAAATTGATGCTTCTGCTCCTTTTTTGTTGGTACAAATGGTGATAACCCTCTGCCTCATAAAGAGCTTCAATTCCCCCAACTCCAAAGCTGTACAGTGCTCTGAATATCAGGGAAGTCGGATAAGTTCAAGAACTCTTTCAGCAAAGTCATCTTCTCCAACTTCACTTCCACCAAAGCCAACAAGAGAGCTAGTCATAGTAATCAGTTTATTCTGAGGTGTTTTCTGCTTTGGGGCTGGTAGCATATCTCTGGTTTCAGCCAGGGAAGGAAGTGCTTAGAGTGTTTTATCACAGCCAGCTCTTGTGATTTATTTGGCATAACTGGAAGAAGGAAATTGTGTAAATATGGGCTAAAGCTTATTCTTTGGAATGCAATACCACAGACTTTGTTTTTTTAACTTGTATTTTCATTTGTCACTTGCATACTGTCATTTTCTCTATTTGTATCATGAGAATAATATCACACTAATTCCATGATTGTTGACAGAAGAGTTCTAGTATGCATGCTCAGTGTTCTCAGAGGCAAACCTGGCAGACTCATGGTGTCTTCTCACACTTTTGCCCTTCCATCCCTTGACTTTATGCTGGAACTTACAGCATTTGCAGTTGACAAGGATGGTCTGCAATTATCCTGTAAAGAACCTGTGTCTTCCCCTGCTTTCTTTTATGTACTATTGCCATTTACTGAATAGCTGGTAGTTAATTAAAAAAATCTACTTTATGGTAATAGTCCTGACCTGTGTTCTTATTTATGGTTTCTTTGCGCTAGCCATTGTAGATACTGGTAGCTGAGAAAGACACTGTCGTGGAGAACTTACAAGTTCTAGGTAGCCCAAGTGGAGAACTGAGATTCAGGGAAATCAAGTGATTTGCCCAAGGTCACATGCTAAGTTTGTGGCAATGTTAATCTACCCAATCTGATTGTCTAAAGCATGTAGGCACCCATACATGTTCTGGTGTATGTATCAGCCACAGGAATGCTGAAGTGGAGAAGTTCATTTGGGAAAATAAAAGAGGGGGCGGGGGAAAAGAAAGAAAAGGCATGCTTGGCACTACTTGAAGACTTGCAAGAAGTTTCCACTTTCCCATTCTTCAAATACTTTGGAAATACATAAACTCTTGGGATCTGCATTTTAAAATGTTGTTTCAAACTGGAATAACATCTGTTAAATGTAGCCAAGAAACATCTGGTTTTCCATTCCTGGAACCCTGAGCTGAGGCAGCCGTTTTCCTGTCAGCTATGCTGTGGAGTGAAATTGGTTCAATAGGTCATTCTGTTCTCTCCATTTTTTAGTTCTCAGTTTCCTATTAAAAAGATGGCCAACAATGAGAGTAAGCAGGAGGGGAAAGGAGATTCTGTGTAATGTACATATTAGCCTATGAAAAAATCCATTTAGCTTCAGACTAATTTAAATAACTGGTGAGAGCAGAGCTCTATTAAGTATTGGGAAGAACACTAGGGATTATATGGAACTGTAAGATTTATTAGCCCCAAGATGGTTTATCTTTCATCAGTGGAAATAACAGTCTGATACAATTCCCACTCAAAACAAAGAAAATCTCACATTGATGGTCACTGGGCTTTGGATTAGACCCTCTCTGGTATCGCTGGTAAATGGCCTAGTGGAAGCTGGTCACCAATGCACAGTATGTTAATTGCAAGATTGTCGTTAACTATCATCTAAGCAGCTCTAGACAATGCAGTAATTGAAGGGTCAGAAACGGTTGATGCTGTACCCACCATCTCTTCAACCATCGCTCACTCCAGCAGAGTCAATCTGAGGACGCCTGGGAGGGAGAACCAGAAGAAGAGTTCAAAAGCCTCGAGTAGAGAAGAAGAAGAGTTCAAAAGCCTCGAGTAGAGAAGACCATAAGCATGTGGTGGTTTTAGTTCTTACATTCGCAGCTCTCTGTGCTTTCACAATGCCTTGGACAAACAAATACGTTCTTGAGAACTGCATTATAATTTCCATTCATCTTTTAAGCCAGGACCAAGGCTCATAAAGACATTTAGATGCATATGGTCCCTCTGAAATCATCAGGCATTAAAAGCATAAATAACATTGAGAGCATGCACCATGATCTGATATTTAACTACCAATGAAAATCCATATCGTTCAGTCAGTGCCATTAAGATTAAGAGACAAGTAACACCGAAGTGGCAGAACCCTCTGTATGTATCCTTACTGAAAAATGACAGCACCCTTATTTTTCAGGACCAATCTCAAATACAACTGGGAAAAAAAATGCTGTGACCTTCTGCCTTAAACATATTGGTGAGGCAAAAAGGCCAAAAGGCCATTGGAGTGCTGTTTCTTATACAGATGTAATTTGCCACCACTCACGTGACTTAAGAGCAAAACTAATCTAGAGTAAGGGTTTCTTGAGTTTTTCTTTAGATGTGACCTTTCTCTTTCCAGTCCATGAATTTAAAATACCAAGGAAGTGAGTTCTAATCTGAGGAAGTTTCCAAAACAGAATTAGAGATGCAGCACTTCTGTGGCAGGGTCTTGCAAAGTGCTGATGGTACAAATTAACTAGTGGGGGTCAGGTCTGTGTGCACAGAGGAAACTTGCTGAAGGCAGATAGGGTGCAGGAAGGGAAAAGGGAGTTGTACAGCTCGTAGGCAGTTGCAAGCAGCTTCCTGACACTTATTTACTTCGTGAAACGTTTTGTTTCCCGTAGAGCATGTTTGACTTTGCTTTCCCCATCACCAGTGGAAGTCAAATGCCTTTATTGGTATTGTGTCTGTTTTACATGGCGCAGCATTCACACTCTGATACTGAAGTGGCCGTTCCCCAGCTAGTCTGTAATTATCTAAGTCCACACAGTAGCATGGTCCACCCCTGCCCCAACTACACTACAGTCAAATCTATACTTTAAATAAATAAGATGTAGTCTGACTGCCAAGAAAGGCTGTGCCATTTTACTTCATGATAGCAAAAAAAATCTGTAATAACACATGTATGTGGAAAATGCTGTTGTCAATGAACCTCATCTGGGTGTTCCTGCTCCAGCAGAGGGATTGGACTAGATGATCTTTTGAGGTCCCTTCCAATCCCTGACATTCTGTGATTCTGTGAATAGTTGTGAATGGAATGAGCCAGTTTACTCTGTGATACATTGATTTGTAGCCTATTTTGCTCAATGTCATCTTCATGTCTTCAGCCTCTCCTGACTTATTTTATCTGCCATATATACACTTTGTCCAAACACAATTTGGTTTGTTGTGTATTTGGCACAGCATTTGAAATTGCAACGATTTATAGAATCACATCCAATCGCAAGATTCAAAGGACCTGCATATATTACAGGAAAGCCATGCATGCTATGAACACAAATGTGTTTCGGCACTGCTGGAGTTCCGGCTTAGACCTGCTGCTTAATGATGGATTGTCTCATATCTGGAGCTTTCTGTAGGAATGAGGGACATCTAGTGGCTCAATGGAATTGAGCAAATGAAGATGTTCTGCTTAAAAAAGGTACTTTGTTGCGCAAAGTAGACAATTCAGTGAACACTAGGCTAAATTAAAGACCTCAGTCATTGAAATGTAATTTGAATATATGAAATTACTTTAGCTGAGTCAAATAATCTATGATTAATAGTATTTTTGTGTTTTTATCTGTTTGAGAAGAGATGAGTTGACTTTGAAACTTACGCAGGTTAAAATGTATTTGTTATCTATTTTCAGGACAATATAACATCCTCTTTCATTAGAAGCTGGTGTACAGGATAGATGGATAAGAAACAGGGACAAATCACACAACACAACCCTATATATTTTGTCTTCCCCCAAATAAGAACATTTATTTTATGTATAGTAATTCAAGATCTGATTAATTAGACCAGGTGACACTTGATAACTTAAAATGACTAAGAATAACTGTGAAGAGCAGTTAAACGGAGAACTTTAATTTCTCTGCAATGTGTCTCCTATTTTAATACTAAAATAATGAGTTTCTTTAACAAGTAACCCACTCTGAGTCATGTTTTCCGCTCTCCTTTGTTCTTATTCTAACCAATAACTACATGGCATCCCCGTAGCTTTTATTACAAAAGACAAGATGCACATTGTAGAAGCATCGAATTGTAAACTGGCTTTGTATTGTGAGCCTGTGTTTGTATTAGGTCTGCCATTCTGTCTTTTTCTAGTCCGTACAGAAAGTCCAGATGGACTATGTCGGTCTGTTACGCTGCTTAGATCAGGGACAGTGCTTGACCCCTCCTGGAATAACTAACATTGAGAGACCAATGTCATGCAGTCAAGGGCTGTCGTGTCTGACTGTCTCTCACTCCTATCCTAACCCCACGGAACAACTAATTCAATTTACGCAGATGGAGCTGGAGTATTTTGTCTGGAGCATGTAACTGAGGGAGGCAGCCTACATATCAAGAGGGAGGCTTCTCTGCAAAGGAGAGCAAATCATTGCCAAATATTAAGACAAATAATCTGGAGAGAGCAACTGCTCATCTCTTACCTGAGAGCTGATAAAACCTGGAAGCCAAAGAAGTGAGATCAAACTGAGAAAAGACAAACCACTTGTTATTTTGCAAAGATGTTTATCTCAGGAGATTTCTTTAAGGGTAAAAAGTGATGATAAAATCCTTTGCTAAACAAGTGGATTTTATTTTCCTTTTCTCCTCTGAACAGGCCAAACTGGAAGCTTGTAGGCCTTGGTGAAATTAAGAAAATAATGAATAAGGAAGCGAAGGGTTGTCCTATTCTGACACATGGGTTCCAAGTCCGTATCCTATGCTAAGGTTCAGAGAGAAATTCTCAACCTGTTTATGTGCCATTAAAATGATATAGGAACAGATATTTAAACATTGCTCAGATTGCATTAGGAGCTTGGGACACAGAGATTGGATCTGGTGGTTGAGGCTGATATTATTGGAGACTTATATTTACAGGGTTTCTTGATTCGTCAAGGTACACTGGAAGCAGGGACTTTATAAATGTCCTATGATTAATGAGTAGTGAACACACTGAGTATATGATAGTCCCTGGACCATTAAGATTAATGAAAGGATTTCTTTAGAGAGAGGTGTTAGCAGCCTTTATTTATGTGATAGAGTTTTCAGGTTTTTTCATTCCTGAAGTTTTAGGTGCACTAGCAGGCTCAAAGTTACATTAGAGATCTCATTTATCTCCAAGTTTGTTTCAACAATAGTTCATTGTAGAGAGAAATTCCAACGAAGAGAGGTTCCAAAGGATTTTTCTGTTTGGACTTGTTGCAAAGGCTATATGTAGGATGGGAACACAGGTATACCAAAACCCTATTGCTGACAACATTCAAACTGCATTCACCAGTATTAGGGAAAAATGAGCTGAATTTCTTTTAGGTGCCAAATAATCAAGTCTATTTCAAACACTTCTGGGAAAGAATGGTAAAGCCAAGGTGCACCTGACATATGAAGTTCTCTGATGCAAGTGTGGTAAACTGCAGAATGAAGAAAAAGAAGCAGGCAGGCATTTTAACAAATGTTTATTGAATGAGAAGGTAATGACTTCTTAAATCTCTAGTTACCTCTGCCACTACAAGGTTCTGGTTACCGCATTACCACTTTACTGATTAACAGGGCAGTACAAAATGAATCTAAAGTTACATGAGGTTTGGACTGAATAATTTCCCCTTGTAGAAAGATCTAGGAAAAATTAGCAGTCCTGTACTGACCCAAGATTAGGTGAAAAGTGTGTATGGTGGAGAAAGACTGGAGTATTCCTTGCAAAGACTGTGAACAGAAAGGGTAAATGGGAGAGCCGAGACTCAGCACCTGGCATCCTTCAAGCATAAAGTGTGTTACAATACTGGAAATCAGCCTAGGACTCCTCTGCTCTTGCTTCTGTTGATGGTGGAGTGCCAGTAATAAGAAATCTATGACTACTCAGCTCAGGCTTCCACTCCTGCTGCCCCAGTGCTTTGCCCCCGGCCTTACGCAGAGATGGGTACATATTTACTAACTAGTACAGGCAGATACAAATTTCCATAGATTAATCTTTCTCTGGCAAGGTGAGTCATCATATAGAAAAGGTTGTGTCTGCTTGTTCTCTGTTCAGATTATAATCCAATCAGAGCTCCAAAAAAGGCCAGACCAGTAGCTTCAACAACTGTGACCACCTCTGGTCTCCCACAGTAACAGAGGGAAACCTGGAGACATGTCTGTAGCTACAAGCTTTCTGCAGGGAAAGGTCTTCCTTGGAAATTACTTTGAAAGAAGCTGGCAAGGATCCTGGTAAGAACTTAGCCTTTTCTGTCCGCGTTTTTCCATCGGCCAAAACAAGGTATAACTTTTCCCTACTTCACAACAGTATTGTGAGGACTCATCCATTAATACGTTTACATCACTAAATATGATTTCTTGTTCTAAATCACTTGAAGTTTAGTTCTTAGGAACAGAAACATCTCACCCTTCTTGAAGATATTTTCTCTCTTTTCATACATACAGATTCCTCTTTGCTTTCTGCTACTGCAAAATGCAATTGCTGCTGACGTTGGTCTTGGACACCTGAGAGCAATTTTAACAGTCACATTGAATTTTCCTGAGCAATTAAATAATCAGTAAAGGAAAAGTATTCTTCCCCAATTTCTACTTTTCCTTTCTATTAATGTTGGAAAACGTTTCATAGCCTATAGTGCTCACAACTAAAATTTCTCATTGCTCCAACTCCTCGATATTGTCATAAAGAACAATCTTTCCATATATTTATAAAGCATTTCTTAGTCCAGAGATCTCTGAGAGAATTAATTGTGATCAAAACTGGAGTTATCTGTAAACAAACTCCAGTATAATATCATGTGTTGTCTATGTTTGTATGCTGCAGGATCTGTACCTCTTTCTACAAAAAGCCAGCTTTCTCTGGAATAGAACAGTAGCAGACCACAAAACCTGCACTGTCTTAAATGTAAAGTTACCATCCAACTGAAATTGCACAGGGAACCTAAGAAAGCCAAATGGTCTGCAAGCTCCTGTAATGACCTTCCTGCCAGAACTGGCAAGGTATTTTTAGCTATGGCACACTGTTGAAGATTTATTTAGGGACATGAGAGGTACCCAAATCTGGAAGTGGTGACCATTTTAGTTATGGTCCTGCTGCCTTCTCATCATCCCACACACAACCTTGCCTGACCTGTGAAACAGCCCTTTTTTTCTCCATCCCTGCCATGATCCCTTTTGCTCCCACTCACCACTGCCTTCTATAAAACTCAGATCTGGGATTTTCCTCATTTCCCTGTATCGTAGTTCCCTCCCACCTCTTTCCCAAGCTCCAAACCACTTCCCCATCCAGGTTTGCTACCAGATGCTGTATTTTAATGTGGGGAAACATCCCAGCCCTATATATGCACAGAGGAATGTGAGTTACACTTCATAGGGACCTTCACAGTGAAGGTGTTCAAACCCTTAAACGGGATGCCCAGTGAGACTAGAATGTCCACCCTTGGAGCCATTCACACCTGGACAAGGCAAGGCACTAAGTAACCTGACCTAATTTTGAAGACAACCCTGTTTTGACTGGGTAAAGGACCAGATGATCTCCAGTCAATCCTTCTAATCAAAATTATTTCATTATTCCATAGTTCTAACTAAATCTTGAAGGAAACAAAGCATCTAGGATAAAGATGGTCTTCTGGCAAGAAGAAAAAGGAATACAACAAAACAAATCAAAGCTGTGCACAATTCATCTGCTTTTCATCTTGCTTGCACTGAAGTAATTCAGGATGAAGTCAAATGGATGTTAAAATCGGTAGAGAACCAAGAAGAGAATCAACACCAACATGCCTGTGGTTAGTCTGGGCTTGTTTCATCTGTCTGGACCCAAGGCTTGGTTACTAACGTGTGTGTTGTCTTCAGAATTTCCTCAGACGGAATAGTCCAAGGTACCATCTGTTTTATTTCCTGCAGACTGAGATGGGGAGCACAACACAAGCAGTACCCACCTCCTCTGAGCAACGATGCCGGTGCTGCAACCAGATGTGCATTGTAGAGTAACCTTGTTGGGTGGCTGGAGAGAAAGCAGGAGCAGATCAGGGGTACCTGGCTGCCTTCATTGCAAGCAGCAGTTCCAGCTACCTCACCCTTGGAACATTTATGAGTACAGTTTGTGTTCCAGTGTGTGAATACAAGAAATGTCCAAATCAATCCCAGAGCTGTGACAATTCTTTGCTGTTGTTGGACATCTCAAATTCAACCTATATAGGTTTTATGGTACTACTAAAAATCAGGCTGAAAGCAGAGAAACAGAAATATAAACTGCATCCCAGTTTTGAGAAGGGACTTCCAAAATTCTACAAAAGTGAATGTGTTAGTGATCTTAACTCACATTCCTCAGCCTCACAATTGATGTTTGCCTGATTTGAGGTGTCACAACCCTTTACTGCACAGAACAACTAAAGATGATTTATCCTTGTTTCAGAAGTACAAGTAATTATGAAAATACCTAAAATCTTTATGAAGAAAATCATTCTGTGTTCTTGTTTATTTTACTATTACTGCTGGTTTGGTTAGGAGACACATCACCACTGGATAAACAAACATTAATAATACCAGCATCTGTTTAATAAATATTATATTACAAAGTATTGTTCTTCTGCTATCCTCCTAAATAGAGCCAGTTCCTGAAATTGAAATTCCTCTAACAAAGGGCACAAATAGAACAAGAAATCTGGCAGCAAAATATTTCTGCTTAAACAATAGAGCTGAAAGAGCAACACCCTGTTGTACTGCTCAGTAGAAGAGTACTGACAAATACAGAAACATAAAATGCACAATCACTAAACTACTTCAATATGATAAAGTTCCCCCAAATCCAAGCCACTAAACCACAAAAACATACAGGATCTTGAAAATGATGGTAAACTATAATATCTCACTCATGGGTGGTCTTAATGCTGAATCTGGGGTGAATTACATGAAAAAAAATCACAGGAAATTTTTAACATGAAAAAGAAATCCAAAAGGCAAGTACAATGACTGCCATAACAGAGAATTTAGCAGTTCCAAACACCACATGAAAATGTTGTGTGCTTGAAGACTGTGCTAAATTTTCTTCTGACAGTGGTTTATAGGATTATAAGAGAAACAAAAATATCCTGACAGCTTCAGAGAAAAATGAGTGACTTATCAGACCAATTGATAAAGCTGGAAAGAACAAACAAACTTCCAAGCATGCAGGTGCTTCTTTGGATCTGAAATAGAAACAGGAAACTTCAAAGCTACATCCAAGTTGAGAACAATTGTGGCAAGTAAGGACACCCGCTTTGCTTCAAATGTTTATTATTTTCTTTTTTAAAGGTTCTAAACGATGACCTGTGAAATACATTCATACTAACGCAGCCCTGCAAATGGATTGCTTTTTCTAAAGCAGGCTTGCAATTAGAAAGGGATCTGAGGAGTAAAACTTAGCCCAGCAAATCTGCACAAAATCACATCAACTTTCCATGACATTCACAAGCCTGTTTGCTTACATTACTTTAGAAAATACTAATTGGATTCCTAAGTCACTGAGGTATTTTAGAAGATTTTACTTTTGGTGAAAAAGGCAATAAACAAGTCAGGGTAGTGCCAAGGAGTGGATATATGTGGGTCCTTGGGGCTTATGTGCAGGCAACTGTGGCCACAGAGCCAGCTCTGCTGGGGACTGGTGTGTGTGCCTGGACAGACCTGGCAACAAGCTCAATGCTTAAGATCTGACAGAAGCACAGACACCACGAAACAATGAGGTGGCTTGGCCGTAATACAGGCTAGTCCTAGTAGTGATGTAAATATTGTTTTCTAAGTTTGCCATTTGTATTTATTGAAACTTTTCACTGGAGAAGGGAGGGAAGGTGAAGCAGAAAATTAATTCTTTGTTATTGGCCATTCAGGAATTTTGAAACTTACTTTTCAATCATCTGCAACAGTTTCCTTGTTTTTAGAATGAGCGCATGATATCATATCCTGAGCCCTTCCCTTTTCTTGCAGCTCTCTGAGGCACTAGGAGGAGTCCAGCTACAGTCACTGTGTGAACTGGTCTGTAAAACTGTAGTGGAGCTGCTGTTGCCATCGTCTTCCTGCTGCCTTATTCATACCCCTTCAGAAATTGCTGCTCTAGGACTAACGACCCTTTAAGCACAGTGAGTATCAGCTAAGAAAGCAAACAATTCATCTAACTTGTGAAGTTGCATCAGAGAAGGGTGACTTCTCTATGTGTTTACATGCGCCTGCAGTTAGGGACACAGATAGAAATGAAAAAAGAACTCGCTGTCATTTTCCGTCACTGAAGTGAGAAGAGAAAGGCAATTCCTGGCCCAGCTGGGGTGCGGTAAGGGATAGCAGTAACGTGGGAGGCTCTCAAGGTGCAGGGGCTGGATTAAAGGTGTGGGAAAGGGCCAAGGTACATGTGCTGTGTGAGGCAACATACCCATTTGCTGTGGACGGACAGGGAAAACCAGCTGCTAAAATGTATTTACACAAGCAGCTGTGCGTGAGCACATGGCATTGTACTAATGTTGGATGACAAGTACCTCTTGTTGATTCTGAATCTTGTTTGACTTAATGAATGCAGTAATACTAGCTAGTAATAAGCAAAAGAAAAGGGGAATAAAAGAACTAGTTTCTGTACTAATCTCCACTCATTCCTGAAGCATACAGGCCAAGTAACAGTGAGTCAGTGATTCTTTTTAGTATGGTTACATAGACAGTGGTGGTGGTGGTGTTATTTCTGCACTTCTCCATCTCGGTCCTTTACCTCTGTAGCGCCAAACTAAAGTTCTGCCATTCTTGGTGAAGTGCCTGAGGTTTTGTCTAGATGTCTCTGCAGTGTCAATTTAGAAACTTGCTAACTATAAGTTTAAATATATCTATGGTTACATTTATAGTATATAAATAACTTAGCATGATCTGGAACTCAGAGCGTAAAAAAACGTTACAATGAAAGTAAATAATCAGCTTGCATTTAGATCTACCAGATGATACTGTAGAAGTTATTTATTAACCTAGAAAGTTGCTCATAAATGGAGAGAAAAATCTGAGTTTTCCTATCCATGTTGCCCTGGTACGACTTAATTCCAGAGTTGTAAAAGACTGATGATTATGCTTTATGTGAGGGCCTCACTCTGTTTTAAATGGCATCAAGAGAAAGAAGTAGTGATATTTTTGTGGAGACTTAAGATAACAATAACTGACTTCAGAAAAGTGCAAATAAGTTGTGTCCTTTCCCCAAACAGTCTTTGGTGAGGCAAGCAACTGTATAGGAAACATAACTTTTGAATATGTTCTTGATCACACTACCCATTTTTTCTTTGCTCACTATGGTTTTGATCAGATCATTCATAGGGTCACAGCACAATGTTAGTAAAAATCATTGCTTTTTATTATCTGCTGAACCGCAGAGTGGGGGAAAAACTCCTCTTCAGTTAAAAGTTGCTGGATAATGTATTTTTATTCTTAATTATAGTTGGATCAGTCTAGTTTGTGGCTATGCTTTTTTCAATTTATACACTCTTGTCAAGGGCTTCACTCACAGTTTTTCCTATAGTTAATTATTTTGTTGTCATGACTAAATATTCAAAGATGAAAGAGATGTGAGTTTCCTTTATAGAAACCACCCATCTCTGCTGTTGTATCCTGTTTATACGTGTTTAATAATAAATTTTCCACCATCTTACATCCAAGAAATGTTAGGTGTGCAGCTAATGTTTAATTAATTAATCTCGCAAAGAACTTGTGAGGTGTGTTCCCTTATTTTACAGGTGAGACAGTTAAATTAAATGACTTGTTTAATATCACACAGTGAGTCACTGCTAACACTGAAAATAGAGTTTATGTCTTCTGGTTCCTTGCCCTGTATTTTAATCATCAAACCAGACTTAACTCTAAAGTTGAAGGAACTCCTTAACTGATTAAAATAATTGTTCTCAATTTAATGTTGGAGTATTATATTTTAATCACCTAAGCAGCTGAAATACTTGCAAAAGTTTTCCTTGCTTAGGACTTTTTTAGTCTTTCTTGTTCAACTATTGCTTCAGATATCAGCTGAATATGTTTTGCTTACAGCAAGCCTGAACTTTAAAACATAAACAGATATCCACAAAAAATAAGGAACACGCTTAAAACTCACAGCTGTTTCCTTGCTGTCAATGTAGCAATACTCTTTTTCATACTCTCAACACCAGTTCCACTTAATAATAGCCATAGCTTTAATTAATGGAGCATAGCAAAGTTATTGCCCCATAGAAAGCAAAAGATAGACTGCCGGTTACGCTGTCATGACTAAATGAAAATGTAGCCTGAAGCACAAAACAGCAATTGCATCTTAAGAAATATCTGCTTAGAAGTGCAGTTCTGAACTACATGCTGTGTCATCTCTGAATAAACTGATATATAAAGAGGTGTAATCCTTGAAAACATGTTTAAATGAATAGTATGCGTGCTCAGGCTAATAGTATGCTCCAGCAGCTTTATAGCTTTTTGGAGTATTGTCCACATATTTGCTCATGCTATAGGACATATATAAATTTTTCTAATCCTCACTATCTTACCTATTTGATGGTGTTCTTCAGTATAGGAAAGAATAAATGGTCCAGAAAGCATGTACGTAGGCATAAGATAGAAAGAGGCTCAGGAGAAAGAATGAAGAAATGATATTACCATGGCTTGCTCCCTGTTAAAGCTGGGTGTAGACACCGCTGTTTGTTATGCAGGGTTATACAATGCTTTATATCATACAGTACTTGTGGTGTGTGTGAGACAAACAGCATAGGGCTGTGGTCAGATCTAAGATTTTTATAAGACTTTTGCCATATGTAATGATCAGGGCATTGCTGTGGAAGCAGCCTTCCAACTTAATTGCAATTTAACAACAAAATACCTTAAAAATTCACCTGCTTCATTACTGAATACAAATAAAACTCCTAGGTGGTAAAATCAGTCAGTAAGCATTGGCATGCTATATTTATGGAAAAAACTCAAAAGTAATTTAACATGTTGTACTTGTAAAGAAGAGTCACATCTTGCCATCTGAACTGGGAGATGGACAGAAGGTTCCAAATAACAAGCCAACCAGGGATGTTCCAAGAAGGCCACTCTGTTTCCTCTCCATGGTCGATACTTCTAAGTTACCATGTTGTTTTCCTTTTTGGGTTAATCTTATCTTTAAAAAGTTAATTATGAGCATGTTTTACAGTTTGTCACTAGTGACAGGGCTCTGTCATCGGTGATCAGCTGTCCAATATTGGTCCAAGTACTGCTCCAGCGTCGCTTTCAGTTGCTGTTAGAAAGTAAGGTGTTTTTCTCACAGACTTTAGAAAATGACCTGATGCCAAGTGCTGAGCAGTTTGCAGGACAGCATTGTGTCTGCGCCCATCTATCGGGGCTTAGAGATGCTCCCTTTCAGAGGGGTTTGTTGGGAATAGTGAACTGTGTATCTGATCAAAACTAACCAAACCAGTAGAAATACAGTTCATGGGCAGAGAATCCTTTTCAGCAACAATCCAGCTAATAGGTTTGAAGAATGAGCCAGCTTGAGAAAATCAGAAATTGTTTGTGGATAACCTGAACGAGAATGGAGAATGCATAGTACAGTATCACATTTGAGAAGGGCTCTGACAAAATATGGGCCTTGAATTTTGGATGTAGAGAGAGTTATACTTGCTTCTTCTATTACTGAAGAGAAAACAAGCCAGCCTTTCTTTATGATTAAATAGACATCATGCTATTTTACATAATTTTATTTCAGATCCTGCTTACAGCAGAAACCTCATTGTGTCCTGCCTACCTTAGTAATCTCATTACTAATCGCTGCTCTTTAGTAGCTCTATTGCAGCCTGGTTGTGTTGATTCAGCACGGAAAGAAAACATTTTAGGAATGTCAATTCTTCAAGCAGTTGGGATTATAGGCATGGTAACAAGTACTGTTTGTGAAAGGTATACGCTGTCTGCCTTCGTTCCCCATACAACAGTGAGAAGCAAACTGAGATACAGTCATAGTGCTAGTTTGAAGAGTTAATATAATGACTATATTATTATGTAGATTTGATTCACAGAATTGAGAAAGCATTTGTGGTAATATGGTGCTTATACATTAGAGCCAGAAAATGAAATGGAAAAGTGAAAAGAAATGCATAATGAGGGAGTTGGCCAGTTCAGTTCCATTATGCAAGCACAGTGAAAAGTACAAAGGTAAAGAATGCCACAAGTAACAAAAAAAATCCAGTATCAGTTACCTTAAATTATATTAATTATAAAAGGTGGAGTTAACAATGCAGGCAAGTTACATTTTTTCCAGCATTCCTTATTATGTGTTAATCATGGCACTGTAAAGATCCAAAAAAACTTGGATCATGCAACTTGCAAAATACCACTAGAATGTTTCTTGCTGGAACTAGGCACAGCAAGGCAAGTACAAGCTGAAACTGTAAATACGGGGAAAGACTTCTCTGTTCAATAAAACAAGCAGTTTCTGCTGAAACTAGTTTTGCTTGAGGACTAATTTGTGGTTCCAAGTGTCTTTCAGTGCTGACAGCTGAAGAAGGTAGCTCTGGGCCAGATTGTAATGTTCACTCCTTGCTCTAATGGGCGGATGTGTTTAATTAACCTTTGTTTCTGCAGAAGCAGACATTCTGGCAAGCTGTAGGAATGCTAAAGGAGGCAAATCTAAACAGCAGTGAACCTAGGCACATTCTATACATCTAGTGCTAGGTAAAGAATGTTAATGCAGACAAATACTGTTTCCTAGGAGACAGGTTTCTAGAAGAAACTGAACACAGTTCCCCTGTAGGGCTCCCCCCATCTATTTCACAAGACCCAGCTATGGTCCCATGTCCTTGGGACTCTTGTCTCTCCTGTCTGGTTAAAGACTGGGCACAGTTCTTCGACTGGGAGTGACCAAAGCTTGTATTCAAGGTGGAAATATTCTGCTTAGTATCTCTTAGATAAAGTCAGACTGGACAGCCTTGCTGCCTGTTCCATGTCCAGCACTGACTTCTCCAGATACCACAGCTTAGACAGACCCATCCCAGAGCTTCCTGTAAAGTGCAGATCGTTTATAGCTAATTCTTCAGAAGGCATATGGCAAGTCTAATGCAAAGCAGATATCCTTTGCATAAAGTGGCTCAAGGCATTGTTTTTTCGCTTAAAAAAACCAAAGCACTTTAGATTACAATTCATACAAATATAGGAAACTCCCTGGCCAAAGTGTCCCTTGGCCCTAATCTTTCACTAAAAAAATCACAACCTCTGCATGAGTGTTTCAAAAGCATGCAAATTAGAGCTTATCTTCTCTGACCTTCATCAGCTCCACTGCCACAATAGCATCATTGTTTCCTCTCTCCTCCCCTCAGTAAGCAGCACCCTCTGTTCCTCTCCCTTTCCGGCCCAAACTTTTCCATCGGAAAGACTTTTTAAAGCTCTGCTTTGTCATCTAGTTTTGATACTACTGTGATTTAAATATCACCTCCTCCAGTCCTAGTTTCCCCAGTCTCAGTCAGCCAAGACCCTGTTTTTACTCAAAATGCACTTTTTAAACTTGACTGATGGACATTTCTTCTACTCTTGTAGTCTTACAAGAGTACAATACTTACAATAAGGTGTATTCCCAACTGACAGAAACATTTAGGTTAAGGCATTTTTCTTACTAAAACTACACTGTAGCAACTTAGTATCAAATGCAATCATGAATGGTACTTTTCCCACTTCAGCACTGTGATGCAGAACTCTTCCCTTCATGGTGCAACTATCACCGTATTGCCACAGTACATAGGAACTAGCGCTGAGGCTGCAGTTGAATTACTAAATTCCTAATCCCATGCTTTATCCATTGGGTTTCTGCTCCAGAATGGAGAGATGTGACAGCAAATGAGGTAACCAAGGAAAAATAAAACTGGCTACAGTTGTCAGGATTATGAGTTCAATATAATTCTTCAGCTTGTTCATACAGGTCTCTTTTTTTCTAGTAAGGACTGGTAGCTCCAAAAGCCATGGGTTGTGCTTTAAGTTCTTGGGTGATGACAATTTCCTTTATAATGTTGCCCAGTGTCGCAATTATAAGATAGGATTGTGTAGCCCTGCTAAGAGCAGAGTGTGTCCTAATGCAAAGGGAAGGTTTGCAGAAAGACTAAGGATAGAGTAAGAAGTCTTTATGTCCAGACATAGATGGTGATTTCCAAAAGCTCTTACCATTGGCTGAACATACAGCACAGTCAGTAGATGTAGTCAGGTTGATGCAGATTACTTTAAAAAATTCTTCACCAGCATGGTTTGACATGCAGCCCACTGGCCAAATCTGGTCTGCAGGATCTTCTGTCTGGCCTGAACCACCTTTTCTATGGAAATTCCAATGAGCAAGCTTCTGCATCATCCCAAAGAGAAGGAATGGAGAGAAAATGCCTCTTGCCCATGCTTCTGAGACGTGGGCAAGAATAGCACCATGGTCCAGATGAGTTGTTGCTGTCTTTCTGTCTGAATGAGTTTGTGAGTGCTTAGATGTGTAAAAGAAAACACTCCTGCATAGCCTGGTGCCTTATCTCTTTGTTGGGCAGGTAAGAACAGCAGTACTCCTCCACCACTGCCATTCTCATTTGCTGCTTGTTTTGCAGGTTGGGGTGGTAGGGAGCAGGGGACAGTGGTGTTCCCCTGCAGCCCATTGCTCCACCCAGCCTCCCCCCAGCACCCGCTTCTCTGTCCAGTTATGTGTGTGAATGGTAGGAGAGATGAAAACACACTCCCAAGCTGCTATTGATTGTCATCTTCATGGCCTGTCCTTAAGCTGGGAACTGACTCATGCAGCCTCTGGGGCTTCGCTATCCCACTAATCCACTTATTGTTGCTGTAGATATCGCTCACCTAGAAGGAATCTATGACATTATGTTTCTTTGCATTTATATTCTTTGAAATGCATTTGTGTCTCTCCTTTCTTTGACCATCTGCATGCAATGTATGATTCAATTTCTCTGCACAACTGCAGGAATTATGAGTTTCTTGTAATCATGGAAATAATTTCTGTAAGCATGAATTCTATATCCATACAAGGACACAGGACCTATGGGTTAATCTTGCAGGCTTTTTATTCAAGTGAATACATTCAGCAGGTTCTGGGTCCTGTCTTCCTCCAGTACAGGAAGCATAGTGCTGATGGGGACTGAGAAGAAGTTGCTGTCCTTGGAGTTGATAGCAAAGCTCTTTTGCTAGTGGAAACAGGCATCATTTTGAGCTTGTATCAAGCTTAGAAGCCAAGGGAAAGAATTACAATATCATCTTAATTTTAACATAATCCAAGTAAAAATTACCAAACCTGAGAGCTCTCACTTAAATACAAGTTGAAACAATTACTTTATCTTCTGGGAGACTCTCTAAGTAATTGAAATGGATGTAAATCTGAGCTGACACTTCTGCTTGAAGAAAAGTGCTACTAGATGTGTCCATGGCTTGGTTTCAGCACATGCAGCCAGTTTCAGTACAGGGGAAAGACACATTAACTTTCAGTAAAGCTAAAAGGGTATCTATCCTGATTTTGATAGATGGCAGTTAATTACATTTTTCCTCTCTGGAAGAAGTATACATTTCTTTCTTTTGTTAGCATGTCTGATAATGGCAGGGGATTTTTCTGAGGGTAATTTTGGAATAAAACTGCAGCTCCAGGCACTCTGTAAGAAGCCAAATACAAGGGAAGGGTGGAGTGAAGTTGCTATTTGATAATAGGAATGGTCTACAAGAAAGTTTCCTTATCTCTCTTCAATACTTGTTTTTCAGATGAAAAGGCAGGAGCTATTCTTCTCTGCTGTAAATTCTTTTCTGATAAGTCTTTTGGAAGAAATCACAATGCTATCTTCATTCAAATCCTTCCTAGGATGCATTTCTTCCATAAAGTGTTTCTATGCTAATCCACTAGGCGTTGCTATTTACATCCTGAAAAGAAACAAAGTACTTAACCTGGACTGATTGTAGAATAAGAATTACTAAGGGCATCTATGTCCCATAGAAAAGCTTAGTCCACAGAAAAAATCTATTGCCTCCTGGCAGTAGTACTTTATATTGTGTTTTTATTTCTTATTGTTGATTGTAATCTCTGCAGGGAAGGAGTGTTTGTTTTTATACACCTTTAAGGCATCATACATATCTGTAACTTTATGCAAATTAGTGAAGATCAAGAAGGAAACAAGAAGTAATTTTACAATACAAATTAGCTCTGCCTTGAATAGCAGTCAAATTTTACTCTGTCATCCCAGTGTAAATCCAGATTTGGTGCTGAAGTCATTGTAATGGAATATGGTCATAGCTCTCAATACACAAGGACTGAAGGGGAGAGAAGGCCAGTAATGCTGCATCTAATAGATTAATTCCCATTATCTTAGACTATGTGAATATTAAATAACTCTGATTGTCTCTTCAGGGCATGCTGACTCTATGCTGCCTTGTGCTATAGGCTGCTAGTACGATTCAGAAATGCACATCTGCTATTTAACAGTGTATAAAGTAGTGGTTGCCAAACCAGGCACTATTGTAACTAGTGAGGTCATAACAGTTTCAAACAAGGTCACAAGCTACAAGAAATTCAATTTTATCAATTTATGCTTGCATTTGGGGTTGCATTAAATTCTTGCTCTACAATAGCAATTTTTGCAGTGAAAAATTTGGGGAACTGCTGTGTTTTACTCTGTGAAAGACTGGGTGGAGATACTATTCTCTCTGAGTTTTCAGTGGGTAAAGTCAATTATTACAGAGGCGAAACATGTGAACATGACATCCAGAACTGACAAAACCCCTACAACTGGGAACACATTAGAATCTGATGATATAGCATATTTCAAGTCCAAAGGTGTCAACAACATTGCTTTCCAAAACTGTAATTAATCTATATGTCAAAAATATTATGTTACTATAATAATTATCATAACAAAGCTAATTACAGATCAGTCCTTCACTACCAAATTACACTGACCACTAAGTAAAATGTGGCAGTTATTTGCACGATATACAACAGATGAGAAGAAACAAACAACATTGATATATCCATCAGAAACAGCTGAACCTTCTTTGTTTTTTAAAGCAGTGTCTGCATACTTGTGCTGTAATCCGGCAAGGAAGCCCTGCCAGTAAAGGAATAGGATGTTGTAGAGGCAGCAAGCTGGGAGCTGGGAAGGAAGGGAATACTTCCTGATACTCATTGGCAAGCTCAGAGGAAGGAGAACATCCTGCCTAGTCATGCTAAATCAGCTAAAGAGTCCTTATTAGCACAGCAAAGCCCTTACCCACCCTTGTTTAAGAAGAAGGATATTCAGATTTGGCTAGGAAAGAGAAGCCACGATTTCGTACGTGAATGCAGAGCACCCTTTGAACTTCACTCTCCTATACTGTGACTTCCTAATTTGCTCAAAGGAGCTGTAAAATTAAGAATCTGAGGACTTACCTGTCTTTGTTTTGTTTCCCTTTATCAAACACATTTGGTCAGTTCTTACCTTTTTATGCTATGCCTTGACTTAAATATTTATGCTATGTCCCATTAAAATCCTCAGCTGAGAACTTCCATTCTTTCAGCTGCACAAGCTCTGCATACCATTTGTTACTTTGTGAACTTCAAATATATTTAGTGTGACTAAGTAGCAGAGTTTGTAAAGCAATGTTCTGTCTTTATACACAGAACTGCCATATCCTCTAAACCGAGGCAATTCGACTCTGACCTGGAAAGGGACACCAGAGTTCAGTCTCTTGTGCCCTAGTAGTCCTTTGCTTCTTGTCTAGAAGTTGCCAGTTCCACAGGCAGTTTTTGTAATATTAATATTTTCAAGAACCAACCACTGTTAACCACATAATCTATTGTTTAAACTGCTTTTTAGTGGATTTGGATGTCTGGCAGCATTCAGACAAACTGACAAAAATGGCAGCTCAAATGACAGATTTAGAGCTGTCATCCTCAGGAGGTCACTCCACATACAAGTTATGATCAGCAACATTGAATTGCAAAAACACCTGTAAAACCTTTGTTAAGTAATATAAATTGAAATTTATATATACTCAAACCAATGCAAATAACAAGTCATACAGAGAATACATTAAAAACCAAACCGAACCAAAACACCACCAACAACCAGCCTTAGGAAGGAAAAACATACAAAGAAGAATGCTGATGTTAGGCTAAATTCTCAGACTATGCTTCATTACTATTGCTGTTACCATTTATCAAGGACTTGCAAGCCAGTTCTGGTATTTCTTCCCTTTGTGTTTAACTCTGGCTGTTACATCCTTAACTCTCATGTTCCTAGCTAAACTTTCCCTCTTAAAACTTTCTTAGTCCACATTATTTCTGGTCAGATTTGGATCAGCAAACAGAACATTTCCTGTCCTTGGGGGGATGAATCTCCACTGGATATTAGGAGCCTGTGTCAGCACTACCAGGATGCAGACCAGGAAGCTACGCATTTTATTAACAGGAACTAGAACAAGAATGGCAAAGTTTTGGCAGAATTAGAATGAAATGTTTGTACGTGGAATAGAATAAGGACTGGAAATAAAACATTTTTTATATGACTAAAGTAAGGCTGCCAGCAAACTAGTGTGGTAGGTTTGGAAATCATCAGGCACTAAGGAGAAAAAGCTTAAGCTCAAAAACTAGAATCTGAATGAAAGCTCCAGCTGCCTAACTGACTGGAGCTGTGTCTCTGGCAAGGTGAAAAAGGCTGCTGTGGTAACTGAGAGTACTAATGAGTTATATCCTTGAGCAACAAGTTGTTGACACCCTACTGACAAATTAATAGTTGAAAATTTGGAATCTAACAAAAATGGAGGTGGAATTAATGTTGGTCAATAAGAATAAAAATTGACTCAGAGTCTCATGCTGGAACACAAGGTACGCTTCTCAGGGAGCTAACAGTGCACGTGTACCAAAATACAAATAGTAAGTAGCTGTGTGGTATGGATCTAAAACAAGACCAGGAGAAACCACAAATGTGGTTCCCTCTAATATATTGTAGCTCTGTGAGCTGGTCAGCAATTCCTCATTCAGACTATAATGTTTTCATATCTCTTCTAGCAGCTACTCAAGAGTCTCATCATGATCCAAACCTGTGACAGAGCAAGTCTGGTTGTTGGAAATTTGCTGGATAAAGTAGGAATGTGCATTGAAAAAAGCTGACAGACATTCTATTCGTCAGCTTTACAGGCTGGTCTTCCTGTTAATTATGGCTTTGTACTGAATGAAGTCTCTAACGAGGAGAGCTGAGCATGGTCCTCCATTAGCTGGCCAGAAAAGCCTAAAAAGCCCTATTTGTTCCATAGTCAAAAAGAACATGTATTTATCCTGAGGGACATGGAAACCATACTTTTTGAAAATTCGTTTCTGATTTGTGACCCTGAGATCTATAAAATCACGCAGGATCCTCCTTTATGGCAGCTGCAGATTTATTACAACTAACACGGTAAGGGACCAGCCCTTTTGTTATAAACTTTTAAAAGGGAGAACCTGAAAGTTGCTGGTGAAATTGATGTTGTAGGTGCAGCAACTGAGGACAAATTATGACAATCACACCTACTTATTTTTACACTTGCAGCTTTTGGGAACTGACAGGAAAGATTACTATTGATTTATAACTATTTCTGAAAAGCAAGACCTGATAATTATCAGGTAGCTCACCTGTGTCATGCAACAGCTACGTCAAAAGCCAACAATTAAACTACAAGGCAGAATGAAATTGTGTGTGGAGTCATCCCATAAGGACAAGCTGGAAAATTCTGGGGATAGGCCAGTGAGTTTCCCACAGCCATTGAATAAATCTCGTTTTCTTTTAACTAGAACAAACTAATGTATCTGAGGTCTCTTAAGGCCCTCTGGAATCATATTACGATGATTCCTGTCTTTTAATGCAGGTAATACGTTCTTCTAACACAGATAAGAGTCCTAGGTGAACGTTTTACTTGTATTTGCAAAACTGTGCCCCATCAGAGGTTCTGAATTTCTTTCACACTGCAGTCTTCACCTGCTTCTACTTTTAAAGTGCATTGTTTGCATAACAACTGAGAAACAAAACTTCCATGGACATACATAGAACCTTAATGACAAAAAAGCTAGTTATGGCTTAGTGTAATTAAAATTTTTGTAATAATCACAGCTCTCTCTGGGCCAGGAATTACAGAAATAATAGTAAAGATGAGCTCATTTTTAGACAATTATTAAAGATGAGCCCCAAAGTTTAAGGAAATTTGAACTCTACAGGCCAAGTAGCACTGCAACGCTTTCTGCCATGATTCAGACTGTATTTAGCAATGGCAGCTTAGACTGACCTATCTCCCTTAATATCATACAACAAAGTAAGAAAGTACAAATCAGCCAAATGGAAAAGGAACTGAGTTTTACCATCTTTTCCTGAATTGGAAGTTTCCCAAATTATCCCCACAAAACCCTGAAGAGGTTCAAGAAAAGCCACAAGGAAACTGTTACTGAGCCTTCAGCACTGAGAAGTCAAAGCAGCCCAGCTGATCCAAACAAAGGATTCTTTACACGCTAATCAAAAGAGAGATTCAGCGGGTGTCCACATTGCTTAAGGTCTGTGAAAAGAAACTGAAAATGCAGAACTACATCAAGCTGATTCTGACAGGAATGTGATGTGACTATTGCATTTTGCAGTTGACATGATGGATATCTTCAGCCACAATAGCCAAGTCCACAGTAGGTTTGCATTTTTGCTTTTCAAAGAGCACGAAAGACTACTCTTTCTTGGATGGAAGCGGCAGCTGCCACAAGAATATAATAATATCTCAGGCTTTCTCTATATAAAGATCTTTTCTAAATTTACAAGGAAGTAACTTGTTTGGTTAAAACATTTGTCAAGAAAAGATAAATCATTAAACATTTTGGATCCTCCATTTACTTTGCCTGTTTCCAGCTGTCTACCTGCCTCTAAACTGTCGTAAGTGTCTTGCATCCTGAATTACTGTTAAATGGAAGAACTAAGATCACAGATATTATAATCTACCACTCTCTTAAGACTTTTGACAAAAGGGCTGGTCAGACTTTGGGGAAAGTAGCATCCTAAGCCATTACAGTGAGGTTCAGAAACTCTCTCAGATCCCTTCTCTGAATGTAGTCCATGCAAGCCAAGAAGTCCAGTGGGCAGCTGATAGGAAATGACTTAGGAAGAGGGTATCTTGTAAATCCTGCCCTTCTGCATAAATCGGAAGAGGGAAGGAAGGAGTAGCAGCCTTTTCTTCAAATCACAGGAAGAATATGCATCCTTTCTGTGCAAGATCTTAGGGGATACAGCATCTCTTTAAAACAGACATCAACTTCCTCCTCTTCTGGGGAGATTTGAGCCTATATCTAGGAGGAATATGCCCCAAATAGCAAGCTGAAAACTATCCTCTGCTAGGCAAGGAGTGTATTTAGTCCTTGTTGAAGCTGATCCATTTTGCATGGAATACTATTCTCTAAACCAGAGACAGTACAAGCAAGAGGGATCTACCTTATCTAGCAGTTTCAGCACACACTGAACAGTCCCCGCTGTCATAAAGATGTCACAACTTATGTTGACTACGTCTGTGCCTTTACAGTCCTTGATTCCAGGGACAGGCTTACATTATCTGCTTGGCATCATCCATCTATTGCTATGAATCAGGCATGCTTATGGACAATATAAATGACCAATGCTAGTTTTTAACCTTTTCAATTATTTTACAGTGACCCACATAAGAGTTTAAGCTTGAGGTTTGCAGATTGAAGTCGTCTATTGATCTGCAGAAGGGAAAACCTGATTATTTTTTTTTTTATGTGTATGCGCAGATACCACTTGTTATCTGCAGAAAACAGTTCTTGAAGAGACTTTAATTCCTTTTTCTGTTCAACTGAAATAATGTTGATCACAATGCTTCAATATTAAGTTGATTTTTACAATATACAAGCTGTCTTGAGACAATTAATTTGGCACCACCAAACACCTCACTTAAGGCAAGTTCTCAACTGGCACTAAATGTTTTCAGAATAGTCTCCCTAACTAATCAGTTTTCATCCCTTCTCTAATTCCACTAACATAGTTGTTACTGTCAAAGCTAAGAGCAAAGGGCAAATAATCAAGTGACACAGAAAACAGCATGAAGAAAATCACTATAAAATCCAGTGCTCAAACATAGGAATGTCTCAGATGATGCTGCATACAATCTGACCATTAGTTTCTCGGCTAATTCTATATTTTCTGTTTTCAAAGAATCCACATTAATTTTGATATGTTGTGCGCTGCTTCCGAAGAATGGAAAGATAATATTAGGGGCCACCTTCTCCCTTATCCAATAATTTCTGTAGTGATTGAAATATGTATGAGTTGCTATTTAGCATTTTGCAGATGTATTCACAGACAGGATTCCATATGGAAGAAAAAGGTAGGGAAAAAGCAGCCTTTGTATGTCTTCTGACCTGGTTGTAATTCCATTTAAAATGTTACAGAACTATTGCCTAGAAAAATAAATCCATAACAAAGGACAAGGGTTATAAATGGAATAAATATAGCTACGTGAGCCAGATCGAACCAATTCATTTTCTGCTACTGAAAGTCTGATCAGAAAAAAATGAAGCCAAAGGTCTGTTGTTGCCCTTCAAGAAATCCAGCTTGAGGATGAAATTCATGCCTGAATGAAGAAAAGCAATTTTGAAAAGTCAAAGTTTGATTTATTGTTCTCTGAAAGGTTGTGTAAAGCTGCTTACTAAAGATATCAAAGTTACACAAAGGTGATTTGTATGATTAAGGGCAATCATAGTTCTGAAGGATTCTTAGAAGAATAGGTAGAACTTCTTAATTTGTTCTTTTGCACTACAGACACACATGATCCAGCAGTAGTACAGGTGCACATTTGCAGTATATTATATACACATATTCTGCTCTCATCTATGACAATGTCAAACCAAATAAATAAGATTTGAGAAAGCCAAGATATAAAAGTATTCAATAGATATAGTTGATCAAAAATGTCCAAAAAAGCCACTCTTTGGCCATTCTGCTGTAGGCCAGAACACCTGTTAACACAGCTTGTAAGATCTTAAAACATGCCCCTGCAATGAAACGGAAAAGACAAGACCAAATTAAAGCAAATGTTGACTGCTGTCCAGAAAACAATTTATTTTAGGCCGTAACTATCAGATTAATTCCAAATTTCAGTTATATATTTTGGGGAGGAGATTACTTTAGGTAGAAGGTTGGGTGAATTTGCTTATAAGTACATAATGCACTCCTCTTGTGCTGTGAATCAGTGTAGGTCAAATGAAATTTGGGAAAAAAACGCATTTTTGACTCTTAAGCATGACTTCAGTTGTGTCTAATCACAGCGCTTTCAACTTTTAAACTAAAAATATATATGCACACACATATATATGCATGTATATATCTACTCAAAGGTTCTTTTCTCCTGATATTGCACCTTTGCTTGCTTACATTACCCCCAGTATCAGAAGTCCCAACTCGACTCAGAACTTCCTGGCTCTTGGTAATTATTCCAGTTGTTATTTTAATGCAGTGCTTCTATTTTATTTTTATGTTTTTCCAAAAGTAAATCATAATGAAATCACAAAACTTGAGGGTTGAAGAGAAGCTTGGCAGTGTCTGATGGAGTCCCACATATACACTTTGGCCAAGGCACATCAGTTTTGCAGACTGAGGCCCCACAAACCAGTACAGCTCCTCCCAAGCTTTTTCAAAGGAATAGGAGTCTTAATGTAAATTTCATCAGAAGACAAAATATGTTTACTTTTGAGTTGGAATTTATTTATTAATGAGTTAGCAGGATGAATATTAATTAACCTATTAATATGTTGAATAATAAATTGCAACTACTGACATAAGTAGCTTCTAGCAAATAGTCTTTTCCAAAAAGTTAATCTCTGACTCTTGACAGATCCTAAGTATGTGCTACTGTTCACTGAAAAGATTAAATACAATACAGAAGCCAGAATGACATAGGATACGTCTGCTTATTTTGAAACTACTTTTCTTAATCTTCTAATGTAAAGCATATTGTACTCTTATCGATTTAACAGGAAAAGAAAAAGGAGAGGCTGTTTGTAGACTGTATTAGGTTATCAACCACAAGTGACATGCCTTTTCTAGAAAAGAACGCTGTGTAAACTAACATGAACCTTCAGCTCAATAGTCACAATGTTCTCAAATGCAGCAATATTATCATATGACTATGGTGTTCTTAGCAAGCTCTGTAACTGAAAGTAATGTCATAACAATGGGATACTTACATTAGTGTATTCATAGACACACAAACTTCCTCTTAAACTTCTCTGGTGGAACAAGTTCCTACAGGTTTCCTACAATATCCACTTTACTGACTTTTTGAGGCTTTCACCTCCGGATCAAAATACAGCAACTGAAAAACAATGAAGTGTTATATTGTGTAAGTTTAGGGAGTAAAGAATCTGTAGCAAAGTGCAACTGAAGAGGAATTTTGGTAGACAAAATTCATAGCCATGTGTTTCACCATCTAAACCACTTCATACAGAACTTGGATTTCCAGAAAAGATTTTCCATTCAAGTGCATGTTCAGACATTCTTTAATTTCACATTTGCCAGGCTGATAGCATAAAGTTACGCTGTAGGTACAAGAAAAGTCAATTTTTTTTAGCCACTGAGACATAGCAGAGTTAATTCAAGGTGTTCCATTGATGAAGAGGTAAAGTACTAATATAACAATGACTAACTATATTACAAAATCCAGGTCCCAAGTTCCCTCTTATAAATTGTGACATGCTTGGGAAAAAAAAATTATATTGCAACTTAACTGTTAAAGTGGCATCACAGCTCCCAAATGTTTGCAATAGATGTTGCAATTAAACATTGAAGAGAGAAAATAGCATTGTTAACAATGAAGATAGCAGACTATGAAGGGCTTTTATGGTGTAAGAATATGTTTGCATAAAAATGCTCTGTTTAAATTTGCTGAAGGACATTTAAACATTATTCTGAGTTTCCTCAACTTAATTAGAGACTGCAGAGAGAAGTAGGTACTTAGAGATTATATAATTGACAGATCTTTCTGGAGTATTGATCTCATCCTGCTAGAATGCTGGTTGCTATCAAAGTCAGTAATTTTCATTACTAATTTAATATCTTTGTCAATAATTTCATCTGGAAAACTTGATTAAAAGGGACACAAGATCTGCTAACATGAAATTTTTTCAAGGATGCTCAAATCCTTCTCCAACAGTAGCTATTCAAAGACGTGTCACTGTTCAACTCAGTGAGCTAAATTCTCAGTAATGTTAGCTGCCTTATTATTCTGGAAAAATCCCCTGCCTTATCTATTTCTGGAATAATTCCAGTTTTTACACAACTGGCTTTGGCGTCGTAATGATAATCACATTCAACTTGATCTATAAGACACTAAAGTATGCTTCCTACTCTCTATATAAGTGGTAAAGCATTAGTTAATGTATCTTCTGCAGCAGTGCACTTCAGGAAACATGGGCCAGCTGGAGGGAGTCCAAAGAAGAAAGAGAGTGACTGGCAATTAGGAGACAAGACCTATAAAAAACAACTGAAAAAACAAGTGTTATTTGAAGGAAGAAAATAATTCTGAGGAGTGAAAAAATAATGATTTTGGAATATTTAGCAGATTGATGCAAAAAGAAAAAAAATCCAACTGCTACGTCCAGTATGCGACTTCTTAACATGCTTAAACTGCAGTAAGTGACATTTAAGGTAAATGCTGATTTTTTTCTTATGATAAAATAATCCAATATTTTAAATAAACTGTTATGATGATACTACAATCTTAGTTGTATTAAAAAAAATACGTGCTAAAATTTATTTATGTATAACTGATCTTGCCTTTGGATCATGCAATAGGACTACCTGATCTCTTATGACTCTCCCTACAGCTTTTATTTTCTTTTGATTCTTGGCTCTCAAGATATTTACCATAAACTTAGCTCATTCTGTAAAGGCTGCAAAATCAGGCCCTAAATCTGCCATGCTGTTGATAATCAAAATGATCAGAAGTGTAACACTTATAAAATTGGAATGTGAAATCCCTTACCTCACAAAACGTCAGTGAGAATCTCCTTAAAAATGACCTTGTGATTTGATCCTGGCAAATCTCAGCTGTAGCTGAAATGGAAAGGGGATTTGACAGTGAACTTTATTTTAGTGTGGTGACTTCCTGCTGTCTGTAACAAAAACAAAGTGCATGATACAGCGAGCTACCATAAACTCCCACAAGGCTAAAAACAGTCATATTTCATTTACTGTTGTTTGTTTCTGATCTATTTTAATTTACTGCTTTATGGTTTTTGAATGGTGAAATTCATAAATCTTAGCAAGGTCAGCTTCATTCTCTTAAGTATACAAATAATCTGTATAATGCTGTTCTTGTGAGACTATCTATGCCCAAAGAGAAAATCACCTTTGACTAAATTATATTTATTTTAGAACAAACTCTGTTTGAGGGCACACTAGGTACAGGTACCTCTTCTGACAAGTTATCTGTACCCCGATTAACACGGGGAGCTGAACTCTGCATATACAAAAAGTGTTGTACTTTGAGGACAAAAAGGACATCACAGCATTCTAGATAATCCAATAGATTTTCTTCTGTTTTCCCCAGTTAGCTTTCTTCTGTTCTCCCCAGTTTTATGCTAACATTCATTTAACTTGAAAAATGTTTTTAAAAGTAGGATAAGAAACAATACAGTGGCTTTGGATTTAATAAATTAATAAAAACTTGCGGGTGTGGTTACCTTCACTGAACCATTGCTTTGTGCTGCACAAGTGCTACAAGAGACTGGCCGTGTGTAACTAAAAATTACCTCAGAGAGGGACAAAACCTGCCTGCTGCTTTAACTTGTTCTTATGTTACTGGCTCAGCCTCAGCACTGGAGATGTGGCAGGACCACTTCTTTCTCCGCTGATCCCTGACTTCTTTGTGGTGGTTATGGGCAACAGTTCCTGTCTCAGTCTCCTGTAACTGAGGCGGGGTTATAAGTTGTGAATCACATGCCTTTCATAGAATCATAGAACCGTTTGGGTAGGAAGAGACCTTCAAAGGTCATCTAGTCCATCCTGCTGTCCCTCTTCAGCGTTCAGATGTAAACTGCCTCTTTGTTCTGTTATTGACAAAGATTGCAAATGACATCACTAAATCTGCAAAGACTGACTTCCTCGGTAGCAGTGATTCTCTCGTAATTCAAGATTCGCAATTCAAGATTCTCCCTTCAAGTTCCTCATCAGTTTATATACCTTTCCTTTTACCCTTGAGACTAGTATTACCTGCTCCCTGCAGGAACAGGGAATTCTTTCTGTCCATCATTTGCAGCCTCCTAGGCCTCATAGTTCCTAAAATACTTTTTTCCTAAACTGGCTCCTTACCTTTTTCCTCCTGGAGTCACTGGTGCAAAAAAACAGGCCAGAAATGCTATAAAACACTGTCAAAGGAGAACTGGGTATGCAGGTGGTGGTTTTACACAAACACTGTACAGACATAATGACCAACATGGAAGCTGTGGCAACTGCCAGTCCCACCTAGCATGAATTTATCAGCAAGATAAATGTTCGCCTCTCTGCCCTCAGCAGTGGTGGATATGGTAATCCTTGGGTTCTGATCAAGAGATCACAAAGTTCACATAGCTCACCTCTTCCCTGCAGCATCCGAGCTAGATTTCGTGGTCTACTACCCATCTTACGAGGAATGGGTCTATCACCATCTTTTCCATTTAATTGCTTATATACATCTCCTTGATTTTGACAATTACTGCCACAGTAAAAAGAAAAAAAAAAAGATTGAAAAATCACTAGTTTCTAGAACTAATTTCAGCTAATTCTTGTTTCAGCTAACCATCTTTCTAGAATGTATTTCTACTTATAAAGTAGAACTGCTCAGAAAGGAAGTCCTGCTCTCTGCAAAGAAAAATATCTGTGGTGCTCAGTCATCCCACCACACTTACTGTTGTTCAGGACTCTAGCAGTGATACAGAGTGCCCTGTTACCTTCTTAGTGGGCTAGAAACTAAATGTATGCATCAAAAATACCATCCCTATCTCTAAGAATTTGCAGTTTAAAACATATTATGACATGATAAAGCAACAGCTGGAGATAAATTTTTTTCCATTTCTACTGAAATCGTGTTTAGAAAGTGAATATTTATTGTCTGCAAAGTGCTTAGAATAAAGTAAATGCAATATAAATTATGATTAAAAGATTTCTCTCCTCAATTGTTCTAAATAATTTTTCTTCCTAAAATACTGAAGCAAAAATATATCTGTAACACCTATGGTAACCATGGAGATTACACCAGGCAACATGCGTAATGATGCAGAATGTGGCATCAGACAAATGTTCTTTGTCATGACTGGATTACTACAAAGAAGTAGGTTTCCCCTAAACAATTTGCAGAAGCAGGATAGATGTGGTTAATTACTCAACTCTGGTTTATGCAAGGGGGAAGGGGAACAGTCAGTGCTGTGGTACGGGCAGCAGGCTGACATTGTGTTCAGTTTGAAAAGACCCAGCTTCTCAGGTTCTTGGTAGTTTCAATTTATAGATATGATTTGCTGAAAATATTTATCTTCGCTGAATAGTCACATCAGAGCAACTAGTCATTCCACATTGCCTGCACGACATGATAGCCATGGAGACATATAGTTACAGAATAAATAGGAAACAGTTCTAATTAATTTTTACTTGCTGTTGTGGGTTTTTTTGTTGTAGTTGCTTTTGTTTGTTTTCAGGACTACATACAGATGCACAAAATCTATCTTAAAAACAATTCAGGCATAACCCCAGAAGTACCAAAATTTGGGTAATTTAAGTGTTAGTGATAAAAGAACATTCCTTCACATTTGGCAATATCGCTTTCTCTGCTTATTCCTTCTCTGCATGGATGGCATCAATAGTAAATAGCTCTCAGTCTGCCAGCTTCTAATGCAGGATGAATATTGATGTGATTCTTAATCTGACACAGTATATAATGCGGAGGGGAAGAATTACTAGAATCAGGACCTTTTCCAACAAACAAACCTGAAAAGAGAAAGTCACTTTTCCACTTAAGTTGCTAACTAAAATCTGGTGTTTGGCAGTTGTTTGAGTTAGAAGGAGAAACTGATGATGATGCAAGGATGATGTCAGTCCTGTTTACTTACAAACAATGAAGAAAACTTGGTTTCCTTCAAGAGGGGAGAAATTCAAATGATATTTCCTTTTTATACAGTCCTGAAGTACTCAGCTGTTCTCAGAGCCACACACCTACTTTTTCCTGTCTCTGTAATTTATTTTTTCCAATTCCTGGCATTTTTGCCCACCCTGAAATTACAGATTATAGTAAATCTCTTTCCAGTTCTCCCATCTCTACCATTTTATTTTGTTTTGGCAGTAGGCCTATCACTTTTATAAAGCCGGATTGCCTTTTTTTTTTCTCTTTTTCATGTATTTTAAGTGGCAGGCCTTTTTCTATGCTCTTCAACAGCAAAATACAATTTCACCTGGCATCAATGGATAGAAGTAGAAGGCCATTAATTATTTCTCTCTCTCTTCTGTAAAAGGCTGCAAAGAGGCTCGATGTGAAAGCAGGAGTTAGCACGACTACTTAACCTATTAATATTACTTCTGTTCCAGAGGATATGAGCCCCCAGAGATCAGTGGTAATAATGATTTCCACCATTTCCCAAAGTTGGTGTTATCAAGCATATGGCTGTTTTTTCTAGAAGGAAGAATTTTACCAAACATATTCACTCTAACTCCAGTGTGTGGCATTTAAATAGGCAAACATTTAAAGCTAGAAAAATTAACCAAATTAATTAAAGCAGAGCACACAGGTATGTTATCCTTTGTAACTGACAAGGCAGTTACATGTGATTATGTGACTGGTAACATTAGAATTGGCCAGAGGGAATTCTGATTTGGGGACTGATAAAGATTTGAAGAAAGAATTGCAGTGAATACAGCAATTGCCATTATTTATTTTTTTTTCCCGAGCAGTTAAAACCGCTCTGTGCTGCACACATACATGACAGTATCGCAGGACAAGGACTTACTAAAACGCTCAGCACTGCTGAGAGGCAGGGATGCTTCCATTCCTTTGCCTTCTGATCTCACAATTATTAATTTATGCAGCCACCAGTAGGACTTGCACTAAAACACGTGAGGTATTTAAGAAAGCCCTTCCCAACTTCTTTTGAGTGAAAGCAGAGCCCGTAGCGTTTACGGGCTCGCTGTTCCAGCGGCTTCTTTACAGGACTCTGAGGGGAACAGCCAACAAACAGCCTCGTCCCCCCACAGCCGTGGGCGGGCACCCTCTGCTGCTGCTCCCCTTGCAGGACCGCAGCCGCCCAGCAGCGCGAGCCCCCTTCCCCTCAGCCCCCACCGCCCCGCCTCCCGAGCCCATTGGCCCGTCAGCGCCACGTGACCGCCGGGAGGACGGTCGGGCGCGCGCTCGCGGGGAGCCGGGCCCGGCGGGAGCGGCGCCGACGAGGGCGGAAGTGCGCGGCGGGGGCGCGCGGGCGGCGGCACCCCAATGAGAGCGTGGGGGCCGGCGGTTAAAGCGGAGCCGGGTGCCGCGCTGGAGCCTCAGCGCCGAGACGGGTCTTAGCCCCCAGGTGAGAAGGAGGAGAGGGTGGGCACCTCGGAGCGACCCCCGGACCCTCTTTCGGGTTGCGGGGAGCTCGGCTGTCCCGGCCCTGCTCCTTTAGCAAGGGGAGTCGGGAGCCGCCGGGTCCCGGCCGCGGCCTGAGCGGGGCTGTGCCGGCTGCCGGGGGGCTGTGGCTGAGCCCCCTTGTTCCCATCCCCGCCTCTTTCTGTGGGGAGGAAGGGGAGGTGTCGCCCGGGGGCGCTTGGCAGCCCCTTTCCTCCCGGGTGTGTGGGGCGGGGGCAGCCCCGCGGCTTCTCCTGCCCCGGGACGTGACCCCTGAGCTGTCGGGAGGTTTTGGGGAGGTGGTTGAGGAGGGTGGACAGTGCCTCGTGTGGAGCCTGCGCCCCTGGGGCCTGCGAGGGAGCCGGGGGAGAGGTTCGGCTGCTCTGCAACCGCTCTCCCGTGGGTTTGGGCACTTTTGTGGCGTCCCCGCGGCGTTGGGACTGAGTGGGAGGCATCGGGGCTGGGTGGTTGTTGTGACTTCTGTCTACAAGTGGAGCTCGGGGGAGGGAAAGGGCGAGGAGAAGCTGGCCTTGAGTGTTAGTTTCTCTGGCGACTTCTGTGCGGGCTGCTCTGGAATCAGTGATAATGCTTCTTCATCTGTGCCGGATAAACAGAAGGTTTGAGATGCTGTTGGTCTCAGCTGAACCAGAAGTTTCTCAGGGATCTTGTTTTATCTGGGCAGGTTCTCTCTGTGCTGCTCTTTCTTCTCCCTGTAGCCTTCCTGGTGTAGATCTTGTAGGAGGAGAAAGGTGGTGCCTGAGCATGACCTTACCTGGAGAAGGGCAGGGTGAGAGGTGAGCCAAAGCAGTCCAGTCATGCTTCCCGAACAGCGAGTGGAGGCCAGACTCGATTTTTCTGCTGGAGTCCTGTTGAATCAGTTCTGATCCTCGAACAGGAGACTTAGTCTTGACTACCTCAGGGTATTTTAATAAGAGAAAAGGAGCAGAGAGACCATACCGACACTAGGACCAGCCTTCTTCAAAGCTTAAGCCTGCAATCTGGATAGCTTTTTTGTTTGTTGAACTGTTCAAACATTACTTCTATAGTTCTGAGATTCTTTTCTTTTGTGAGGGGGATGGAAGTGCCTGCCTGTTCAAGGGCATCCTCACTACCATGATTTTCAGGAAAAGCAGTGTTTTTTTTAGATGCCTTAAACTCCCCCCTTTTCACCCCACTACCCCAGCTGAGGTTATCAGAGCTGAGAGAAGGAATTAACAACTGGAACCAGACTTGTGGTTCTTGACAGTGATTTGCTTGAAGGCTGAAAATAACCTTATTGTAGAGAATTTGATAGCAACAGCTCAATCTTATTTGGCAATAGCATTTTTATAGCTCATTCACTTATAGCAGACTTATTAAAAGTTTTGTCTGCTGCTCTAATAACTTCTGGCACCCGTATACTGAACTTAGGTTTTTGCTTATGATTAGTTTAGATCAACCATGGTAAAAGTTTTTGCATTTACTTTCTGTATTAAATGTTATTTTTGAGGGCTAGAGAAGCTTTTGGATTAGTCCTGTAAATAAGTTTGCTATATTCAATTTATAGTAGTAAACTGTTTGTTGTACACATCTTTTGGAATAGGCCAACTTGATTCTGAAGGCTGAAGAAAAGTGAAGCTGACCTATTTTTGCTGGTGTTATGTATATACTGCAGAACAATGTCTAGTTTTAAGACTTAGCTGGAATGCTTTACAAAAACTCTTAACTGCAATCTTAATTTGACCAGACAATACTCTTTCTCGGTCACCCTTTAAAACTCTCGAACTTGTCTCTAATTGTCAGTACAGTGGTACTGGATATCTGGATAGAAGAGTAGTTAAGACATTTTGATCAAATCAAGGCAGTACTGATGGGACGCTGCCTTGACAATTTGTATGGGTACACTGAAATCCTGGATGATGTGTAGATTCTGCGATCTAATGCCCTTTTCAGGCTTTACGTTTTTTCAGCTGCAACTTAACCCGTTAAGCACCAACTGGTTTTTGACCAAATGCTGGATAAAATGGTTTGCTTCTCTGGGAAGTATTGGTCACCAGGCTTCACGAGCAACAGAACTGTCCTGCGAACAGAGGAGAAGTGGCTGAGTGAAATAGCAGAATAAACCCTGATATCATTTGGGAATCTGACTCGTCGTTTGTCTGTTGTCTTATAAACTGTTTGCTCTCCATGGAGTGGGTACTTTAACTTGATAATTTCTTATTAACTAGATTCAGGCTCCATGTGACTGATTAAATGAACTGCTTTCTATTGCATGATGAATCATCTGAATTAATGGCCTCTCTTATCAGAGATACTGAAGGAGCCTGTTTCTCATGACAGCTGTGCAGGCAGTAAGCACTTGTGGGAATGCAAGTGCATAGTGGTATCAATACAAACAGTGCATAAGGTCAGTAGGTATCTTGTGCATGGAGCAAACAGCTTGGGATGGGAGTAGTGGTCTCTTGGGTTTTGAGTGAAAGACAGTGGCTTGGGGAGGCAACAGAAGTAGATGAATAGGGTTATGTCCTTGCTGCTTTTCACACCCTGCGAGCCTGATTTCAAAGCAACTTTTGCGTGATTGACGTATGAAAGGTGCTGATCCTAATTATCAGCTGGGTTAGATAGCAACTGTATTCTCAAACTCTGTCTTGATTTGGAAGTACTATCCTGCTGATAAAAACCTTCAGTTCTTTAGGCTTTCTCGTTATTCACCATCTACCTCCCAGTCTCTGAAAACTATTGTGCACCACTCTCAAGCGGAGGTGGTAAGGTTCCATTGCTTGTTACTTGCTATCGTGCGAAGCGGCAAGGTCAGCAATCTTAGCTGTTTCAGTCTCCTACTAGTAATAATCAATTTTGTGGCTTGTGTTCTATGACAAATTGATACCTGCCTCTTGATAAGAGGTTATGGAGCTGATATTTTAGAAGTACTTGTTAATAGCTGCCAAAGAGCAATCATGTTGTTGATAGCCCATTAAACAGGACTAAGCAACTTTTATCCATGTCTGCCCCAGGAATATCAAGTCACCCTGTCATTTAAGTAAGATAGGTCTATTTAACTCATGCTTTGTCTCTTAGTATTCTTCCAAATGCTTCAATAGTAATATTAGAGGATCTGTTTTGTCTCTTGTGCTTGAGGTGTGCAAATGTGTTTTTCAAAACCTGTCAAAATGAGAATCATGAAGTCATGTAATGTGAAAACGTTATTTATACCGCTGTGTAAGTAGTTACTTGGAACTTCATGGTGACCAAGCGCTTGCTTAGAGCAGTCACTTTCAACTGCTTGATATGTGATCTTGATCCCACAGCTGTCCTAATGTTTGCCAAAGCGCTTGAAAAAGGAGCAAATAGTGGTTGATTACAGGAATATGAGACTTAATGGAAGTGCAGGCCTTACTAGGAATTTTTGCAGGATCGCAAGTCAAAGACTGAAAAATCAGTCCTGGCATTATAAGCATTTGTTAAAGCCTTAATCCTGTCAACTGTTACTTTGTGAATTAGTGTTGCTGTCAGTTGATGTGATTAGTATGAAATATTTTGGACAACTAAAAGTGCAATGAAACTGGAGTTTTTAATGTTCTTCTTAAACTTGGCATGTGGCGGAACTAATCTGAAATCAAAGCATAGAACTGGAAAGCTGAGAACATGCTCAGTTAAGCAGGTGTTGTGATTTCTCTGATTTCTAGTTCTTTCTGTTTGTATCTTTACCTGTAGTGAAAAATATCATTCTTCGGAAGAGTACTGGAGACCTAGATTTAGCCCCAGTTTTGGGCATGGTTTTGTTCCTGTAGATGGCTATCTTAGATAATGTTTCCCATTTAGATTTAATATTAATGACAGGTTTTTTTGCATATTGGTGGCTTAAGTCACAGGTTAAACCAAAAATCCTACCTAACAGATAAGATTATTATAGAGTATTGTATTTACAGGCTGATACTTAAAACATGACAAAGCACTTTAAATGTTTAATTGTGGGAGCCACCTAAACTCTGGAGTCCATGCTGCGGCACACTGAAGTGTGTGTTGTATGTTTGTTTTTTGGTGTGTGTTATGGTATGTTTTTCTTTTTAAAGAGTTGGTTTAGTTGGGTAGTTAGTTAGTGCTACCCTGCTCAGTGAGGCACTGTCTTGGGCACCACTCTAAAGCAGGTATTTAACGAGTTAAGTATTTTAGATCAAGCTACATGCCAGTTGCCTGAGCTTTCCAGAAAAGAGGTTGTTTTGCTGATTGGGGGAGCTGCTCCCTGATTGGAAGGAACTAATTCTAAACTATGTAGTGATGTCTGATACAGCCTTTCTGCTAAGTTGCTGCTGCAGTAAGAAATTCTTCCCTGGGATGATACTCTTCTGCTATTTAGTGTTCTTGGCTTATGGTGAGATCCCATTTTGGGTAGGTAAGGAATTCTCATTAACGTAGTCACCAAGAAGTCTTATTGACTGACTTCTATGGCAGCCTTCTGTTTTTATCTGCTGTATCAGAAAGTAGACTAGCTGAGCCACTTAAGGAAATGGTCTTTCAGAGACAGGAATGTGTGCTTGAAACTAGTGGTATTTCTCATTCTACTCTCTCTCATTTTCAAAACATTTTAGGAAGCAATTTAATTTTTAAAGAATTCTGCAAGCTCATTGAGAATTTACCTTTAAGTTTGTCTTACAAGGTAAACTAAAATCAAAGTAGGCTTTAGGGGTTAATGTATTCTGAAACTATAATGGAAGGAAACTAATTCAAAAAATTACTAGACATAAGTAGGCTGACTGATGATACTGTACATGTTTATCTTAATTTAGTTTGTAAAACAGAGATCAAGCAGTGATCTTGTCCTACTCACTTTCCTTAAGTATTCACAACTGTTGTCTTATAGTAGCTATCATCTGGTGACCCTGCCTCCTATTATACTTTTGTAAGTAAGTATTAGTTAAGGTTTCTAATTCAGTGTTAGTAATGAAGGACTTGCTGTAAGTTTTTTTAGCTATGTTATACTACTTGTTGTCAAATAGGCCTTCCACTTCCAAAGACTCACCATAAATAAGATTTGTAGCAATTCCACAGCTGGGGCATAGGTTGGAATAGTAGAGTTGCTGAGGCTGGAAGATGCATCTGGAGACTGTCCTATCCAGGCCTCCTCCTGACTGCACCAATCCTGACCCATAAACTGGCTCATCATCCATCCCTGTGTAGAACTTTGTGCATTCCTGCTTTTTTTCATGGGAAGGGCAACTCTCCTGCTTTGCCTTCTGGGTCTGTCTGGCCTAAGGGGCCTGTAGCCATCCACAGCAGCATTCTAACCATGAGAGCTAACCTCGCTGGGATCAGGGACGAGCTGGGATGTGGTCCCTGCAGCTACACACAGAGCCCTAATATCTCCTTTTTGTTCCCTGTGCTGCACACATTAGGGTTCAGAAGCATCCTGTTGTGCTGATTTCCCAAGAAAAGCATGAAAACTAGGAAATGAGATGGCTGTGTATCAGAATAGTAGTGTGTTGGTTTTTTTTTTTTTTTTAATTCTGGTAATGTGCTCTGTGAAGAGAGGAAATCTCTCAAAAGAGAGCACAAGGATAAATGTGTAGTTTATATTCTGCATCTTTGTGTGACCCGTCACTTGCTTGGTCATAAAGGGAAGTGTCCTGAAGTAAATGTGTCTTAATTTCTGTGTTGAAGTCAAGTGGTTCTGAGTTAAGTCTGCCACCCAAAACCAGAGTTGTCATAGAATCAACAAGCTCTACAGCACTCTGGAGGCTCCGTGGTTCTAGAGCACCTTTTTGGCTGTAAACAGTTTTATAGTGGTAGGCAGAGAGCGTTCTCTGTGAGGAAGACCAAGGATAACACTTCTCCCATGTAGAAATTCTCTACAGCTTTTTAGTTTTATTAACTTTACACTTAGAGTAGGTGTCACCTTTACTGGTGTAATCTGCCTTTAAATAGAAACTGGAATAAGTTCTGCTTTTGGCTCTGGGATAAAGTATGTGAATACAGTAGGCTGGGAAACTACATGCCTTTTTGTTTTTTAAAACATCTGTTCTTAGTCCAGTAGAGAGGTAGCTGCTCATATGTACTGAATACCTTGGTGTGGTATTCACTCTTTCTGATCTGGGAAACTGGAGTGAAGAAATCTGTTTAAAAGCAACTTAACATAGCAGCTGCATTATGGATAACTAGTGACATTTAGCAGTTCAGATAATTGCTATTGTTGTTTTGTGTGATGCAAATGCATTGATTGAAAGATGGGGAAAAGGTTCAGTGCTTGGCACTTGTGTGGTGTGCCTGATTCAGGGAGCTCAGTGACTCATGATGTGCATCTGTGAACCCTTCAGTTAAGTGCTTAAAATAGTGGAAGTATAATACTTTCAGAGGCTACAGATGATTCCACAGTGTCTCTGGGGAGGTGTGACTCCATGATTAAGAGTAAGCTCAGAGTAAGGGTATATTACTTGCCTCCATCAAATGTGAGCAAAACAGTGGCCAACATTTCCCCAAATGGAGATGTGAACATGAAACAGTAACTTCAGTTTAGGAGCAAGGAGTGAAATTGTATGGGCAGAGACAGTTGCTTCTGCTGGTAGTAACTAATCCAAATGAAGTAGTGTTTGGGCTTCTCATTTATTCCAGGCATCTGCTTCACTGGGGAAACTGAAGACAGCATGATCCACCTGCTGAAGGAGCAGTGGTGGTGGCTTGTGCCTGTCTTTGCAATGTGATGTGCCATCTTTGCAATACTGATGGACTATCTCTGATAGCTCAAGGATCAGGTTGGGAGGATGAGGGGAGGAAACTTGGCTGGGTAAGATTTTTGTGACAGCTGAAGAATTAAATCCTGCAACTCTGTATCATGCTTATGGCTGAACTGGTGTCTGAGATTTTCTGGATCAATGTTAGTGGCAACTTCCCTGGATTATACAGCTGCAGGTTGTCCACTGAAGTAAGAACTGAAACCATGTCATACTGATGTAGGATTTGAATCTTGGGTTATATTGAAGTCTAGTTTGCCACTTAAGACACTGTGTAAGATGATATACTTGTCTGTTGTATTTGTTATACTCCCAGAGATCTGATTTAAAAATTTGTGTTAGATGAACCATCTGAAGCATGTCATTATCTCTTAGTGGTGGTTTGGTGGACTTGGTATATACTGTGTATTGAAGATGAGCATGTTCCTGCAAGGAAGAGCTGTCAAAGAAAGCATAGTTGAAACACACTTTACAACTTAATGGAATTGAGGGTGTTGTACAGCTCTGCCTGAGTGTCATTTTTTTTGGTATGAGCCTGAATGACAAGTGTGAGAAATAGTGTCATAATTCACTCTGAGTAATTAGGCAACTAGACGGTTACCACTGCAGTGACACTCTCTTAGCAGAGTAATACTGATTAATGGTATTAACTCAGTCTTTGTGCTTGTAGAAGATTTCTGTCAAGTTTCCTAGTAAGTTCTTGCTCGGATAAGAGCAGTGTGGTAGATAGTTTTCTTCTATAGTCTGTCTGCAATGCATCTTCTGGGCATTAACACTAGAACCAGAGGCTTCCTTAAAGTATTTGGGGAGGTCTGGTGGGATGTCTTCCTAAATAAGTGTTTTCAACTCTAATGGCACTGGTTTCTTATGACTTCAGGTAACACTATCTTGTTGCATGTAGCACCAAGCAGAATATACTCTACATTTCAATCTGCTAGTTGCTCAGCACTGAGTAATATGTAAAGTCATGGAGTCATAGAATCATTTTGGTTGGAAAAGACCCTCAAGATCCTAGTGTCTGTGGGATGGTGGTTTCTTATTCTCTCCTGCTCCCCCATAGCTATGATGCTTCTGTGTGCCATCTGTGAAACAGCAAGACAATTTAAGTATTAATAACAGTATTGCATTGACCTGTAACTACCCTTATCTAAATACTAAACCTTTTGTGTAAGAGTTTAGAGTAACTATGGTGGACTGGGACCTCACCTCTCAGGAGATACTTCACTTTAAGGTGATGCTGCCTGCCCCCATCATGGGGGTGTGTAATGCATATGAGCCTGATGCACCCACTGCCTCTTCTGGTGAAGAAAAGTGATGCTGCTAAGTTAGGGAAGGGAGATAGTGTCTTTTGCACTTAACTAGTTCATCACTGACATGGGATAGACACCTATGTGACAGAATGCTACAGTAACATGGCAGAGCTGGTGGGTTGCACCTAATGGAGCAATCAGATGCAAGGCTGCTATTAGAATCTAAGAGGACAGCTATGACCTTAAACCTGCAATTCTACCATGCTGTTAATATCAAAGGTGCACAACATCTGTAGAAAATAATGTCAGAAGCCTTTGAAGACCAGAACAGGTAAGAAACCTACTAAACATGACCTCAGTTGCTGCATAGCTTCTGAAGTGTGGCAGCCAATCATCCAAGATGCCTGTTGTGCAAGTCCCTCACTGCTCTCAAAGGATGACTGTTCTCATTGGCAGTGTTGCAGGGACCAAACTGCTCAGGTACTTAACAGGAGGGGTAATTCTAGATCTCTCTGCCTTGTTGCTGTCATTGCTTCCTCATGTGTTGGTTAGTCTCACTGGAGCTGATGCTGCATCCAGGACAGAAATTCAAGCTTCCAAATAGTGATTATCTCCTGAAGACACAGGGGCACAGTATCATATTAGGTCTGTGTGCCTTGGTAGAGTAATGAGTTGCATTTTCTGACATTGTAGCAGCCTGAATGCAAACTGAGCAATATCACAGTTGACTTGTTAACACAGATTTTTATGGTACTCTCCCTGGGAAGTAGATGCATGCTGGAGTATTGGCAGTTTTCCCACAATTACATTGACTCTGCTTTTTCTGTTCCCCATTAGGATCTATAAGGAATCCTGTAGGGGAAACTGCCGGTTTATCTCCTTCCTCCATGAGGAAGTCTGGGTAGTGATGACTCACCTAATGACTGTAGGGGTACAGTACTCTGTAGACTATTTAAATGCATCATATCCTAGGGGAATTCACCTTATGAATAGTATGGTTCAGCAGATAAAGTGGAACTGCAGTGGAGACAACCATTAGCTTCTGTTCTTGCAGGTATTTGCAATGCTTTGTATGTATTCAGTGTACATGAATTTAGAACAAACATACTTGAAGTAGTGTCATCTGTCCATTTAGAACCACTTACGCAGGTGATGAGCAGATTGCAGTCGTACAAATGCACAACCAAGTAGCTGCTGATCACAAATAAATTAAAAATACTGCTTTTATACTGCATATGGTCTGTTCCAGATGAGCGAGTCTTAAAGACTCTCCTGCGTTACAAGTTCATCATACAGGCTGTAGTCTTTCTTCTTCTGGAAGCTAACACATTAATTTGATAAAATACAATTCCTGATCTAAAACTGTTCTTCAACCTGTGCTTGTCCTTTCCCCAGCTTTATAGGAGGTAGGAAATAATTGTGGTCTAGCTTTAGATTCTGGTTTAACCTTAAAATGCTGCAACATTGTAAATTTACTTGTCTCTGCCTTATTTCTAGTGTGTGTGTAGCTCTGACAGGCAGCATCTCCAAGTGTAGATACAATTCTGGTTTTTGTGTGGGATTGATAACTACTTCTAATCGATCATTGCCTGATCTGATCCAGCATGGTCCAGAAAAATCTTTAGTCACAACTGAGAAATTGTACCTGGGGAAGGATACAAGGATATCCCAAGCAGGAATTTTCTGCTAAACACATCATAATCTCTGTTTAGCTTGAAGGAAAAAAAAAAAGTAACTGGAGACATGCCAAGAGGTAAGGTATTAGAACAGCAAAAGAAGATACTGTCATTTTTATTTTTAGCCTGCACATCCTAAAATTCAGTAGCATTAAATATGCTACCTAATCTCAAGTGAACTCTTTTTTTTTAAATACATTTGAAATACCAGTTGGAGCATTTACAGTCCATTGAAAGCTAATGGAATTTCAGTACTTAAATATTTTCTGGATAACCTCAGAACAGCGGAGGAGCTCTTACTGTTCATAGCTCAGTGAGATTGTTAATTAGTTTTGTGATCCAGGGAATTTCTGTGACTGCATTCTTGTGGGCATATCATAGAACCAAACACCTCAAAGCCTCTAATTTGTATTCTGATAAATGGGGATCACTGAAATACTGTTGCAAAACCTTATCCTTTCTGTGCTTGCTGTTCATGACATCATATTTTAATCTTTAAGTTGAATACACAGATTTTCCTTTAAAAGTAGGTATCTGAAAGGTTTAACAAAGCTTCTCTGTCAAGCTGTTTGGCTAAAGGTTTCTAGAATCCCCTTTTAACATCCAAAGAATGGCTGCTTTCAGTGGCAGGATAGCAATGAAAAGAAATGTCCAAAGATATCAGCTGCACAGTGAAAGAACAAGGGCTGATCTCAGCTATTTTTGAGCTTACAGCTTTATTTCAGTTTTAAATCTCAAACAGATTTGGAAGAACTATAAGCAATTCCAATTAAAGCCTTTGGAGGAGTCTCTTTTTAAAAAAAAATTATAGTAACAGAGTATTTATTGGAAAACTGGAAGACTTAGTGAAGTTTTTGAAGTGTTTTTTTCTGTGTATTTGCATGAGCTGTAGCAAAATGTGTTCCTTGTAAAGTGACAAATACTCTTTCCTTTAAGAGATTGTACAACTGCGGACTCTTAATGCAGGTGAAGTAAAAAGGGATGTAAGAGTGCAATCTAGTTTGAAATGTGTAGTTATTCAGTAGTAGTATCTGAATTGTGGCATTAAGTAAACTAATCCTGTTAATAATATTCTGAACAGTTTAACTGTTTAGGCTGAGGAGCAGGTGGAGAAACTAGAAAATTGATGCTTAAATTTAGAGTTTATGGAGCTGTTTATAAACAAATGGCTTGAAGTGCTCTGTTTCAAGGACCCAGCTAAGAATGACACAACACTGTGCAGATTTCTCTACGGCAGGAGGCCGTGGTTAACCTGGAGAAGTTACAATCTAGACACGTAAGACAAGGGAAGTCTGAAATAGCTGGTGAGCTTAGGGGTCACATTTCTTATATTGAGGGTGGCATGACTGGATTAGTTCTGTGGCTGAGTGCAGGTCTTCAGGAGTATAAATCAAAACAGCTTTTCAGTAACCACCGTGGTTTGATTTGTAGATCTTTGTGCTTCGTGTGGCCGTCTTCTCTCCTGTGTAACCTTTGTTTCTTGGTCTGAAGAGCGTTAACAGCTGAACTTGATGATCTTAAAGTTCTTTTCCAACCTAAATGATTGTGATCTTTCACTAGTGAAAGCTCCTGTTGTATGTATGGTTTTGTATAACCTGTTATTAAAAAAAAAAGTAGTCAATAGTTCAATCCATTTATTTTAAAGCAGATGAAGCTAATAATTTTCTAATTTCTGAAAGATGAAAGGCTGCTTAGAAAGGTTTATGCTCTGACCTGGGCTTTCTCTAGCACCTTATTTTAAAACTGAATGAACGGTATCTGGAAGAAACTTCAAAAAACTCTTCTGAAAGATTTTTTTTTTTGGCAGTTTGACACCACACAAAGTTCAACATGGTGTCATTAAACCTGAGGGTAGAATGACAAATTAAATGGATTGACTGACTGCCATTGACTGGATCATTTCCATACAGAGGATGGTAAATCTTGTTGTTTTGGTACAGTTTACTTTCCAGCAAGTAAAGAACAATATGGGAGAGGCAGATATACTTATCACAGAATTAAGTGACTTATCTGGACACTTATTCAGAGCAGGCTCTTAAGGCCAAGAATCTTAATACATCTGTTTAAGTTTCCATTCCCTTAAACTGAAGAGAGTTTAATAGCGTTTTAAAAGTAACTGCAGTCATCACAGGTTCTTCTAGACACCACTACTTTTTTTAAATGAGATGGCTGATTTCCCAAGACTTCCTTTTCTGTAAGGAACAGATGAGTTAATGTCAGTATCTTGACTGCCTCAAGGATACTTAATCTACAGAATGGGGTGAAAACTCCTTGCCTCCTCAGAAATGACTGAGGAGAGAGCTTCCACTTGTGTTCTATGATTTTTTTTTTTATTTTCTTTTTAACCTCAAGGAACTATTAAATGTGAGCCTTGAATCACAGTGTGTAAATGGTTTCTTGGGCTGCGGAGGTGGAAATGCAAGTAAACACTTAGCCCCAATTATTTCTCTTGTTTTTATTAGAGTATTCCTATTAAAATATAACTGTGCCCTTTTCTGAATCAGTGATATCTATGAGCCTGTTTTGTAAACATTGGTTCTTCTGCACTGATACTGCCTGTGTCAATCCTGTGCCACGCTGCCTCAGCCTTGCTTTGTTCTGTACTGCCTGGCTATGCTGGGGCTGCGGTGGGCCATGCTCCCTCTGTTGCCGCTAAAGAAGAGGTGCCTTGTGCGAAGCTTCTGGGATTTCATTGAGGACATACAGCATAGGGGTTGTGTTGTGAGGGGCCTCCTGCCTTCAGAGGGTTCATATAGTGTGAATACTCTAGAATGTAATTTTAGGACTGTATAAATGTAGGAGTAGTCATATTTTTATATATAGTTATATTTCTACAGTCCTAAAATTACATTTGGACCTTTGAAGGCAACCATAAGGCTGATGTGTCCCCTGGTCAAAATGAGTTTGACACCCCTGTGGTAGAAGATTCAAGTGGTACTTGTAACAGCTCTGCAGGGAAAGTCAAGTACCTTGGCCATTAAGAGCTGGGCCTGCTTTAGATGCTGTCAGTTTGTAAATTTGTGTGCTGTTGGATCGTTTTTGTTTAATGTTGTATTTTGGTTATGAGTCAGGTAATACTGTGTGTGAAGGCTGACCTTGTAGTTTCTAGTGGCTGGTGTTGAGGTTGGAGGAAGAAAGAAGGATCTAAATATTCTCTCCACTTACGTCTGCGATGAGCTCATACTGAGTCAAGGTGGTCAGTGTTCTAACTGAAAGACAGCTGTTCCTTTAATATGACCAGATAAAGATGTGGTATCTGTATTGACAGGAGGGAGAAAGTTGCTATTGTCTCTCTTGGCTGTTAGTAAATCTTTTTATTGCAGTTGCATAGCACAGTGAACTTAGCGCAACCTTGTAGGCAGCAGCACTAAGTTTGTGTTGCCAGCAAAATGTTTAACTTGAAAGTTTTGTGTTAGGTAACACAAAGCAGAACAGCCTTATGATGCTTGTTAAAAGAATATTCAGAGGTTAAAACCAATCATAATTATACTCAAAAGTTGCTGAGGGTCACTTGGCTTCCTCAGAAAGCAGCTTATCTACTGTTATCAAAGCCAAACTGCTCTTGAACTAGGACAAAATAAACTTCTCTACAACTTAAGAGCAAGCTGTGTTGTTATTGGAACACTTCAGGTCCCTAAGCTGTCTCATTGTGTAGTCAGTCTGTAGCTCTTATGCTTTGGGTTTCTATTCCCAAGCAAGCTGAATTCTAGTTTATCATTTGTAGAGCTTGTGGACAATCAGCAAAGAAAGCCTTTCAGCAACAACTTTGGAGTTCAGAGGCTATTAGTGTTTTTTCACACTCCCCTGGCAAGGAGCTCTGTTCTCTTCTCCTCTTGCCTCTCTGACTAAAGAACTAAAAATCAAGCTTGCAATCCTCTTCTGGTGTAGAATCTCTGGGGTAATGGCTGAATTCAGTGTCCCCAACACAAATGTGTGTGGTGTACAGGGAGAATCTCTGAGAAGTAGGAGTTACCACATCCCGTTCCTGTACTAAGGAGTGTCCTGGATGAGGGAGCTGATTTATAATATAGAAGGTTAACGGAGGAAAATATCTGTCATCAGTTACCAGTGTTTATCCCAGAATGAATGCTTAAAGATTAATTTGCATTACTGTACCAAGTGTTTGTAGCAAGCAGGTGTGAGTGAAATACTTTTAATGGAAAAATACTACTGCTCAGATGTTTGAAAAGGCTGTCCTGAGGGCACTTCTTAATTGTTGGCATGTTTTTTCTTGTATGCAGTTGTCAGTGTCAACTTAGTTTGGTTGTTTGCTTTTCAAAACATCAGGTTGTGACAAAGGGGAAAAATTTCACAGTCTGTGTACCCCAGGGCAGGCTGCCCAGACTGGGCATGGATATGGAAATGTCAACCTCAAAATGCGGGGCACATAAACTGGATTGCTTGGAGCAAACTGCTTTAAGGGAGACGTTTGGACTGGACAACATCCGAATATCCTTTCCAGGCTAAATAATGCTATGGTGTGTTTTTAGATTGACAGTCCCTTAGTCCCTAGTTAATTTTGTGAGGGCAGCTAGTTATCCTGCAGTTTTTCCCAATATAGTGCTCTATAACTTCTACTGTAGGCCTTGTATTTCCATCCAGTAGAACCTGACGTGTGGCAGTTCCATATCTTTCTGGAATAATCACGTCCATGCAAATTTGAGATTCCTGGTAGGCCTGTTGCTTCTGTGCTTTTGGAATAATGGGTGCTGCTATAAATCAAGGCTGGTAGAGCCACCTTTCACAGCGGTGTTTCCTGAACCCTCTGCTATTCTTGCAGAACTCTGCCTGTACATTAACAGCTCTGGCCCTTAGTTGTCCTGTGAGGACACAAGTGTTGTTATCCTAGCGTCTCCCTTTAGCTATCAAGTGTCTTGAGTACATATCTATTTTGGTATTTTTGTTTTGCGTTTTGTGTTGTGTTTGTTTTGTGTTTTGTTTGTTTGTGGTGGTGGTGTTTTGTTTCTTTTGTGGTGTTTTTGTGTTGTTGTTGTTTTTTCTCAGCAGTGTAGGAATGCTGGGTGTTGACACATCTCTTATTGTATCAGTTACTTCTGCTTTAGTCCCCAGTGCGCTGTTCTTAGAGCTGCTGATATGTGGTAATCAGAGTGTGGCAGCTGATGTTTGTGTTTCTGTCACAACTACTGTGTCCAGCTACTCTTAAAAAAGCAGTATTTTTTAAGAGGCCTCTAGCATATAATTACTTGATTTACATGACACACAAACAAAGGCTTGCTAACTAGTAGTTGTTTATTGACACTTACTCTTTTATGACTTCGCAACATCAGGGGAAGAATAGGAACTGATAATTTCTTGCAGTAAAGCAGGATTTTTTTTTTTCCCAAAGCAAATTAGATTTGCAGTATCAAAAGGCAGGAAGAACATAAAATAAATGCTAATGCCGTGTCATAAGACTTTTGCAGCTTGTTCTTGCCAGAATTTACTATGTATCTCAGCTGTTTTCTTAGCCTACATAGAGAGGAGATCAAAAGTTGTCTTTCTGCATATAAGCAGATCTAAGGTATAGCTCTGTTTCCAGGTTGAAACTAAGCTGCATCAACATTAGAGAGATGTTTTAGAAAGGTTTAAAGGCTTATCACAAGAACAATAAAACCCACTTAATTTCATGTTTGAGAGAGTGTCTTTTTTTCTTTAGAAACTGCTCTAGATAAGTCATGTAGGATGGATTTACAAATTAGAACAGCTTGTTCAACTGTAGCTGCTTTGAGAAAACTGTAGCACATTTATTAATGGTACTGTTGTCACAAATAGAAGGCATTGGTTCTAATGCCTCATTCCTACTCGTGCTTTAGACATCAGTGACACGGTTTGCTTGCCAGTGCATTGAAATGGCCCATTCTTCAGCCTTGCGGGGCAGGGCTTTAATCTGATCTTTCAGCACTGGTGAGATGCTTTGCCTGTCATGGTGTCACCAGTGTCATGGATGGTGATGTTTCTTTTTTCTGCAGATCTGATTGGTTGCCTGGCACTTCATCTGTGGCAAGCAGGACAATGGCTGCCAGCAAGAGCAAGAACCAGAGTTCCTTGGCCCTCCATAAAGTAATAATGGTTGGCAGTGGAGGTGTGGGCAAATCTGCACTCACTCTTCAATTTATGTATGATGAGGTAAGTAGCTTTTGGTTCAGCTTCTCTAAAGCACCAACAGGTGCAGGTTACTAAACCTTTTTTAATGGGACAGGGAAACTAAATGTAAGTAGCCAAAGAACTGATGACCTGACTGGGAGGAGAGGAATGTGGGAATCTGTGAAGTGTACCCTAAGGGTGACAACATTAAAGCTTATTAGTAAAAGAACATTCTTCAAAAGATATGTAGGATGTGAATGTGCTTATCTGGGTGTTGAGATGCTGTTACTGGTTGGCATTTAACTTTACTTTTGTTGCAGTTTCATTTTAGGCCAGTTCAGGTTGAAGATGGAAGTAAGCATTCTGCTTCATTCTGAGCTGGATGATGGGGGCATGTTCATAGCATGAATTCTTCCTCACTGGTGTACAGGAAGCTAGATCAGACAATCCAGATGAGTATGTGAAGCAATACATGATCATGTAGTTCAGAAGTTAGTATTTATCTATAGACTATCCACACATACTGTAATGATGTGAATGTCTGAGCAGGTGGCATGGGCATTAGTTAAGGCCAGTCAGGTTAATCAGGCTCATGGCCCAGCGTTTTGTTCTACTATGAGGCTGAGAGAAAGGAGGTGGAAAGTTAAGGAGCCTGTGTTGGACATGTGCTCTCAGCACAGAACTAGGAGTTGAACTGACGGTGGCTTTGTGGGTCTGATCAATATTGAATGGTCTAAAGTATGTGCCTGTGCAATTATGGAGCAGGTTTTCATATTCAGCAGCTGGATGCTGTCATCTATACCTGTTGAAGCTTCAGATAGCTGTACCTGAAGTACACTCAAATGTTTTTTCTTGAAGTGGGAAATCTAGATAAACTACCAGCAACCTGGTGGCATTATACTCTGTCCCTTAAATTGTGCTGAAATTGCAGAACAGTGTTTCATGTAGCAAGGCTGTTTTTTTTCACTAGGCAGACTGACTCTTTGATGTATTAAGTGCTTAAATAACTTCCTTTTAATAGTAAAACTAAAAAAAAAAAGTGGTGGAACTTTTTAGCTCACTGAATTATGAGAAGGTTTTCAGGAATTTAAATATAAGTGAAAGAGAATGGATTTGTTCAAATACTGAGACCATTTGACAGTAAGTCGAAACACTAATCCCTGTCTTCAGTTTGTAGAAGACTATGAACCTACCAAGGCTGACAGCTACAGAAAGAAAGTGGTTCTGGATGGTGAAGAAGTTCAGATCGACATCCTGGACACAGCAGGACAGGAGGATTATGCAGCTATCAGAGATAACTATTTCCGCAGCGGGGAAGGTTTTCTTCTAGTCTTCTCAATAACAGAGCATGAATCCTTTACAGCAACAGCAGAGTTTCGGTAAGTAGTTTCTCTCCCAGGCAGGGGGAATATCTGCTTCCTGTGTTGCCTTGACAACTCTTCTTAAGGGAAAGAGCTGTAGCTTTTGTGTCCACTGCCACTTTCATTGACAAAATGGTAACCCAGCCATTTTGCTCTCAGTAGCTGGTAACTTAAACCACGATATCCAGCCTCTGACTCTAGTTGTCTTCGTGCCTTCAACTTACGAGTACATTATGCCAGGAGTGACTTGAGGCAAGTAGCAGATTCTTGGACTCCTAAAACAAACATATTCAAGCCAGTTTTCAGTCTTTGTGGATGTGAAGTTTAATTATCTTAGAGCAGTACTTCTGGAATGAAGTCTGCCTTTTGGCCAGGTTTCAGACACTGTATTGCTTACTGCTGGAAGCAGGTGCTCTAAGGGAAGAAAGGATTAGCCTCCACTCTCAGGTATGGATTGGTGCCAAACAAGGGTTGGCAGCTAAGCAGTACTATTATAGGCAGATATATTCCTAGAAAGACACACAGTAGTAGTAAATGCTTCAGGTTATTTTGGTTTTGGGAATATCAGTTCTAATGTAAAAATCAGCACCAGATGGAGCACAGAAACTGCTTATGTAGTGTAAAAGAAAAATAAGGGGTTTAATCCATTGTTCTAGTCTCAGAACTCATGTAGCCAGGTTCTTCAGGGCAAGTGTTCTAACGTCTATTTGATAATAGCTGTTTCTTCTGTGTAGAAAGTAATCCAGAGAATCCCTAGGACAGCTTGTACAACTTGTAGTAAAACTTGCCAGACCATAGGGAAAGTGTTAGGGGTTCCTTTTTCTTGCCAGCATAAAAGCTCTTTTATCAGTCTGGCTTATGTTTACCTTGCTTCAGTGGTACAATTGTAACATATATTAATTGGAAATGCAAGTGCTGATGCCAAGTAAGGTAGAGACCTATTTCTAGGGTTTTCTTAAACCTGTGGCAAACTCCTCTTGCACTCTAAGACTTTGGTCCAGGTTCTTAATGTATTACACTGTTCCAACTGTAGTAAGAGACTGCATCATCTTTTTAAGAGGTATAAAAATATTGTTCTTGTGTCAAATATTTCTGTGACTTCGCTAAGCTTCAGAAGGCTGATGGTCATGGTGCACACGAACAGAGCTGTTCTACTCAGTTTGCTCTAACCATAGCATTTAAAGGAGCTAAAACAGTTGAACTGTTGTAGGACTGCAAAACGGAGTGCTTGGACTGTCCCTAGTATGAGATGGAGGAAAAAGCCGGATACTGTTTAAAAAAAAAAAAAAAAAAAAAAGAAGAAATTAAAACACTTGTAAGTACCCAGCTTGGGTTTTGACTTGTGTGCTTAAGTGAAATATAAGGTTAAACCCAAGGTTTTGGATGAAAAGGAGTAGGAGTGTTTATCTTGGCAGTTTGTGTTTTTTTTGTCAGACTTGTGTAACTAGGTTAACCATGTGTTGGTTCAAGACTCCAGCACAACAAAACAGTGAAAAAGCAATGCTAGCCCTTAAAGATGAGCAAGAGGACCTAAAAGCTTTGAGATGAAGAATCTCATACTTTTCAATGGTTCAGAAGTAAACAAATTACAAAATTAAAGGAAATGTTTAGGTTGACATGCAAGAACCTGTTCCTTGGAAAACACTGTGCCAGGAAGGAAGGGGGAATGGTCAGTATGAGATGCCAGCATCACAGGCTAAACTGCAGATTGGTATTATTGATCCTCTGATTTCCAGAATTCTTAAACTACAAAAAAGTTGAATACTAAATGAACTATGGGCTTGTCTCAAAATACTACAATAGCTCTTCTGCAGATGCTATGCATTTGTTTGCCTTCAGTGCCTCTGTAATCTGAAAATGTGTGAAAGTATAGTTTAATGTAACAGCAGCTTGTCTGCTCCAATGTTAACACTATTTTAGCTTCTCATGTACTCTACGTACATTTAGTTATTTTGTGGATGGAAAGGGCAGGTGTCTGAAGTAGTGTGGCAGCTGGGTGGGGTGAGGGGGTGTAGCATTGTTCTCATGCCTAGTTGGGCTTTTGTTCATAACAAAATGAAGCAATCTAAAAATACTCATAGACTGGTATATTTATTCTAGAGTCCTAGATGGACAGCAGCATGTGTCAGTCTGATTTCAACCCCTGTTTTACTACAGTAATAGCACAGACTTTGAGGCTGGCATGCAGCATCACTGTCTCATTTCCCAGATGCTGTTAGGTCCTTTCAGAATGACAAAGGATAGTTAGGTTAATGCTGGTGGTTTGTGGAGTCTTTGAAGGAGGAAGGTTGCTAGCATTTTAGTTCAGCACTGTTTAGTATACCAACTTTCTTCATGTAGGTAGCCATTAAGAATGATCTCTGCCAGCTACTTAAGCTGTTTCCAGCCTACTGCCTTGGCAAAGCCTCAGTATTGCCCAGACCTATATCAAGGTGGGATGTAGACTGGAAAGGGAAGGTGGTGACTGAATGCCGAGGTGAAACTTGGCAAACCTGGCACTGTGCTATTTTCATCATTCAGATGTGAATGCTAGTTGTGAGTTGCTCTTCTGCCATACAGTTCTTCTTTATTAGAGCCTAGGTAGTGAATTTGCTAACAAAATGATAGAACTGCATTCCTGAAAGTGTGAGGCTTTTATTAGTGTAAAGCCCATAGCATTAGTATGTTAAACTTGGGATGGCTTTTAAGTGTGTGTTCAACTGTTGGGAAATGTACTGTTAAGTACTGTTGTAAACACTAATCTGTAGACCACTGGATCCACTCCTGATAAGGGTGCAGGTTTTTGTTGCTACTACTAACACAGATATCTTTATTTTGAATACCTGATGCATTAGGGAACAGATCCTGCGTGTGAAGGCTGAAGAGGATAAAATCCCTTTACTAGTAGTGGGAAACAAATCTGACTTGGAAGAACGCAGACAAGTGCCTGTAGAAGAGGCGAGAAGTAAGGCAGAGGAGTGGGGTGTGCAGTACGTAGAAACCTCTGCCAAAACCAGAGCAAATGTAGATAAGGTAAGACAAATGGCATCTGCACAATTAGATAGTTACTATGTGTTCAGTAGCTGAATGACTAATTCTTGACTCTTAGTGGGACAAAAGTAAATCTACCATTGGGCTTATGAAAGCCTAGAGTGTCAAAAAATAATTAACTTACTGGAAAGTGTACTCTTAAGCAAATACCTAGCTTAGAGGAGCAAGAGACCTGGTACAAGTTAATGCTGTTGTCTTAACTGTTTGTACCTGAACCAATAGCTTTCCAATAGTACTTTACCTAAATGGGTTTACAGATTCCCTGGAGCACGTTATTTTGTTTATAGGTTGTGGTCTATTAATATAACAGGAATAAACACAAGCGATAGACAATTCTTTTTCCCCTCCTTCCCTACAAAGCTGCATGTGGTGTGGCTAGTGTTAAAGATTTCATTCTTGTTTTCTGCCAAGACTGCTTTGAGTTGTGAAAAGAACTCCTCTTGCTATGTCCCTGTCCTGTTTTGACTTGTCCATGCTGGTTTAGACAGTCCGTTTGTCAGCATGTTTCTGCTGCTGGCTTCTTGCATTAATAGTGAAGGTGGTGGGTTATTGTGGAAGAGAGATGAGTTATGACTATGGAGTCTTTTCTCATAGGGAAAAATGAGTTTCGAGCCCCCACTTCATTCTGTGTATAGTAGGGGTTTACTTGAAGAAGGTGCCTGTTTATTTCACCAATCTGCAGGAGATTGTCTGAAATTACTGTTGGTCTCCCTAAGGACTCAAAAGGTGTGGCTTAGAAATCTGCATTTGTTTAAAGATTACAAATTATGAGTAGTTTTCTCTTTGACCACAGGATATTTGCAGCTAGCTGTACTCCAGGTTCTTGTAGACAGATTTCTGTTCTTCTGGTCTGTATTAGTTTACTAATGGAAATGCTGTTGGTGCATAAGTTGCCTTGTTGGAACTCTATTACTCTCATTCTTGGTTAAAGCAATGCATACAAAACTCTTGAATGGAGACCTTTTGGTTATAAATTACATAGCATAATTTAAATTAGGTGAAGAACTATTCTGACTTGTGGAATTTTACTAGAAAGTCAGACTATCAGATGTATAAACTGGATGATATAGTAAAACATGAATACCTAGACTTGCTTTTGCCTATGACCTGTCTTGTGTGACTAGAAAATGTGTAGCCTGCTTTATACTCAGACTATCTTTCTGATCAGCTGAGGTTAGCAGCAATGTAGCTGTGTGTCTGGAGTGTGCTAGCCTGTTGTTCTGGACTTGCTCTCATAGATCTTCTCTAGCTAGCTTGTGTGACATGCTGGTTATCTGCTATGTAAGAACTGTTTTTTGTATATCAAGACAAGTTATCAGCTATTGTGATGATTGTGCATTGACACTAGCACAGGGCTGTAGTTACACTTATACAGTCCTAATTTTACATTTGGCCCTTTGAAGGCAACTGCAAGGCTGATGTGGCCCCAGATAAAAATGAGTTTGACATCCCTGCAAAAGAATAAGAATTTTGAATGATAAACTATTTCTGATCAGTAGCATGATATTGTTTCCAAATATCAAAGACCTATGTAGATCCCCATAAAAAAGCCTAGCTCTATAGAGTGACATTAAGTTCTTGTTCTGTAATACTAAAAATAATTTTTCCCAATAACTCTCTACAGTAAAATAGCTGTTGCATCTGAAGTGCTATGTAGCTAGAGATCAGCTGTATGGAGTGAAATCAGCTAGAATTTTGGAGAAGAGACTTTATCGGAGTCTTTTTTACAACATAGTCTGAGAATTTTCTGTGCCTGACACCATCAATGTTGTCACTTGAATACTGCAGCTTTTAAATTATAAAACAGACAGAATATCACCCAGCAGAGAGTGCTTGTAACTACCTGGAAAGGACTGTACTAAATACTTTGCATGGTTAACAAGGGTAATTTGCCTGGAAATGTTTGCTAGGCACAGACAAATGTTCTGAACTCTGAATGCTGCTTTTGTGCAAAACTGATATTCAATAAAAAGCTCTTAAAATGGGGCTGTTGAATGATTTGGTAGCAGGTGAGTTTGTGCTACTTCTTGCTCCTGCTCGACATGCTACGTAATTCTAATATTGATTTTGTCACTGCGATCTGTGTCTAGACTTATTTCTACTGTGGTAGGTACAGTGTGGTTCTACATCTTTATTTGCTGCTGAATAAGGTAGTTTGTACCTGCTTCCTGGTGACAGTTCTTGTTTAATCTTTCTTTATTTTTCCCTCCTAGGTATTCTTTGATTTAATGAGAGAAATCAGAGCAAAGAAAATGTCAGAAAACAAAGACAAGAATGGCAAGAAAAGTGGCAAAAACAAGAAAAGCTTTAAAGAAAGATGTTGCTTACTGTGATGCTTGGGAACTGTAAATATCTGCAGGTGGCATGGATGAGACACCACTAAGGATATAGGGCTGAACTCATTAAAGGAACTCTATATCGGCTCCCTTACATTTTGTTTTGCATATCACACCTTCAAAATGTGAAAACAGAACTCTGAAACCATTTCTGGTATCCAACAAAACCTATGCCTGCTCAAACTGAAATGGGCTCAGTATTCCCAGTGTCTTTCAAAACTAGAAACAGTTTCAGAACTACAATCCTTCTGCTTGGTTATACAAAGTACTTTCATATTAACTTCCTAGTTTATGCTAATGTTTCTCTGAATATATGTTTCTCTTGAACCTCTACTGGCCTTAACAAGCACAGCTGTTCAGGTTCAGACAGTTGGGTTGTGGTGGTGATCTTTTTTGTTTTGTTTTTTGATGTTTTTTGGTTTTTCCACTGTTGCTGCCCTCCTTAATGTTGCAAACTGCAGAAAACTAGATGACATCTGGTTAAGAGTTTGGGTCTCCATCTTCTATTAGTTGTCACTGATATTTCTTACACTGAAATCTGCTGGCTTCCTCCCCACACTATGTAAGAAATAGCAACTGACACTTGAGAGTCAACTCAAAACAAACTTTCTTCCATATTCTATTTAGTCAATACAGCATTCATGAATCAAGCCTATGGACTCAATTCAGACTTATTTAGGCAATGCGAAAATTGATATTTAAATACTGGTTAGATGCGTTCCCCACTGGTCTGTCTTCTCATCCTTAAATTAGTGGTATGGGGTGAGAAAATGACTGTATGCCTTTATTCGAAAGGAATAATATCTTCACCATGTCCTTGAAATTCTATCCTGGGATTCTTCCATGTATTGTGGCTAGACTCAGTTCTACTCACTCTACGTACATGATCCTTCCCCTCCCTGGTACTGGAGTAGTGAACATCAAAGCGTTGATTTAATTGGTTTTGTTTCTGTTGGAACAATTGTGACCACATTGGGAAAGTGGGAACATCTGCATCTGTCTCTTCGTCTTGCTGAAAATGAAAACTTTGAGTAAGGATGGGTCACGTCACACAATCATGACTAGTAATAGGTGAGGCGTACATGCTACCTCTCAATGATTAGCTGGCTAGTGAGTTGTATGGTGTCAAAAAGCAAATTAAGTTAAGCAGTTACCATATCTGTTACTCACTGTTAATTTTATATGCACTGTTTCTGATGCACAGCAACCTAGCACATGGAGATGCATGTTGGGTTTTCTTGTCATTTATGCAATGGTGGTCATGTACTGATCAACAAAACCAGCCTAGGAATGGAACAAAAGCCAGTACTGAGCAGGTCCTGTTGTCAGCTGACTGAATGGAGCTTTCTGGTGCAGATACAGAAAAAAAACCAAAACACAACGCTTCTGGCACTGTGGAAAGTAACAGTGTCTTCCAGTTGTGGAGTCTCTCAATGAATTATGGTTATCTGAAAGAGTAGCGAGGCTTAAAGTAGTGACTATATCTTGCTTGTTAACTGGATGCTTAAAACACAGCTACTTGGTGAAAGGAATACTTGATGCGATTGTTCAATGAAGCATGTTACAGCACTAAATTAACAAATGCTGTTTCTTTTTGAGGTGAAGTAGTAATGAATACTGTTCAGTACTTAGTATTGTAATTTGAGGTTGAAAAAAACACTTTTTAACATGTACTAGATTGCTCTTGTGCATTCCACTTCTGAACTTTGAAAAAAGATGTGTTAGATATCAGAACCTCTGTTGGTCTGAGGTTTCACAGGGACTTACTGCAAACTCATTGTCTTCCATAACTAGTTCAACTTGTCAGGCAACTCATTGGATTGGGGAAACTGTACTAAATAAAAGGTGCTGTAATCTTCATTCTTGTCAAGTTAAATTCCTTCTTTGTTACCTTGGATGGGCAGACAGAATGGGTAATCAATTCTGGAAATATTCCTCTTTGAACAGTGTAACTGGTATTACAAAGCCAACTTGACAGGATGGTTTTGAAGCAGGGACTGGGAGCCTGTTGGCTTACAGAACTTATCATTGGAGCTGTATCACCTGTATCAAAAGCCTAAGCACCTAATGGGGCACTTGGAGCTGTAACACTTTGCTAACAAAGTTTCCTCTTGAACTTCCATGGATCAAGTCAATTTTTGAGTGCACATTGTGCATACAGCAAATGAATGTCTGCTTCTGGAGGAATGCAACTCGCTTAGGTTTGGTTTTAGTTGAGACCTAAAGGTTAAGTCCTTAATTAACCTAAAGGATCAACAACAGCGAAGTTCACATTACAAGCTTATCTAGGTCAAGCCCCTCTGAGGCGGATTGTAAAATGTGTCTAACAAAACTGAATAAGCTTTCCTTGCTATATGAATAACGAACTTGGCAAAGCTCACAATTAGCAGCTCAGCTATATTGGCTCAAGAGACTTGCATGCATTGACCTTTGATCTCTTTAGTCTTGAAATACCTGACAGTATTTGATAGGACAGATGAATTTCTACTCACAACACTGAGTCTGCCACTGGTGTTCTAACAGTCCATGTGCTGTTCTCACTCGGGTTACTTTTTTTAACTGATGAAACTCTACTGCTGAGGTGGACTTGCTTGAAAGAAGGTGCTTGATACAGGATCTCTTCAGTGTTCTGTGTTTGTCACCTTCTTCAGAAAGACTAGGCCTGGGGACTAAATACAGCAGCTTTTCAGTATTCCTCTTCTGTACTTTTGACAAACTTCGGTTTAACTTTCTACAGCTGAAAATACCATGAGGCAGCTACCTTGGTTACTTCAGAACACTGGGCAGCAAGTGTTCTGACCTGAACCAGGAAGGCAGTAAAACTGCTCCTCTGAACAGGAATTATTGCCTCCATCTCATGGTGGAAGTGCCTGCATGCATGTCCCACTGAACAGAGGCAGTACAATCTGAGAGTCCTTGAATAACTTCCAAGTGTGCTTCAGTGGACATCTGCATCAGGCGGGTTGAGTGAATAAAAAATGGCACAGATAGGAGCTTCTTCTGGACTTGGAGGGTTTCCTGTGAGCGGAGTAAAGGGAGCTTTGGCTACTTATCTAAGTGAGTATTTGCAGACCAGGTACATCAAACAAGGAGGACTGACAAGAGCGGGTGTGTGTGGCTGCTTGCTAGCCATGCTGTGTAGCTGAGGCAACTGCAGGCTGTACTGAAGCTGATATATTTTAGCAGCGTTGACATGTTAGGCCATTATAAGACCAAGACTTCATCAGTATAATGTGCTCTTAATTATTTCTGGAGTATGGCTGTAAGCAAGTAACTGGATATTTGAAGCTGGAGGTCATGCAAGACTTGACTATGCACTTGCACTTAAGCATTCAAATATTATTCTTGTGTAATGACTTAATGTATTCTGGGAGCTGTTTACTGTAGTGTGCCATGTTCCATGTGTGGCTTAGCTGTGGGTATTCCAGTGCTCCAGTCTGCCTTCTGGTTTGAGTTAACATATGAGACAAGACCCATTATAAGAGGGGCTAAGTCGTCATATGAAATTACACTTCAGAAAAACAGGTTAAACTCTGGGAATGTGAAGGCAGACTTGACTCTCTTGGAGAAGCACTTTCCAGATGAGAGTAGAGATGCAGCATGAAGTACATAAGTACATCTTCAGTGACTTGTACCGTGTGTGTTCTATATAGACTAATAAGCCTTTACTGCAGCTTCTAGGCCAACAGTTGGCATGATGAAAAGAAAGATTTATGCATGCATTTACTGGGCATTAAACTCGAGTAAGATGTTAATAGCCATCTCAAGTTCCAGCTGAATCCTCTCTAATATAATGCTTAAGAATACTTTACATCTAAGGTACAAAGCTACAATCTGGAATATAGTAAGAGGTGGCGGGGAAATACATCTCACTAAATTCTCATAAATATATATATATTTTTTAAAGCTTTCCAAAGATTAACCCAGTACTTGGGGCTGACAGGTCTATCAGTTCTTGTTCAAAAAGAGGATACTGTTTATCAGTTCAAATCGGAGCTTATATAGACAGAAGCTTTCTTTAATTGCTATAAGCATATGTTGCAATACTCGCCTCCTGTTGACTTTCTAGTTGGGAGAAGGAGGGAAGAGGAGCAAAGCAGCTCTGATTTTTTCACTGTAATCTCCACACTTCATGGGAACGGCAGGTGTTCCTCTTGGGAGGGAAGGTGTTATCTCAAACACCACAAAAGAGGTTTAGCATAGAGGAAATGATTGTGATTGAAAGATTTATTAAAACTGCCTCTAAACTATGTATGCTATACTATACAATGTAATTCTTTTCTTGCATAGCTTCAGAGCTTTGTCTCCTAACATGCACAAACATTTTTAATGTCTATAAAACTGGTCACTTTTCATTATCGTGCTCTAATACAACTGATTTTTATTACTATTGATAATAAAAAGAAAAACAGGCATAATATTTGTTTGTTATTGATTTTTACAGCATTCTGAAAGCACTTCTAATGACCCAGCTTCTTGAACCAGGCAACTGCTGACTTTCAGTGGCTGGGACTAACCTTTGTGTCAAATCTGTAACGTGATTGTATTGCAGACTGGGAAGGGAGGGGGGCAGGAGGTGACTGCGGACCCCATCATTGGTTTGCCCGAAATGGTCTGCAGGTTTCAGGACTGAAGTGATACTGTAGTTTGATTCGTTCATAGTTACTTTTCCATAAACTAATTTGCTCAGACAGCATGCATCAACTATGTAAATAAGGGAGTTACTTTCCTCTTTCTTCAGTCAGTCTTGTGGCATAAATAACAGAATAAGCAACATTATGTGGAAAATCCTTAAGTTGTCTGAGTGTGCCAGAGTTGATTCTCTGGATTGAACAAAGTGCAGCAGAGAAGCTGAGGTGCCTCTGAGGAGAGATGGTTTGGGACAGACTCACTGCGCTGTTATGCCACTGAATTCAGAGTGGCAGAGGAATGGAATGGGGTTCACAGTGAACTTTGGGTGCAGTTTCTGCTGCCGCTGTCGTACAAGCTGGAAGCAGAACATCCTCTTGCTGATGACTCCTGGCCAACGATTACAGCAATTTACATCAGCTTGTTTACATGGTGTTTGCTCTGTGTTCCAGATTGTCACAGTGCTTTATGTAGTTCTGCTTCCCAGTTAAGTGATTTTTTAAATATTCTGTAGCAAATGGTAGTATGAAAAGTATTGTGTAGGAGGCAGGAGAGGGTTCTGAGCACAACTGTACTACGCAATTGTACCCAAAGCCCAGAATGGCACATTTTTCTTCAGATACTCTGTGGATGTTTGTGAGGAGCAGACCTTAAATTGCAGCAGGATGGAACTGGAGAATGATTGCACGTATAGAACTTGGCTTCTGCCTTTGCCTGTGCTCTGCCCCAACCAGAACACCTCACTAATGTGGTTTTGGGTGCTAAAAGCTCTGCGGGTTCCTGGGCTGGTACACGCGCCTCTTCCTGAGAACTCTTGGCTCCATCTTGTGGCTTCAGGAGTCAGAAGCTCCACCATGGAGAGGGGCTGTTCAGCGTGCTCAGACCAGCACACAAGTTGCTGCTATTAATCTTCTACACACAGAAATCCATGCTAACTAGATTCTTTTCTCAGTGCTCTGCCTTACGGTTCTCTCATGTAGTAGGAGACCTTGTTCTAAATTAAAATTTTCCTTTTGCATGCAAATGCTAATGTTAATTCTTGCCTAAACATTCTGGTGTGCAGCAGAACACCCAATTTCTCATGAGGATGGTGGCTTTATGATTTCTATGGCATTAAACCGGTTTGCATTGCAAGTGTAAGTTTGTTCTGCTCACTGAGCACTGATTTGCATTCCAGAAAGAATACTTATTGTTCCACAGCACTGTGCAGTACTTCACAAAACACTTTGTTTCTAAGGGCGACTAAAGATGCTGGTTTTTCTTTGCAATATAAAGCCTTAATAGGGGTGGGGGAATATCCTATTTAAAAAAATCTTTTTTCCACACCCCTCAGTCTCTCCTCCCCCCAAACTACTTAGTGTCTGTTGTAGGAATGCAAGAGAAATACCAACAAATGGCCCCTTAAGCCTTGTAACTCCAAAGGGGTTGGAGGCAAAATGCTGAGGTGAGCCTGGGACCATATGCTCTGCAGTTGCCTTCCTGATAAAGTTGATTAATCTCCAGAGTTTACAGTAAGTTCCTTTCAATGAGCTCTGTTATTTGGCTTTGAGGCAGAATCATGTTTTTGATATAATCAGAGTTTATAGAGTTTGTTTTTAAAGTCTAGTGTTCGGGGTATCGGAGGCTTTATGCATGTTGGCTTCATAGGCCAAATACCAGAATTCAAGGACAAACTTGTGTGTACATGTAGCATTGAGAGACAAGGAAATTTTACTGCCTACTGTTTAATAGTGCTCTGTTTTTGTTTTAAAAGGAAAACGCAGACAACAAACTGAACTTGCTGTTCGGATGAGTGTTTCTCAACCTGTGGTCTGTAAAAGTGCTCTGTAATATGATTGCCTTGCCCACGAATTGATGGCATTACACTTCTATATGTGTAAACAAGAAAAACAACTGTGGACTGGAGGAAGGAGTAATTATCTGAAAAACAGCCAAATTATTTTTTTGCTTCTGAATGAAAACCATCATGGCAACGTTGCCCAAGATAGCATGCAGTTTTACTTCTAAAGGTTTGTCCGACTCTTCAGTTTTAAGAAGGCTAATGAGAACCTGAGAGAGATGGTCCTGGTCAGATACAGACTTCCCTAATAGAAGGATCCTTGCCCAGAATGACAGGGTTCAGAAATCAGAAGTTAAAACTTGGTTTCCTGCTTGGGAGGAAGAGCTATGAAAGCCAAAACCTGCCAGGCTGCTGAACAAATGGCTGCAGGGTGGACTAAATATTTAGTTTGAAATATAGCTATTCCTCTAGTTAGTGCTATTGTCACAAGTGTGGAAGAACCTCTTTCCCTCTGGGGTCTCTGTTTTCACTTCTTCCTGGGCCTGCTTTGTTCTTTGTCCTTGGGTGTGTCCATCTTTACTCCTAGGATTTCAAATCTTACTAGTTCTCCTTAGGTTCAGACAGCTGAACTAAACGTGAGCCCTTCCCTCCCTTCCCTCCTTTCCCTCCCTTCCCTTCCTTCCCTCCCTTCCCTCCCTTCCCTCCCTTCCCGGCACTCATGTCCCCAGCTACAGCCAGCTGCCCTGTTAGAGCTCTGAAGTACAACAGAGTCAATCAGACTATGGGAAGAACAACCACCCACAGAAGGATTATAAGCACTGGGAGAGCTGGACACTTCAGTATTTGCTCCTGAGAACTACGTCCTACCTGAGAAGCAGCAGCAGAGTAGGTGACTCACCCTTTCCTGCAGCTGGGTTAGAACTTTCTCATGTGGTACCTTGAGTAAATCTATTTGAGCGATGATGGTAGCGTAGCAAACACTTTTGGAGCAGAGGGTAACACCGTGCCTGTTTTGAGTTGTTTTGATTTGCCTTCCCCCCTCAACTCCCCACCTCTTCCCCTCCCTGAGCACTGTGGAGGGAGGAGGGCAGGCAGAGCTTCTCCTGTGTGGGAATAAGGTCCACGTTTGCAGCTTTGCCTCAGGAGCTTGAAAACTGTAAGTCAGGCCTCCAAAACTACATTTTGATTAGAGATAATGAGATGCTTCAGAAAATGAAGTTCTCTTTCATAGTCTTTTTGTTTCCAGGCCTTCTGAGTGTACTGGCTTCATGTTTGCAAACTTTCTTTCTTCAACAATGATTGGAGAAGTACTTTTTTTTCAATGGAAATGCATATGTTCTTATGTTTGCTGATTCCAGCCCCTGGGGCATAAATTTTCAAATATTCTGGCATTTGGAGAAGAGCGGAGGCAAGACACACAAAGCACTCAACTTTAAGCCCTGTTTCCACTGGGTCACCATCATCTGCAGTAGGAATCTGAAGGATTGTAAAACCTGAAGCATAAGGACCCCCTGTTGGTGGTCCCAGTGTCTGTCTTGGCAGCTTGCCAGGAGCCCAAGGGATACACTTAATTTTCTTTATTCATTAGCATATTTTTAATCAAATCCATCAAACCACAATGTTTCCACATGTCTCTCCCATGGCAGATGAACAAAAATAGGTCAGTGCTCAAATGCACCTTTAACACATTGCAGTTCTGCAGTTCGTTCCTATTGTTGCAGTTGGAGGACAGCAAATTACCTGTCCTCTGCACCGGGTGAAAACTTGTGATGAAGACTTCCCTTCTCTTCTGAAAGAGGAATGCACTGGACTTTGTCGATAATACGGACTGTCTGCTGCCCATTCAGAGGGCAGGAAGAGCTGCATCTGAATCCTTTCCAAGTTTACAGCATTTGTTTAACGTTAATTTCTAGTGAATAATCAAGCAGGTGCAATGTCCATGGATGAATTCCCTGGCCCTAATGAAGTTTCAAGGCTGCTTACACCTAGTTTAATAATAGGCCTTTTACATTCTTGTCACCTGTAACCTACCTTCATATACCTCATGCTGCCAACCCATCTCTAGCCAGGCAAGGAAAATGTTGCAGTGTTGAGATCATGTTCACACTTGCAGCTGAGACGTGTCTTGCCTTGTTTCTTATCTCTGAATTGTTCATAACAAGAGCTAAGTAAAAATTACTCTTCATGTTTTTTACATGAGCTTTCAAAGTTGGTTATGCTGTTCTGGGTGGGGTGAATATTGCATCAACACCAAGTTAAAACTTATCTTTTGTTCTTCTTTTTTGGAAAGAAATGGGGATATAGGTTCCAGGGGAACAGTCTTCCCCATGAAACAAAAATTGCGTAAAGTCTAAGGCATGAAATATGTTTGAGGTATTTGAAATGTGAGTATGACAAAAGGATGCATGCTTTACTTTGTTCTCTTTCTTCCTAAAAAAAAAAAACCTCCAGGACTTAGAATTACACAAGTCAGTGAAGACTGATCCTGAATATAGAAATTGGAATGGGCTCGCAGCCTGCTCTCAGCTGCCGAGAAGTTAAGGAAATGAAAGGTGAAAAGCTCTGCAGCATCCAGGCCCGTTTCCAAGCAGCCCCACCTCTCCGGTAACCCTTTCCTGCTGCAGCGGGTGATGCAGGGATGGAGCAACCCCTGTGTCGCTCTGCTGTGACAGAGTCTCCATTTCAGTCATCACCCACTCCTTCATGGTTCCTCTTGTTTTGGGAGCTAACCCAAGGGGTGAGTGTAGGAAAGGTGTCTTAGCAAGACTGGTAATTTTGGTAATTTGGTAATTCCTGACTTTTGCATATATTTTTCTGTCAGAAGCCCCAAATCAGAGTATAACTTCTAAAGCCTGGAAGCCCACAGTGAGATAATGGAGTTTTCTCTGTTGAATAACAAAATGTCCCAGCCATGGGGATGGGGGCCTGTTTACTCCTTCCTTGTTGCATGCCTGCAATAGTTCATAGCAGCAGCCAGGTTAAGGGCAAGTACTCTGCCTTTATCCATTTACTTTTCTATTCATTCAGCCCTTCCATTTCTGCTAGAGGAACACTATCCATTGACTGCTGTCAATCACTTGTTTACTTTCAAGTCTCAAACAAGTAGTTAAGTGTTTGCCTTCTCTAAATCTACTCTTACTTACACCTGTATTATTTTATCATTCTTTAACAGCTACTGCTAAACAAATTCAGCCCTGTTACCTGGAGAGAATGTAAGTCCCAGCAGGACCAATTTTGCAACAGGTTCAATCCTGTAAATCTGTTTGTGCCTCGCCACTTAGAGAGGGGGAAGAGTCACTTGGCAACTTTAACTCGTGATCTCCCCGCTCTCCTGTACTGCCCACTCTGTGGGCAGACCTGGATCTGTACGGTGTTTATTGCACAGTGGTTTGGACTCTGCAGAAGCTCCATCTGCTATTGCTTTGTGGACTGCTAGCATGACAATGGCAGTGATGTTTCGGTTTGGGGGAAGCAAACTCACAAAAGGTCTTAAGCATCACTGTGGCGTGTTGCAGTGCCTGTTCTTGGCAGCCACCACAAACTCCAGCTATTTGCCTATGGAGCAAAGCTTCCTGTGCTGTGCATCACCCCAAATTGGCAGCCACCAAAATCAAGTGTCCGCTTCACTGCCTGAGAAAATGATGGGGAACAAACACAGTCTTTTAAATCTACCTTGCCTGGGGGCTGCTGGTCTCTTGGGCTTCACACCTTAGGCTGTCTCTTGGCACTCTTCCAGGAGCAGAGCATGGGTCCGTTCTTGCAAGGGAAAGGCAGGGTGGTTGGCAGTGTGGTGGTGTTTTGTGTACACCACACTGAGTGCTCAAAAGGCTGGTGCTGAACATGGGGAATGTCACATAGCTCAATTCTGTCCTGCCCCAGGAGTGCGTATGAGTCCTCTCCAGCTGACTGTGCTCACAAGGGCATGCTCTGTGCCAGGGAGGGGCTGCCTCTGTCCTTTTAAAGCTGGGCTCGTGGGAATTGGGTAGTTCAAGATGTTTTGGCTTGCAGGATGGGAAGCAGGGAGGCCTGGTCTTGTGACTCTCTGAACTATCTACCTAGAAAGCTGTGGGATCACGTTCTCTTTGGTCATACACTGACTCAACTGGAGGCTTGGAAAGTGCCCCTGTCCCAGCACCACCCCATACCCGGCTTTTTCTGAAATGACCTGACCTGCCTTTCATGCTCCCCAGGACTCCTGTCAGGCAGGGAAGCGGACTGAGCCCAGTTCTTCTTCCATGAACCATTGGACTACTGACTAAATTAAGGTATGAGTAAAAATAGCCTACACCCATCCCTTCCACCCACCTTGAGCTCTTTTAGAAAAATGGAAGAAAAAACCACATATTTATTGCTGCATTTTTGGACACCTGATCTGGAAGGTGGGCAGACTGAAAACACCTGCTGCACTGAGTCCTTACGGAAGAAAGTCAGAGATGTTCATCTAGTCGTTTTAAGGGACTGAAGTCCAGGATGGATGCCACAGGATTTACAAGGCTCAGAGGCTTTTAACTTGCCATTAAAGCCAGTGACAGGCACCTGGGTATCTTGAACATACCATTGTGGAAGTCACTAAGCCATCAGGTGCCCAAGTTTTTGTCACATTTTGCTATATGACATAAATGATTTTAACATATAAAGTCAATTAATGGGAGGAGAAATTCGGCATCAGTTAAAACCATGGATTTTACAGCATTGAAGTTGCACTAGCAGAAGTTGAATAAGTCAAAGCAGTGTCTTCTGTCTCCTTGAGCTTTTTCCTGACCTGTATGCACAACAGGATTTGTACTGGGAGTGACAGGGAGTGGACGTACAACACACGTTTTCTCAAAGTGGAAACTTTGTGCAACTGCCTCATTTCTCCTGAGATTTGTCCAAGTATTTCATCCTGCTGTTGTCAATTTGTTGCCACCCAGGAAATACAGGTAAGTAGCATGCAATCATACCGGTGATATTAAAGAAAATATTCCTTTCCATTGTGACTGCACAACAGTGGCATCTCTCGTGTCCATTTTGTGGTAGGGGAAATGCTCTGACCCAAGGAACACTTGAGAAAATGAAGAGCGAGTCCATGTGTGAGCCATCATACCTAATGCTTGCTTTTTATGTCATAAGGAGGAGTCTATCTTGCCCCCCAACCCAGCAGTGCCTAAATAATCAACTGTCTTAAAATTCCCCTAACCCCGACATCTGGAAAGAGCTGTGGCTGTAAAAAATACTATCTCTTGCTAATTTTTTATACAGCCTTAGAACCTCTCACCCTGAAGGACCAGACCCTTTGACCTCTGGACCATGGTTACCTTCCCATTCCCCCCAAAAGGCCACAGTAAATGAGGTCTTCGTGGAGAAGTCCAGCTGTGTGATGGCAGCTGCTGCCTTATGCTCCCTTAAAGGGAAAGTAGGGCCTGTTTTGGGGTGCAATGGGACCAACTAGCTGCAAACCTTGCATTTTCTCTATTTCAGTGCCCTTTGCTGCTCTTGCAGAGGTGGCCCTGCAGAAGAGAGTCCCAAAGGATGTGCAGCAGCCAAAACCAGCCTCTGCTGGAGGGAGAACCCATGCACAATTCAGAGCAAGTACCACTTTACAATAACCTCTAGTAAAGAAGAGCTGTGGAGAATACATCTGCATCAGGATGCTTTAGTACCCATGCTGAAATTTGGCCAAGGAAAGGAAGCTCACACCTTTCACTGTTGCACACAAATAAACCAATATTTCCAAGGGATCTTTCACAACCAGCATTGGAGATGGATTTGTCACACATAAGGTCCAAACCTGAATGCACCTGGCTCTGGTATGGGATCATTGGTGATTTTTTATTTTTTTTAAATATTCCATTTTCAGCTGGAAATTACTGATGTGACCAAAGTCCGATTCCCTTCAGCAGTTTCTCCCTTCCTCCCCCCACCTTTTCGCACTCCCTGAGGTCTGACCATCTGGAAATCCTCCTCCACCTCTTCATCATGTGTGAATTTCCACCTAGGGCTGAAAGTGTCACTGTACTAAAGTGTGATGCATTAACACATTGAGGCAGAAAGCAGAGGGGAGTTGGGGATTATAACACTTCATGACCCACTCTGCAGTCGCTCAATGATTTAATCATCTTTATCAGCTTGTATCCTATTCTTTGTATCCCTGTATTTTCCTTGTATCCTTTATTAAAATATTCCCATAATTAAAACAAACACCAAAACTCTACACAAAGAAATAAAGTGCAGTACCTTGTCTTCAGACTAGGATCAACTAGAAAAGGCAGATGTCTCGAGGAGAACATGCCTTACCCAAGCAAGCTGGGGGACCTAGATTCCTCTTTCACAATGAAGCTCACTGATTATCCGTATGTCCTATTGCATATTGCAGACTTGGGGTTATTTCCTGCTAACTCTCATGCACATGATCTAAACAGTTGTATTTTTTTAGTAATTCATATACATATATATGTAAAGTATAAGCAATAATAGTACTATCTTGTACAGAAATGAAACCAAGCCCTGCAAACTGTGCTATGTTGGTTTATCCTTTCAGCAGAGTGGAATGTAAAATTCAGTAGTTTAGAAGTCAGTTAGCTGCCTAGCCTTCATCTGACTAAATACTGAGGCTTATTATGCTTCAAATAAATATATATATATATATTTCTTTTGTGGCTTGGTTGCTGTAATCATCTTGGATGTAATAATGTTACTAGCCTCAGGGCTATATTTATTAAGATTTTAATTTAAAATCTTTTTGTCCTTCAGCATTTAAACAGAGGAAAACCCCATCTGGAGTAGCCAAAAAAAAAAAGTTCATCCTTTTTCATGCCTTTCCTCCCCAGGCCCTCTCATCTTTTAAGCAAAAAACGTAGAACAACACACTTTCCTGTTGTAGCTCTGCACCCTCCTAACGCTTCAGTACCTGTGTAGGTTTGATAGACCTGGTGTCTGCTTAATATGATCCATGTGCTCCCGTTCTTGCTCTATCCAGAGTGGTGGTTTGTTTTCTTATCATTGTATAATAGTATCAGTGTATTTCACAGTAGTATTTCCACATACTAAGATTCGTTCTTAAAAATGCTCTCAGTAAGGATCTAAACCACAGCAATGAATGTCAGGGGGTGAAGCTATCACTCAGAAATGGCAAAGGAGTGTGGAGAAATTTTAGGATTATTCTTTGTTAACAAGCTGCCCCACTTCTGAGGAGATCATGGCAGGGAAATGACAAAAGAAGACCTGCTTGTAACCTGGGCAGTGAAAAACTCCTGCAATCTTAAAATCCCTTTGGGAGGACATCTCAGTCAAGGGGACAGCCTGAGCTGTCACATTGTATGTGCTTTTCCAGGTGTTTTGGAAGAAATGGCAGATGTTAGCACCCAAATCACATAGAGATTGCAATCCATTTTGTTCTAATCCCATAGTATATTAAAGCTATTCCTTCATGAGGGAACAGCCAGAGCTGGCTTAGAAATTATCAATACTGAGCAGGGCAGAGGTGATTCAGAAATTTTTGTAAATAACCCTCTCACGTGATTTAGTAGTACTGGAACACCAGTGATGGGTGGTAGCAGAGAACCTTACTTGCATCTAATGTCAATGTAGCAAAGGTGGAGGGTAAGGCAGCCTGAACATACCTACTAGAGACGTGCAATAGGTATCTAGCATGGGGCAAATGACTGCAAATCATATAGGCCAGTTCTCAGCTGAGGCAAATTGATAGAGCTCCTCTAACTGGGACAGTGCTGCTGCTCTGCCCCAGTGTAAGATTCTTGCTTGAAATGGGGCACTTTGGCGCTGTTACAGGAGACCCTTACTCCTGGGCCCAGCAGTGGGTGCTTCAGTTAGCCATGTCACAATCATCTTTAGAAACCCACTCTGATGCTCTTGTGCAAACAGCCAAACTGCACAATAGATTTGGTTTGATATAACAGAAGACTCATGGAAACAAAACTGGGCAATTAATGTATGAAGAGACTGAAAATTACTTTTTACATGTACCACCAAGGTCATACTGTTAGTGTCAGGCTCCATGAAGAAGATTAATTCCTGTATGCTGCTTTTTTCTGCTTAATTTCAAAACAACTTAAAGAGGGTTGAATTCTGTCCTCTTCAACTCACAGCTAATCAAAATGGGGTAAAGAGGAAGAAATTCAGGCCTGAGCACAGGTCTTTGGGCTCCAGCCTGTCCCACAGACAGTAGGTGTAGATGCTTTCTTTACATTTTACTGCTTGCTTGTGGAAAAGAGAAGATGGCTGATGTTCAGGTACTCATCAAGTGCTACTGTTTATTTGTTGTGAGATGACTCAAGCTTCTGTACTCTATTTCTCCCATGGTATTACAAAGGTATTATACCAGCTATTTTTTGCTACTGAGCTCAATCTGAAATTGGAAGGAAACCTCTCTATCACCACTCCCTGATAATCACTGATTTTTCTAAGGACAGCTGATTTTAACATCGCTCCATCCTACTGTTCATTTTCCTGATCTATTAAATGTATCAGTCACAACTGGATGTATATAAGAAACATACCAGTTGACTTCTAAATGCATTGCCTCAGTAAGTAGAGTTCAAATTACAAGAAGTCAAGTTTTAACTATTTTGTTTACCACTTAAATGCAGATTTTATTTTTATTCTCTTTGCTACTTTGCAAGGCTGCTGGTGTGAACTTAAACAAACATGAAAATCATGTTCTTTAACAGTATGTTAAAAGTACTGACCACAAAGTAGACACTTCTTTGTTGGGCAACCAGCACAGCTTTTTCATGTTGTCTGTGTGTCCTCACCCACCCCAAACTATTTAGGTCAATACAAGCAACTTCAGAGGAAGTCACTGCCTGGTTATAAGGCTACGGCTTTGGACTGCAGAGGACAGACTGTGCGAGGAAAACAACAGCGCTTTTGGGCCACCAGCAAGCAGCGGATGGGTTTTGAATATCGCACAGGGTATCCACCTGATGGTATCTGTTCTTTTTACTCTAGAAACTGAAGCAGATCACTGAACTCTGTCCCTCTGCTGAAGGGCACGCTGCTTTGTGCAGAGACTTGCCTGAGGCGAGGTACCTGACTGCATTGCTCACGGTGTGAGAGATCCACCTGCACTTCATTCCTCACAGTGGACCCAGGAGCTCGGATGCAAACCTGTCCAGAGTGCAAAGAGGTGGTTGAAGAGGACCGATTGGCCAACATGTTGCCCGTGAGGCATTGCCAGGTATCTGGGCTGAAGGGAGAGGGAATACAGCCATGTTAAAGCAGGTACAGCGGCAGTGGGAGGCTGAAGCTGTGATTATACCGCTGCAACCCTGTACTGCTGCCTCCCCCACATCCCCGTCTTGCCTGATACTTGTGTGAGGAGCTAGTGTTCCATAGGTGCTCTCCAAAACCTGTTGAGGGCTCTGCTTTATTTCTCTGTGACTCATCTTCCAGATTCTTGTTGTACCTGCTTTAGATGAGGAGTTCCCACTGTAGTCAGGTCCTTGGCTTCTGCCTGCTATACCCCATTTTTCCAATGATGTTCAGAATACGATTATTATTTTTTTAAGAGAGCAAATCTCTGTTAATGGGCAGTTTTCAGTTAAAGGAGCATGGTCAGGAGGAAAGAAGTCAGATTAACCTCTTAGTGGTGTGGTTTTGTTTTTTTTTTTTATGCGTTAGGTCAGCATTTACCAGTTCAGAAAATATCTGGGACATTTAGAATGGCATTTACTCACTTGATTTCAATAGGACTTTCCCTTCTAAAGAATTACAGTGCTTTTGAAACATCCACTGTTGTTGTTGCAGTTGCTTAAAAAGTAATTGTGCATAGTGAGGAATCAGTCTGATTACGGATACATAATTTCATCTGAAGCAAAAGAATGGCATGAATACAAATTCCAGATAGAGCGCAGTGCTCCCAGCCTGCCCCTGTAACTGTGTATCTTAGATGCTCTGTATTTCTAGCAAGAAGACAATTGCCACCTTGTAAAAAGCTCTTTCGAGATACAATGAAGAAGTATGTTACTTCAAGGTCTAGCCTTGAAACTTTCGTGGGATAGCAATGCTCTTCTGAAGTGCCATTTAAAACAGATTGCGTTCCGCTACGTGCAAAAATCGCCCATATAGATGCAGCTGTATGAGCAAAAAGAAAAAAACAACCCCACAAAAAACCCTTTGCTGGTATATAGCCTATTTTATTTGGGAAATGCTTGCAGAAAAAGATGCCTGTGCTAGTAAAAGTTGTATTTGCTGGTTATCAAAGGACAAGCAATTCTAGTGCAAACCAGGCCTCTTATTCAGTTCAGCCATCAGTACAGTAAAGAAAATCCTTCCTCAAAGGGATTAGTAAGGTTACCTAATAGATATTATTACTGGTTTAAGAGCATAAAAGGTGCTTTAGGAATACGTGTGGGGTCAGATCCTTCGCTAGCGTGAATTGCTATGGTCCCACTGAGGGCGTCATGGAAACAGAGCGATGAGGGAGCCGCCTTGTGCCATCGCTGTCTGCTCAGCTTCTAGAGCTTCCCACCGACTCTGGAAGGTGCAGAGCTGCACAGACTGGCCTCTCCAAAAACATGACTTCTGCATCTGCCAGCCCCTGAGAAAAATGTGCATAAGCAAATATCTAGGTTACAGAGGAACAGTTGTGGCAGTTTGATGCCTTGGAAACGTGCTGATTTACACTGGCTGAGGACCTCAGTTCATATGGATTTCATTGTATTAGTAGCTTTAATAAGCATCAGATTCCAGTCATGAGATTCGATGTTTCTACAGAAAATACCCTTCAATGTTGTACCTTCTCACAGCAGGTCTTCCTGCCTAACCGTGTGCTCACCCACTAAGCACAAATCTCAGTCATTTCCCTTCCAGTTTTCTCTTGCATTTAATGTATGGAAAAGCATGACCCTGAATCAGAGGAATAGCAGCCGGTTTGAGAAGGTGTGTGTGAAAATGTATCCTCACGCAGATGAGCTCAGAACAAACAAAATAGAGGGGAGGAGAGCGGAGTGGGGGGAGTGTGAAGCTACCCTTTCCCTGATAGTTCAGCCAGTAAGTGTAAGCAACAAGTTTATGCCCAAGGGAAAGAGCTGAAAGCTGAGGAGATCTTAAAATTAACAGAGCTTTATGGCTCAATCAATAGGCTGCGCTCCCTGAGTAAGATTAGAAATCGAATCTCACATTTCTTTCTGTTAACCCTGTTTGCCCTCCCTGTAGGCTCTTCTGCCTGAAAACATCTAAGGTTTGATTAGGTCCTTCTCCAGGAAGAAGGCAGATAAAGTCCATTGTCTGAGAGCTGCCTCCAGAATGCTGTGTTGGACACACTTTAAATAATAACAGAGAGGTTATTAGTGTATTAGTTTTGTTAGCAATTGCTAGAGAAGATAGGTCCTCCCAATATTTGAATATGCAAAATGACTTTGGATAAGCAAAAAAAAAATAGAGGGGAAAAAAAAAGCCAGAGCACACCACTGCAGTGAGTAACAGGGATGATTAAAAATCACTGTGGGTAAAAAAGGAAACCTCTACCTGGTTTTCCCACTACAAATACCTTCCCAAATTCATTATCCCACCAAAGACACAATATTTTCCCTCTTTGGCATTTTTTTCTCGCTGGGGCAATGAAATAGTTGTTTTCAAAGGGAGAGGGACTGTGTTTGCACCTATTTCTTGTTTGACAGTGACCTCTATGAACCAGTCATCACTGCTCTGCCTGTTGTTTTCTTGTTAGCTCTTTGCTGTCAAATTAATTACTGTGAAGTACTAAGCTTGTTGCATTCACGTGCTCTTATTAGCTCACAGGATGTCAGAGTGATTGGATTTTTAGCATTATTTCTTTTTTTACATTCCAGGCTTTCCATTCAAAACCTGTTACTGGCAGGGAGGAAATACTGTATCTAATTCTGATCTCCCATCAGGGTAGGTCCAGTGATACTGAGGATTTGATTTACAATGCTGGGTATGCAATTAGACAGTGTTTATATTAAAACCAACATGAGCAATTAGATTGGGATTGCAATGTGATTTTTGAAGCACAGCTTTAAGTGTCTTTCCTTTTGCAGTACTGAACAAGAAAGAAAATATTTATGATGAGAATAGCATTTGTGCCTTCCATTCTTAAATCACAGTAACGAGCTGATCCTCCAGTTGACCTTCTTTATGCTCCTGTGTTGCTTGTATTACTGACAGCTAACAGCTCATGTGTGTGCAGTCCAGGCATACATAACAAGTTTTATTCTTCTTTTAAAAACTGAAATGCACAGAAGGGACTTATTTGCTGTTGTGCTTGGAATTCGTGTGTCCTGCTTCTGCTGCCCTTGAAAACCAGCATTTGGCTCAATGAAAAAGATTAAGGTCTTGAGATTTGCTTTCATTCTTGAAGTTAAATTTTTCTTTGCTTAAAAAAAAAAAAAAAAAAAAAAAGAGAGAGAGAGAAAGAAAATAAAAGATTAATTAAAACAGCCCGCAGCTCTGTTGCCTGGGCCCACTCCGGAGCTGCAGGAGGCTCAGCCCCAGGTGTTCCTTTACTCAGTTCAGGGCACAGGCTTCGGTGCGCACCTCCCGTTTCCCAGTCTCAGACCTCCACCTCTGCGGGACCGGGCACTGTGACCCGATCAGCAGAAACCTCTGCCACTGCCTGCGACCGCCGGTTCCTCCGTGCGCTCGAGGGGCAGAGGGGCGGCTGAGCGACCCCCGGCCCGGGGCAGCTTCGGCCCGGTCCGCGCCGGTTAATTCAGTGCGGAGCTCCAGCAGGCGCCCGGCGGGCCGCTCTGCCCCCTCCGCCGCCCCGGTGACCCCCCCCGGCACCGCCGCCCGCTTCCTCGCGCGGCCCAGAGGGGGCGCCCTCTGCCCAGGCTTCCCCGCGGCGGCGGCGCGCAGGGCCGCGGGGCAGCGCGCAGCGGCTGCCGGGCTCAGCGTCCGCACGGGACCGCCCCGGGCTGGGGACCGCGCAGGTGAGCTGCGCCGCTGCCGCTGTCCCACCGCGGGTGCCCGGCCCCGGGCGTGCCCGCGCGGCGGGAGGAGGGGTGCGTGGGGCGGCGTGCTGCGGAGTGCCGCGGAGCGAGGGGCGCAGCGTGGCTCGCTATCACCCCGCGGTGCCGCGGAGGCGCGGCGGGCGCCCCCCGCTCCCGGGCTAGACTGTTGAGGGGAGCCAGGTGCGAACGTTTCCTGATCCCCCGGTCACAGACCCCCCCCCCCCCTCTTCGCCTTGGGGACCTTCGGGGCTGCCCCGCGGAGGAAAATCCGTTCTCAGGGCACGAGCAGCGCCGGCGCTCCTGCCGGCTCACCGCCACGGCTGCGGGAGCGCCGTGTGCCCGTTATCTCCCCTCCCGGCTCCCCTCGGCCGCCGCCCCGAGCCCACTCCCCACCCCGGCGCTGTGTCCGCCAGGCTCCGCGCCCGCGTCCCTCCTGCCCCACGGAAAACACACACAATCCCCGGCACCCGCCCCGATTACCCGGCCCATTCAAACAAACAAACAAAAACCCGCCCCGTCACAAAGCCAACCCGACGGTAAACTTTCTAATGACTTCTTCTTTCAAGTGCTTAAAAGGCAAGGAACACGAGGGGGGGTGGGTAGGTGGGGGCATCTATCTCCCGGCCGGGGAAGAGGGAGGGCCGGGTCTACTGTCGCTCGGGGTCCGTCCGTCCGTCCGTCCTGTCGTGGGACAGGACGAGGACGCGAGTTGTTGTGTGGTGGGTGTGTTTGCAGGAACCGGGAGGGAGGGAGGGGGGAGTTAAAGAAACAGCATAGTTAATATTTCCACATCAGGAAGTTACTGTAATAGCCCAGGGGGCAAAAGACTTAACTTAATCTCCTAAATAGTGAGGAACCCATGGCGTCTCTGTTATAGGTTGGAGTTCCCACGTGGTTTTAACTCCTGTATAAAAGTTTCAGTAGAAAGTGCTACAATGTCGTGATTTTGCAGGGGGGGGAAATTAGCAGGAGGAGATCAGAGGAAGATAAGCGAGGAGCGAGCCGCTTCCCCGAGACCTTTCACTGCGGATCCGAGAGGGAACATCAGACGCGTTAAAAAAAAAAAAAAATCAACAAAACACAGCATTCAAGCCAGCACAGGGCGAGCGAAAGATCAAAAAGACGCGGAGAGAGAGTGAGACAGATTAACTGGAGCAGCAGCAGGAGCAACAACAACAAAAATCACATTTAAAATAATAACAATAATAATAATAAAACCCAAACCACCAACAAGGGAGATATTGTTTAAAAAGAGCGAGCGAGGGAGCGAGCTGAAGAGCTGTTCTGACCGAGTGGATCCGTGCAGCTTCTCCTGGGATCGCCGGGATCGAGCCGATTCCCCGCTCCGCGGCCGCGCAGCGTGCGCTTCCACTGCCAGCGGCGGGGGCCGCGCCGGGCGCCACCACAGCATCTTCGCCGGACTCCGGACCCTCCACGCTGCTTTGAAAATAAAGCATCTCGCAAATAATAAGCGGGGCGGTGAGGGGAGAAGACTCGCAACTGTGGAGCTGCCAGCCGCGTACCCCCTCCCCGCCGCCCCGGCCCCTTCCCCAGCTATGCTCCGGGTCAACTTTGATGGCACGTTGAGAAGCAGCAGGCACTGAACGGGGACAACCGAGCGGCACAGCGCGGAGCCGACCTGCTGAGAGACCTTCACCCACGGCCTGTGGATTGTTGTCTTGCGGGGGCGGAGTGGGCGGGGGGGTACAAGTGGCATTTCTCCCCCCCCCCCCCCTTCCAGGCTATAAATTGGATTGTATATAAATCTGCTTCGTTTATCTCCCTGACCCCCCTCAATGACGCTGGACTAAAGAGCTCCTCTCCGCGGCCCGCCCGGACCTGCCGAAGCGAGCGATGGACCAGGAGCGGCTGCGCCCGCGGACGCCCCTCTGAAGCGGCGCGGGCCACCGGGGCAGCGCAGCGCCGCCTCCCCCCGGCTCCCCTCACACCTCCGACTCGCTCCCCGGCTCCCCTCACACCTCCGGCTCGCTCCCCGCTCCCCCTCCCTGGGCTCCGCAGCCACCCCCTCACCTGCTGCCGTCCCCCTCCCCCGTGGAGCCGGGCTCTCCGTGCACGCCAAGCCTGCTGCCCCCCCCTCCCCCCCCACCTCCAACTTCGCCCTCGGTGCCTGCGTGTGCAGCCTCCCCCCTCCGCCTCCCCGGCGGCACACGCCGCTTCCCCGGGCGCCCCCTCCCTCCGCCGCGGCTCCCTCCCTGCGCGGAGCGGTTGCGTCCCCCCCAGCTTGGCTGCCACCGCCCCCTCCGCTCCGCGGAGCGCACGGAGAGGCGCTGCCTGCAGACGGGCTCCCTGCGGCGCTTCGGGGCGGCCCCCAGCTCGGCCCCCCGCTCCTCCGCCATGGACGGGGCGGCTCGCCGGGGGGTACTGGCCGCACTGCTCGCCTGCGGGCTGCTCCTGCTGGGCGCCGCGGCCACTCCGACCCCGCCGGCCCCCGCCGGCGGCTCCCCGCAGGACACATGCACCTCCTGCGGCTTCCGGCGGCCTGAGGAGCCGGGAAAGGTGGACGGGGATTTCCTGGAGGCGGTGAAGAGGCACATCCTGAGCCGGCTGCAGATGCGGGACCGGCCCAACATCACGCACGCCGTGCCCAAGGCGGCCATGGTCACGGCGCTGCGCAAGCTGCACGCCGGCAAGGTGCGGGAGGACGGCCGAGTGGAGATCCCCAGCCTGGACGGGCAGGCGAGCGCCGGGCCTCCGGCCCACGACCCCGTCTCCGAGATCATCAGCTTCGCCGAGACAGGTGGGCGCCGCCCGGCCCCGCGCCCCCGCCTCTCGCTTTTCCCTGCTCGGACTGTCTCGATCCCCTGCCCTGCCGCTCTCCCTGCCTGTCCTGCCTTTCCCCTGCCAGTCTCCCGGCTCGACCCCTGTCAGTTCTCCCGCTCGCCCTGCCTGCCCTCCTGCTCACCCTCTCAGTGCCCCTGCTTGACCTCTGTCAGGTCCGCTGACCGCCCTTGCTTGGCCTTGCTGCCTGTCCTCCCGTTTGCCCTGCTTGTCCTCCTGCCTGCTGCAGGCACTTGGCTGCCGGGCTCACCGTCATGCCCTCTGCCTCATCTGCTGTCCCGTCTGCCCTGCTCCGTTTCGTCCTGGCCCAGTCTGCTCCTTCCCATCCTCCCTGCGTGTGCCCCTGTCCCCAACCTTCTCCTTGCGTTGTGACCTGCAACTCCTGTCGCTGTGTCACTCCACTCCTCTGCAGCCTCTATGCTCCCAGCTTCCCTCCAGCGGTCCTTCCAACTGCATGGTGGCTTGCCTCTGTCCCTCTGTGTCCCACTGTCCCTTCTCTGCCTGTCCCACTTCATCTCTTGCATCCCTTGCCTCATCTGTCTGCCCTGCACATTCATCTCTTTCACTACATGTATCTGTCCATTGAGGTTTGCATTCACCCATCTTCCCTTTCTGTTCATTTCCCATTTATTTAGCTTTCATTTGTAGTGTTGGCCTAGTCTGTTTGTCCACTGTGTGCAGGCACCTAGCAAGTGTGTCTGTGTCCTCTCTGCCCATCAGTCTGTTTAGTAACTGTGCTATCCATCCCCATGGTACCAGCCATCTCGGTCCTGTCCAGCCATTGCAGTTATGTGTAACTGAATCCCTCCAGCGTAGCTTTCCAGTAGTTTATCCAGGCAACCACTGTGCCTGTGAACTTTGCACATCTGGCCCTAACACCATCACTCTGCAAATTATCTCTCTTCTTTCTGTCTGCTCATCTCTCGCTCCTTCATCGCTCTATCGCTCAGTTCATTTTTTTCCCTCTATATATCTTTCTGTGGCATCTCTATATCATTTGTCCACAAAATAAATTGCTTTCTATCCTGTATACATCCCACTCATCTTCTTTATCTACCCTCCCACTTACCAAAGGCATATATACATTTACAGTATCTATGGGATCTGTTGCATTATACATATGCTTGTTATATTCACATACAAGATTTATGGGCACACACAATCTCACACAACACAAGTGATGTGGATCGGTGCAGCAACACCGTACTGTTCTTTTTCCGTCACTGTCACCACAGTTTATGAAGAAGTTGTGTATTTACTAACATGTGAAAGATCTTTTTACTGTACATTTTGGGGCTTATTATTTTTTTAATAGGCTGTTGCTGGGAGATCTGGGGTGGGCTTGTACTTCCATTTAGTAATCAATCATTTGCTGGCTTTTGTAACACTTCCAAAATTGTCTTTATGTAGAACGTAGACAAACACAGTGAAAATTTTTGTCTCTGAAATATTACAAGGTACTGAATGGGCCCTGGAGGCACATTTGAAAGGCATCTGGGGTGACAAATGGAGACACCGACTACGCAAAAAATCCCATTCAGAGATTGACAAAAATAATAAAGATCCTTAGGAAAAGGAATGGAAGAAAAAATATGTACATTTGGCTCTGCATAGAAAGAAGTGAAACAGATAAAGGCAGAGGAGAAAATGCCTTTCCAGCAATAATTTTAAGAAGTGATTGAGGGACTTTGATTCAAGGACCAGAATTACAGTCTCCGCCGCAAAGGCCAGCCTGCACATTTATCACCTATGTCAAATTTGGTTAGGACTTATAGTACAAAATTGTAGCCAGTATTTTTGAAACATTTCATGCATTAGGCTCTTTTATTTACAAATAAGGGTTTATGTCAGACATTTGGTGACATTTGGTTCTCCATGACAATTTTGCTCCTTTAATTCTGGTGTCATAGAAAAGCGTATTGAGAACAGTCAGTAATGGTGTTACAGTGAGGGCAACCACTTCATTGCCTTGCCTCGTATGGGAGTTTATCATTTCGGGGGGAAAAAGGCAGAGATTGAAATGATTAATAATAGCAGATATTCTACCAGAGTAAGTAGGGGTTAGCTTGATCTGTTGAACATGCAGGCACATTAATCAAATATTTTCCTCTCCATCTTGTGAATCCTCTCTGTTAAACCGTGATGAGAATATGTGAAAATCGAAACAAAATCCCTGATTTGGCATTGGCATTTCAGTGGTTACTGAAAGGGCTCTCCCCGTGAGAACTGGCAGGTAGCTGAAAATTAAAACTATTTGTAAACCAACAAGACAGCAGAGTCCGAGTGCCGATCTTTTCAATGCGTTGCTGTACCATCTTTAAAGCTGGCTGGCAGGAGAAAACCCATATTCTGGAGAGCTGTTCCTGGTGTCTGCGGATCTGACACATCCGACTACAGCCCGATGATGAAGGCTGCTGTGGAAAGTCCCTTTTCAAAGCGTTTTGATTGCAAATTGGGGATATCTGATTCAGTGCATGCCTTCTGGCCGGCACAGCCCCACTGTCGCTCTTGATCCGCTGTGTTTTAGCGTTGTCCCTGAATCCAGAATGGCACACAAGATAACTTTTTCTTTTTTTTTTTTACTTAATCTTGCTGATCTCTCCTTATCTTGCAGACGATCTGGCCTCATCTAGAGTCCGACTCTATTTCTTCATCTCGAATGAAGGGAACCAGAACTTGTTTGTCGTTCAAGCCAGCCTGTGGCTTTACTTGAAGCTGCTTCCATATGTCTTAGAGAAAGGCAGCAGGCGAAAAGTAAGAGTCAAAGTCTATTTCCAAGACCCGGACACTAGCAACAAGTGGAATGTGGTTGAAAAGAAAGTCGATCTCAAAAGAAGTGGTTGGCACACTTTTCCCATGACAGAGGCGATCCAGGCTCTGTTTGAGAGAGGAGAAAGGAGACTGAACTTGGATGTTCAATGCGAGGGCTGTGAAGAGTATTCAGTGCTGCCAATTTATGTGGACCCCGGGGAGGAATCCCACCGGCCTTTTTTAGTGGTGCAAGCCCGCCTCGCCGATAACAAACACAGGATCCGGAAAAGAGGCCTGGAGTGCGATGGCAGGACCAATCTATGTTGCAGGCAACAGTTTTACATTGACTTTAGACTCATTGGGTGGAATGACTGGATCATAGCACCATCAGGTTACTATGGGAATTACTGTGAAGGGAGCTGCCCGGCCTACTTGGCCGGCGTCCCGGGGTCGGCTTCCTCCTTTCACACCGCTGTCGTGAATCAGTACCGAATGCGGGGGCTGAACCCGGGCACCGTGAACTCCTGTTGCATTCCAACCAAACTTAGCACAATGTCAATGCTGTACTTTGATGATGAATACAACATCGTGAAAAGGGACGTTCCCAATATGATTGTGGAAGAATGTGGTTGTGCTTGATTTAAGGTGTGTTTTTTGGGGGGGAGAGAGAGAGAGAGGACGAGAGAGAAAGAGAGAAACATTCCTGTACAAGATGGTGTTGGAGGAAGTTTCACTGTGTATCCAGGCATCAGTGTTGGCAAGTCACTGTGGAAAAGTTTGACAAAAAAGAAAAAAAAAAAAAAAAGAAAAGAAAAAAAAAGAAAAAAAATATCATTTCACTTTGGTGTCAGGACAGTGGCAGTTTGTGGATCTTGGACACTTATGTATTCTACCACTTATAAGTTAATGCTATGAAATATCTTAAAGAAACACACACACACGAAACGTGGGCACGCACACAAACACGCGCTCATACACACACACAGACACAGACACACACACGAGGCAGCTCAGAAAAGGGACATGAGCACAGAAAGTCAGTGACCAGTGACGACGGACCCAAATGCCTGCCAGTACAAGTGAACGGCTGAGCAGCTGTTTCCCCGCCTGCCGGTGGAGTCACACAGAAACGAGCTCCCTTTGCTCAGGCAAAAGCACAGACTGCGAGAACATGACGTATTCTTGCATGCAGGTGTCGAAATGACCAAACTTAGAAAATATAAAAAAAAAAAGAAGAAGAAAAAGTCGACTGTCACCTCTGAGGTCTAATGGGAAGCTGCAGGACACCTGCCTTGGGAGGTGATCACTTCCTCTTAATTTAAAATGATCTAAATGTAAACATCACAGATACCTGCATCTTCCTACAGCACTTCCAGTAAGGAATTGAATGGCACCATCGGGGAGAGAGAAAAGGGGCAGATGTGTAGGCAACTGCTGTATTTCTAACATCTGACCGTTGCAAAGTCACAAGCTGGGTTGGTGTGATCCGATGCTTTAACTGCCCACTAGCAACCCATGGATGGCTACACCCACCGTGTTTTGGAAAAGAGGATCTGATACCATATCTGGGCTGTGTTGACTGTTGGCATCTCTCACTGTTCAGAGAACAACAAGTCAAAGTTGCAGTCTGTATTCTTCAACGGGGGACTCAGCAAGGACATGTTACGTGGGGGGCAAGCAAACAAGCAACTGCTACCACAGCTAAACCAATGAACCCTAAAGAGGAGTGACAGTAACAGAGTGGAGACATTCTGAAAAATGCAATGCATTTAATAAGAAGGCGAGGAACATTTTAACAAGTCTTGGAAAGGAGGATAGAGGAGAATGCTTTCAATTTCCTTACCAGGAGGTGTTGAGGATGGCCATAAAGATCAGAAAATAATGATACAGCATAGCACTTGCAAACTGCTTGAATGCACGTATAATAGCACTTGCAAATTTCAATGCCTTGAAAAGTGGTACTTGATAGTGCACTTATCTTTGCTCACTATCTAGGTAAACAGGTGCCGCATGAGCTATGCAATTTAAAGTGTTGACCCATACTAGACAAAACTGGACTTATGATATGACTTTTTTATATTTTTTTATACTTGAAATTAAATCTTTTGCTTCTTTTTTAAAGCGAATGATTGCTTTTAATGTTTGCACTGATTTAGTTGCATGATTAGTCAAAAAACTGCCATTTGAAAAAAATGTTATTTTTATAGCAGCAAAAAATGAATACAGTTAAATGTATTATACGTAAATTTTGGAACCAAAGAGGCCAACATATTAGTTATAATTTTTATGAGATGGCAAAGCCATCATATATCATGTAGTCATACTGAGCAATCCCTCACGAGGCCTACGAATTGTTTCAGGGTACAAAATGGATTCTGTTTGTTCTATTCAGTGTCTTTTCTATACCATACGCACATGGAATGTAGAGTGAAAAAAATGACTATTGTAGAATACATTACAATATGTGCATCCTTTAAATCCAATTTTTATGTCTATTTAATAAAGTTCCTTTTAGGTTCTGTTCCATAATAATTTAAACCAAACAATTTTCACTTAGATTTGCTGTTGAAGTATTTTACATTTGTGTACAGTTTAAATAAATAAAAGAAGATTGAAAACTGGATGTGTTGTGGATTTTTTCATTTTATTTATTTATTTATTTATTTTTATTTTTCCAGTGTGTAACATCTGAATAAACTTGCTTATTTTCTGGGCTGAATGTGGCTGCAGACAGTGAACTGTCGCATTAGACCGTAGTCGTATTAGTCATTGCAGAAAGCCTTGTATGAGAGCTCAGCTGCGATCCTAAAAATGTTACATTCTAGTTTTATTACCATCTATACATGTAAGCATCTGCTTCTTTCTATCTGCATCAGTGCAGGGTCTCTGGGCGCAGGAACGGCGCTGTTCCGCATACCTGCAGGTCATTTACAGCAAGTTCCTGGTTCACCTGCTGTGTAAGAATGTAACTTCTTGTTTAGGTCACTCCCTGATCGTTTACATGAAGTAAAAAAAATAGTACGGAAAGCACTTCCAGGAAAAAGATCAATACTAAGTTTGATTAACTTTAAAAAACAAAATAGCTGGAACCAAGGAGAGGTGTTTGGGGTTTTTTTTGAGTAAAATACATCCCCTTTGCTAATAAAAACCCCCAAATGTCAACAAATATTCATAGAAATTCTTGTCAGCTATGCTTATATCCAGATATTGATTTCATTGATCTTCACAGAGAAATTCTTCCTCCTGGAGACCTGAGCAAATGCCAGCCAAGGCTGACAGAAAAACCTCTGTTGACTTAGCAAACGTTAGATCTGACCCTGGGACCTGTAAACTGTTGAAGATGCAAGTTCATGCAACTAATGATGAGTTCTAGTCACAATTCGTATTCAAGCTTAGCTTTGCCCACCCCTCCCCAAAGCTAGGCACTGGGGTTAAACAGCTTTGTTTTGGGACACCCCTAGGAGCAATTTGCTGTAGCTGTGTCAACAACCTACTGCGCAGAACTTTGTCCTCCAGACCAAATATTTTGAATATTTCATAGCTTTCTCACCACTTTGAACTGCACCTTTGTTGTCAAAGCCATCACTTGCTGCTCCTGCCCCATCTCTTAGCAGCCTTCTTCTCTGTCTTTGTTCATTGGGTCAGCCCTGTTACTGGTGAGTTCAATAAATTCCTCTTGAAATCAGTGGCAAATACGTGTCACTTCACTCTGAGGGCACATTTGACCTGATATGACACAGTCTTCATTAGTAAGACTAGGCTGCACTTTTAAAAATTAGATATATTAAGAAATCTTGCCCATTGAAATGCAAGGCCCTGGAGGCTGGGTCTAGTTAGGTTTAGTCTTAATTGAAAGTGGTTGATTTCTGGGGCTGAAGCCAAGCCCTGCATCAGACACTGGAACTCCTGCGTTCTCCCAGGAGGGGAGCAGGGTGTACCAGTGTGGGATTTGGACCCATATCCCTGAGGAGCAGGGAGCTGCTGGTAGCCAGGATGCCATGAGCTTGGGCTGGCCAGGAGTGAGGAGCGGGCTGTGCTTTGCGTCCCACTGCAAACCCACTGAGGGGCCAGGATCCTGAACTCTTTCCCAGAGGCCAGCAAAGAACAGCCCTTTTCTTGGTAAAAAGCTTTCACAGCTTTCTTCCTCTGCCTTTCCTTCTCCCCCATCTGCAGCTGTGGCCCTGACATCCATGGGGCAGAAAGAAAAACAAAAAGAAGAGTGCAAATCAGTGCTGTGTGAGCATCATCTGGGAGTGGGAAGAGCTGGATCACAGTCCAGGTTCCCAAGTAATTTTATTTTGTATGAAACAGTCTCTGGAAATGGATCTGAACAGAACATGCTTTAATTTTTTTTGTGGTGTGGCATCACTCACTGCTCTGGGCATGCTGCAGAAACCGAGGTGTTCCTGAGAGCTGGTGCTGACAACATCATGTCACACAGATTTCTAAGGTTAAAATGAAATAAAATTTAAAAGGCCCTTAATTTTGAGGTACCAATCTGATACAGTTTGGGCTTGATTTTTCGGAGGTGTGGCAAGGCGACTCCTCATGCCAGCTTTTTGCAGGCAGCTGCAGGAACATCACTTTCTGCAGCTTTCACCTCCTGTGTTCTCGGAATTGGGCAAAATGAAAAGTGAGATGGCTGATTTTGAAAACACTGGTTTTTATTTTCCCATCTGTCATGCCCATCCTCATAAAACTCAGTGTCCAGTTTCATTGCCTTATGCTAAGTTAGTACTGTACCTACAAAGCCATCTGGATCAGGTCGATATCCCCTGAAGTGACTAGGTGTCTCTCTCCTGTCTGATAGTCTTAGAATTCGGTCCTGTAAATGCTAAATCATTGTAGTCGATCATGTGGTAGAATCAATCTCTGCAGCTGGAAAATCTTTGTCACAGAAGCAAAAACCCCATCCCTGGTCCTGGACCTCCCACGGGTGTTAATGAGGGTGGTGTGAACAGGGTGAATGTCACGATGTGGTGCAACAGAGCACTTGGTGAATTAACTCTGCATACATCACCTATTTCCACACATAATAGACACCTGCTCCAAAATTGCCAACTCTCACCTTCTTTGCTTTGTTACTTGTGAGAGATGAAGTCAGCAGCTGAAATTAATTGCTGCACTCAACCTGCCATGGGAGAAGAGGGGAACCCCTCACTGAGTAAATCCTTCTTAAGAATAATTTTTGTTTGGTGTGGTTTCTGCTGTGAAGAATTGAAGAACACTTTGCAAAATGGATCAGATATACAAATTTTTGTCTAAGAGGAGACTCTGTTTCTGCTAATACTGGTGTCAGCCTGCAGTAACTCACCTGAAGTCTGCAGATGTAATTCAGGCTAGCACCCATGTAACTAGAAAAAACCGAATCTGGTTTTCTTGAAATTCTGATTTGGTCCAGCTCATTCTCAGTATTTCTAAAGATACTTTTTTTCCTCTTTAGGAACAGCAACTAAAAGATTTAGCAAAGTCCACAGATGTTGCATGATAGATCAGAACAAGAGGAGAAGACACCTAACCAGGTCTTGAGCACTTGGAGAATCTCCCTGCATACACTGGAATTTGGCCAGAAATTAGCAGTCTCCATTGGTACAAAATACCTCAGTAGTTTTCATTTGCTCTCCCAGTCAGTATCCTTGAACCAAAAGCTGCACTTATCTGGCTGCTTGTAATGGTAGGGGCCACTTTTATTTGGGTAACTTCATTGATTTCAGGGGAATTGTTTCTGATTTGTACTAGAATAAGTGGGAGCAGATTTAGGTTCTTTAATGTTCTTCCAGTTTAGCTCTTGGAATAACTTATACTTCATTATTATGTGTTTATGTAATTAGTGCAATTATATCAAATTATATAATTGGTACAATTACTTGGACTCATGTAACCACTGCGTATAGCATTCCATGCTGTAAAATCTTTTACTCTGGAACTTAAAAATGAAGTCAATATTACATGGGAATCTTAATTTGTTTTTAAATTCCAGTATCAAATTTAGGGCCTGACCACATGCAAGGAACTTCTGGTTCACATCAGTGGAACCTCTATGAGAAGGCAGCTTGCAACCTTCATCATAGATACTGGGTTTTTAATCTGATTTGGCCAATTCTGTTCAACAGAGGCTCTCCTTGAATGTGTGCAGCTCTAACCAGTCTTCCTTGTACAAAGCAGAGATGTCAAGTTTTTACACACACATCATTTAATTTGAGAGATCTCTGAAGCCATCACAGACCTGAGGTATGCAAACAGCTTCCTTATATTTGATCAGATTAACCATCTTTGTCATCTGCTGCTCAGAATTTTAAGATGATACTTTTATTAAATTCGTAGGCTCCCTCTTTTTGGGCCTTGAAACCTTATTTTCCCTTCACTATAATTTACTTCCAGGTACACTGTTGTGAAAACTTGGAAATAAAGGGGTCAGTGTAAGAATTTGTTGTTGGAAAGGTCAAAACAAGCATATCCAGGAAAAAAAAAAAAAAGCAAGAAGAATATCCTAGAGGTGTATTGATTTCCCAGGTGAGACATCATCATCAAGGGTGACCCAGGTTGAGAGCTGTGACTGCTGAGCACCTGATGGATCTCTCCTAATGAAAAGATCAACCCTACCAGGTGCTGAGTGTTTCAAGCTCCGGCCTGGCCAGTACACAACCATTGAACCCAGCTGTGAGAGACCCCCAGGTGTGGCACATCTCTACCTAACAACAGCTTCACAGAGCCAAGGCATAGCAGATAAAGCAGAGCCTGGCTGCTATTTGCTCTTTCTCACTTCGGACCTGCTTCTGGAGAGGGTTCACCTCCTGGTATGTCCTGCAGCGGGCCAACCTTCAAAATCAGACTGGGAGAGGCAGCTGCAGCCCTGAAATGGCTGCACTGTAGCAGGCTGCATCTAGTGCTGCTTCGCTGCCTTCCTCCAGCTGGTAAGTGTGCTCAGTGCCTGTTATTTTTATCTCGAGCTTTTGCTTTGTTTTTGAGGATAATTGTACGTTATTGCTGCAATATGTTATAATAAGTGCTGCGAAGATGACTATTGTATCTGAGGGGAAAGAAGATGCGGCTGGGGAACAAACTTAAACCGATGTGTCAGCAAAACAAACACGCCGTGTTTGGGCTGTGTCAGTCAAGTGGCACCAAAGTGGCATTTATGTTTTGCCCAAGTGGAGGCTGTGGGGCTGATCTCGTCCGTCTTTGCTTTGTTGGATGGAGTGGCTTGTATCTGATCCTGCGGAAGGATTTGTCATAAGCTGTGGAAGAGCTGCAGTGGCCGTGCTTTCCTGCGGCCAGAGCTCAGCTCCTCGCTTGGGTGATGGGGCAGCCGGTCCTGGGCAGCACAGCAGGAATGAGGTAGGAGAGGTGGATGCTGAAGTGATATCCCTTTGAGAATAAAGGGTTATAAATGCTACCAAATGTGGCTCCTGTGATCTGGAGCAAACTGTGTTTCTGGACTTTTGGACTCCCCTGTCCTGTCTGCTATTCACTTAAGTTTTGTGTAATCAGTTTTGGTATCTTATAGCTTGTTTTTTGGGTCAAGTTTTGGAGCTGATCCACAACTGTGGGGCTCCAAGGTTAAGAAAATAATTTGAGACTTTGCAAATTAAGGCCTTGGGCTCTTGTGAAAGGAAACAAACAACTCTTATCTGTCTTAATGAGAGTTGTATATGTGTATTTTGTATCTAATTGTATGAATTATCTTTAGCAGTGATACTTTGTAAGACCATATAATTTATAGGTGGTTATCGGTGACTCATAAATACTTATTTATGTCTTGTAAGCATTGTGTATGTTTGGCTTGATCAGAGTAGCATGTTTGTATGGGTGAGCATGTGTTTTATGTGTAAACACATACAGACAAGAAACACAAGGCTTTCTCTAAGCAAATCGATTTCTTCCATGCTAATGTCTCTGTAATAGAATACATTTTGAGGGATCTTGATGATAGATTGGAGGGAATGCAGTGTAGCTACTCACTGTTTTGAGTAGATTTCTTGGCTTTGGGGTACCTCAGCCTAAATATGTTGTGTTGCATTAAGCATGAGGTATGCAGGTGCCCTTGTGATGACTGAAGAGAAGGCAGCCTGTGCTCAGATGTGGCTGTGCTCCAGCCAGCTCCACATCCAAGAGAGCACAGCAAACCACTTTTGCTCAGCTCATGTTTTGAAATTGTTCAGAAGCTGGTTTCATCTTTAGCATAGTTCAGAGCAACACTGAGGCTGCCTTTAGGACAGCTGCCAGGGGTCCCCAGTGCTGCTGTAAAACCTGAAAAAGAGCCAGAATATCTTACTACCCTAGTCATTCATCCTCTGTTGGGCCACACTTCCTATACTGGGAGCTGCTGGGCAGCACTTGGGCAGAGTGGAGCCTACATAAGTCTCTGTGTTGAGTGTTTCTTATTAACTACATGATAGGTGCAGAGACTTTAGGATTTAAGCTGGCTCTGTTTGTGTTAGCTGTGCACCACAGTGACCGAATCGCCATGTTAACAGTGCATGACAGTGAATCAAGCACTATATTTCATTTTGTGGGTGGGTTCCCCTTACTTTGTTCTTATTTTCTTCCCCACCACCCTGACAATTGTAGACATATGAATCTCAGAGAACATTGCTTCCAGACCATATTCCCTTGAACTGAGTTATTGCATCGAGCAGGGAAAGTAAATTTATGTTTAACTTTTACCCCAAATGAAAGCTTTTTCTACTCTGTGTGCCACAGTAGAGTTTTAATTACAGGAAGCACATGCTGTAAGTGCACCCTAAGATTTGATTCCATACTTTGTTGGTCAAGCTTATGAATGGAACAGCTCTTACAGTGATTTTTTTTTTTCTTCAGTATCACCAATTACAGCCCACAGTTACCAGATATAACAACAAAAGGAATGGCAAACCAGTTCATGTGCTGATGGCTTCCAGTTTTCTGTCTCTGGTAGACTTTCTTGTGATGATATTGAATGTTACAACAATTCAGATGTGCTCTGTGACTTGCTGGCCTTATAAATCTGTCAGTGTTAATGTAGGGCCAGATTCAGTTATTCACACCTGTGCAAAGCAGATTCAAAATCTACCAGATCAAAATTCCCCAGTGAATTGCAGTCATAAACAAGCTGCAAGACTGCACAGAGCAAAGCCCATAGTACTTTCGGTGCAATATCAGAGCCTAGCTGAAGATGCTTCAACGCCATGAGCTTCTGTTCTGTTGCATCTGTTTGTACCAGGTGTGAATTTATCCTATTGACTTGTAGAAAAAACCTTTCCTTTAAATCAGTCAGTGCTTGGGCTCCTAGTGTTGTGCTCTATGTATCTCTGTAGCCAGTGATATTTTTTTTGTTGTTTTTCTTCAGCTATTGTTCTTTTCTGCAATATGTTCATGGCATCAGGCATTATGACTCATGTTATAATACCATTGTGAGCCATTTGTTTAATAATACAGCATCCGTATTGTGTCACTCTAGCAATGTTCTTAATTCTTTCTATTATTAATTTCTGTTTTGAAGTGTTTATACTTGTATTTTAGCTTTTCAGGTTCTCACTGGGTGGAAGCTGGAGTAAGAATAAGAGGCTTGTGAACATATCTGAAAGAATCTAACAAATAATGTATTGACCATGCCTGATCAGAAAAGTGAGAAGTGTATTTGTTTAAGGCTTTAAGAAAAACCCTATTATTATCACCAATAAACAATAATACAGGTTCCATTAACAGCTAGAAAGGAAAATGGTGGTGCTACTTTTATTTTTCACTCCTATAGGACTAGCTGGTTTTAAATGTTAATGGTATCTTTCAATTTGATAAAGCAGGATGCTGAAAAAAAGGTAACTTGCGTTTTTCCTGTCAACCAATTTAATAAATTGTTAGGGTGGTTGTTCTTTTAAGCAGGACTTTATCTACCTTCTAACTAGAGATCTTTGAAGCCATTTGTGCATCTCTGGAACCATGCAGAAAATAAAGAACTTCTTTGGATCTTACTTTCTGTCCAATAGCAGAAGAGAGGAGCAGGATCCAGCACATAGTTGGGCAGCAGATCTTCTGTTGAAGCTGTTGGAGTCAAAACCCTTAGCCTATCAACAATTTGGGGTCAGGGGGCATCTGAAAAGCTCTTTGTTGCTGTTGGGTGGGGTGTGTTGGGGTTTATTTATTTATTTATTTTATATATATTTTTTTTAATTATCCACCTCCCCCCCCATATGATCCACTTGGCTTCTGGCAATGTTTTTATACAATGACAACCCAGAGGTGTCTTTCTGGAAAACAGAAGAGTTCTGGAACATAGATGTAGATCTGCTCTGCTGGGATGTCTGCAGTGACCTTTTATTGGGGCTCTGAGTAAATCTTGCCGTAATTGATAGAAACAGCTCTAAAAGAAAAGCAAAACAGATCATGAAGGAAAGAAAGAGCTGATAAAGCTTCCAGCATCAAGAGTGTGCATGTTGAAACACTCTCTAATTATATATTTATCCAATCCAGTTAATACTACAGAGCTTGCAAAAAAAGCCCCATAATTAGGGGTTATGAAAATGTCTACATAGCAATAATACGGCATCTAAATATAGCATCTTTCCTCCTGAAGCACTTCGCATCATTTGAGAACCATAGACTCAATTCACAGCTGGCAGTCACAGGTGCAACCTTATTGATTTCCATGGAATAGTGCCATTTTTAACAGAGATTAATTTTGTGACAAACAAAAGTTTTATCTATGCTATGGGCTTGTAGGGCTGTCCATCACAATGGTATCTGCATATCTTTCACATGAAGTTAGTTGGCATTAGCAAAATGTTTAGCAGGCTTCAAAGATTTCACATCTGCCTTCTCATGCTGCAGAAATCTTTGCTCAGGCTAAACTTATTTGCACTGTGTATTTTGGGGACAGAGAGAGAAGAACAGCTGATGGTAGCAAAGATGTATGATGTTCTTTAGGTGAGTGAAGATGGCTGTAGCTATGGGTTTTGTTTAACCTTTCTGTGGGAAGCTGATTTTACAGTTGTAGCATTGAGACTGAGAGTGTTGGGACCCTGGGACTTGTGTTGCTCAGGGCACATCTGGAAGCTCAGACACATGTTCCTGAATGTAGCAGGACCTGAATTATGTGTTAGTCATGGTATCCATCATTGGGGTGAAAGAGTAGTGCTGCACATAATTTTATAACTGAATTTAAAACTGCTTCATAAAATTAAAAATCATAAGTGAGCTTAGTCTGAACTGGAATTTGCCATGTCACCAGGGCTAAGGCTCAACATTGGAAAGCATCACTGGACTTCCCAGCATTGGAATAGGCCGTGGAGATTTTCGTCTACTTCTCTGCTGCTCTGCAGATTTCCTATAAAGTGAAGGATGAGCCTTTTAGCTACTTTGTACTGCCTCTGACTTAAGAAATATAGTGTTTCCTGAGTTTGAAGGGAAATGGCCATACTAGGAGCTCAGAAGGAAAGGAAAAGAGATGGTTTATGCCTTTGTCACTACATTGAATAGCATAAGCCATTCTGAACCGTTCATTTCAAGTGTAGTGGAACTTGGAATAGTTGAAAGCTAAAAATGCTGAGCTGAGTGGCTTCTATGTGAGGAACAATCAATTAGGCTGAAACTTCTTGGCCTGGAGAAGAGATGAGCAGGGGCAGGGGTTGCTTGTTCTGTGGCAATATATCAGTTAAGGTAATTAAATGAACTAGAAGAAGCCAGGCTCAAAGCAAACAAAAGGAGATGTTCTCTGTGCAACTGGTAGTGGACAGAAAGAATTTGCTGCCAGAGGTGGATATGAAGGCTAAAAGCTTATGATTGAAAGGATGACTGGACAAGTTTGTGTAAAGAAATGCATGGAGGATTATTTAGAAGCTAGAAGCCACATCTGGCTTAGGAAATACCTTTATCTGAAGATAGCTGGAGGCTAGCAGAAATGTGAGGGAAACATTAATAGCATAACTGATTGTCTTGTTTCTACTGTCTTCTGTCTGACTGCTACAGGACACTCAATGCTGGTCTAGATATACTAGTATGGCCATTTTTCTGCTTGTACTTGATGTAGCAACTCTGCTATGCAGGCTCTTGCAGCAGATGGACACAAGCCACTGCTCCAGAGGTGTTTTGTGGTCCAGTTCTCCTCTGGTATCAACTGGGGAACTTGGTCTTATGTTGCTTGTGAAGGTCTGGCTTCAGATCCACAGTGAAATGCATGTGGATGATGTTTTGTGCTGGAATACCAGCTTAAAATAAATGGAGGGGAGAGGCTGTGTACTGAAAATCAGCCCTGTTTCCTGTAATAACTGATTTTCCTTTGAGGCCTCTTCTCTGAAGCTTTACAAGACAGACTGTGCATAGCTTCAGAGCCCTAAAAGGATCAAGGAGCTGTAAAGTCTTATTGTGAAAGAGAATAAATTATATTGAGCAACTCCTACACACACACGTACAGGAGAAAAATTTCACCTACTCTCATAATATCAGATTGTTGATATTCCCTGTATAGAACTATAGGGAATAAACAAATGCATTCATTAACATTTACCCAGTAAGGTGAACTGAGGACAGAATATCAGTCCAGATATCCAGGCTTATCTCTGAATTTCCTGGATTTTATAGGTTTAAGTCTGACTCTGAACAGGTCTTAAGGGCATTTTCTTGGTGGATTAGAAGGGTCTGTGTTTGGACAGTCCCATCTATAGTACCTATGGGATTGTACAAAGCCCTAGTTTTACTATTTGTATCTGTTTCAAAATCCTGCTGTTCATTTGCCTGAGTCAAACAGCTTTCGAAGTGGAATTAGAGTTGGGTACATAGCATGAGGAGAGTAGACATCTGGAAAGAGCTCGAAAGACTCAACCAGCATTTCACAGACAACGTTGGAAAACAAACAAAAACCCCTCTGAAAATGTGGTCTGCAGATGGGTCTTTATATTCTTTTCCCCATTATTTTAATGGGGAAAATTCATCTTTAACAGAAAGGCATTCAGCACAATAATAGCAGGAAAATGACTCAAGGGAAGTCGTTTTCCAGGATATCTTTCTGTCTGGGTCAAAGCACAAGTTCCTCTGTGCCAAGAGACTCTGTTCCTCACGGAGCGGCTGCAGTGTCGGAAATGCCATCACCTTCACTGGTGTCTTCTGCTAAAGCAATGCTGGATGAAGCTTTCAGTTTGCTTGGGGTATTTCTCCAGTAGTGATTGCTGGTCTGGGGCTCTCCCGCAGGCTTGCCCAGTTTGCCACAGAAAGCATTGCATGGCTTGGGCGGCCTATCCCAGCTCCAAAGATGGTGTGCTTGTTGCAAGCTTGAGCCAAGCCATCTGTAAGATTTGTCAGATAAATGCGACTAGCAAAGTGGCACTCGTGAGCAGATGAAGGGAAATTCCCTAGGGGATTCTCTGTTCCGCTTGTCATTAGCAGGAGAGGCAGTAGGAAAATTCATTGTTTTGAGCAGCTAAACACTGGTGAACATTTGATACTGGATAATATTTAAGTGTCGGGGGGGAATGTTGAACATGTCTTGAGCAGCCCAGACTCTGTGCTGGAGGCAGAGTATCGTGTTCTGCATGTGGGGCTTACCTTGGTGAAGCAGGATAAGAATATCTGAGTTCCTCAGTCTTGTATTTCACCTCAAAACCACCTCCCCTCCCTGGGATAGCTTTATTCAAAGTAAGCAGCCTGAAGGTGCATTGCTGCTGTTTTCCTGTGCATATCCCTGGTCTTAAATGGAAAACAAAATCTACTCCTGCTGTGAGAAAGTGCTGCCTGCTCTCTAAATGAAACCTGCTTTGATGGCAGCTTTGTAGTGAGGACTAAACCTTACTTGCTCTAGTCATGAGACTGACTTAGATGACTCGCAGAGCAAACTTACTGAGCTCTGCCCCTGATGATTTTTTTTTTTCTTGTGAGCTATAGTGGGCCCACAGTCTGATGCTGATGAGAAACAGGTAATGAGTCTTGCATGTTCTCCATAGAACTCCATTGGTACAACTTGCTTTGCTGCACCGAAGGGAGTTTCTAGTCTTGGAAATGAGCAATCTGAGCTCCCGTGACTACCATTCCCAGGCAAGATACTTTAGGCAAAGCCTTTAGTTATTTTTTAAATTTTATTTTTGTGGTAAAACATGGAGGTTTTATGGTATCCTCTTTCACATGCTGACAAGGGCATGCATGGGTATTTGCAGGCACAAGGTATCCTGCTCATTTTGCTATCTGCCCTATTACTCACTCAAATTCCATTTGTATTTGGTTTTAAACTGGGGCTTTGAAATTAATGGAAACATCATCCTCTTGAAAGCTTCAATGTTCTAGTTACCCTGACTGGGCTCTTTTCCTCCCAAGGAGAACTGGGTGAGGGGACTGAGCTGGCATGTGGGAACTAGGGGAGTGTTTCCAGTTCCCCAAACTCTACCATGGACTACAGAGCAGTACAGGTCCCATCTCCAGGGAGGCTGACTTAGGGGAGAGCTGGTGAAGGGGACATAGGGAGAGAAGTTTTCCCCTGATGAATCCCATAAAACCATTCACCCAAAAGCCTTGCTGGTGTAGGGTACTGTGAAATATTCAAGTGTATTTTACACCACTTTTGCACATAAGACCAACCAATCCAGAAAACCACTGTGCCATAGAAAGGATCCCAAATCCACATTTAGCAGCTTCAGCATGTGGGCAGGGTTTCAAAAGCTGAACCCCTCTTCGGTTCTACTAAGCTTGAGGGAGACATGAAGCAATATCTGACTTCAGATGGTAGTATGTGAATGGTAAGACTGTATCAGTGAATCCTTGTCAGTGAATAGTTTGTTTTCCAGATGCAGCAGGTTTTGTCAGTGAAAACGTATTTGTGAATTTGGGTTGAATGCACTAGGTAATTGCTTTTGGAATATCTTCATTTTTTTCTAGCTACAAACCTTGCTTCAACTTTCATGTAAATAGATAAATTTCTGTTGACTCCAACATGATGTTTCTTGCTTGCATGAAATGGATTTTATTTTTTTTTTAATAGAGGAAAAAGTCACATCACAAGAGACCTTTGATGCTTTAATGTGTCCTGGCATATCGATGGATACATCCAGTGCAGAAGAACAATCTGGGACACTTGGTCTGCATTTGTGCTTTGCTGGAGATTTGCTATGTAACCTCAAGCAAATCTATTAATCTCCCAGTACCTCAATTCCCCAAATGCAAAATGAAGATAATAAAACATAACTCCTTTAGCAGGGTAAACACATTAAAAAATGAACTTAAAAGCAGTTGGGTACTAGATTAATGGAGACCTATATCTTGTGGGGAAGATTTGTTGTATTATAAATAATATGTCTTCACAATTATTCCATTTAGTCTGCCTTGAAGCCTTCAAAGACATACCACGCGAATGTTTACTGGCAGCGTGTTTCCCCCCTTTTATTGGCCAACAACATGTTTAGACCAGACTTTGCTGTGGCAAAGTATTCCAGCACATTGCACATGGCAAATGGCTATTTTACTGTGAAGGTACATTTCTTTTTTTTTTTTTTTCAGAGAATACCCCAAATAATGCTGTACTCAGCAAAAGCCTGTGCACCTGGAATAGCTGCCTCTGAGCAGATTTTCCTTCCAAAACGTTCAGTATGCTTCCACCTAGAGCTTTTGACTGAAACAGAGAATGAAGGAGATCTGGTTGGTACCAAGGACAAACTTTTTAAGGGTGAGTTAACTTTGCAGACCACCTGAAAGAACTTGGATATTTCTCAAGTCAATTAAGCAATGCTGGTGCCAGGATGTCCTGGACAAAAAGGCCAGTGTTGCAGAGCATGGTTGAATTACCTAGGGTACAAAGTGGGGGTCTGGGGACTCCCACTACAGCATTAGTGCACAGGAGCTATTCAAGCCATTAGACCACCCACTGTTTTTAGCAGTGTGACTTAGCTTCCCTGGACTCTGTAATTACTCTTGTCACATTACTGAGGATAACATAGAAATATTGCAAGCATTTGACTTCACTTGAAGTGTTGAGGCTTATATAAGGGAGGAAAAAGGGCTACACAGAGACTAAAATGCTGTGTTTCTTATCCCACTTGTGCTTGTTTTATGCTGGTTTTGCCTCTGCTGGGGTCATTACTCTTTAACATTAATATGATGGGTTCATAAACAGGTCTGTGTATGTTTGTGAAACATCTCTGCCTAAAAAAGGTGTATGTGAGACTATTTTGAGGAAAGCAGCAGCCTGGAATTGGCATTTTCTTGTATAGTGGAAAGCCAGTGTGCTGTGAAGAAGGGAAAAAGCTTTCTTTCCATGGTTAGGCCATTAAATAAAGAATTCCATTTCCTCAGGTGCCTTTCCCAGGGGTCTGTTCCTCAAGAACCGATGATGGCAGAGATGTGCTGTCACACCCTCTGCTGCAGGCCGCTGGAGATGGGGAGCAAGACTTGCTAGTGTGTGAGACCTTCATGCTCCTGCCTCCAGGAATGGAAGGGGGAAATGTAATAAAACTGTGGTAACCCTGGTGACAACCCCAGATCTGCTTTTGCTGCACAGCTCAAGAGGTCTCACAAAGCCAGTTAAGAAGGGTTGGGTACCAGGAGGGTTTGCTTTTAACCTCTGCCCTGCAGCACAGGAACTATTGAATTGAGAGTTTTCTTGGTGCTGCTTCTTTGACTTCAATGTAATGCTTTTGGGAAGAACAGCAGCACAAAAATATGAAGAACCCTAAAAAGAACATGCTGATATGAAGATTGACTGGGAGGAGAGGTAGCCTGCAGATGGGGCTTCCATGTCAAGTGTTAGCACCTGACAGTCCTCCTGGTCTGATGCTAACAGAAACCACAGCAATGTTTATTTTAATCTCTGGCAAACATCTAGGCATTGGGTAAGAATAGGTTGATCTCATGCTTGGGAGGAGTTTAAGAGTGAGTACGTGCTACTCAGCTGTACTCCAGGCAGTTCTGGCCAGTCACTCCAGTAGGTGATACTGGCATGGCAGGAGTGATTCCAGTCTCTTATAGGCTCTGGGTACTGTGCTAAGCACAGCTCTGAGCCTCTCTGCAGACTGATATGTGCTCTGTAAGCACTGTGTTAGAAGAAACTGGAAGAGGGCTGGGGTTGGGTTGTCTCTGACCCCTGGATGGGATGCTGTCACTGAGTGGGTGGCACTAACTTGTGGGTACACAACTATGCTGCTGGGATGGCACTTCTGGTTATAGAATTTACTAATATTTATTTCACGGCAAAACTAAAGCAGCCTAATTGTTACCTAATACAGGAGAGAGGAATATTTCTGCTTTTTCCACAGCTCATTGTGGAAAGGCCCATGGAGAGAGACTAGGTATGAGCAGATACCCCAGCCGATAATGATGAACTGGAGGTCAAATATTTTGTGTTGCCTGACTGCTACTGTTGTGGTTACCAGCCCTAGTGAAAAGCATTTCTTTTTTGTCTGTATCTTGGGTATTGTACCACATCTTGGCGCCTACAGTATACAAGTTAACAAAAAAGTGTTTTATTGGAAAACATTACAAATTACTCTAGATATTAATTTGATATTGCTTTCTATTGTCATTCAGTTTAGCTCCGTTGATAGTGTCTCATGTTTTCTCCAATCAAATTGCTTATGAATATGTGTTGGTTTTAACTGTTTTGGACATGAAATCATATAATGCAGGGTCATTTTTTCTTCTGTCTTGTAATCATCTGTTACCTAGGCTAGCACACAACAAAGAAAGAAGTGGTAATGCCAATCTACTATGTGTCACTGTATGTATGTATAGCACCTAGTACAGTTGGGAGTATATATTATCGACACTGCTATGGTGTGAAGGGACCTTATTGCTCTAGGCACTACACAGGCAGACAACAAAATATGGTTGTTTCCTGAAGAGTTGATGAACAAAATGTAGTTAATGATCTTTGAAGCAGAATTCTGTAGGGGACCAGTGGATCAAAGCTGCATATATAAAATAATGACACATACAATAATGATACATACTTATACTACTGACATTATAGGAGGGTCATGTTACACTTGCATAGAGGTTCAGGGAGAGATGTATCTTAGGTTTTTTTGGGAAGAATCTGCAAGTACTACCACCTAGTGTGAATAGGAGGACTTAGAATGGTGGAGTTAAGGTCTAGTTAAAGGCCCATGGATCATAGGGAAGGATGGCCCAAAATGACTGGTAAGAGAGATGGCAAGGACAGTTTCAGAAGGCTGAAAGGGTGGTTTCTACCCATCCTGAGCTTCCTTATCCAGAAACACAAGTCAGCCACAGGCTGAGACTTTTGCTTGATGCAGCAGATGGGCTGCTTGGGAGGTTACCCTGCTAGCCCCTGCAGCAAGAAGAGGCAGTGAAAGTGGATGAAGAGGACCAGTGTCATGGGGACTGATGGGAGAACAAGACTTCAAGAAGAGAAATGTGGATCTTTTTGTTCAGGTGCTGATGACTGCTCAAGACTAAGGATGGTAAAACTGAGTTTCATGTTTCCATAGAAAAGGTGTTCCAAGACTCAGACTTCTACCTTTCAGGCCACCAGAGGGGAAGGGGAGGGGGCTGCAAAATGATGAAACCACACTGCATCTTGTTCTGTTTTTTGGGGAAAACAAATGCTGCAGCTGTATTGAAAGAAATGTGTGGAAGGGGAGGTTGAAGGAGTGTCAGAAACTTCCAGAAAAGGTCTGAAATTCTGGGAAGTTCATTTACCCTGGAGGAGCAAAGCTTGGCCTAGAGGAAATGACAAAGCAAGAGAGCAAGTATGGAGACGAAAACTAAAATCCTAGTCACAGGGATGTGGACAGTCTGCCTTTGGAAAAACATATGGTGGTGGTGGCCAGCATGTAAGGAAAGGAGGAAGAGATTGAGCTAAAGCAGAAAACAACTTGTGACTAAAATAAATATTTGGTGTTTTATTTTCCTCTCATGGATTTTACACAGAATTTTTGTAGGGATTACAAAGTACATTGGAAGACGCTGTTGAGAAACAGTAGTAATTTCAGTAGTAAAGGAAACAGTTCAACATGTCTCATTTTTAACTACTTATTTCATGGTGGAATTTGACTGTAAAAGCTCAGCCTGCCTTTCTCATTTTAGCATGTATATGTTCATTTCTTCACATGAATAGGACAGAGATTAACACTTAAATGGTCACAGAAAGCAGAGACTGGAGACTAAAAATGTAGATTAAATAGATTCAATATGAATCAAATGGATTCAGATGTTAAATCTGCAAATGCAATCTACTGCAGTGTAAATCAGGTTTATTTCAAGTTCAAGTTTGAACTGCACCTGAAAAAGCTTAGCCTAAGTAGAAATGTGCATCTGTACAAAGATTCTTGCCAGAGTTTAAAAATTACTTTTAAGTTAAATTAATGCAGCTTTTAGCTATAAACAAAAGATATGTATGTTGAAATGGAATCTGAACTCAGATTTATGGACCTCCAATAGAGTGCACATAGCATGAGCCCACTGCTTACAGAATAGAAAGTCAGTGAAATGGTGGCAGATGCAGAGCACAGTAGCATAGGTTGGTATTAATTTTTATCTTTGTCACGGAATATCCTAGTGTAAGAACTGTGGGGATGGGGAGCCAAGAAGAGATTCTTTCTAGCCGTTAGAGTGCAGAAGCTTAGTGGTGAAGTATTCATATTGTAATACTTTGGAGAACTGAGCTTCCAATACCTTACAGATCGCTGGTCTATAAACAAGTGAGTTTCATTGTCATTTTTTCCTTTCCTCTCCTCCCTTCCTTTTGCTGTGGGCCATGGAGGCTCAGATCTTTCCACTGTAAACTTCAGGGCTGATAATTCTCTGCGGGGTCATCAGAGCTGTTGAGGTGCCAGACTATGGCTGCTCCCTCAGTTCTCATGAGTGCAGATGCCCATTCTTCTTGCTTTAGGGGATCCTCTATTTGCACAGTCTTAATCAGCAACACGTTATGGTTTTGGCCAATGCAGTTTATGGTGACATAGTGTATTTATTTTTAATGTGGAATGGGCCTGTGCCTGATTGAACAATGTAAAAATAAAAGATATGGAAATCAAAACTAGTTTGGCTTGCTGGCCAGCACAGAGAAGAATAATAAAAAAAATAGAACAGCTGAACAATTCCAGCAGGTAATTCCCAGTCTTTGGTGGGTGCTTAATTAAACTTCCACATGTTGGAGGGAGCGGAAAGCAAGACTTTTCCTAGGGGTAGTATTTAATGCATTTTCGGAATGATGGTTACAACTTGGAAGCATTATTTCTCATACAAGATGTTCTTCATTGACATTCTGGTTTTATGAATATTAAAATATTTATCATCTGGTCAACAGCTCCTGGTATTCATTTCAGAAAAAGCTGATATTTTAATATTGTGTAGATAGCGATTACAGAGAGACTGCGGGATTGTGAAACAGTGTAGAGCAAGACCGTGACCAAAATAGGAAGCTGGACATAGTCCTCTGCTATGATCAGTCTTGCTCAAAACTTCAGGTGAAATAAAAGGACTGTGGTAGCCACTTTCACAGGTCTGACTCTGTTGAAAAGCCTCCAAGAAAGAATAGGTATCTTGCTATTTCTTGCTATGTGGGCAGGCTGTTTTCATTATCTATCTTGGGGAAAGATTTCACTTGATGACAGAATTATTATTAAATCATGTGTTGGGTTGCTGGGAGTTACCTCAGACTTGAAATTGAATAGATAATAGGCATTATGTTGCTGATAAAGTAACTAAATTTGCATATGTTATGTCTGAAATAAATGGAGCAGGCAAAGGGAATCTCTAGTAAATGTTTTAAAGACTTATTCTACTATACTTTTGAAACAAGTGAAAAACTAAACACTTCTCGGTGCTTGGTTAAGTGCAACGATACGCTTGTTAAGGGGTTGAACTGCAGCAAAACAAATAGTCCAACTGCTCTGTCTCTGCTGGGGTGAAGAAGAACTTCTTGGGTCCTGAATGTGGCTGTGGACAGGACCCATGGGATACTCTAGGGATTCTGAGCTGCAAAGTATTTGAGGCAAAATCTGGAATAAATCTCATTTTTCACATTTTTATACATATTTTTCTATTACAAAGGTATCTAATAATGCAATGTGGTTGCAGTAATGAGATCACTCCCTCCCCAAGAAAAAAAAAGATGATGCAAGGATATTAATCATATTAGTCGTAGCAGAGGGCAGCTATCTTGCTGAATACTTGTTCCACGGCATAAATAATTTTTTATGGGTGTCTTCAGGGAGGATTAAAAAGTCAACCGTTAAAGAGCAAGGAAGATACAGTTATTTTGACTTTGTCTTTCCCGCTGTTACTCCCACCAAAGGTAAAATGTTAGCAGCAAATTTATCTCTGTTATGTCTTCTGTCCAAGTCAGCTTGCGTCGCTGCTTCAGACTGTTTGGTGTTTGATAATTCCCATTTAAGTCAAAGCTCCAGTTAGCTTCTGACTGTAATAGCTGTCAAGGTGTAAAACACACAGCCTCCATGCAAGCACTGATTAATTGCTAAGTAATTCATGGTATAGGCCTTCAGCTGTGATTGCAAATCAAAGTGATAACATGAGAAATCACTACAGTGAACACTGAGCCATCATTAGCTTTCAAAAATCAAGAATATTGTAAGAGTTTCTCTTGCTAGAGGTGAGAGGGAGGAATACTCTGGCCAAGCTAAATCCATTGCAGAATTCAAAGGAATACTCAGGGAAAATGATTAGATATTTTACTTTTCCAGGCACTGCTATAGTGGATTTTATCTCAGAATAGAAAATGGAGGTCATACTGAGAAAACGAAAAATCTTTCTTTTATGTGGTCAAGAGTGGAAGCATTCCAAATTTGGGAAAATACAGTAATAAATCTGCAGCCACCTAGAATTATGTGGTGTTACAAGTGAAGACAGCTCCAAACTTTGTTCCTGCAGCAGGAACAAAACTCTGTTTCTGCCACCTCAAATCCACCACTGCCTGAGCTCTTCTCCATCAGCCGCTCGTACCAGTGCCCTGGGGCAGAGCCAGACTGCCTGAGCCCCTGCCTGCCAGTGCATCACTGCCCACAGCAGCCATTTTTGATAGTTACACCACGATTTCTATGAATGGATATTGTCTGTGCCACAGCTAACATCTGGCACAGTCAAACAAAAAAGTCCCACAGGACAGGGTGGCCCCTTGTGGGCTCCCAAATCCCTAGCTATGGGTGGCAGCTGCATCAGTTGAATTCAATAGGAGAAGTGGCATTAAAATCAGTCCTGTGTGTTCCCTCTATTGTCCTCTGGAAACTATTCAGGTGCCTCATCTATCTGATGGTTAAGCAGTGGCTCTGTTCCTTGGTGGGGACCCTCTCCTTGGTGTTGTGCTCAGGCCTGGGAGAGTGCGTCTGCTCTCTGACAGCCTCTCTTGCATGCTTAATACTGTCAATTCATTACATTTTTTTTTCTTGCTTAGGGATTTTCTGCCCATTTTCTCTGTGTTGCCAAGTGGTTCTCTGTTGTAGCTCGTTAACTGCCAGTGTGTTGGTGTTGCATATGGTATAAAAGTGTAGCTGGCAAAGTAGTATCACCTCTGCAAAAGACAAAGATGTGAAATCCCACTGAATTCAGTCCTGAATCTCCCATGGGAACTGCCCAGGGCAGGGACCCCAATGGGTATGACTAATTAGACACACTGTGCTGCTGGGGAGCCTGATGCATATGGCTGAGGTCAAGCGAAGTTCTGGTTGTGCATTGAATGTCACATTTTGCCACCAGGAATTTTAAATGTTGAGGTTAAATGTTGCTGCTGAAAACTCTCTGGGAAATGGGGGACTCCAGAAAGAGCAAAATGGGTAATGAGGGCAGAAAGCAAGCTCTGCTCCCAAGATGGTGGGGGGGTATGAGGATGGACACACACGATTGCTTGCTGCTTAGGAGAAAACAAGCCCCCTGAAAGGCATTTTATTTTCCTCCACAGGGACCAGGTGGGGAGAGGAGCAGAAGCCTGTGGAGGAGAGGGGCTGGAGGAGGAGGAGGTGGAGTGAGCGGGGCCCAGCCTGGCAGGCGGTGGATGTGCCAGCGCCTCGGGTTGTCGTTTGCACCTCGGTCACGTGTGTGGAAAACATTGCCGCTGTCGTAGCTGGGTACCGCTCACTGCGCGTGGGTGCAAATGGCAAGGCGAGATGTGGGACGGAGCAGAGCTGGGCCCAGCTGCTTCTGTTTATGCTCTGCGGGAGGGAAGCAGACGTACAGAGTGACTGTGTCTTGCCGAAAGTCAGCTGGGGGCTGGTGTCCGCAGGGAAGCTGGCAGGGACCGGAGGCAGTCCAGAGCCTTCCCACCAAGTCTGTTTGTTCTCCCTTATCCATGGTCAGACCCCGCTGCTTGACCATGGGCTTCATTTCACTTGCAACTGGCTGCTCATCCTCATCCTCAGCAGTTCAGCCCTCATCCCTCCTTGCTGTGCTCTGGAGGCCCTGGCAGAGTTCAGATGTTCAGATTCACTTTATTTTTTATTTTTTTTTTTCCTCTCTTTTCTGTCTCAAAAACAATAGTAAAGTTCCTGAAAAGGAGGTGAGCATTTACGTGCATGCAGGTGTGTTTGGGGAGGGAGGCAACTGAAACTGAGAAGCGGTGGTGAAGGAAGGCACCCCAGCGGATGGTCTCCTGCTTGCACCAGTGGCTCTTGTGAGGCCCTCAAGGCTTTGTGGAATTGCATCACAAACCCTGATTCCACTGCATTTCTGTTTTCAAGCCTTCCTCTGTATCCATGAGCACTGTAAACCTTTAAAAAAAAAAAAAAGAAACAAGAAATCCATCCCACATAGTTAGTGGTTGCAGGAACTGTTGTCTGAAGATGGTCTTGGTGGTGTCATGGCAGAAACACAATGCACCTGGGACAGATGTGCAAGGAAAGGGGGAGAGATCCAATCTCTTTCGGTTCTGCCTCTCAGTTTCAAATTTGAACAGGACACGTGGCTCCTGACACATGTTGTCTAACCAGCTTGGTTTTATGTGCTACTTCAGTCAGGAAATTAATCAGGAAAAAAGATAAGGGAACATTATGCTATTCAGAGTAAATAACTGCGTTACACAATGCTGCTCCCATTGCCTAGGTAAAGCTGTTTAAGAAAATGGGCTGGCTTGAGGGCTTCCTTCTGATTGTCTAATTAAACTTCCAACCTTTGCAATTATGAAAATAACTGTGTGGTTAGAACTACTTGTATATGCTATAGGTAACTCTTGAATTAGCTAGAAAGAGACTAAGACATTTGCCTTGAGATCTTATTCCAAGATTTCTCCCCCACTTTTTTTAATGCACTTTTTTTTTTTCCTGAAGATACTATTTCAATGCAGAGGAGCGCAAACTCTGCAATCTTCAAGCTGCTGCACTGGCTGAAACTAGAGGTCCACTTGTTGCAACATCCCATTTGAAGACACACCCAGTTCAAAAATGCCTCTGAGGAAAGTGGAAGAAAACTGATAATACACAAACCAGTTGGGTCTTTGTAGCCCCAGCAATTAGCTTCCATTTTAAAACCTTTCTTTCAATCATAGCCAACAATTGGAAGATAATGCTTTGTGGCAGAATGTTCCACTGGTTAACTGTGTGCTACATTAATGCTTTCTTTTAACTCTGTTCATGTTTTCTGGCCTGCGGATGTGCTTCCAGTGCTATTATATGAGAAGGTAAAGTCGTAGATTATTTTTTTTTTAGTCTGGAAAAATTATGGCTATTTGTATTATGTATGATTTTTAATACCAGTAATAAATCTATAATTCCCAAATCCTGTCTTTATTATAACCCTTTAGTCAAATGAAGTCAACAAACTCACTTAGGATGGATATGTGTCCTAGTCTCATATAATTTTCTACTTTCTCTTGGACCTATAAATATTGGAAGCAGTTGTCTGCCTGGTCTCCTGGGGTAAGCTCTTTCTCAGGTGAAGGTGACTCCATCTTTCACAGTACACCTGTGCACTGTGCAAACAACCTGCTCTGCCTGCCATAGCCATGAAGGCTTTCATTATAGCAAGGCTACAGATGCAAACATTAAAAATCTGGTCTTCAAAAGAATTGTCCCATTTAACCTCCTGGTTCATCACTCTGGATGACTGTGTCAGGTGAAGGGCTGGAAGCAGAGACAGTGGTGTCCTCATGTACATCGGAAATGGCCTTCCTGCCACCCAGGGTGTTTCTTGTCAGGCCCTGTTAGCACCTTATCCTCATCTTCTGTTGATATAAGTGAGCACATCCTTTTGTTAGCTTGCTTGTGCCTTATAATGTCATCTTTTTTTTCCTCCTATTTTATCTGATCCTCCTTATAAAAACAGAGCTACATGATGCACAGCTGGATGCACTTTGAGAAATCTGCTGCTGCCTGAGTGCTACCTGTTAGTGTGATCAGAGGGGAGTGCTGAGATGAAGAATAGAATATGTCTTTTGTGATTGATCTGTCAAGCGGGTTTGATAGCGCGGAAAAAGTAGTAGGTGTTGTACGTACAGAAACGTTCGGGCTTGGACTGTGTTTTCGGTTTGAAATATGAAGTGTGGTTGAAATTTGAAGGGAGAGAGGGACTTTGCATAAGCAAGTGGTAAGCGCAGCTGAGTGGCTTGTCTGGTGTGTTTGAGTGATTTCTTTTTTTCTTTCGGTTTCTAATGGTGCTGGTTGCAGTGGGGACTGCAGCGTGGTAGCCCATGGAGGTACTGACAGAAGCAGGGATCTGGTGGTGAAGGTGCGATACATGTGGTATTCAGCCATCACTCAATGCTTCACATTCTTGTGAGAAATCTGCTTTAATCTGGGTCTGGTTCCAACTGGCAGTGCATAACAACAAGGCTTTCCAGCCTTCTCCTCCCCCGGGGTTTCAGTCCTTAAAGATGCAGGTTCTGATAGCATGTTTTCCTTTCCAAGCCAAAATTTAGTTAAAAAATTGACAAGCACTTACACCCAGCAAAATATTTAACCTCACTGCCAGGCTGGAGTTAGCCTTTGAGTTGCTTTCTGCTGTTTTGTGGTTGGCAGCACTACTGTGATCAGACAGTGGCATAACTACTTCACTCCTCTTCTCTTTACAACCAAGAGCTCCACGAGGTTACCCTGCTGTCACCGTAGCTTTTCTGTGATCTCTCACTAGTAAGATTATCAGCTATTTCTCTTCCTTGTAATTTAAAGACCACCTTCTCACAAGGTCCCATGAAGCAATAGGTAAGGGAGCGCAGTCTCTTGGGACACAGGTGTGGTCCTTGCTGTCCACTCTCGAGATGTACAACTTCTGCACAGTGGTGGTGGGTGCCAGGATCTGTTCTGTGACTGAGCAGGGCTATGTATGGATCAGAATATGCCTTCCCTGATTTGTTTCAGGGTGACCTTTAGTATTTTGACACCATTTTTCATCACTTTTCGTGTATCTGGCAGAGGGAAGATAATGTAGATTACGTGTCTAGATGTGTGCTTTATTGCAAGCTGTTTATGCCCCTAGCCACTGAAATGGCCTGTTGTCAGACTTTATTATGTGAAGGGTACAATATCGGGTAAAAATAGGTTTTAGATGCAAAGTCAATGCCTCAGTATCTTGAAACAAGGCTAGCTCAGGGAAAACCACTTTCTTTCGAGCTGTAGCAAACAAACCAGGCTTGCTTTGCTCCAAAAGGCCAGATGATTTTCATGTCCTTTTGTAGTTGATGTGGTTTGGTGTGTGTTTTTGCTTTTTTGTTCTTTGTTGTGTTTGTGTGTTGTTTGGTTGTTTTTTTTTTTTTTTTTGTCCTACAAAGAATGCCTCTGTGGTTCTCTCACTGGGTTTTAATTTCTTGTTTTGTTTTGTTTGTGGCTGGTATAAAATAGCTCTTGCCCTTCCTGAAGACTTTTGAATTGTCACTGGTTTTGTAAGTCCCTCTTAAAATATTGATCTGTAGCACTATAAGAAAAGCAGTCTTAGTGTCTTTAAACCCCTATCTAGTATCAAGAAGAGCTTGGTAAGCTGAATGTAGAAGCAAGGCTGTTTTGTGCCGGTAGATCCAGGCAGACCTGGTGGGAGTAACATTGGCCATCACAGCCCAGCCTATCCAAAGGGGAGGCATTGGTTTTTGGAGGGTTTTTCAGGACTCCTTTGTTCAGAGTCTGGTGTTCTGAAGCCACAGTGAGCATCATAGTGTTCCATCTGCATCTCTTTGTGAGCACAGATGCTGAATACAGCCCAAGACACCATCATCCTTGGTGTGGCTGGGTTCTGGCAGTGGAAGGATTCAGGTATTTCACAGTTTGCAAATTACACTGATACTTAATTCTTTGCTGGTCTGGGACCTAAAAATTAGGTGAAGTTGTAGTGAGCTGAGTTTCCAGGCAGAAACACTCCAGGTGACCTCTGTACAGTCCTCATGAGCCTCTATATATGTTACTTTTGCACATGCTGCTCAGTTTTTTATGAAGAGAAACCATAGGCACTGGCTGAATAAAGTACACTTGATTTAGGCTATTTTTCCATTTACTTTAATCATATTCTCAAACCATTTAGCAAACAGACAAATGTGTAATGCTTGGGGCAGACCCAGTTTGCCTGTGGGAGAAATAGTTTTTTTTTAATTTAAAAAACCTTCTTTTTTTTTTTCTGGAGGTGATGAAGACTCGCAATTCTGATTGACTAGTTCACCAATAGATAAAAATCAAAATATCATCAAACTTATCTATTTACAAATTGTCCAGGAGCAGATTGTGAAATTGTCAGGTTTGTCATGTAAAGTTATTCACTAATTTCTTCAGGGAATAATTAGATCATTAGACAAATATGCCATAGGCAATCTGTGTGGGAACTTGTGTAATTAACCAATCCAAAATGAGTGATAAATTGTATATCGGTAATTTTCACACTTAGCAATTTAAGATGTGTTAAGTAGTTTTGTCATCAAGTTAAGGAACAGAAACAATACATTGTGACTTATATAACTAATTAGCATTCCCCATTTTACAAACACAAACAATTTGGAATTTACCTTGGGCGACAGTTTGCTCATGTGGGGTAGGAGAATATTCATGAGCGCAGAACTTTGCACTCACTTTTTGCAAATGTTTGAACGTTAAAGAGGTCATAAATCTGGTTAATCAGAAATTTGCCTTTCAATTCTAACAAATGTTCATGGTATGTTACTAAGAAAAAAAAAATCAACAACCCAAACTATTTTCTTTCCCTGATATTGGCTCAGCTTCTTGTAAAATCCTCTTGACAGCATGTACTGAATCAGAATTGTGTAGCACTAAGGAGTGGGCCTGTGCGTGTTTGTAAAGTACTGGGTGATTCCTTTGTTCACCAAATAGCTGAATTTATGGTGCAATGTCAAATGTAAATGGACTAAGGTGTAGGGGGGAGGTTGGAAACAAGAATACAGTAATTTGGAAAGGTTAAATGAAGAATAGATGGAAGATATCAGGAGAGGTTAAAACTGTGGCCACAAGTTGGTGAGAGGGGCACAAGGCTGGTTACCAAGTGCAAAGGCTGGGATCAGTGTGGCATAGAAGAGGTGTCAGACCATAGAGTCGTGGTTTGGAGTGAAAAGCAAAAAAGAAAAGCTCCAGATGCTGCAATTCATTTAAGACCCTGGTACAGCCACCTAAGATGGTGTGATGTGCAGTGGTAAACTGGTGAAAACAAAGGATCTTGCTGAAGGCTAAATATCTACACGTGCGTGTGCGTTGTTTTTGGTGTATATATGTATGCACACATACCATGCAAAGGAACATAGAGTAGATGACCTCATGGTCATCTTCCTTACTTAAACTTGGGGTCTGCAAACCTCACAACTTTGCAAGTGTTTTAAGCACAGAAACTAAACTCATCTCATCCTCTTCTCTGCAGCATCTTTTAGGTACAGAGTGAGCTCATCAGTATAATATTAGGTCAAGCACTATGCAACATTATGTATCTATAACAAGGCTATGGTGTGTGCAATCCAGAGCTACTGATGATATCAAGGTCTCTGGGAAGAACAAGCAGCTGTCTGCTTTTGTACATTGTGCTGATACTACAGGAACTGTGAATGGTCTCTGTTTTGCTCAGAACACATAATTAAACACACAGGCAAATCAGTGACACAGTCCAGTTGCATCAAGACACCAAAAGAAAAATTCCACAAACCTACCTGACTTGAACCTTTTAAAGATCAGTGGGTTGGATTCTCTTTTTCAGTTTGAAGATTATGTGTGAGAGTGCTAGAATGCTTTTAGAATGAAGAGTGTTTTGTATGGCCCATTAAAAATAAAATTAAAAGAAAATAAAATCCACTGCAGTACTGGAGAGTCAGCAGAGGGAGTGCAAGTTAGGAAGCCCCTCTTTGAATATCTGAATACTGCAATGCAGGAGGAGGGAAGTAAACAAAAAGACGTCTGAGCTCCAATTGTGGGAAAGAAATAGACCTAAAATAAAATCTTGATGATAAAGTTGACAGCAGCAACACCCCTTGATGAAAATTGTGATACCCCTGCCCTTGAAGGCATGTATCATTGAATATGTGCTAGAAAATAAATACGTTTCTTGAGGTTGCCAAAGGACTTCCAGCTCCTGTGATTTTAATTATTATATAGCAATATTTTGTGCTCACACCCTGTAGTCCATCAAATCATAGTGACATTAAAATCCTTTGCTTTTGTCTATTTTGACTTTTGAGATTGTACTGAAATGATATGAAGTATCAATATTACTGAGATGGTTATGGAGTCAAGCTTAAATTGTGATCTGAGTGAATTTAATGTGTGAAAAAGCCATAAGGCAAATAACAAGATTCTTGGGGCTTGAAAAGTCATGATGGTGCTTAAACGCTTTGAGCTGGCAATGCTAGCACTACTTAAAATGACATTTAATGAGAGTGTATTTCTGGGCAACTCCACAGAATCTATTTTACTTCTGCATCTTGTAGGGTTTTTCTTTTCAGTTACAGAGAAAATATGTAATAAAAAAGCTTGAAATGGTGTTTCTGCATTTGTGTTTAATTTACGTGTTCCTTATTCCCTTGAACTGTACTGTATTTTTTTTATGCTATTCAGGATTTTTCCTTCAGCTATGGCTATAGCAATTCAAACCTGAGACCAACCATTTTCTTGACTGTTTCAGAAGGTTGACCAGGAGTGGCCTTCAAATTTAAACCAAGCTGTACTTTTAATTAGGGAAAAAGTTCTGTTTCTCAATACTAGAGGTAAGAAGTAATGCCACACTAGCTGGACGGTATTTTAAATAATTGAATGTGGTTTTGTCTTGTCTGGTGCTTCAGAAATACACAGCATGACCTTTTTTTTTTACTTCCCAACAAATCTGCATCGATGTTGAAGATAGAAATGAAGATAAGTGGTTGTGTAGGAGATACTTGTGGGCTACTTACATTTTTGCTCAGTTTTGCATACTGTTCTTTATCTGTACAGTAATTTACTTTGAAGTACATGCTCAGAAATAATGTTCCTTGAGGTTAATGGGGAAACCATGCTGAAAATCTTGTGGGTTTTTTTTTGCTTGTTTAAAAAAACCCCACCGAAAACCCCACTGAAAGTGTCAAAGGTCCACTCTGCTTTTGACTACTAAAATATCACTTTGTAGGACACAGAGCTGTAGCTTTTAACTGTATCTGTCTGGTGTAGGCTATTGTGCTAGTAACTCCTTAGGCATTTTCAGTTTATTTCTATCCAGTATTATGTTACCCAGTTTATTTTCAGTATGTGTGGTGTGTGTTCCCCCCCTCCACCCCCCGCCCTTCTTCTACCCTCTCCCCTTCCTAAACTTCTGTCGATGTGTTATGGTAATGCAGCTCTGCTTTCCACTCCTGAGGTGCCTGCATTCATTGGTGGGTGATACGAATAAGTTAAACCTGTCTCTTAGTGCGCATTCACAAGAGTGTTGAACTGAGATTACACTGACATCTGAAATTCTGGCAGTTTGTAACTCCAAGTGCTTACACTTTGTAAATCTCAATCGCATCCTTAATGTAGATTTTGTTTCATTTCTTGCTAAAGAGTAAAAAATGTAAATTCAAGAGAGACTGTCACTCTCCCCCTTGGTCTTTGAGTGATTTAAGTCATTCCTTTGTCAACTGATCTAATGTGTTTTTGCAGTGATAATGTCTGCTTAGTCTCCAACATCTGTGTGCTGGACAGAAACTGAGATTCTTGGATGTGTCTTGGGTGCACCATATCTTCATCACAGCCCAATGACGTGTAGGTAAAACGTGTGGCTTTACGCAACAAGTACAAATGAGACTGATTTGAACTGTGCATTGTTTGAAAGCTGTGATGAAAGAAACTAGCATCAGGCACGGGCTTATTTGATTTTATCGAAACTGTCCTCTTACTTGGAGAAACTGGAAGCAGAGTGAATCTGCGGTGCCTTAACTGGCTCCGGTGCTGCTGACTCCTGGGCAAGGTCAGGTGAGGGTGAGGGTGACGTGACTCAGGACTCTTGCTGGCATGGGCTGAGTCACAGCGCCAAGTTCATATGCCTTTCTGTTGCTTGCAAAATCAGAGATCTGTGACTATGGCCTCTCCCAAGAAGAGACTGAACCATGTCTTGGGTGAGTAGAGCCAGAGACCTGTAAAGAACAGAACATTTTCTCCTGATTTATCTGAACAGACATCTCTTGCTGGTGGTTGTCTCCATTGGGATTGCAGGATATTTTAGGGTTTGTTTATAGGTTGATTTTTTTTTTTTTCTTCTTTGCATATGGCTCATAACTATTTCCTCACCTTCATGCCTTCCCCACAGATATCTGCCACTTTCTTGCCCACCTCTGTGTCCAGGCACTTAAAGACTTTTTATCAGCTGAAGTAGCCTCAATGTTACTGTGTGCTGCAAGGTACCTGTGAATACAGCTTTTTTTTATTTAGAGCGGAGGGAAGCAAAAAGAGCTCTTTCTCTCAGAGCCTCATGTCTCTGACCCTGAAAGAGCCCAGAGGCTAAGCAGGTACCTGAGATACAGTTGTAACTCACAGAAAATCGGGGGATTTTTTCCCTGCCTTGTTTAGTGAGGCTTGAGTTAATGTTGCCGCAAGGGTCTTTCTCTGGTCTAGACCTTGAAATGAAGACTGTTCCACAGCAAAGAAATGATGAGCCCCAACATGTCAAACCAATGACTACCACTTGCCCTCATACACCACCACCTGTTAAGTAAGGAAGGGAAAGTTCCAGCTACAAAATTATATGGTTATACAAATACAAAATACTTCTTACAAAATAAGAATAATGTGCCAAAATAAACCACTGCTCTCTGTAGCAGAGAAATGGAGCAGCTGCTCTTGGGCAAGATGAGGGGTGTAACCATAGATAGCAGAAGCTGGCCTCTGCTGGAGAGTAGGGATGGAGTAAGATGGTTTCTGTTGCGCAAAGTGTATGGTATTTAAGTATAGGGCTCTGCTACCAGATTTCACACCTTCCTGAGGAGAGATTGTGGGACATGGTTGTGCTTGCTCCCCGGGCTCTCAGAGTTGTCCAGTTTCATGACACCGGTGTGCCCAATGGTCCCTGGAAAGGCACTGCTGGTGGTGGGGTTCAAACTCTTCCAGCAGTGGAGTGTGGCTATGGGTGTCTGGGAGATGTGACCAAAGTGGTGCAGAAGAGAGAACTGGGACGGGCTTTGGTTGATGGTGGGGTCTGTGGCTCTCTGCTTGCTGCAGTGAGGCTTGGCCCCAGGCTGTGTCCAGCCACCCTCTGCTGGTGTTCTCAGTGACTGTCCAGCTTTGCTCAGTCACTTCTCTATTCTAAATTTTTATTTTCTTTTTTTCTATTTTTATTCAGATAGGAAACAAAATAGGTAGCAATGCTGACAATTTAAATGCAGCAGCCACAGACCTTCTGACTTTTCCATTCAGTGTCTCCCAGTAAGATTCCTTAGGGTCAATTGAAATGGACTTAATTCTTTTTCTGAATAAAAAGTCACAAGCAGAAGTTGTTTCTGGCCAGTCTTGTCTTTCATTTCTTGTTATCTGAGGCTTTTATTTTTATTGAAGTAGAAAAGGAACATTCAAATTAAAAGCAATTTTTTAATTTAACTCCATCCCCCACCTGAGCCTGGAAGTTTTTTAGAAGCCTGAGGGAAGCAGTTTGACTTGTAGAAGCTTTTGTTCTCAATTCTTTCAATATACAGATCCAAGTTTGACATGCAATATCAAACCCTGTTGATCTGAAATAAATTGATAAATAAAATAGTTGTCAGGAATGTTGCCAAGACTTCCTCATGTAGACTTCTGAGTGCCAGCTGCATTCAGTTCTTATTTTTAGGATTTCTCCATATTGTAACAGGTTTAAGCCTTAAAAACGAGGGCTGACATCTTGAAGACCAACATCATCAGCTCTGGAAGCCTAGGCCAAAAGAAAAGAGTTGCAAGATCACTGGATTGTGTAACACTATGTTTTCTTGTGTTTGAATAATAAAAATGCTGCCATTACTTCTAACTAACTTAAGAAAACAGATTTTCAAGGATGCTTACTTTTCTTTCCCCAATGAGAGGGTAAAGTGGGCCAGCAGAATTTCATTTAATTGGCAGTATTTTGCTTCTGTGCTCCTGCAGCTCATCTTACTCGCTGGACCTTGTATTGTGTTTGGAGCCAATAGTGGGTGGATGATCTGATCCTCTAGACCAAGGACTCTTGTGGTGATGCCACAAGCACACCCATAGCCCTTCCCAGGGAGACCAGGTGGGAGGAGTGCTCTTGTGTGTTTTTACAACATGTAGCCAGAGCAAAGACCCAGCAGATGTGCTCAGTTTTGGTGTCTTTGAGTCCTACTGCCTATATTTGAAGAAATACCAGAGTGAGTGGCAGAACCTCTTGGATCTCTGTACTGTTTTATCTTCAAGACTTGCACTATGGCATAAGTGGTTCTATGCCTTATGGTTTCAGATGTGAAGTTAAACAGTGCAAAAGGAAAGTCCAATGGCCAAGTGCTTAGGTAGTTCAAACAACAAAAAAATTGTATTTGCCAAATTGTAGAGCAAATGGTTTGTTGAGCTCTGGTCTTGGCTGAGCAAGTGCAATTGTCTTTGGAAATTGAATTTGAAAACCCCAGTGGTGCCTGTAGTCACCTGCAAAATAATGAATATTTTGCCAGTGCAGTCCCTTTTGCTGCAAAAATTTCAGAGGGGAGCTGGTGATACAATCTAGGTACATCAGCACTCTCTGCTGCTTGCTGTGAAGAAAGCTGCTCATGACTGACTAGCAGGCCTGACCTGTGGGGCAGCCAGCTTAGAGGCATCTGTCTCTCCTTCACCCACCAGATCACACTTCTCCAACAATCCATGAGCTGTTGGTCCCTGGGTTCAGGAGGGATCAGGTTGTGCTTATCCTTCCTACTGGATAGGTACAGGTAAGACTCTAGGTGTGATACTTTGCATTTGAAATATCAGTCTCAAGGGTCATGGTGGAATTTGAAAATAGGTAGAGCATGTAGCTGTTTCTTGATTTAAAAACTCTTAACAAAAAAACATGGGGGGGGGGAGGCGTGGGGTGGTTAAAATACCCCACCTTTGTAATTGTTTCTTTTGTGGCACTTTCAGTCTGAGTTAAACTGGTGCTGCTTCATTGATCCATGTGAAGATTGTTGAGCCATATAAAGACCCTGCTGTCATACGCCTGTCAAATATTCTGTTATGTGTTCCTGCCCAACTAGTAAAATGTCATGCACAACACAGCCTTTCCTACACAGAATAGCCTTGGGCAAATGCACTCTACTAGCTCCTAACAGCCCCTGGGATCTAATCTCTGCTCCCTTACCGACTGTTCATAACCTTTCTGTGCACTTTAAGACTTTTCAGACTAATTTCTTTGCATCTAAGTGTAGCAAACAAGGACTTGAGAAGGGAGCACCAGCCAGGGCTGGATCTGGGCACCCAAATGGCTTTTATGGTAAACCTACATTTCAGTTGCTTTTCCACATTATTTTCAGGAAGAAAAGTCCTTATAATAACTTAAACCCACAAGACAAGGTTTACAGTGTTGTTTCCTTCTTGTCAGTAAGAAGGAAACCTTTAGTTTTAACCTACTATGGACTGTGCTTCCTGATTTTGGAAGAACCTCTACGTGTGATACCTGAAGATAACAGTAATATAACTTTATTGTGCCTGGCTGTCCTCCTTAGATGACACAGTCCTGCCTGCTGAGATCCAAGGAGAAGCTAGCAGAAGGATACCTGACACTCGATAGTAGTGCATTACTTTCCAAATAACTGGATTTCTGCAGTCTGCCAGTGTTGGTTGATACACCTGGAGAGCAAGTGCGTTTCCTGAGCTGCAGTGGGAGAGGCTTATTCTGTGGATGTGATGATTTTGCATTTCCCATGGGATGGTCCACTTGGGGGCATGTTTGCCAAAAGTCCTGTGAGGTCCTAGAATAATCACTATTATGGAGATAATTTTAGAGTGAAGCAGGTGCTGTGAGGTGACATTTGAGGTTGGGTGGAGTTGAGATGCCTGATTAATTACTACAGTTAATTAAATCCACCTCTGAAAGTGGAGAGAGGTGGAGATGCTGGCTGATGCAGCAAGTGCAACATTGCGAACTGTGCTTAGGTGAGCTCCAAAATGTTGGAGCTTGTTTGATGTTTTTGTGTCCTTCCAGAGGTTTCTCCCCAAACTCCGATGGTTATTGGACTGGATACCTCATGGGATGGCAGATTAAACTTCAGATCTTTTTGTCAGTGTGAATCCAACCCAGGCTAGGTAGTAGCTGTAGGAAAGTGAGTTAAGTCAACAGGTGCCTGGTGGCTGCTTTTTCTGCAGGAATGCCCACTGTGGCACCATGATGCAAACCAAACTCACCGCTGTGAGCCGTGGGACTTGGCAGAGCTTGGAGCTGCAGGCACTGAACTTCTGCTCTCATTTGCTGCAAGAAATTCAGCCCTCCAGGTTAGGGCTGGGCAGAGATGGCTTGGCAGCTAAGGTGCCCGTGGAAAAAGAGATCACATTTTTCATCAGCCCTGCCAAAATGATTCCTTTCACCCTGTGATAATTGTCAAAAGTATTCTTACAGCTATGCTTTAGAGAGATACAAATCAGGTGATTCGTGTCTGCAACTAGTGATCTTTGCACTGAAATCATACCAGAAGCAGCATGGATTCTGTCAGCTCTGTTGGTGAGCTGAATGTGACTCCTCAGGTGGTAGGAGCCCTGGAAACCTGCCCTGTTCTCCCTGGGACAAGGAAGAGCCACCTTGTGATCAAAGCAGATCTGTGACCCAGGAGGTCAGCCTCAAGTCCCAGCTCTGCATCAGAGTGACCACTCAGAGGAGTAGTTGCTCCCAGACCTACTTCAGTCCAGGTGAGATGTGCTAGCCAAAAGCATTTGCTTGAGCAGTGGACGGGTGCTGGCTGAGCTGGAGAGAAGGTGGGACACAGCTGGAGATAAGTTGAGGCACAGCTTGGTTTGGGAGAGCTTGGGGTCACATCTGCAAATGAGGAGGTGCTGCTTCCTTTCTCTCCCCTCAATAAAGAGACAAATCCCCCAAGCTGTTAGTTATTTCAGTGAATTACACTTGAGATTAACCTGTGCTGTTAGCTTCATTTATCTTTGTGCAAGGCAAGCAGGAGTAAAGGATTGTTGTGCTATGTGGCATGTTACAAGGGCAATGAAAGAGAAAGACTTTGTGTTATTCCTTGCATATGTAGCAAATCTGAAAGTACCTGGAAGCTTGCCCCCGGTTTCTTGGTATGCTGTAATCCCATAGAGGTGTTTATGATAGCAGCTTTGATCGTATGGTACCTCTGACCTCTACAGACCAGAGGGCTGGAACAGATTCAGCCCAGGATGGCTCTGCTGGTCGAGGGGAGAGGTCAGACAGCCTGGGGACAGAGGGAGGAAAGATGTTCACTGGGACAACTGGCGTCAGGACTGATATGCTTTCTTTAGTCTTGGAAAAAGTTCAGCAGGCTTAGCATCTCTTGAGACAAACACTCTTTAGAGAAATAAGTTCAACCACGGGAAAGTGCCCAGACATCACATTTTCAAAACAGAATGTTTCCATTTGCTTTCATGCATTCACAACATTTTAGTCAGTCTGTCTGAAACTAACTGTGCTGTTACAGCAGGAAACTTGGGACTCTCTTACTGTATAATCCCTGTGTTTGCTCTAGGTACACCTTGGGAAACAGCCACAGGATGGGGTCCTTTTCATGAATTGCTTACTGGTTTAAATGATGGACATGATAAATGAGGATATAACAGACATCAGAAAAGGATGGAGCAGGATATTACAGCTTGTGGATTCGTGGTTTCCGAGTTTAGATGCACCTATATTCTATTGAGTTCTCTGTTTATACCAACACAGGAGGACAGATTCTCATACTGTGTGAACGACGAGCTCAGCGCAGGGCCTGCTCTTTAATGTTTGTAGGCAAAGGGATTTCTCAGGAGCAGTTTGAATGAGGTGAGGGGCTGATGTGTGCTGACTAGAGCTTGGAAAGCTGTTCCAAGCATGAGAGAAGGTGTGGGAGATGGTGCAGAAATGCCTCTGTGATGAGGGAATGAAGGGGAATGCAAGGTCAGTGCTGCAGGACTCACTGAGGGGGGTGGGTCGGGTCACATGCGGGACTGTGGGCAAATCCATTAACTGCTCTGTGCTTAAGCTTTACTGTTGTAAAGTGGGGCTGGTAATGCAATATACTCGGCTCCTGTGGTAACTCACAGTTGATAACAGAGATGTTCAGAGTAAACACAGCTAAGCCTGGGTCTGGGCATACATTTGGGTTTCTGTTGTTCTTTCTTTTCAGTGCATTGAGAAATCCTGCCAAAGTCAAGGGGCTATGAGAAACCAGGCTTTCTGTTAGCATCTGGAGACTGAGATTCCAGCAGAAGACCAGTTATTGTATTATTCTACTTAACAAAGTACCTCCTTGAGGGGTTAAAGTAGCCTGTGAAAATGTGTTATCACAAGCAGTGGAGTGTCTTTCAGCCTTTTAGGAGAAGGAAAGATATGTTATCTGTATACTTCAAGATCTATTCGTAGTGGCAGCCATGTAGATTGTGTCCCCTTCCCCCCAGCTCTCCTGTCATCATAGTACCTGAGCACTTCAGACATTGCAGATAACTATTTGCTCTGCAGAAGGGAAGTTTTCCAAGTAATGCAAGTTTACTACTGGATGGAAGAGAGCCTCACATACAGTAGCTTATACACCTTCAGCCCTGGGCTTTTGTAGGTGAAAACTCAAATACCAGTAGAACAGGAATATATGTTCTGTTGCCCATGTAGCCATAGAGGGAAAATAATTTCAAACACTTGCATCCATGAAAGAAAGCTGGTTTTTTTGGTCCTACTGACTGCTTTAATGCTGCTGGGATGTGTATGGGTTAGTGCATGCTGGGCTGTTTGTTATCTGTTCCTGGTGGTTCCTGTCCCAAAATGAGCACTGCTTCAAGTTACCATTTTCCATGGAGTTTCAAGCAATAAATGCAGGGAAATTTTTTTCAGGACAATGGAAAGTTTAAATTTTAGTTCCAGAGTTTGTAGGATAATAGATCCTATCCTGTCAGATTCAGTACCAGAGGGTATAAAATATGTCAGGTAACTCATCAGCTGTTGCGATTAGATAATATAACTTAATTAAGGTACAGTTTTGCTGAAAAACGTGCGCTAAGACAGCAGTAATGCTGTTACTGAATACCATGTAGCAACATGTAGATGTCTTTTCTGGAACAATAGAAGAGTAAACACCCATCAAAATGGATAAATCCTTTCACATATTGCTAGAGGTGATCAAATAATTTATGTAAAAATCTAGGTTTCCCCCCTCACTGTTAATCCTTCATAATCTGGCCCTTCTATTTGCAACTTGTTAGTGTTTGCCAAATTGCTTCTGAACAATTTTGAGCCGATGAGTTGCTCATGAGGCCTCTGCTCTGTAACTAGCTGGTATTTGTTCATGCTGTGCTTGACTGGCTGCTGCAGTCAGTCTGTACTCTTTTTGAGTGAGTGACTTAAACTTTTTGAGCACAGAGGAAAAAATGGTGCAACACACACTTAAACTGCCTCATTTGATAATTTATATTAAAGTCATGGAATCTTTGGGTTTGGGAGTGCTTTCATAGACAGTGATTCAGGCAATCCAAAAAGTGAATAGTATGACTGGTCTGGTAGCAGAATAGAGATTTCATTGACTTTCCCCTTCCCCTCTTCCCTGGTCCTTTGTATTACTTAACTTGATGGGGAAAAAAAATATTTGAACTTGTGGTTCTTGTTCTTAGTGGGGTGCAAAGTCTCTGAGTGTGATGGCAGACCTTTCTGCTGGGCTCCTGCGTGGATTTGGATTGGTTGCTGTCTTCCTGTCTGTACCACTGAACTAGCACTGCCTAATTCCCTTTGGCTGTAAAGCTTGTCCCATCTTTCTAGGATTGACTTGGAAGCAGTAAAGGTGGCCTGGAACAGATTGAGCTAGCAATGGAGTACAGTGGACAAGTGGGATGCTTGTGCTTGAGCTTGGTCCCCGGCTTCCTTTAACACATAGGTATAAGCTATGTGACTTAACCTTGGTATACAGTGAAGGAATGGATTCTTTCCTATCTTGGAGAAGTATTGCTGGGGAGCGGAATATCATTATTTGGGAGTTGTTTAATAACAGACTCTTTTGCATGGGCAAAACCAATTAAGTAAGCCAGAAAACACTATATATGGACTAAGGGTAGTCTTCAGGGTACGCAATGTTACAGTGTTTCCCCAAAGAAAAAGTTGGATATGGATAAAAGAGAAGGAAAGTGCAACTTCTGGGGTAATGAAAACCTTGAGATGGCTCAAGGAGAAAGAATATGTGGATCTCATGGCCTGTAGGTCACCCCTGTGTCATCAGTAGCAGACTAATGCGTGTGAAGAATATGCTTATTTATATCTGTGGTTTTACCAGAGGGGGTTGTCAGATTATACTCGATAAAGCTTGAAAATGTTTCTGCATTTATAGCACTCTTGATTTGCTGAAAGGAACAACCAAGCAAATAACTGCTGACTGATCTTGCCGCCTTGTGCAACGGTGTCTATGTGCATGATTTCAGCAGGTTTCCCTTCCACTGCAAGCGAGATGAACATCAGTATTTCAGACTTCTGGGACAAGAAAGAAACTTTGCTTGCAAGTAAGAGAAAGGGAAGCAGAAAATGAACCATTTGAATATATTTTATTGGGACATAACTATATCTGCATGTATTTTATCTTGCATCTGTCTTGACTCATGTCCTTCACTTTGTTTATCTTCTTAAGAGAAACAAGGCAGTGATTCATCACCAATGTGCAGGAATACCTCACTTTGCATTTGTATGGTATTGCCTGTTCAAGTGGCTCAAAGGCCTTCATAGACTTTAAGGACTGTGTCTTCAGCTGATGTAGCGGTGTTATGCTGACACCATCCAAAAATCTTATCCTATCTCAATTCCCTTTTTGTCTACATATTTTAACTTGACACACCATAATATTACAGATGCAAAACTGCTCCAAAACCCCAAGAACAGCATAATTTGTTCGCTTGTGGATGACTTCTCTAACATCAGCTTTTAGAGGTGTGGAAACTCCTCCTCTTTTCTGTAGGAGTCCCTTGTTTGTATAGTTTTACATATCTGTACTTAAATGTACCATTTGAATGAGTCCAGGTTAGCAACTGATGTGAATGATTTTGTAAAACCAACTTGTATTTGCTATTGTTTACTGTCTGTCATTCCTGTCAGGAGTCTCTCGCACATTTCATGATGGTTTATCTTGTACATCATAATCTTATGTCCATGAAAGTGTCAATGCTGGATATGTATCGAGATGCAGGGAACTGCTCAGAACTCCTTTCTGTGATTTTCTGTACCATAGCTAATTATATACTAGTTGAGAAGTGTGTGCTACTGATAGCTATACTGTTATAACTTTCTAGTGTCAAAAAGTCACAGCAGACCAAATACTACAAAAACTACTTTTCTGCAAGTAGCTATATTGATATTGTCACCCTTGCAAATTATTTATATATTTTGCATATATGTGTATGTATACAGAAAAGTTCGTATTCATATATGTTTACACATAATTGTTGTCAATCAAAACATATTGACAGCTGCTGATTTAAATAATAATCTGATTTTTTATTAGCTGAACCTCTATCAGGTTTACTGGGCTTTTTATTTCACTCGGCCTATGTTACTTTGAATACTTAACAGGTTCATTTGCTACCCTACTGCAATATTTATTTCTTTGTGTACTTATCTTTGGGATCTTCTGGAACCAGTCTGATGTTCCAATCTTTACAAGGTAATAACAAAAGAACATTAAGATGCATATTTTTCAGGTAGCTATCTTTAGTATTTTTAGTTACAAGTTATCTGAACCTGTTTACTAACAAACATTGTTTAACAGTTTTTAATGAAAAATATTTTCTTCTAATGGAACAAATTGAAAATCTTCATTACTAATGGCAAGCAGTTTGCCTGTGTAGTTCAGGTACCTAAGAACAAACTGTAGGAATATTATAGCTTGGTTGCTACAGGGAGATGGTAGAATTGTCAGTAATGTGCAGAAACAGCAGAAGTGGTTTTGACTTGTTTTTTAGGAAGAAACATTAGCTTGATGACCACCTAATCAGCTCCTCACAAAGAATCTCAAACTTTCCTTATACCCTTTGCATCTAGTTCTTTCTTCCAGCTCAGCATTATCCTTGTCTTTTGAAGTAAAACTTCACTGGTACTACTGGCTGCAGAGCTGCCTGCACGGATGCTGAGCGGGTTTGGGGCAGGAGAATCCCTTTGGTGCCTGCTGAAATGCGATTTGGTAACTAGTTCATTTTGAACCCTCAAAAACATATTGAGTACAATATAGACATTCCTCATTTAGAGGTTTTACGTACAAGCATTGTGTTAAAAGCTATCTAATCTTTAAAAATGCCTCATTAAAACTGTGAGGTCTTCCAACAAACTGAAGTAATGTGTAATGCAGTTTTTATTTCTGTATGTTAAACAAGTGTTCAAGGATTAAATTATCCTACTCCCTGATGTGATTTGGTGGTCTAAACCAAACACAGACTAATATTCCCCCACCTGGGCTTTTACATTTCCCTGAAGTCTTATATAAGCCTTGTAGTACAACGAGATGCTGTGTCACTTATTCCAAAGGTATCATCACCAGTGGAGACTTGCCAGGTGACTTCATCCTCCCACTCAGTTTTGCCTCTGTCTCACGGTTGTGTTTCGGGGAGGGAGCATACCAGCCTGTTGTCCTTGTGCACCTTGCTGAATTTTCTTTCCATGTTTCCTTCTGTGGATCTCTTGAGGATTACTTGCCCTTTTAGGAAAGTTGAAAAGGCCTTATATCATAGCTGCTTAATTTCTATCATAAAGAGATCTATTTTCTCTGACCCCTCAGTCTTTCTTTTTTTTTTTTTTTCCTCTGCTGTTCCCACTAAGAAGGATTTCTTGGTATTTGCTTTGCTAAATATTGAATATTTCTAGCTGGGTAGAAGCATCTTCTGATTCTTCTTCCTTGTGGTCACAAATCTGTTTCTTGTATCTCCAGTTCTTGTACCATCTGTCCTTCCCCTTGCAGCATGTGTGGCTATAATTGGGGTAACTTATTGTCCAAGAAGTCTTTGTTTTCTTGAATGCTGTACATTAATGATATTTGAGTTTTAGACTGTGTATATCCTCTTTTTTTTTTTAATGGACCAGGAGTATATTTAGATGACTATCAGACTGGCAAACTTAAACACAGCCAAAGCACTACCAGAAACTCTTCCCTGCTCATCTGCTGTTCTCTTACAGGAGGAAACAGTGATCCTCTCCTACCCAGGCTGTACCCCCCAAACTGGTGGTTAACTGCAGCGCCTTCCCCAGGAACTCAAATAAGCTTCATTTCAAATATTCAGTGACATCATTTTGCAGAAGTGCTGGGTGAAGCATAAGTTCATTTCCCTCAGCACCTCTTCTTAATGCATTTTTGTTCATCAATGCGTACAACTAATGTGAAGAGGCAATTCAGTCTCAGCAGTCATTCTACTGAGGGTGAAATACTGATAGGTACTTCATTTAATAAAATAATAATGCTGTGCAGCTGTACACTGTCTCTCCCACAAGGATCTCTAGGTACCTGAAAGACTATTAAATAATTAAGCCTGACAATACCCCTGTATTTCATTAGTTCCATTTCACAGGTGGATTAGCAGAGGTTAAGTGACTTGACCAAGGTCAGGATCAGACCTTATTCCTGTGAGGGAAGTCTGTTTGGGGGATGATTTGTACATGGGTGGATCAGCTGGTCCCGTGTCAGGTCTCTGTGACAACCTGGAGTCTGTGTATGGAGGCAGAGCCAAAGCCTGTGGCAGAGCGGGGAAGGAACTGAGGAATCCTGGCTCTGTTTTCTTAATTTATTTCCAAATGTCCAGGCCTAGGATAATCCATACTGAATGCGGTGACAGGACTGAAGGGTTTGATTTGCTGAAGCCACAGAATTATATAACCTGATGCCCAAGAGACCTGTAAGCATTTGTTTCATATCCACTGACATCTCCTGTCCAGTTGGCTCACCAAGTCATATTTTCATAAAGTTATTTTGCACCATCTGTATTGAAAATGGCAACCTGGACAATTACAATGGATTTTAAGTTTATTCTGTGAGAGAGTTTTAAAATAGGAAAAAATCCAGCAGTGAGCCAGGGGGAGGAAATACTGTATCTTTCTCAAGGCAAGTCAGGGTTCAATCCTGCAGGCAGCTGAAATGTGCCGAATTAGTCGGCTGCTGAGTGTTCAGCACCTTTTCAGAGATGCTCAGGACTTTGCAGAGTCAAAGCTCCGAGCTTTAAGGTTAAGCATGAACATTAATGAAATGTTATCTCTCTACCAGATGGAACTAAGTGACAAGTACTCTGGCTGTCAAGCGCAGAAAATTGTGAATCTGTCGCACATCCCCTGACAACAGTGAGGCGATCTTCTTAAAACTGACTTAGGCAATAGGAATTGCACTGCAATGGGGTATCTAATTCATGCGGTCAGAAAGCTGACCTTTGGTGGGAACTACTCGCCCCTATTTTTTGTTGTTTGTTTTTGTAGGATGCACCTAGCGTTCTTGTCAGCTGCCACCTTGAAAATAATCCACTTAAGAGGCTGTTTTTTTCAATGCTAAACCAGCTACAAGCTAAGGCTCAACTTGCATAAAAATTACATGTATACTTGAAATCTTTACAACTGATGTTTCCAGATAAGAGCAGATACTCCATTCTGATCAGCCTTTGGCTGAAAGGTGTAACCACTATGAGCCTTTCGTTGTCAATGAAACATCTTCCCTGTCTACCAGGATAGAACAAAAACATTATGTTGCCATACCAGAGTGCAGCAGAACTTTCCTGGAGCCTTAAGGGATTGCCTCATATTTTACAGACTAAAGTAACTGCTGATAAATGAGCAACATAATATTTTTTTTGTATGTGCGTACTCTACATGAATGATCGTGTAGTATTATCACTTCATCCACAACTGAAATACCTTCTTTATAGAATTGGAATGCGGAGCATAAGGGGAACATATAGGAGAACACTTACATATTTGAGGTGGGAACTGGAATGAAAAGTGGAGTTGAGAAAGTAAAACAAGCTTTCAAATTGATCTCAAAATCTGACTGCATCTCTTTGGTCTAACCTTGTAGCTGCAAGTTGATAAATAAAATGAGGTTGTCCAGAAGAAACTGAAGTTCCTCTGGAAGTTTGGCTTCTTCTGGTTTTCAGAATAAATCTACCTTTGCCATATAATTGACCTGATGTTTCAGTTCTCATCTGCTCTTGGAAAATGCTCTTGTCTATTCTTTCAAAGAAAGGCTCGTTTTATCATGAAGTTTAGATGAATGGTTGGAGTGCATTTTTTAAAATAAAATATTCATTATGAACAAACTGTGAACTTGTGAATATGCATGATTCCCCTTTAATCTGTTTTTTGAGAAACATTTCCTTAAAAAAAAGGCAAAAGTGGGTCTGCTCAAACTGACCAACAAGACTTCAGTATCAGTTGCTGAACAATCTGTGCACATGCTGCCTACAGGCATGATTCTTTTTCATGTAAAGGATTTTCTGAGTGACACTGAAGAAAACCACAAATGTGACTATGGACAATTCACAATGGACTGAAACTTGCTCTGAGTTGTTGTATCTCTAACAATGAAACCGTTTCCAACAAATGGATGTTACTTGGTTAAGAGAAAGAAGTCTTGAAAAAGACAACTGAAAAACTTGAGGATATACCAGAAAACTCCTATGATACCTGGAAAGCATATTAGTTAGTTTCCTTCTCTTAAAGCAGAAAGTGAAGTGGTCATTGGCTTAATGCTTGGACAAGCGCATTTAGGCAGTGACAGAGGGTCAGCTACACACTAGAGACATGAACATTTCTTCATCAGGTGGTTGCTGGGATGTTTTCAGAGATTGCTACCACTTAGAATAGTGGCAGCCTTGTGACATTCCCCTACTGCCATCCAGGGTGTCCACAAAGTTGTATGTAAATGTTGTGGTGTGACCCTTCTTGTTGTCCTCTCATCCAGGCAATGTTACCTCCTATATGTCCCTTTTGGGTGGCTAATCCTCTGTCTCAGTGGTAGATCTCCTCAGAATATTTGTGTGAGAAGTGTTTGTGAAGAAGGGGAAACCCTCCAAATTTCTTATCACACAAAACAACTCAGGGAGCCACAGAGGAAAGAGTCATGGTGTTTGCACAATGAAGTTTAAGTTGATAAATGTGTATGTCTTTCATGCTACTCAGGAACGGACTTGGGGGTGAGATATTGGGGAAACTTGTCTCAAGTTTTGTTCACCACATTGTTTAGCCAGGGTTGTTCTAGGTAGTTGTTATAACAAGGATGGCTTTCCAGGGACTTGGTTAAAACAAAAGAAGTGCTTTTCAGAAGGTTAAATTTCTGTTTGAGGTGGTCATGCCTTGGGGATGTTGACCTTTGAGATACTACAGTATTTTGAGGTCCATGGCTAGTAGATATACAGAAACACTTTTTGAGAGACTAGTGGAGAGCAGTTTATAATCCTCTTCCATAAATGATCACAGTATCACAGTATGTTTGGGATTGGAAGGGACCTCAAAAGATCATCCAGTCCAATCCCCCTGCTGGAGCAGGAACGCCTGGGTGAGGTCGCACAGGAACATGTCCAGGCGGGTTTTGAATGTCTCCAGAGAAGGAGACTCCACAACCTCCCTGGGCAGTCTGTTCCAGTGTCTGTTACCCTCACTGAGAAGAAGTTTTTTCTCAAATTTAAGTGGAATCTCTTGTGTTCCAGCTTGATCCCATTACCCCTTGTCCTATCATTGTTTGCCACCAAGAAGAGCCTGGCTCCATCCTTGTGGCACTCACCCTTTATATATTTATAAACATTAATAAGGTTGCCCCTCAGTCTCCTCTTCTCCAAACTAAAGAGACCCAGCTTTACATGTTACTTAATTCTTCTCCCCTAGCTTGTATTTTATTATATGACAAGGGTATGGTGCTTCCCTAGGTGCTGACCTGCTGGAAAAGATTTCTCACTTCTTTAGGCAGTTTCAGTTGAGGCACTGAGGAAGAGTGAAATATTCTGCTTATGCAATTGTTCCTGGTAATAAAACCTACGGTTCAAATGTATGCATTTACATTAATGAAAGAAGGTTGCATTGCAAGTAGTGGCAGTTTCTGCATTGGTCATAACTAACCGCAGTCCCAGTTCAGCAAGTTTTAATTGGTGAGACTTTAGCTTTCTCACAGGTGACTTCCAAACCCCGTCTCATTAATTTCAGTAGATGTTTATATGGTCAGGAGATACTGAGCTCTTGAGGTACAATCCTGAACAAAACAGTCTTCTAAATGTATAGCTTGCAGCTTAGGTAAGCACAGGGTAAGAGATAAGTGCTCTGGTGTGATAGGACCAGAGATATGTGAGAACAAAGATTTGTTTTCCTTTTCCACAGAAAATACATAATTTAAAAAAGACAACCAAATCAACTGACAAAGTCTGATTGTGGGCAGCATGAGTCAAGTCAATTATCTGGGAAATCAAAATGTTCCTTTGACTTTCAGGTGCTGGGCAGCCCTATCCCATTTCTGAAAGGCTCTGAAATCTCCCTGGGATTAAGTCCTTCACAGTTGAGGGGAAAACAGATGACAGGAGCAGGTCTCCATCCTGCTTGCCAGATTCAGGGTGTGCCTCTCATCCCCACCACGCCCATGTACTCTTGCCTTAAACTTCTGTGTCATGCTTGTGATGAAGTGGGTGTCAGAGCTGGGGGAGGCAAGGATGTGCTGAAAAGCCATGCATGTTTGTGAAGTAGATATTCAAGGGATAGAAATCTCAATTTAAATACTAAGGGAGAAGATGTCCTGAGCATGCTGTAACAAGGGGAGGAGGTTAGAGGAAAGGAAAAGTTTTACTTCCAGAGTTCATCCACTCTCTTCTCCAGATCATGACCAGGAGCCTTGCATTTGAAAGTTGTCAAGGACTGCTGAAGCTTCACGTTACTGGGTTTTTGAGATAGCTCCTGTTACTTAGTTTTGAAATGCAGCCAGTGCTGGGGTAGGTCGTGCAGTTGCAGAATGCACATCATTTTTGAGCAGAATATTGACTACGTGCTAGAGAAATCCAGGCAGAGTGGAAGCTGGCTTGGGCATCCGTGCTTGCATCTCTGGGCTCATGAAAGTGAAAAATGAAATATTTGACTATTGCAAACAGCTCCAACACAGTGATCTTCAAAAACGTGTTGCAGGAGCACTGCTTTGCTGCTGGTTGTGGGGAAAGGAGACTGCACTTCTGGAAGCACCCCATCCTTTCCTTCCTCTCCCACTTGCATATTGACGCAGCTTAACTCTCTCCGGCAGGTTTGGGAAGCACATAAGTTCAGAAAGGCTACCTGCCAACTTTCATTTTCATAGTTTAGTCGTTCATGGTTTTCTATGGAAGAAACACCCTGTTTGGTTAGGAGGTAAACTTATTTTGGCAGGGAGGTAAATTCACAATTCTCACTGTCAAATTATGGCTAAAAAGAAAGAGAAATCATTTTCGCATTCCAAGAATTAAACTCGTTAATGTATGTAGCATTACATTTTAGCAAAGTAATCACAGCTGAGCATCCAAAATGTTGCCTTGAATGCTTGAAAAATTTACTGAAAGTAGAAATGTAAAGGGCTCTGTAATGTCCTTTATAACAGAAGCTGCTAGTAATTCTCATATTGGGTCAGGAATTCAAGATGTTGAATTCTTGTATTTATATATAATAGATGCATGCATATGTATATGTGGGTATAGGAAAAAAAAATCTCATGATGAAAACTTTCAGTAGTTTTCCATATTTCAAGCCATACTGCTGCCTTAAATTGAGCATTTATATTATCCATTATCTGAAGTTCAGGCTTCTGAAGGGCGCATACATATACATAATGTAGTGATTCTATGATATAAATATAAAGACACACAGAAGTAATGTGTAGAGCTTTTTTATTTAAAAAAAAAAAGGAAAAAGAGTGGCATGGGGCAAAAACCCCAGCCCTTGGTTTCTATGCTGTTTTGGAATTCCTGTGTGACTCTTTACAAGTTCTTACACCGAAAAGAAGTCTCAGCTTTTAAGCCCTTTAGTCTTCAGAAGCAAGGCACTGAATATTGTATGGGTACTTTCTTGGCTTTAAATAAAAATGTGTAATAAGCAGTACACAAAAACTGGCAAATGTGAAGTTTTGTGAGGGCTCATTTCCAAGAGGGTTGCTCGATATCGTTGTTGGAGGAACATTCTCATTGATACTTGGTATTTTTGAACTTGAGGGGATCTGCCTAAAAACTGCTTTTGAGCAATTGTTTGAGTAGGGATATGTGAGAACTCCTTAGGTTGCTGTATTTATGTGTATATGTATGTGAATTATTTATCAGGGAAGTTGAGATGGATGCTTCATTCTTGTTTAGTGTAATTAAGCCCCTAATATTAATATATAATCAAACATATTGCTTAGGGGTTGACTCTTCTGATTCTCAGCCTGAAGATACTGTCTTTCTTTCCTTCTTTTATTATCATTAGTAGCTTAGACAGGCATGAAAAATCCAAGCTTAAATAAGAGATCTTTGTTTTTCTTGTATAGTTCAAAAGCAGTTAATTTTTAAGACCTCAAACTTGGCATGTGGCCACTCTCAGCTGGCAAATACACCCTTGCTATTTTTGCTGTGTGTGATTTTTAGTTCATCTGGAAGCTGCTGCCAAACAACTTTAGTCTAATTCTCCTGCCCCTTGCCTCTTCCTATTGCTCTCCAAGTGCTCTCATGTGCTTCCACCCAGTTAATGAACCATCTGTAAATTGAAGGAGTAGCTCAGTCCTTGATGTTTTTGCTGAATCTCCAGACTGTAATGGCAACTGTGGTGACTGGTGGCTCGCACAGCAACGACCAAGTCAGTCGGGCTGGCAGCACTGCACTCACCTTTGACCCACCCCGAGCAATCATCTCATGCACAGCGAAATCGTAGGCACTGCAAGGCGAGTCTGTTTCGGAGCCATGCTCCCCAGGTGTCAGGTGATTTACCTCTTCACCATTCCCCTCTGACACCTGTTGGTGATGGCAATTGCATCATTACAACCACATCATTTTGTCTGGCATTCAATCTGCAGCTTGGGAGAAGATTCTCGTAGCTTCAGGTGTGTGAAAGTAGGTGCTTGCATATTTTGTGAGTGGCAGGTGGGAGCTGTTCAGTGGGAAGGTTAGATGAGATGGTAATAGGGTGACAATCTTCATGTTAGTTAACAGAGGCAGGAAAATTTCTGTGGATTTTATTTTCTGTTTAAGTGCAGTTTAGGAAATGAAGGCAAATACCATATCAAATTTGAAAGCAAAGGGTGGGAATGAGCCATCCAGAGGTAGAGAGTAAATACAACAGTGTGGCTTGGGCAGTATGATCAAGTAGTTATTCTTCCAAAAAGTCCTCTCTTAAAGCAAAGAGTTTTGTGGTGTCTGTGGTGTTTTGTGTGTGGTTTTGTTTTTTTCTTTTTCTTTGAATTAGATCTAGCATAATGCTATAAACTCTCTGCTGGAAACTTTCTAAATTGAACTTCTGCAGAAGATGTAAAAGAACCTTGTAAATCTTCCATCTTTTCCCCTTGTTTGCCACCTTGATTACCGGTAACAGAGAAAATCTTCCGGGAAAAGATGCAGAGAAATACTGAACAATTTTTGTTCCATCTGTAGAAGGAAACAATGTCTCTCTCAAACACTTCAAATGGTATATCCCTCTCCTGCATCATCATGCTTATTATATATATATATATATATATGTAATGTTACAATAATATTTTGAAAATATAGTGTGTATCACAAACAAAATTTTTGGCTTCACCAGAAGGATTTTGAGCAATTTATTCATCACTGTGTGTGAATTGCTTATGTGTCCCTTTCCAGAACTGAGTGTTATCTGTGTATGGTCCACCCACACTTTCTGGCATGCTTGCCAATGCTTACCATCAAAGGTGACTGGAGGGCTGAAGTCCATTTGAGATGGAAATACTGTGTAGGTAAGAGAGACAATATCCAGGAGGAATAGAAAAGTAGCCATGGACTGACACTGTACATTTAAAAAAGAAAAAAAAAATATATATATTGGAACGGGGGAGTTGGATGTTAATATTATTGTTAATCCTTCAGGGCTGTAAAAACTCTACGCAGGACAGAGGAGTATGGAAATATGAGCATTTTCATGTTATGTATGGTAGATATTTCTTACAACCGCAGAAGGGTGAGTTTATGCTGAACTGGTAGTAGACTGAATTAAGGAGACAGCACTGAAGTGTAGCCATAACTTGCTGAGAATGACAAAGCTGAAACTGGTAACTGCAAATTAAACACACCAAGGTTTTTGATATGGTTTGGTTTAAGATAACAAGTGAGACATCTGCAGAAACTGATGTGAATTGTCTAGATTCCCAGACACTTTTTGCATCAGTGGACGTTTGGGAGTGTGTCTGCACATGAGATCTTTGCTGTGAGTGTCTGGCACAGCATGATCCTCAGAAGCCGTCTTCACTCCATCTGCTCTAGGGTCTTTGCTGATGTCATTAATTAAATGTGTGGTTTGAGTGTGGTTTTTTTGTGTGTGTTTTCCCTGCACCCCCCCCTCACCCCCCCAGTTTTAACAGGAGGATATGGAAAGGATGGAGTTTAGCCTTGCCATGTGTAAATTCTGAAGAGTGACTGCAAGTTCCTCAGTCCCTTCCCTGCATTCAAGGTGGAAGGTTATGAAAATGATGTGGGTTGCAGTATTGCTGAAGCTTGGTTGATACTTGTATCTCTAATCGTCTTCTCATTGGACCTGTGTTCAGTGGTTCCTTTGCTTCCCTAGCTCTTGGCAGAGGTGGTAATGAGCTGTTGCAGCTCAGTTCTGAGCAGGTGATAACAATGAGGATTGTTCAGGAAGAATGGGTGGGACCTTCTGCCTGCCTCAGCTTGTATGATATATGTCCTATACTATTATATGACCTAAAGGCTTTCTCCCAGTCTGGAGGAGAGGAATCGAGCCATTTGAAATCAGCTATGTAGTCAGCTACTTGCTTTTAGACATGCATGAGGCTGTGAATCTTTAGCTTCCCTGAACAGAAAATACAGACATAATATGAAAGAGAAAGGAAGCAAAGAAGTTCACAGCAGATCCATACATATAATATATGTTGTTTAGAAGATAATTTGTGTCCATTTCTTCTCATCTCGTGGTGGCAAAACAAAATCTTGATCAAAACCTACTGTGGCTGAAAAGTGACTAGAAAAGAGTAAAGAACTTTGGAGATCGGAAAATGGGCAGGATGGGGATGGAACAACCAAACAAGGACAGGCAGAGTGTTTTTGTCTTGGGACTTTTCTACTCTGCACTAAATTTCATATGGTCTGAGTAAGTTTGAATGAATTTTTAGTTAGGGTTGTTAAACTTGGCAGTGTGGGCTTCATGTTCAACAGGACAGATTTATGAACTTAACTCATGCAGGTGGTTAGACCTGTGTGCTGTTAGCTAGAAAGGAGCCAGTAACCTTGGTACGAATCCCTCTGCACCTGCTCAGTTGAAGTCATGATGTGATAAAAACCACAATACTACTGATCCCTGAAGGGACTGTAGCTCTCTAGGAAAAATGCATTATACTACTATATAAGGCATGCATTATCTTTACAGTTAGCTTAATTGATCATCTAGCACCCACATCTAACTGTAGATTTTACAGAGTCAAATATGGTTTTGGCCAGTCTTAAACACCTTTACAGTGCTAATAAGATCTAGGTTTCTAATTTGCCTTTTGTTGTTCTTCCTTCATTTTGCCTTAAGACTGTGTTGAAGCTCCTAGTATGAAAATTCGGGCAGATACATTTATAAATGTATTATGCCGGTGGCCTGAGCTTTAGGATTAGTGATGCCTCTTTGTGTGTGTGTGTGTAATTGCACAAGGTGAGCTATTCATTTGTTGGTATTTATAGGGCTTCTGTTTTTCCTTTATGTATTGTAATGTTGTAGTTCTTTAAAACATACAAACAATTATCATTTTTTCTGGTCTTATCTTTTACAGTGGATCTCTTCCTTGTGGATCAGAGAGATCTTTTTTTCCTTTCACTGTTAAAATTAACAGGTCTTTTCCACTTTAATGCACCATAAGTAAGCTGATAATACTCATATGAGGCTTTAGTATTTGGAAGCATTTTATATCTATTAAATCCCGCAAAATTCCAATCAAGTTAGTATTTTTTCCCACATTGTACAGATGAAGAAACACAGTCAAAGCAGTTAAGCTACTTGCCAAACCACACAGTGAGTTAAAGACAGAGACATGATTGGACTTTGTGGTTCCCAATCCATGTTCAGACTAGTGAAGTAGATTAAACCTCTGGGTTCTTTTTGTAATGTAATATCCAAAAACTCTCTTTGATTTCTTCATGTAGAGTGAAAATGTTATTGACAGAAAGACCATTAGATTTTTCTCAGCCTCGATGAGAACATGAATTTTTTTTTAGAACTGAAATTTTCATCAGAAAATTGTATGCTGACTTTTATACGTCATAAATGCCATATGGACTCCTAAATATGGAGAGAGAATAATTATGAGCCCCTTTGTACTGACTCACTTCTGATTTTTTTTTCTTTAACTGCATTTTAAGTATTCAAAAGCTGATTGCTAACATGGTGTATTGCTTCTGTTCTTAGATAATCTTAGCTAACTGAATACAGCCATGCAGTGCCTTATGATTAATTACATGTACAACAGGTGTTGATCTTGTTGGACCAAGATTATGAAGTTCTCTGCTATCCAGGTGGTCTGTTTTAATATAAAAAGACCAGTAGCATAATGAGAAAGAAATTGAACTAACGAGCTGGGGAGGGGGGGGGGGAAATACTTGAATGCATTAATCACCTTTAATAAGCTTAGCCAGCTCAGCACAGCTAATCAGCTGGGAAGTCCGTGCTTTGAAGAAGCATCAATTGTTGTATACCCAGTAGGGTAAATAAAAGATAAGCCAAGAGCGGTGGGAAGGTTGTTTGTACATCTAAAAGCTTTCAAGATTTTCCAAATATAAGGCACCTGGTATGATGGTTTTTAAAATTATATTAGTCAAAATGAAGAAGCAGTTACCTTTTGGTAATGAAGAGATATATTAATCAGATATCTCCAGATGCACTAGTGCCGCAATAATTATTGCAAAGTCTTGGTTATTTGCAATATATCTTGTTTTATTTTTCACACTTTGAAGGGAGAAATGGGCTTAACTTAAAGCCAGCTAATGACCCCTGTTCATCAACCCTAAGCTCAGACATTTGACACTAAGATTCTACTCATGTTTAAAATGATGTGCTGATAAGTCCCTTTCCTACAAAATATTCTCCATTTCACATACATCGTTTTTCTGTATTTCAAATTCTTTGATAGGGAATGAAACATCTGTCTAATGCTTAGTTATCAGCCCTTTTAGCATAGCATGTGTAATTTTTTTCTTTCCCTAAGACTGTTAATATATTTTCTTCTATTAACTCTTGATTTTGCAACTCTCACCCATATGGTAGTAGTAACTGTACTTGCACTGTTCATTTGTTGTAAGCTATTGGACAATTGCAGTGTACAGAGGCATAACAAATGCACAGAATCTCAAATTGTGGAATCCCCCTTTTCTTGAGAACTTCAACAGTACTTCTGTGTTGTTGATGTGAGGAAAAAAACTGCTTCTGGCATTTGCAGGTTGGGACTGTGCAGATTTCAATGATATTGCAATCTCTTTCATGCATATTCTCTCAGCTGCTTCTCCAAGGCTGGAAAGGCAGCACTCCTGATACCTGTTGCGCTCAGGTTATACAAGTGACTTTTCCCCTACAACTGCTTACAGACTCTGTGTTTTGTGCGGGTGTTGTGCTGTTTTTTTTTTTTTCTGTTGTGTATGTGGTGCTTGTTTTTGGTGTTTGGTGTTGTGGTTTTTTTTTTTTGTTTTTTTTTTTTTTTTTTTTTTTACTCCCAAGCCTGTGAGTTTTCTTTTAGCAATGGAGATACATGGTGAGTTTGGAGGGTTTTTCTCTCTATTCTGATCTTTTTCGTTATTGGTGAGAAAATAAGCTTTAACCTTTAGAGAGAGAGAGAAAGAGAAGTGGGGTGGGGGGGAAGAGGAAAACATTTTCCTTGCTCTCGCATAACTCTCAAAACAGCTGAACAGTTCTTCCACAGGCTTTCTGGATGAATTTACATTTTGGAGTGGGAAAGTAGTACTTAAGAGGAAGTCTGACCATACTTCAGAGCCATCACCTAAGCTGGAAATCCTGGTGTGCTGATATAAAGGCCATTCTGAAGGGTTTTCTGAATTAAAAATAAGACAGTATTTTTAGATACAGTACAATATGTCCAGTCTGATGCTTTGAGTCACCATGTAAGGTGCTGTCTAAAGCGTAACTGCAGCTGTGCAGAGGCACTTGGTCACAGCGAGTCACTTGCAAGCTTACCTGGGATCTTGATTTAACTTTTCCAGTATGGTGCAAATTTAACTGTGCCTGTGATCACATTACAGCAAAAGCAATTAATATGTTTTATTCCCACAACTTTCATTTGATTTGTAACAGTGGTTATATCAAACTTGAGATGTGTCTGTATGAGCAACTCAGCACAGATGAACCAGGACGTTGATGTTGTAGCTGGGTGCCTGGGCACAACCCTCCTATAATTAGCATGATCTGTTCTAATTTGGGGGTAGGTAAAACCTAAATATTGGCAGCATGTGGGCACATTCAGTAGCCATTTTTTACATAAAACTCCTGGGGTTTTCACAGCTGCCTGGCACAACTTGGCATGACCCATGCTGAACTGACTGAGGAGGTGATCTCACCCTCATCGTATTTTCATGTTGAGGTTCCTCATTCTCCAGTAATGTTGTGATCCAATTGAGGCTGTCACATATTCTTTAACATGTTCAGACAAACATGCTCATATTTTGCATGCCAGGCCAAGATGCACAGCCAGGATGCTGGAGGGGAAGGAAAGTCTACAGAAGTTGGATGTTCACTGAAATGACCATGCTGTTGTTCAATCAAAATGGAGTCCTCGCAAGGCTCCCCCTACTCAGCATTTAGTAGTTTCTGCAGTGGTGTGGCACAGTCCCAAGTCTGCAGGAAGCTGGGTTGTCTCATTTGGGGCTCTCAACCTGAAGACTTCACCTAAGGTGAGAGAGAAACTGGGAGTAAATATGTGAGGGGCAGTCCCACATATGTGTTAGTGCATCTGTGTCAATGACCCTGCAAGGAATTACCTCGATGTGGTGACTGCAGATGTTGCCTTCTTCAATTAGAAGAATTGGACTGTGTCTAAGTTGCTGATAAATGTTGAGTCTGAAAATGGGATATCACCATCAAAGATCTTGATTCATAATTATGTTTCTTGAGGCTGGAGTACAGCAATTCACTTTCCTGCTTTGGGAGTGGGAAGGTAGTGGGAACAGCTGCTTTCCTCTTCCCTGCTCCTGTCCCAAAGGCTACACACTCTCAAGAATTCTGGGTGCTTTCAGAAAGACATGCAATCTGCATGCTTGCTGTTATTAATGATACTGGGATCAAATTTTCCTGTTTCCCTAAAATAGGAGAACTTGTCTCTTACGTCATCTCACAATGCATCTATTAAAACTGAAACTTGTGTTGATATCTCCTACCAGACTGTAGCATTGCTTTATAGTCCTACGTTTGCTTGTACCCTGGTCAGGTAGCACAGAACAGAGGCTAATAAGAAGCACACAGATAAAACTTCTTTCAGAAATCTCAGGCTAAATCTCAGGTTCAACCCTTATGAAGGATTTTGGCTCCAAGACTTGACCCTGGTTGGGCTAAACCAAGAGAAGTTATCCATTCAGCACTTTCCCAGAAGATGTAGGATGCTGCTGTATATTTTAAAACTTGATAGTGCACTGTAAAATAAGACAAGAAATTGGTACGGTTAGTTTTAGTAATCAAATAGTATTACTACAAATTCTACAAAATAATTTCCCCTATCATTCAGGGAATTTGTTCAGTGACACAATAAAATTGAGGTTTGGTTGTTCCAAATGATAGTCACTGGAGGTGGGGAAGAGGTGGATGGGATGGAGTAAAACCTATCACCCTTACCCTCAGAAGTCTCCCTCTGCATTTATGGGTATAGATTTACCTCATATTTCCCTGGGCAATGCTATAATACTGTTGTACATTAAGGGACCCGACCTTAAGCTACCTCCCTCACAGATGACTTTGCTTTCTGGAAGCTCACAGTGCTTGTGAGCATATGTGCGTGCTGTCAAAGCATGATTTCAAGAGAGAAAATAAGGTTCTAATGATAATTTGGGTTTTGGCTCCACTCAGATTATTTCAGTAGTGAATAGTTTTTTATACCTGATTCTCATTTTTTTTTTTTAATGCCCTTTTAGATAATTAATTTGTCATCTTTATTCTACAGACTAAATGAACAATTTTGAGAGCTGGCAGTTATTTTGATTTTGCAGCATATTATAAATCTGTTTTTCTTCCTCATGTCCTGCCAAACCTGAAAGGCCTGCAGCTCAGTCAACATATAAATGAATAAAACAGATTGCTGAAAACTTTCTTGATCATCTGTACTACTTTCAGAATTGTCAGAGGTCAAACTGACCGTGTCTTCGCAAAGGAAGTTAAATAGTAAAACTTTCTTTAGTCATACAAATAAAAGAGAACAAGGAACGAGGAAGTGAGGTTGATCAGCAGTGATGCAATCAAACTTTGTAGTCTCCTAATAATTAAGTTGATACTCTGCCTCTAGTTTTTATTTAAAGACGATAATTTGAAGTGTGAAGTTGAAACCAAGATGTCTAATGAGAGTGAATGCATAGAGTGAAAACTGGCACACCTGAGATGGAAGCACGACTGAAGAATTTAATGAACTCAAGATGCAGGTAGCAGATAGTCTGCATTCCAAAAAAAGTTGAAAAATCTGGCAGTGTACAGTGGAATTCCACCAGCAGGATTTTTAATGCATTTGTCAAGCTGATGTTGTGACTGTGGAATAGCAAATGTATTATCCACAGACATAAGGAAATGTGGAAAAATTATCCAGGCAACTACAAACTTGTTAGTCTAGCCGAAGAAGTATGTAACTCTTTGGAACAAATTATGAGGGAAACTATTATTAGACAAGACAGTAAGTGGAGAATGTGATAAAAATGTAGTGTAGTTCTAACCAAAGATGAAAATGCAAAGCTAATCCTATAGTGTTTCTTGATGTGATAACTGATCTTTTAGGCAAGCCAATTCTGCTAGATCTAACATATTTGTTTTTCAGGGAAGCATTTAGTGCAGCACTATGTAGGAAAATATTAGCTGAGAAGGTAGGGTTTAGTATTGTAAAGCAGGCAGGAAACTAATGAAGGGAAGAAAACATCATTGTTGGTTCCAGGGAAATGAATAGCAGACAATTTCAAGCATCGCAGGGGAAAAACAAAGTCAGTGTGCCAATGAGATAGGTTGCTGTCAACAATGTTGGAGGCAGAGATGCATGAAGCATTGTAATACCTGGGACAGCCTAGGTTTTGAATGGCCAGGAATTTAATATTGTGTGGTACAAAGGGTAAGGTCATGACTCTGGGAACACGAGCATCAGTTCTTGTTGTAAACTGTGAGCTTATCAACCAGAAACTGAGTAAGAGAAGTAGTAATAGTTGTGCTGTCAGGGTATCCAACAACAACTGCAGGGCATAGCAGTTGAACAGAGGATCATTGTGAGCTACCTTATGATCTGACCACGAAAAAGGCAAACAGAGTGCAGGCAATTATTTACAGTAGATGTGTGAGCTCTTAATGCTTGTAAATAAGGCTTTGTATACACAAAATAAGATGTAACTTTTAGTCACCCATATTGAACAGAGAATGGTTTACTGGAGCAGCTTCAAAGAAAGGTTAGCATAGAGGACTGGGAAAATGGAGAGTCTGTTTTATGAGTGGAGCTGAAAAAAGCTTGGCTCTTTCAGTAAAATGAAGGTAGAGAAGGGGCATAATTGCTGTCTATAGACAAAACATGTGGGGAAAAACGTTAATCCAAAGAACAGTTGTTGGTAGCAAAGCAAAACATGAAGTTGGTCGTGAATATAGTTGAGATGGAAATCAAAGATTTCTTAATCATCAACAAAACTGTGAAGTTCTGGAAAACTTTCCTGAAAGTACAACAATGACACATTTTTCAAGATGCAGTAAGACAAGTCTGTGAGCAAGATTTCATGTCACAGTTGTCCAGTTGTGAAGGCTTGTATTTGATGTTCCTGCCATTCCTATGCTCAAAGCCGCTGTTATGCTTCTACCATGAAACTGGTCCCCAGCCTCCTTTCAGGTGTAGCCCCAGCATACTCTAAAAGAATTGCTGGTTGCAGTTATGACTGTAGAAACATATCCTTTACCAATGTTTTATTACTATAAAGTACAGCTGAATGTCCATTGACTAGAATAATAGCCGAAGTTGCATAAAACTAATTTTCTAAGACACAAAACCAAAAATGGTCTTGTTTTGGAAGTGCATTAAATAAGGTGCAGATCTGTAAATACAGGCTAAGATGTAGGTGAATTTAAATTAAGATTTGAAAAACTTCTTTTTAAGAAAACAACCAACCAAACAACAAACCCCCACAAGCTCATATTGTAGGCTGGTACATACTAGCAGGCTGAAATCCATAATGGAGTTATATCAGTTCTGTTGTTCTAAGCTGATTGGTATGGCAACCTATGGATGAAATTGTCCAAAAGGAGTGTTCTTAGATCTTTGTTTCCATATCTATTGACACTTGCTGCTAAATTTCACTGGGCCGACAAATTCAAGAGGTTTGTGGTCGTCTGTTTCAAAATGTTTTGGTCCCCAAGGTGCAACATTTTTACTAGATGATCTTATTTTCAAAGAACATAAAACATCTGCTTCGTGCTTAATCATATCTTCTGTGATGGTTTAACAAGTTGAATTAGACTTTTATTTTGTACCAGTGTGGTCTACAGGCTGTTCTAGAGCAGATTCACAGCAAATCCGCTGTCCTTCAACATCAGTGTTGTTTACAAGACTCACCTGAAAATTTGGAGCCCAGAATCCCAGATGTGGCCCATGAAATACATTTTATGACACCGATAGAGCCGCACTGGCTTCCCGTTACTCCCAACTGGCCATGATTTGGAGGTCTGGGGCAAGACCAGCGGATCTGCATTGTGCAAAGGCGATTCCTCAATTCCAGCAGCAGCAGCCGCGATAATTCCCAGCACGGCCGTTGGGGCTGGGCCGGGCTGAGCCCTCCCTCCCTGGCGTCACGGCGTTTTTCCATCCCCAAATAGGTGATGAGTAATTACTTGGTCTTGATTTATTATTCAGACCATGGTAGTTCTGTTACAAAGTAAACATTTTTGTTGGCTGTGTCCTGATGCAAAGACCGTTTCACAACCACCTCTTATTTTAGGTTTTAATTGCTTCTCTTTGCTGTCAAGTGATGGCCCCCTCCCCCATGCCCCCAGCCCTCCGCCCCTCTCCCCCCCTTCACGGCAATGGGTTTTTTCCTGTTCCCACACTGCTAATGCGATGAGCAACAGTTGCAATATCACGGGGCCTTCTCTGAAGGAGAATTAAAAAAACAAAAACAAAAAACCTTCTACCACCACCTTGTTTGCTTTTTAGAGCTCACCTGCCTTTTCAGTAGGGGCTGTGTTAATCCTTGTACTGTGAAGGGAAACTCCTATGTAAATCAAACCAGTGGCCCATGCTCTCCTCCTTGCCCCCTCCAGCTCCTCTATATTAAGTGATTGTTTTCTTCCCTTAAAAATGACAAATGATGGGTTGCTTTACTCTCAGCTTTCCATATATTTTCTTTTACAGCCATGGATTCTGGGGTTGATTCTTTGTTGACATGTTTGGTTGATATTCACCCCCCAATATATTAAAAATAAATTATGCATTAATGTTAATATTTAGTTTCTATTCTCTCATACTGTACCGTACATATTTTGAATTTATTTTCCACCAAGATGCTCAGAATAAACCAAGACATTTCTAGATTAGAAGATGCAAAAAAATGCAACTCAAGCCAGAGCAGAATGGGGTTTTTTGTGTGTTGTTTTTGTTGTTGTGTGTTGTGTTGTTTTTTGTTTTGGTTTGGTTTGGGTTTTTGTGCTGCATAGCCTTTTCTGGTTCAGCCTGCACTCCAAGGTTAGATTTTGATGTCAATGATTAGTATTTCTAATCGGTTGAACAAGGACAATGTCCCTTCTGCTGTGCAGAGGACACAAAGGCCCAGGCACTGATTCTGATCACCCACACAGCATTTTGGCTCTGCTGGGCCCTTTCCCCTGTGGCTGTAAATCAGGGAAAATTCCTCCCATTTGAGTGAGAATGGTTAGAGATTTAGAGCTGCAGCCATAGGGGAGCTTGGGCTCCCCAAGGTGGGTTAAACAGAGCGTGGTGCAGGACGAAGACGTATACACTTCCACCATGGGCTCTGCTCTTTGCTGTGGTTGGGGGCTCTGGTGGTCTCCCTTTGGTGCTGGCTCAGCAGCTGCGGATTTGCTTCTTTGGGGGAAATAACTTTGGATTTCCACCTGTAAATCAGATTCCAGGGCTTTGTTCTGCCCTGACAAGGTGAACTTTGGCAGCCCGTGCCTGCTTGGCTCCTGGCACCATCTGAGGGGCAGAAGCTGAGGGCCCAGTCCAACTTTCTTTGGTTTCAGTGGGAGTTTGCCGTTCTTCTGTGCCCCCAGGATGGATCCGTGAAGTGGCTGTACAGGTTCAGGCTTCACTTCTTTTATTTTTCCTGAAACAGTAAGTTAATTTACATGAGATGTGCACCCTGGCAAATGCCATCTCCTAGCTATTGTTTCAGCTAAGCAGCTGTCATTTGCGTAACATTATGCATCCTTCATTGTACCATGCTGATTTTTTGAGGGGCAATTTTTCTACAATGAGCACTGCGGCTTCTAACAGAAACCTCTTTATGGCGTTGGCCCCGGGGAGCTGCAAGCCCTGCCAAAGCAAACAAAGGCTTATTGCTCCAACTGGGCATGTCTGTGCCTTTAATACAGCGTGAAGTTCACAGAACACTGCATCCAATCTGCACATAGTTAACACCTGGTCCAATGCCTTCTGGCAATTAATCAAGATATCAATCAGTGATGACAAAAATTAATAAATAACCCATGCTTGCATATTGCACGTTCTCAGAATGGGAGAATTTGCATTGACACTTACAGTCCATTTACATTTTTTGACTGCATTTTTAGCGTGTGATACTGTACAATGCAGTAACTATTGATGCATATAAATAAATGGTACCTTGAGCACTTATGAAAGAGTACGAAAAGCCACATTAGTCTATCTCAGTAGAAAAAGCTTTGACCTTGTAGAATTACAGCCCTCAACTTTGATGTAGGGCTGTGGAACTTCTCTACTGCTAGCAAATACATCAATGGGGTTAGGCTAACTTTGTTTTCTTTCAAAAGTAGCGGGTGGTTTTGGGTTGAGCATGGCTTATTCATATCTTGCTAATTAATGGGAATGTTTTCCTATACCTTAAGCCAAATTTCACTGTTACACCTTTGTTAACTCTGAGCAAGTACCCAAACTTCTCCCCTTTTGAAGTAACTTGGAAGTTAACCACAACTTCAAAGGAAGGAAGATCATAGAATCATAGAGTAGTTTGGGTTGGTTGAGACCTTCAAAGGTCATGTAGTCCAACCCCCCTGCAATGAGCAGGGATATTTTCAACCAGATCAGGTTGCTCAGAGCCCCATCCAGTCTGGCCATGAATGTCTCCAGGGAAGGGACATCTCCCACCTCTCTGGGCAACCCATTTCAGTGTTTTACCACCCTCATTGTAAAAAAATTTCTTCCTTGTGTCTAGTCTGAGTTGTCTTCTCTTCTAGTTTAAACCTATTACCACCTGTTGTATCATAATAGGCTCTACTAAAAAGTCTGTCCTCATCTTTGTTATAGGCCCCTTTTAAGCACTGGAAGGCTGCAATGAAGTTCACACAGGCCCAAGTGTCAGGCTTGTCCAGGTCCCTCTGGATGGCATCCCATCCCTCAGGTGTGTCAACTGCAGCATTCAGCTTGCTGTTATCTGCAGACTTGTACAGGATGCACTCGATCACATTGTCTGTGTCAATGTAGATATTAAATAGTACTGGTCTCAGTACAGATCCCTGAGGAACACCACTTACCACTGGTGCCCATCCAGACATCAAGCTATTGACCACTATCCTTTGGATGCAACCATCCAGCCAGTTCCTCATCTACTGAACAGTCCACCCATTAAATCTATATATCTCCAATTCACAGAAGAATTCATAAAAGTACTCTGGACCACGTTTAGGTTACAAATGGTAGTTCGCTATGGCTGTCCAAGAGAGACCTCAGCTGTACAGACCTAGCTGCTGCTTTTAGGTCAAGGTTGAAGGTCATTAGTTGTGCAAGGGTATGAGGTTTCCTGTACTTTCACAGCATGTTTCTGTCCTACCTGCTCTGTGAATGAACAGCACTCTACTTGGGTGTCAACTAGAGTAATTAAGCCCAGTGGCAAATGCCAAGGCTTCAAATGAGAGGGTCACACATGGCCAGGTAGAGCCACGAGCAGGTAAAGTGGAGCCGTACCCTGTTCTGACCTACTGTGCAGCCCTGCTCTATCTTAAGTAATGTTCGGGCAGTTGTACCAGACTGGGCACTAACTTTCTGTAGTGGGTAAATAGGGCCTTGGAAATAGTAGTTTTGGCGGTCTCAGAGTAAGCGTCAAAATTGTGCTGGGACCTGTTAGAGCTGGGTAAATGTAGTAGTTTTGCAATGGTCTGGCACATGAAATGAGAATGTATTTCTGCCACCTGAACCCAAACCCTGGTATCTCTAAAAGGTAACTTCTGAAATACTTCTGTTTTGGCTCTTGAATTATTTGGAGTATAACAGTTCCTATGAACTTCATGATTTAAATACATTCCAGAACAAGGAGACAAGAACACTTAAACTAGCTTAGTAGAAAGGCATTTAACATAAAAAGAGTAATAAAAATACATCACCTGTCACATATGATCTTTATATGACCTTAGCCACAGAACAATAAATATTACATAACCACACTAAAAGCAGGTTTTAACATCATATATTTATATTTAATAAGTCGTGATTTTCTTTCCTTCAAGATGCAATTTTGATGAGACACTTTAAGTGTGATCTAAAGGCAAGAACTTTGTGACTGGTTATGTAATGCTTCTAGCCGGGCATCATTTAAAGACTGTTTGAATGAAAACATATTCACTTTGTTTCACTGTGTCCCTTACCAATCTGACAGCAGTAACTATATAGTTCTTTTTTATACAGTTTCTTGTTTCCTACCTTCTATTGTGTTTGACTGTTAGGTGTATAAAATTGAACTTGCCGGATACTGCCTAGGACAAGTGATCAGTTGCTACCCCCAAATATCAGTTTAACTGTTAGATTTGCCCTTGTAGTATATAAAAGAAGAATTATTGCAAGCTGGTTAGACCCTAATTGTTCCTTTAAAATTAATTACGTGAGATTCAGATTGCAATGTAAAAATGCAACAAAAGGAATATCCAGCTTTAAACTGACTCTTAACTATATTAGAAAGCCAAATATGAAAACTGTAATTATTTTTTATTGGAGGAAAGCTCGGATTTTTTTTTTTTTTTCATGTGCTATTCTGCCTTACTATGTTTTTTGGGGGCTGTACCTATTCAGGACAGGTTTGTCTAATGAAAAAGCTGATAATGTTTTATGTAAAAATATAAGTAAAATATTAAAAATATGGAAACAAATTAAAACTTTTCTTTTTCTTGACTCACATATCTTCAAGTTTTCAAGAGTTTCATACTGGTCACTTTTAGATGTGTATGTTTTCTATGATCCAACCCTTAGATGATGCCCATAAATATGTAAAATACAATCGGTTCATTAATCCAGCTCAAGAGAAGACCAGGTTTGCCCCTTCTTCCCCCAACAAGTTATAACTATTCTGTGCATTCAGCCTTTAGGCACTAGTCAGCTGAAATGCAAAAAAATATTTAATAACAGGAGTTCAGTAGTCTGCAGATCTCTGATGTCTGAGATGACTTCAACTCTCACGATGAGCTACACTTAACTTGAGAAATATGATTTGATTCCACTTCAAAAGTATACTGAAATCTTTGATATATGGTCTGTGGTCTGTTAAGCTTGATCTTAGCCTGACCTTTTAAAGGAAGAAAAGCTTTGTTTCTTTTTTAAAAACACAACCAAACAAAATACAGATATCTCTATGTGGGATCCAGTAGTTGCAGGTTCAAAAAAGAAAAGCATTTAAAAGTGTGTTTTACTGAAGTGCTTCAATTGTCTCATTGACTTCACAGCCTAGATATTAATTTCTTGCCTGTTGGAAAACATTGCTCTCAAACTTGCTCCTTGCATTGGAATTCTCTGATTGACTTTGGAGGATCAGTTACTTGAACAAGCCCTCTGAACTACACTTTCTAGAGGGGCTCAAATATAATAAACCTCAATGTGACTGAATTTAAACTCTTAGCCATTTAATGCACTCAAGTGCAAAGAAAGGAGCAGTAGCTATGCCAGATGGTGTAAGCACTCTAGAAAGACTGATGGGGATAAAACATACTCAGTGTATAGACTAGGTGATCAATAAGGTGTTGTGTGTTCACTAAGGTGTGTTTTGTAATATACTAACGATTTCTTCATTTATCTTTAAAAGAATAAGGCTCTGAAGGACTGGAAGAGATCTTGATTTAATCTCTGAATTCAGTTTCCTATTTTATTGGTACCCATATCTCTAATTATCATACTTAAAGTGAAAAGCCCTTCCTTTTCCTCATGCTTTGTACTGATGGACCATCACACCTGGTGGATAGAGACCTTGCTTCAACTCTTGAGTTTACATTAATTTATGACAAGTTCACACCCAGTTGTCATTTGCCAGCTTTTTCATTTGACTAATTAACACTTCTTCCTCTGTGATGCTTTTCCCCGTGATCCATCTGTAAAGAGCAATCGTAACCCTTTTAGCCATTGTTGTGATAGGTTCACCACACCATCCTGTTTCAGTGTCCTGCACAGCCAAGGCTTCACTCCTTGGCCATTCGTGCAGTTGCTTTTTAAAGCTTTTCCAGTGAACAGAGATTGAGAGAGAGTAAAAGGAAACACAATTGCATAGGCCCTCTTCTCTGCTTATCTCCTTTATCCTGGATGGCTGTAAAAGGATGAGTGAAGGGAGTCATCTGGTTAGAAGAATTATTATGTGGTATGAAGGTCATTGCAGAGATTGTAATTACAAGGAAATGGGAGATTTGATCATCAGCTGTGTAGTTATGGTTGGGCATGGGATGAATTCAAAACCTCTTGGTAATTCTTAGTTGGGTAAAAAGTAATTGATAAGAGCTGAGAAGAAACCTTTGGACATTGTATATGTTGTCACTAGTGGAGGGAGAGTTTTTCAGGGAGTTCTGAATGCTTCAACAGAAGGCCTTTCTGACAGTTTTCTCTGGATGTTCTCCAATGTTACGTGGTGCAGGGAGGCCAAGGTAATCTGAGGTTCTCCAAAGTGTAGCTAAATTTTCGTGTTAGAACAGAGAAGGTTAAGCTTATTTAGGCATATTTAGACATCTTGAGGAAGGGAGAACATTGCAGGAGTGATGGGTGATGCATCAATCAAAATGGAACCATACTTCATGGCATACAGAAAAAAGTCTTTCAGAGTAATAATTAATCTTGAGAAACTGATGGAAAATAAGGAACTCACAAATCGAAGACATCTGCTGAAGATGCTGGTAAAGCAAAGAAGTACAATAGAGGGTGGGATACAAATTGTAATTGAATTAAGGGGGAAAAGGGATGTGGCAATACGTTATGTAAAGTCAATGGCATGTGAGGTTAAGTTAAAGTAAGTAAAAACCGGTCATGGCTAGAGAGGTTGGGAAGCAAAGTTGCTCTTGATGGTCCTCTACAAAGTTTAATAAGAGGCAAGCTTTTGACAGAAAACTCTATGGATTGTATGTGAACAAAATTGTAACTGAGACCTTTGCATATAGGCTTACTTTCTTATTTGCTGGACACCTACTAGGTAAAGTAAGGCTACAAAATCCAACACAGTTGATCCAGCATAGTTGAACAGTAGGATATTTTATCTGCTGCTGTACAGAGTATGTAAAACTGCATGAGGATTTAGTTTATGGAAGCAGTTTCTTGACATTATATATGTGTGGTTTTTAAAGCAGCACATCTCAATGAACCTACATGTCTGTTCACTCAGTTTTATGGGAAACACAGAAGTTTAGTCAAAGTGACAATAACTGAACAAGAACAGAACTCTTTTGAATTACCTTCAGTATATAAAGGCAAAATAGGGAGAATGTCATAGTGATGCAAGAATAGTTGAAAACTTTACCAGTTAACTGGAGTAGTTAAGCCAAAACTTTACCTTAAAAGTGAATAAAATCCTTTTAGGTACTGTGAAAAATCCTTTAAAACATGTTTCAGACAACATGTATATTATTTTCTTGGCTTCAAGGTCAGCTAGGAGAGAGAAAGCAAAGAATTGTGTTTGAGACCTTATTTCATCATGGCTAAGCAGTAGAAGAAAGGTTTCTCAAGTTTGATTTAGTTCCTGTGTTACTTAACATGCTAGTGGTCTGCAATGTGTGTTGGGTAAGGGGGGAGGTAGAAGCATTTCCTAGCTGATGCAAATGTGGTGAGTACATTCTTAAGTGAAGTGCTGAGGTGGGGAAGGTGAGCAGCAATGTTTACACATAGAATTCTCTGCAATTTTTCTGCTTTGCACTCAAATCTTAAAGGAGATTCTGCAGAACAAAACTGAGTTTTCTCCTAATACCTACTGAGGTGAAACACAGTACTTGCTTGTGGAAGGCTTGTATCATGTTGTCGTTGGTGGTGGTTTTTTTGTGTTGTGTTGTGTTTTGTTTGTTTGTTTTGTTGTTCTTGTTTTTGTGTTTTGTCTTTGTGTATGTGTGTGCTATATTCGTTGCTTAGAATCCTGTTTATTTTCTTTAGCTAGAAATATCACTTAAAATATTTTTGTATTCTACTGGACCAGGAGTTCCTAAGTAAATTAAAAATACATATGTAATCCAAATTGTACAGGGATTTATTCTTCCACCAGTAAAGCTGAGGCAAAATTTCCTTCAGTCATAAAGAGCAACAGGTTCAAGACCTTTTATTAGTCACCTTTTAACTCAATTGATGTGGTTAGAAATTGTATGAATGCTTTTCTTTTTCTTTGAAACAAGTAACAAAAGCTGAATTAGGCTGCAGTGATGAAATCTGAATCATTTCCTCCTCAGACTAAACTTGCTAAACGGGTACAATCTGGAGAATGATGTAATAAGGAAAAAACCTGTTGTCTGTGTCTTGATACTGTTCTTGAAAAAAATCATTGCTACGTAATACAAATATAGTCATCACCTTTTATATCCTTTCACCATTGCTGATATTGGAGCCCTTCCAAATAAGTAGCATTCCAAAATTGGCTAAAGCCCTTCTCATAGTTTTACCTACTTAATTATAGGTTAACACTGGCGTTTTTTTTCTTTTCCCTTCTGGTTTTAGGTAAAGCAATAGATTTTAAGATTGCTGGAACAATCTGTATAACAATATTTTCATTAATTGCTGTCATAGAAATACCTATCTGTAATGCATTTTCAGATTGACTTAGAGCTCCATAAGGTCTTGGCTAGACTTCCTTTATTCACATAGCTCTAGAATTTTACTGCTAAAATAAGAAACTGAGGAACTTGAATTATTCATGGGAGACTCCATTTAGGACTCACAGCTAAAACACACAGGAGTGTTAAAGTTCAGAGGTGGCCTTTTTTTTTTTTTTTTTTTTAATAAAAGACAAAACAAATTGAACCAGCTGGGTAACCTGTGGTAAGCTATAAATCATAGATGTCTTTGACAAAGATGATAGAGATGAGCCAATGTTGTATAAACTGAACACTCAAGTTCTTTAATTGCCTGGCACAAATACTTTCCCAGAAATGTAATCAGCTTAAGGAATGCATTCTTTATTTTTGTTCAGCAGTTCTACCATTGTTGCCAAACTTATTTATTAGAAAATGGAGAAAGCTTGGGGCAAGATAACTTACATTATTTTAAAACATGAACCCAAAATGAAAATCTTCTATAAGACTTACATAATGACAATTTACCTTTATTATTTGAGTTTGCTGTGTAACACCGGCCTTACGCTGGAATCACATTGCAGAAGTGATGGATTGCTGCAAAAGAGGAAAGGTAGTCTCCTGCATTTAGAGCTCAGCAGCAGGGGTCAGGAGATGCTAGTTCTGTTTCGTATCCTGCCTCTGATTTGATATATCACCATGGGAAAGTTTTTGAAAAAGACACTGGCCTTGATCCTGAAATAGGTGCTTTATGGGTAATCCTCTGAACAAACACTGCTTCTGTGCTGTTCCGACTCTAACAGAGGCTCCTATTCAAATGGAGTTCATTGGATGAGCAGGGCGATGGTGAAGATACCCTCTTTGCACAGATGGAGGGAAAAACCTTAATACTTCCTTATGTAGCAGGGGAATTCATTTTAGAGTGTTCTGAGCTCTCGAATGTTAGAGGCTTATAAAGTGACAATAATAGATTTTAACTGAAGAGCAATCTCTGGTGTTGGAAATGTGAATAGAACTTTTCAAGGTACACAAAATGCTGTGTAGGGATTTCTTATGCAAAATCTTCACAGGGAAAGATTACTTGAGTATAAGGAATTGTAGGTAGCTGGGATATTGTACAGAAGCAGGAGCGTACAAAACAGAAATGGATGAGCAATTACAAGAGATAAAATAATGGGAATGGGGACACTCTTGTGGGAAATGGTCAAGTGTCCACCTTGGTGACAATGGAGAAACAGCTGCTTGTTACTTAAAGACAAACAGACTGGATTTCTTTTCTTTTTTTTTTTTTTTTTTTTTTTGGTGAATCCAGGACTCAATTTGGCATCACAGTGTAACTCTTTTCTATGATTTTTTCTTATTGAATGCTCCATGTCTTGCAAAGATAAAGAGGGTTTTAACTGAAGAAGAATTGCATGCTAGAGCTTACGATCAAGTCATTTGAATAGATGCAGAACTGAAACATAAGAGCTTATTTTAAGACATACTTTGTTTGCTGTGTTATGAGAGTATTATCTGAAGGTGCTTTACCTCCTTGAAAGCTTAATTTGTTCTAGCAACAGGTTCATGCAGTATTAATAGATGCTTTGTGTCTATCAGGATCATATAGTTGAACATTCAGCTAAATCCATGTAACTGCTTCATACAACAGATAATAATTCTGCTCATTTAGTCATGAATATCACATCTGCAAAGTCCTTCTCAGGAAAGGGTGATCAGTTAATTTGAATTTCGACATGATGCAAGCTGTCAGGTGTCACTGTAATAATTACATTCGTCATTTGACTAGTATGCTACTGGTACCACTGAAGGAGTTGTTATATTGGAGGACATCTTTCAGAGAAATATGAGCTATTGCAATTCTAAGCTGTTCTAGTGGTTTAAAACTGGCACTGCTTTCTGAGAATGAAGTGTTCTGGCACTTATAGGGCAAGAGAAGTGGAAGTTTTTGAAGTGGCTTTTCGTGCCAATGAAAAGTTGAAAATACTAATTTTTAGGAATTTATGGAGGGAAAGAGGTTGAGGAAGGAATAAAACCAGGGTAGAATCACATCTTTTCTTCTTGCTCCCAGTGCCTGTGAAGACCAAACAGCCCAGTGACTAGGGCATGGACTCCAGATTTAAGGTACTTTGGTAAATTCCGTTATGGGTAAGAGTCAATACGGGAATTTGAAACTTTATATTTTCACTGACACCCTAAGCTTCAGGCTATGGGGTACTTGGGGCATTCTGGTACAGAACTGAATTGTTCACTGTGTATTTCAGAAAAACATATAAAATCAATTGCTGAGTGACTTGATGGTATATTAGCAAAGACAATTTTGTTTTGTAATGTGTTTTAGAATATCTTAATAATGGGTTTGGAGGCTTTTACATAATCTTCTCTGGTCCATTTTCTAGAGGGGGCAAAAAAAAAGTGAAAAGTATTGTTATCGTTACTGCTGTGTTTCCCATGGCCCCAAAACCCAGCTAATGACCAGCCTTAACAAGTTCATTTCTGTGGAAGATATTCTCTTACTTCCAATTCACTACCACCCACAGATGACACTTTACAAAATGTCACTGTTACATAATTGATAATCACTCAACAACTGAGAAAATGGAACTTGGAAAGAGGCAACATTTCTGTGTCCAGAGAGGAAATTCTCTTTTAGCTACTCCATCCCAGTGCGGATAAGGTGAGTGTTCTTCTACAAGTCAGGAAAAAGATCACTTTTTGGCTGGATATGTCTTTTGAAATTGATGACCACTTTAAAAAAAAAAAAAGTACTTATTTAATAGGTATTTAATAAAATGATCATCTTAAATGTATCTTGCCTTCTGGAGAACAAAGACCTTAAGGAAACCCAAAGCGAACACTCCCTCACAGGGGATGCAATATGCTGAAGGAGAATCTTGACAGATTTTAATGCTATATTAAAGCTGGGACACTGGAGACAGGAAGCGTGAAAGATATGTTTTTCCCTCAGATATTATATATGGGTAGTCCCACTGTAACTGGACAGGCATTCTGATTGTACAATCAATCCTATTGGATTCCTAGGTGAAGGGTGCAGTTTTTAATAACCTTGTCTCTTAAGGCTCAGTCTTTTATCTGTTGCACAGAATAACACATCTGGAGCTTCACCACCCCCTCATCTCTGGGTAAGACTGTTAAAAGCACATTAAAATAGAAGAGGTCATGTGTTTAATCTGTGATATATACACCTGATACCAATTAAATTAGTGGCTCACCAGCTGCCATACACAAAATGCCTGATGGTAGGCTATGAAGGCATCAATAGTTACGTGAAAAAGCAGGTGCGTATAAAATACTTCTAGTTGCCCTAAGAGTGAAGTCATTCACCGGTGTACGATGAGCTGCAGTGTAAGTGGAAGAGAAGACCCTCAGCACCCAGGAAGGACAAGCGACAAGTACTACTGTAATTAAGCAAGGTGGCTACATAGCATTTTTACATTGATATTTCAAAACTGGCATTCACAGGCATTTCCGATTCCTCTCATTTATTATTGAGGCTCCTCACAGCAGTCTACGGATTCCTTCCACTTCCCCCTGTGCTTGCATTCGTCATATATGTGACACCTTGGAACTGGTATATGCATCCGTGATTTGTGCTGTGATTAACACATTATCAGCTTCACTCTTTCTTGTTAGCTAAAAATAGTCCTGGCTATCCCTGCTAGTCTGTCGCTCAGGTGATGGAGATGGAGGCTGCAGGAACCTTCTGTAGCATTTGGCAATCAGACCCATCTCTCTCTCATGTTTCCCAAACCTCTCCTTGATGCACTGGCAGAGGTAACGGTTCAGTGTTATTTTTTGATGTCTCTTGCTCAAAGAATTGGAATAATTTCTGAACCATAACCTACATTTTCTTCCCTTTTTGCTGCTTTCATGGATGCCAGAAGTCCTTCTGTGTCCTTTTGATGCTGGCAATGATGCCTACCAATGCATGGGAGGCTCAGTCCCTTCTTCCTGTAATGATGGATTGCACCGCCCAAATTTTACAAAGCCGAATGACAAAATACCTAAAAGAGTAAAGCATGAAAAAGAGTGCTTTGGCATCTTATATGACTCAAAAATGCCCAAAAATATTATTTTGAAACTTCCCTGGGATATTCAGCTGTAGGGTATAAGCAAGCAGATGAATGTTTCTGGGAAGTGATGCATTTTGCTTTCAAGTTAAACTTGTATTTTAATACACACTCTGCAAACAGAACTTCGGGTTGGTGCAAATATGAGGAGATTAAAATATTAGAGATGAAATTAGCCTCAGAATTAAAATCTGCATATGTGCATCTCTTTCCTCACCCCCAGGCACTCAGCTCTTGAAGCTTCAAAATCTTGAACTATTTGCAAAACAGAGCACTATAGAGAAATGAATGCCTACAGTACAGAAATACAAATTTTTGCCACTTCTCTTTTCCATGTTGTTTGCTGTCTCCAGAGTAAAAGCTTCTATTTCAGAGCTGTGTCAAGAACCATGAAGCGTTATAGCCTGACCAAACATCGACCTAGCACTAAGCAAACTCCTAAACCCTGGAGACAAGTCAGTGGAGAGATTAAATAAGCTTACTTAAAAAATGCTGTCTCTAGACAGCTGCAACAGTGGCACAACTACGTTGTTCCTCAGGTTTTCTTCTATTTCTGATGTATTTTAAACTTTCAGATTTTTTTTAGCAGTTTATGTGGTTGATTTTAATAATTTTGTGCCCTCATAAAAGGTATTATCTGCAGTCCTCAACTTGTTAGAGCTTCTAAATCTTTCAAAAATCCAGATCTTTCATCCTTTGACTTTGTATCTCATTGTCTTACTTACTCTATTCCAGATTCCCCGGCACCTCTTTTAGCAAGAAGAAAAAAAAATCCATTCAGACCCATTTCTGAGGCCTGTAGGAGTAGCAACTGAGCATGAATAAATCAATCAACTAACTAATCATTTGATCACATGCATGAATATGGTGCTAGGTGTCTATTTTCAAATGTATGTAGAAAACCTTACTGTATGTAAGCACAGTAACTGCAGTTACTTATTCTAGAAACTGCTGAATTAGAAATGTGTTAATACAAGTAAGGATTCTTCAAAGGGAGCTAGTTACTAAGTGTCCCAACTGAGATATCTTGAACCACTTCTTCAAGCAATATGTTCAAAAAGAGATGAAGGCTAAACGGATTTGGGTGGGTTTTTTTTGAAAGAGAAGCACAGCTATTTTCCCTGTCTTCCCACTATTATTCTCAGATTCTTTTCCCAGTCTTTCATGGACCAAAGGTGGTTGTGCATCTCTAGCAGGGGACAGCCTATGTTTTAAAGTTCAGTGATTTTGAGATTGTAAAAGGTGACTCAGTGTATTCTGGCTTCTTGCACATGAAGACCATGGGATCGCATCTCGTTCGACAGATGAACAAGAACATATGTTTCGGAAACATGCTTAAACTTGATCTCAGTATTGAGAGTGAGAAGCTGCCTTGCTAGTTGGCTTGTCCTAATTCCTGGTGTTTTAAACTAATTTCTTGAGACTATCTCTGTGCTACTTGAAGTCCTTTGCTTGAAGAGGGAGAAGAAACAAGGCAGGATGGTGGAACCAAGCTTGGCATTGCTGTGAACCGCACAGGCTGACCAGCAGAAAGATTCCTTGCCCCTGGCAGAGCTGGTGTGGGAAGATGATACGCTGACAAGAGAATGTGTATTTTCCTGTACGTGCAAACTCTTTTCAACCTCTTGGCATTTGTTATGAATGTATGTTTGAAAATAGTTTCAGATGTTTCAGTCCCTTTGCTCCTCTTTGTCTTTAGGTTCAATCCTCATTTCCCTTTGTCAGCGCAGCATCCAGAATACTTCCAGACACTCACCGGGAAGTGCGGCTGCTATGTTTTATGCAACTTTCCTTCCTCTTTCTCTAGAAAGAAAACAACACAACTTCCTAAAATGTATATTTAATTTGTTTATGGGTGCTGTGCTTATTTGTTGTCTGAAGGAAGATGAAATGAGAATGACTTGTGCTTGACATAAAAAGCAGTGTGACTTGAAACAGTTTTCCTGAGTTTGGGAAGAGGCAGGTATGTGTGGCAGGGAAGGTAAATTCCAGTTTTTGGGATGGATTTGAAAGAAGCATTATGTATGGACTGAGCCTTGGAATAGTGCTTTTCTTCTGTTTACACTTCCTTTGAGGTCTGGCTTAAACAAATACATAAGGCCCTGAAAACTTTCATATAAGGCTAAATGTATGCATTCTTATGCCCCAAGAATGAGTGGAATTACTTGTGTATTTTTTTTCCCCTTATCTTTATTTTTTTTTTTCCCCTCAGACCTCTTTGACTTGCATCCATGTGTTGGATGTATGTCACTGGACTGCAGGGATGTTTAAAGTCAAGGTATACTGTAGGTCTGTGGGCCACATCCTCAATTAGGGTCAGCAACCTGCATGGCAGAGCTGGTTCCCACTGAGCAATCTGGATGAATCTGATTTAAACAATCTGGATGCTTTTCACACTGTATATGTCCCCACCTACTAGACAGGTTTATCATGTAGCAGTTCACTGAGGCCCCCAGGAATTCACTGGTTCCTACTAAAACATATTTTGCATCCAACTTTAGTCTGTTTAGTATTTAGTCTTGTCGTGGAAATTAAATGTTTAATACATAATGAATGTGTCCCTACATTCTCTGTCATGGAAAACAACCTTGATAACTTAATGTGGAAAACCCTCGATATTGGGGATGGAGTAGCACTGCCCTTGGTATCCCTGAGCAATAAAAGGCACCATGGGCTATGGGGCAGCATGTAGTACACCGGGAGAACAGGAAAATGGCTAATCCCAGCCAGATCCCATTGCAGAACATCTTACTATCTGGCTAATCAGGATAAGTGCTGAAAAGCTTTGGGTGTGATGTCAGATTTATTTCGCGATGAGCAGAGAAGATCTCTTGATCCTCAAACACTTCAAGTAAAAGTTAAAAGGGGGGGTGTGAGGTGCGGGGGAGGAGGCGGAAAAAAGATATTGCGCTTTTTTCTTTTTTTTTTTTTTTTTTCCAAGTGTGATGAACTGTTTTCTCCTCTAAGTGTTTTAAATAGCGGCAGTGTGAAAATTACATTTGCTTTGAATAATTGCTAGCATTTTTCCCATTGCAGTCCTTCTATCGGGAAGCTTTGTATCTAATATTGCTCTTGCATGAAACTCGGAGGAGCAGCGTGAATGGAGCGGCAGGTCTATTTAAAAAAAAAAAGAAAAAAAATTATAATATTTTATTTGCTCAACAGTTCTGTGCTGTGGCAACACAGGCTTACGCAGCACTTTACAAGCATAGGCCCTGATCCAACAAAGGCTTATAGCGCGTATGTTTAACTTTACACTGAGTCCAAAGGGAATATCGTGTGTGATACAGACTGTAGGTAAGGCCCATTTCCTGCCCTGAGCAGCTTGCGAGTGAAATAAGACAAGACCCAGGACAACCATACATGAGTAGGAGTCTTGAGCAAAGATCTGGAGGGGAAAAAAAAAAAAAGGCACCTTTCTTGAAGGGAATTTTGATGGGGGAAGAAAACCAAGGGTTTTCCATGTTGCACATTAGGGGCAGCAAGAGGCTGAGCCCAAGGGTTGGCAGAGGGACCTTGCGATGGGAGGACAAGGCAATGGCTGAAGGACTGGAGGGTCTCTTAGGAGCTGGGATGCAGTGTAATAAAGACCCCAGTGCAGTCTCTTGATTTTATCTGTTGACTAAATAAAACAGGTTGACACTTCAGGGCATTCATTTTTATTCAGTCTAATGAATACTGTCAAATCCTGAGAACAGCTTGTGGAATTCATGCATAATTGTTTCACTGATGAAGAAACCGAGGCAGGGAGACTAATGATTTTCCCAAGGCCACAGAAGGAACATCATAATTAAAAAAACCCTCTCTTTCTCAGGCCCAGGCTGAACCACTAATTCATCTCTGAGCAGAGAACAGTATTTTCAGAGGTGCTATAATCTAATTTTTTGAGTCATTTAGGCACCCCTGGGAGTTTATATGTCATTGGAAGGCAATGCAATGCATGCTCCTAAAAGTCTAGATCAAGTTTAAGAAGGAACTTTAGACTCCTAAGACATGTGGAAAGATTATCTGAAAAGAATGCCTGATAGGAAATAATATACATGATAGAAAAATGTCTATAGCTCGACTGAATTGTGCTCTGCTTGAGTCAAGCAGATCTGGTTTGGTACAATTAGCTTCAAAAACTTCCAGTCAATTCCCAACTTGGCAACTGCTTCTAGCAAGTGTCCTGCTTTACTGCTTTGTCTTAGGAGCCACATTACCCAGGCTTGGCTTAGCAGACAGTAGCACTTCCTTTTTTCTCCCCTACCCACCAGTTTGGAAACCAGGTTCCTAGTTGGCAGCATCTTCCTCTTGTGTGGGTAACACTAGGAAAATATGATCGTTAACTGTAGATGGTCTGTTTAGGGAAACTGAATCCTTTCCCAAGGATACATATCACTTTCCAACTTAGACATGTGCACACCCAAGCCTGTGCATGAACTGCATTTCTGTTGCATGATCCACACTCCTATTTCATTCAGGTAGAGTCCTGGTAATATCAAATAAGTATCCATTTTTAGCTTTTTCAAGATAATGCTCTGAATGACGTAGTGTTCACCAATATGTCCGATGTGTACATGAGCACACTTCAAAGCACTAGATGGATAAGTACTTATAGGAGCTGCAAACAGTAAGCAGCCCAAGTTGTTTGGAGAAAACTTCTACTTGTTTGGGTAGAAAAATCATGTAAATGATTCATGCTCCAGGTGGCTATGCACTGCTTCATGTTACTGTAGGCACCTGTGGCGTTTACTCTTCACTGGGGCAAAGTGCAGTATTGCAGGAGGTGGAGGAGCCACAGCAGAAGGGGATCTGTATTGGGAAGACCCCTCAGCCATGTTGCATGAGCACTGCTGTCAGTTTTGGCCAAAGGTTAGGGAAGATTAGGTCCTGTCCTGGCTCTGCCTTTGTGCCTGCCTTTGCTGTTCCGAATGAGGAATAATGGCTGATTGCAACTTCACTCTTAAATTTGCTGATTTGAAGCACGGATTGACTATATTCAAATTAGGGAAAAACAAAACAAAAACAAAACCCAAAAACAAACCAAAAAACCCCACAGGGTGCCTTGCTGCCTGTGTCCAGAGCAGGAACCACATGCTCTGCAGGTGCGATTTGAGACCATGTGTGTCTCTTGCACTTGTGCATATGGGAGATTTACCTGAACAAGACCTTTGAAATGGGGCCCGAAGTGTTCAAGTGAAACCTTATGTTATGAAAGGTCCCTGTGTAGTGTCCTTTGGGAAAGGGCTTAGTGTGCTCATTTGCATCTCTATATCCAGAATGCTTTTCCAGCTCATTGCTGTTTCATAGCTGTGCTGGTGTCAGTGCTACAGAGCAGCTGAGAATGGCTTGATGTGCTTCTGCATGCTGCTGCTTTTCCTCTGGAGCAAAAGAAAGGATGTTTGTCTGGAAGGGGAGGACAAGACAAAATGTCCCTATCTTTCCCTGCAGCATGGATAGTCTCCTGGCCACCCAAACAACTGGCAAGAGCTGCTAAGGAGACAGATGCTGGTACTTGAAAGCTTGAGCTGCCTGCGAAATATCACCATGCTCCCAGGCAAAGACGCAGCTGTGTGAAATTGTGAACCTTTAGCATGATCCCACCTCCCTGCCACAGACACTTTGTGGCAGCTTGGAGAGATGCTGAGGGTCTGGAAGTGTAAAATTCAGACTCTTGTGTGTGTTATAGGGAAGAAAAGTTAGCATATTCTGCACTGAAGAAACATCAAATGTGGCAACTGGCAGTGAATTGGTTGATGTTAAAAGCACTAGGGTCAGATGTGAGAGCTACAAAGCATCCTACCGTGCTGCAGAATTAGAGCCCAAATGGAAAAGAGCTGACTGAGTGGTCATCAATTCCCTTCCCTGACAGGCAAGGGCTGTGCCCTGTAATGAATATACTAGTTAACAGCATATCCTTGAAGATTCAGTGTGTAATGATTTGCAAGTTGTAGCATGAGATAACTCAGATGAAGTACTAGATAAATGTCAAAGTTACTCTTAATACACTGGTGGTGGTACTTTTCAAAGGAATTGTCACTAAAGTAAAATTAGCATGCAAAAGATATGGCAAATCTACTAGCAAATTATGTAAATATTTTGCAAGGGGCAAACTTTCAGTGCCGGGCGTGAAAATTGGGTCACAATTCCCCATTAACAATTACACCGCCTGCGTGCCTAATTTTCCAGGCACCATGCTGAAAATTCACCCCACGTTATGGAAGCAATTAATGGCTTAAAATTCTTCTTAGGCCAGTAAATGTGTAGAGGTGTTGATAGCCTTTTCTGCATGACATTTAATGAGCTATAATCTGATAACTAGATTAGATTGTTCTCTCATGATATCGACAAAGATTGCTTTATATTGTTGTTATTGCTATTTAAATACTACAGCAATGCCAGATGCACAGATCAGAGCCCTGTTGCACTAGGTGCTGTACAAATATCTGTGAACATGTGGCCTCTTCACTGAAGACAGATATAATAACTACTTTGCTATTCCGGTCTGCTTAGGCACCAGGGAAATGCTGAAGGTTCCCACACAGTATGAATCTATTAAAAAGATAATCTGAAGCTATTTTGGTTTCTCATATAGAGTTTTTTTTTTTTCCTTTTCAGTGCTTACACATGACTTTCATTAGCATTAAATGTGTGTTGGAGGGAGTCGCTCTTAACATTTGTAGCTCTGTACCTATCCCTTTCATATCAGTTAAATCCCAGCGAATATAACTGTTTAGTAATTGTCTGGTATTTAATTAAAATACAATAACCCTTTTCCAGAGACGCCAGTTGTGAATCTGGTGGCCCAGTCATAAAGATGCTAATTTAATGAATATTCATAAATCATGAATATTCATAGAGTGTCAGGGATGTTCTTTTGTATCCTGCTGCTATGCCAGGTCTCGCTGGCACAGCAGACGGCACATGTTGAAGGAGCTTTGCTCCTAGGGGAGAAGAGAAATATTCGCGGTGGAGCGGGATGTGTGTCTGGGTATAACTCCGAGTGGAGGTGCTGGGAGGAGAGGCAGCGGCTGGTGCAGAGCGTACGAGAATCCGACCTACTGAATGGGATGTGCAGTCTCGTTGTGGCTACCAGGATGCAGGATCCATTTCTTCTTGAAGCTATTAATACTTTCATAGTTGATGCACAGCTTTGGCAAGGATGCCATGGTCAACTTTTGCAGCCATAGTATCCACAGCCAAAACTATTACTTCCTGAGCAGAGCCTGTCTGCTGGGTTGCCCCGTTTACTCTTGCCCTGACCAAGTTGCCCATGGGGAAAGGCACCATAGGAAGCTGCCTTAAAGCACTGCAACTTGCTGCGGGTAGCAGGTCTGACATGCCTGAGGCTGCAGGGCTGAGCAGGGTTTGTGCAGGAAAACCTCCCTTATCTAGGGTGTTCCAGACTGCTCCTTGTAGTAGGACCTTTCTCCAGGTTTTCCAAGGCTTTGGCAGCCTCCTTGGTCAGTCATGATGCCCCCACTGCAGCACTTAATACTGCTGTTGTAGTCAAATATCTCTTAGATTAGTTTTGGGGTATGTAGAGGAAATTAGTGATGTATGACTGTATTACTCAGAAGAAAAAAGAAAATCCAGTAACAGAAAAGCATTTTATCCTCTCATTTGAGATGCATCTGACCAAAGTCAGTGTCCCTCCACAAAGTCCACAAACTCCGTGCTTTCCTCATGACATGTTTTTAAAGAAACTGCATATTTAATTTATACCTAGGAATAGCTAATATACTTCTAAAGAGCTGGCAAGGGAATCAGCTTTGGATTTGTTGGTCCTAAAGGTCCTACAGGTTTCAGTTGCCCCCATCCTTCCAGGTTGATGGCTGAAATATGCTTGAATGCAAATGCCGCGCACACTTGTGTTGCCTGTGTGATGTCAGTGAGGCACTTTGCTGTGACTTCACGTCGTGAGGCACGTACCTATGGGTGCGGAGCGGGCACGCTTCTCACCCCATCGCACGCTGCTGCGATGCAAATTTGTTCTTGTGAAAAAATGTCAGCGCATAAAGTTGATCTGTTCATTTTGGCACAGTATAGAGCAGGCGTGAGCACCCGTCCTTCTGTCCGGACTGAGATGTCGGAAAGTTTTTGTACTCCAAGCGGTGCTGACACTCTGAGATGTTGCTTCCTCCCTCCCTCAGGACCGCTGCAGTGCTTGGGCTCTGGCTTTGTGCGAGAGATCCTTGCAACCCCCCATCAACACTTCAAACGTGTTTGCAAAACCTGGCTGGGAAAGGAGAAGGGTTGCCTGTGCTATCCAAGAGAGCTCTGTTTTCTCTGCTGATTTCTTTCAGCTAATACGCTTCTCTAATATTGCCCGCTCCAATCTTTGCTTACATAAATGCTTATTTAAAGCTCTTATGATCAAATCATTCATCTGGACTCAAACTCGCTTCTAAATTTGTGCATGCAAATTTTATTCATGGGCCCAGCTGTGTTCGTGCCGAATTTGCATTTGTGCATATGAATGTGTTGTTTTTTTTCCCCTCTGTCAGCATACAACTACAGGCTGCAGCTGAAAATATGGACCCAGATTTCAAAAATTTTACTGACCGTACACTGAAAGTTTTAGTTCCTTTCCCCAGAGCTGGCAAACTTGTCTGCATAAACCTTATATTTATCCTTTGTTTTAGGGAGCTCATTAATGTATATTTCTGAAGACTTGCTTGCACACGGTATTCAAATGAAAAATGAGACTTTGTTTTGCCAATATGGGTAATGACATGAAAGGGCAATTAACTTTTCGTCTTGCTTTTTATGCAACTAATCCTTCCTTCCTATGTTTGTGCCACCTTCGTTTACTTTGTCTACCCAAAAGCTTGTTTTAACAAGACCTGAAATTTATTTTGTTCTGGGGGGTGGCATGGCAAGAAATCAGTGCACTGGAGACTGGAAAGAAAAATACGTTTCTACCTATGTAAGCAGGGCTAAATTTGAGTATAAAAAAATACCATTCAGAGAAGCAAAGAGTAAATCAGTTTTGCAGAATAATTTGGGTATCTGATGTACGCATCATGATGTATGTAGCTCCACTCAGTGCACTACCACGAGGGTGAAGTGGCAGCGATGCTGTAGGTTCCCCACTATTCTTAATCAGAAGGGTCTTATCAGAAGCTCTTCCTTATGCTGTGTCTTAAAGGATTGTTTTGAACAGTCACCTTCTGCATCCCCCATTTGCTGTAATGCCTCTTTCTTTAATGTCTAAGAGGGGGTTACATGAGAACCCAGTTACGTCAGACTCTGGTAAAAAGTTTGTTGAATAAACATGCTGTCATTTCAGAACTTCAAGGGGTTATAAACTTGTTAAAAATCAAGAACTGTTGTAATTTATTGGGTACGAATGTATTGTACAGTGCATTAGTTTGTGGATACTAAAACTCACCAAAGGCTTCTGAAATATGCTCTTTAAATGGATAATCTGAAAGGTAGTGTAATCCTGGGAAGAGAATAGTGTGTGTCAAGATGATTCCAAAGCACTTTACATGTAAAAGTTCTTCTGAGATATTATTTTACATAAATTGCTTTTCTAACTTTTCATGTGGCATAGGCTGTGTGTTTGGGGATGGGGTTTAGGTAACAGTGTAGATTTTACCCTGGAAACGCAGTCATAAATCACAAATGTTTCAATATAGACAATGAAGTTTGTGCTGCTTTTCATCTTCCATGCTGAAGTGCTGCACAGGAGCTGTAGGTGCTGGAAGTGAAAGGCACAGATGGGTGAAGGCCCCAGTATCATCCTTCATTGTAGTTATATTTCCCTCATCCTATGAGAAATATTGGGCACTCATCATTTTCTAGGGACTGGTGACTTTGAAAGGAAAACAAAAAGGAGGTGCTTGCTGATATTGTGTGAATTTGAGGGTATTTAACTTCCTTTGGCATCTAACAAGACTGTGGGAATCTTAGAAGACAACCATCAGTGATGTCACTGGCTTGCGTTAGAAGCACGTCTACCCCTCCAGTAGCAGAAACACTTTCGGAAAACTTCACTTAAAGCAGTCAGATTGAGCTTGAAGAGTGACTAAATGACAAATCTGGAAACAATCCTAATTTTGTTCATTGAGCTACTTAGACTGTTCGTAAAACGTGCATAATTATATCAGAAATGTGAAATAGGAAGCTGGACCATTCCAAACTTGAAGAAAAACTCTGCATTTAGGATTCAACTCTATACTTTTTTTCCCTTGGTGTTCTGTGATGCTTTTTTGATGCCATGCGCAGCTGTAGCCTGTTTGTGTGCTGCTGACTTGCTGGCAGTATGGGGCTGCAGTGTCTGTGCACCACGATTACACATAGGAAGGTGTGGAGGATGGCGCAGGAATTCCTTTTCTTGGGCAGTCTGTACTGTGCTGAAGGGCTGAAGAATATCTGAAATATCTCCTACCTTGTGTTTTTGTGCTTTTAAGATTTTGGGTGAATGAGTTATTGCTTGAAATAAGTCTGCTTATCTCTTCAGTGCAGGATTTCTCAATAGAATAAGATCCCAGCCCTGTAACCTTTGCTCATCTGAGTGGTCCCTAGTTATACAAGTACTCTAAAATTTGCCAGTGTGACTAATTGGCTTTGAGAGATTTCAGTGTTAGAGCTTTAATGAATAAAATTTCTATTGGGACAGTTTTTACATAGACTGCTTCTGTTCTTCTGCTTAATAATGTAAAACCAAAAGCATTTTTAAAGAGGACCCGATTACATGTTTATTTAATATTCTTAACTTATCAAAGGATTTCAATGGGATAGCTTCACACAAAATATTCTCCAATTTATATGAGGAACAAAAAATAATCTTCAGAAATCAATGTTTCTGCTTTAGAATCCAGTAGTGCCTCTTTGAAGAAATAGTAGATACAGAAGGGAAAATGACAGTCTCTTTAACATATACTTAAGTACGGTAAGTGCAACGATGAAAGCAGACATAAGGAGTGAGAAAGATATAAATGGAAAGATTAATGACAGCATTAATTTATTTGCATCTATCATGGAGAAGTATTTGCAACATAAGAAAGTAGCAGTTTCTGAAAGGCAGTGTAGTAACCTAATTCTCATCTGGGTATTAAACTTAATACCTGTAATATTTCTAGGGTTTCACCTGACTCCCTTCCTTGTTTTGTTCTCTGCCTTGGAATTTACAATGCCCTTTTGTGTTCTTATTCATGGGGTGGTGAGCAAGGCTTTGACCTCTTTTGCACCTTAGACATGAAGCATGTGCCTTATCTTATCTGATGAGTACAGCTGTCTTTGCATCATTTAAAGGCGAAAAAAAATAATTTGCGCAAGCTGGTAATGTAAATGATTTCTTGGAAAGTACTGAAGAACACAAAGACTATTGGTTATTCTAATTTATGTCACAACTCCTTGCTCAGTACGCAGATATGGGTTCACTTGGGTTCACTAAAGGGGGGGTGTTTCCTCCCTTGTTAGCATGTTGGGGTGGAGAATGCAGGTCTGCGTGTCACCTGGAGGGGCCACAGCTGCAGGGACCAGGGCTACAGCCCTGCAGGATTCCTCTGCAGTTTCAGGCAGCAAACTTGTAGTAAAGATCAGTTCGATGCCAACTGACACAAAGAGGAAAATTCTGTTTCTTTGAAGCTGCGGGGGCTGGGCAGGAGGAGCAGAAGAGTTATTAGACTGACACAGTAATTGCCGGAAGCAGAGTTTGGCCAAACCTCTTGGTTCACGCTGGGACCACCTTATGCAGTTTATGTTACAGTTATAGACTTTTCTGGTGATACCGCTTACCTTAAATGACCATTACTTCCCTAAACAACCATTGCCTGAGAGGCAGCATGTAATGCGATAATGTTCAACCTGACACCTTCCTGAATAATGGCTCAATGTTCATGCAGTAAGAAAAATTCACTCTGACCAAATTACCTTTGCAACAATCTGATGCTTTTTTGGTTTGTTTGTTTCATTTTGTTGGGGGGCTCATATCCAAACACTGTCTAAACTTGGGGAAAATCCCACATATTCAGAGTCTGATTCAACAGTTTGCAAAGAGAGACAGCCCATGAAACAAATGCACAAGATTGTCTTTGCTTGATATTTATTCCTTGTTCAAATGAAAAGGTTCTCCTGCCTTCAGAAAGAGATGCTCTTTATGATAAATAACAGCTTTTCCTTTTAGAAAAAAAAGGTGAACTTGGGTTTGAATTCCAGAAGACCAAACCATTATGGCAGCGAGGCCATTAGGCTGCAATTTGTCTTATAACAGATGTTGTAGAGTCCTGTCACTTTGAATGTTAAAACAGATGGGATATACACTTGAAAATGCACTAGAAGTATTTAATTTCCTTTCCAGCACAGCAGATTTCTTCTCTCCAAGCTCTTTGATGCTCTTCACCTGTTCGTTAAATCCTGTTGCATTGGTTGGTGTGGTTTAATATGTGATTAAGCTAGATTCTCTGGAATAAAAGACGGTATAGTTTTAACATGTTACTTTTTTTTTTTTTGAGAACATATCCACTGGACTTTGATAAAGATTGACCTTGAACTTTCGATGGCTAAGACTTTGTTCATGCATAGGTCTCCTTGGAAAGATCTGTCTGAGTTCATGTTGTAATGCAATTAATCTTGAATTGCTTTGGTTTTGCTGGATGAGACACTGATTTCATTTTGAGCTGACCTCTTATTAACCTCTTTTAAGATCTCTTGTAAAACTTGCTATTATCACATAGTACAAAACTGTAGAGATAACACAATATCTAGCCCCTAATTTCAGGAGTTATGGGTAACATTAACTAAATAAATATGGTGTATATGTCTATATATTAAAAAAAAAAAAAAAAACAACAACGAGGTATTCTGTGATACTTATACAGACTTTTGCTTATAAGGCCACCATATACCTTAGAGTCATAGAATCATAGAATAGTTTTGGTTGGAAAGGACCTTCAAAGCTTATCTAGTCCAACCCTCCTGCAATAAGCAGGGACTTCTTTAACTAGATCAGGTTGCTCAGAGCCCCATCCAGCCTGGACGTGAATGTCACTAGGGATGGGGCATCCACCACCTCTCTGGGCAACCTGTGCCAGTATTTTACTACTCTTGTTGTAAAAAAATGTCTTCCTTATGTCTTACCTGAATCTCCCTTCTTCTAGTTTAAAACCATTACTGTTTGTCCTGTCGTAACAAGCCCTTCTAAAAGGTCTCTCCCCATCTCTTGTACAGGCCCCTTTAAAGTACTGAAAGGCTGCAATAATGTCTCCCTGGAGCTTTCTCTTCTCCAGGCTGAACAACCCCAACTCTCTCAGTCTGTCCTCACAGCAGAGCTGTTCCATCCCTCTGATCATTTTGGTGGCCTCATCTGGCCTCTCTCCAACAGGTCCATGGCTTTCCTGTACAGAGCTGGGTGCAGTATTCCAGGTGGGGTTACTGCTGTTTACCATAACTATGATTTCTCACTATCTGCAGGAAAGCTCAGCTTACTTCATTGGACTCCATATCAGGTTTTCTAATCCAATGCAGCTGCTTTTTCAAAGTCTAGGGATTATCAAGTCAATCCCCAGATGAACTGAGAAGTTAAGTGAAAATGACAGTCTTAAAGCGGTGGAGGAGTGGGGATCTAAAAACTTCGAATGATTCTCCCCAAGATATGTGGTGGGAGACTGGGAGAGCAGGTATTAGCTTTCATGAGCCGGACTTGGGTGCTCAGCCAGTGAGTGCTGAATAACAGATATTACAGACAGATCCATACCTCTGTTTATAGTTCATACTGTATAATCCAATTTCTCCCTTTTTAACTGGCTCTCCATGTAAGATTTGTATTTGTTTTCTTAAACCAGTGGAAAAGCTCTGATATTACTGATGTCAGTTTAATTATTGCTCTATTGTAAGATGCATAATACTCTCAATAAAATGTGCTTTATGAATAGCAGTATTTAGGCAGCTAGTGCGAAGTTCAGCACCTTTAAAGCTTTGTGTGCCAGAGGCATCCCAGGTCTTTCTCAGTAAAGTGGGGGAATGCATTACCTGTGTCAAATGCCATTCTTATTTTCAGTTCCTGAGAGATTTTGATTATGCATGTATTTAGAATCAAATCTAGAAGAAAAGGCCACAGAGAATGACAGGAATTTTCGTTGTCTTGGGCTTTGCAGTTTTGGTGTCTGAGCCATGGAAAGATAAAGAGAGCACCATGAGTATGGCAGTTTGTAAACATTTCTTTTTCCTGCTGCTTTTCTTTCTGGGCCAGCAATCCCAGTTTGGGAAACCAGTAAATAAGATCTTTTTCATTCCTGTTCTTTCTGACTTTTAAAATGAACTAATTTCCCAGAAGTGTTGGAGTGGCTCCTTCTGTCATGCTGTTGAATGCTCTTCTGCCTTTATTCCTACCTCGCCTGTTTGTCTTAAATTTTTGTAATTTTAGGATAAAAATCAGGCTTTTGTAGGCTTTGTTATACCATAAATTTATACCTTAAATGAATTTCCTTTTTGTAATCCTACAGTCAAATAGAGTTAGCATTTTTTTTAATTCTGAAGTCTATTTTCCAAATAGTTACACCTTTTGGAAGCAGAAAGCTCCAGGAGCTGTTGCAATGCACTGAGCTTTTTGGTGCAAATGCAGAATAAGAGTTCAGAAGACAAATTCCAAGTTACCATGAGATGAAGGTGGTAAACAAGGTGTCCTTCATCTCTAGTTTCTGTGTTGTCTTCATGTAGCTATTATGATTTCTATTTCTCAGCTGCTGCTTCATTATCACCATCTTTAACTTCATGGCATTTGGGAGTACTTGGTAGTCTGTGAAGAAAAATGTTACCATTTTATGAAAATGGTAGTTTATTTCCCTTCCAGGTACATACATGGGGATGCGGCATGCTGCTTTTTTTTTGAAGATACCTTTTTCTTACCTGTCGTTAAAAAGAGTAACACAATTCAAAGTAATAAAAGACTTTACAAAGCTTATACTTATCATTCTCTGAAGTGCACATGAGTACAGAAACACTTTACAACCTCAGGACATTCAGTCATCCTCAAATAATTTGTTTATTAAATAAAATATTGATCTTGTGTTTACTTAAGCTTTTTACTGCCCATACTTCTACAAAGTTTTTTTAATCATCTACCAAGTGAGTCAAGTAGTGGTTCAGCTGTGACAGCTTCACATGGCTAAAAAGTTATGTTAAAAATTTATTAGCAGCTCGAAGTGACTCTGCTAGAAAGATACCAGGTGCTTGAAGGTGGTATAATTTGTGCACCATAGAAAGAACTACAAGAAGAGTAAAATTGGGTAAGGCTACCAAAGACTCAATTGAAGATGATGAGATTTATAAGGAAAAAATGGTAGGCCTTTTTTTCTTAAATAAGTAGTTGAAACAATTTTAACATCAAATTTAAAATCCGAAAAGAAATTGGAAAACACCTGACCATATAATAAAAAAAAATACTGATAGCTGGGAATCTGAACTTTAAAAGCAACTTCTGTAGAAGCCATTTAGTCAGAAACAAAACATCTAATCTTGCCTTAACCTCACACAAAATATGTGGTTTAGTACTAAAGCACAATGGGAGTGCAGTTTGCTGGAATTTTTTATATTGCCTGTATAGCAAGAATACAAAAGGAACTACGTGCATATAATACTTCTCTACATTCTAAATATAGCAGCACCCACTTGAATGAGTGTTTCATAGAAGAATAACCTATATAAAAGGAATAAATGCAGGTAGTGATGATATTGGTAAGATATAATTTTTAAATGGAACAGCTTTTAAATGAGTAAATGAATACTTAATAAAATGCTAACTCCTTATATGAATAAAAAATCTGATAGAACTGTGTTTCGTTGGCTACTGTCTGGAAAACTTTCAAAACAGGAAGGCTATGCATGCTTTTAAGTTGAAATAAAAATGAAAATAGAAACTTGGGCAGGTTTTTGTAGCTTGGACTTCTTTTTTTGCAGCTGATATAGGATGCAATAAAAGGAAAATGTAAACACTGCTCTGTTGTAGACTGAGCTCCAGGCAGAGCATGCAGTAATGCCGTGGAAGAGCTGTGGGGTGGACTGCCCCTCATCTGGCGGGGGAATGGAATATACTTTGGTGGTTTCAGTCTAAATCTCTTTAAGGAAATATCCAGGGTAATGTTAGGCAACTGCTTTCATTCCTAGAGGTTCACTCACATGGGGTCCTGTGAGGCTCCAAGCTGCTCCACTGACACACATTATGTTGGCAGGGGATTACTGAGGAACACGGTGTGGGATGCGCTAGGTGCAAAAATGACACCAACCTTTATATTTCCTCCACCGCCTAGTTCAGATGCTCCAGTTATGTCTCAGAGGATGTTTGGAGCATAAATCTGAAAACGCTGGCAGGAGCCTGACCCAGCTAAATGAGTTGCATTTTAGGCTTGGCCGAAGGTGATGACAAATCTTTGAGTCTGCCCTGACAAGGATCATAGCTTGTCCCCTGTGTACAAGCTGGAGACTTGCTGGATTCCAGATTGAGGCAGTTTTGCAGGTAGTGATACGGAGGGTGACCTGCTTTGTAACCCATCTGGTCACTGGGGCCAGGGAGGGCAGGTGAGAAAGTCCTGCTACATGAGAGTGAATGAAAGTTTAAAGCTTGCAAGAGTTGACCAAATGTCTTGAATATGTTTGTTGTAGCCTAATGAGGGGGTATGAAGAAACATGAATGACAAAAATGCTTTAATAGAGAATGTAAAGGAAAGGTGAGGACATATCCTGAGACCCAGACTGTGGAGGATGAGAAAGAAACACTGATCGATTGCAAACCACCAAGCCAGGAAGGTCAGGTTGGTTAGGATTTTTCTGAAATTAATGATAACTTCATGTTAATCTGAAACCTTAACCACTTGCAGATATCTCTTGGTGGAAAAAACATAATGTGAGAAGAATAATTCAAAAAGTTCTTGGAGGGAATTGAGTTTTAGTCTTGACTTTCTTGTACATTTGTTTTACAGAATGAAGAAATGAACACAGAGGAAAGGCTTTTTTATCTTTTAGATTTTAGACAATGAAGGGGAAGCAGCTGAGAGTACAAAGGCAATAGGCAAGTTGGGTGAAATTGAGCATGAAATGAGATTTCACAATCTTTATGAAGAGACATAGGAGGAACAACAATGTGACAAAAATGGACTTTAGGGAACGATAGCTAAGATCTGTCCAGAGGCAAATTTAATAGTTGAAAGTAAAGGTGAATTAGCTGTCAGATCCCCAAAGATGTGATATTACGTTACAAACACAGACAAACCCAATTCAAAGATTAACTTGGCTAAAGAATGGGCTCTGCACGGGTGACAAGAAGGAAACATACCAGAGTAATGAGTACACAAAAATGGGAGAAGAGTGTAGGAATAAAATCAGGGAGGTCCAGGCACCAGTTGGGATGCAACTAGTCAGAGATGTCAAAGCGAGGAGGAATCATTCTCAATATATATATATATATATAGACAATATATATAGAGGACAATCTAGACAGGGATTGCTGCTTTACTTGCAGGAGAAAGCAAGCTGCTAATAGAAGATACTGAAGAGTCCTTTCTTTTCCTTTCCTTTTTCCTTTTCGAGCCTTCATTAAATATGTTGATTGTTTTCATATTAGTAGCACTAACAAACCCAACAGAAAAGGGATAAAATCTTAGCCAAAAATAGAAAAGACCAAGTTAGGGAGTTATGGATGAATGTTTCCAAATTCACTGGTTGTGATGGACTTCATGCTAGGATATTTAAGGGTTTGCCTAAAGCAGTCTCAGAGCCATTAGTGTTGTCTTTGGGAGCTCATGTGAGATAGATGAGGTACCAGAGGCTGGAAAAAGAGAAAACATTGCATTTTTTGTTTTGAAAAAAGGGGTTAAAAAGAGAAGCCACTGAATTACAGACCAATCAGTGTTAACTTCAGTCCACAGAAAGATTCTGGAACAAAAAAAAAATCAAACCAAACATTTGAAAGCAGCTGAAGGATAACAAGAAAATGAATAGCTGCCAGCACAGATTTGTCAAGAACGAATTGTCAAACCACTTGAATTTCCTTGTGCAGCAGGGTAACAGGCTTCATGAAAAGGAAAGAAACAGTTGACGTCATTTCTCTTGAGTATAGTGAGGTCTTTAAAGTTGTCTTACGCGACATTCTCTGACTCAAGGGAAAACTGGTCCAGATGAAAATGGTGGTAGGTAGGGGCAAAACTAGGTGGGAGAAACAGGGTTGGAGGATAATCTTCAGGAGGATGAAACAGTCTTAAAACGGGAGGATGTATTGAGTAGTTCTGCAGAGTGGTGCTGGACTCTCACTAGACCATGACCTGAGTGATGCAATATGAATTGTACATGTCAAATTTACAGAAGACTGAAAGTGAAAGAGACTACAAAGTTTTCTGAGTTCAGAATGGCCTTGAGAAATGGGGAAAAGCATCTGGAAGAACAGGCAGAAACTCTGTAAAAAAGAAAAATATGGAGGGATGATAGTTCAGCAGAAATAACAAACTGCAGGAATACAAGATGGATAACAACTGTTCAAGCAGTAGTTCTTCAGAAAAATCTCCAGGGATTACATTGGGTTACAAACAGAGCATGATGCAAGATCCTGCTGTCGCATGATCATGGAATCCATAAAAGATGATATAATCTGAAGGATGTGTGAAGTAACTCCTTCACTATACCTAGAACTGTGAGCATCTTCCCAAAACAGTGTCCGCTTTGAGGGTATCCTTGAGCTTCTAGAAAGACGTTGGCCACTTGGAGACAAACTAGAGAAGAGCGATGGACATGGTCACCATATATGTGCCATCAAAATGCTATGTTTGTCATGGAGAGATTACATGGATGGATGCTATTTAGTCTAGCTTGTGAAAACTGTTGTGGGGTCCTACTAGTAGTCTTCAAATATGCGAAAAGACAGCATAGAGATGAAGAAAAAAGGTTTTATTTTATGTAAATGGAAATAGGACTGATCTGTTCAAAAGAATTAGACATTAGGAGAGAAAAAAGAGTTTTCTGATAATTAATGCAGTGAAGTCCTGGAATAGCCTGACACCTCTGTGGCTGGAGATCTTTAAGAACAGGAATGACACAGCCAATAGCTGACTCTGCTTGGAGCAAGACATCCTGCAGATGGTCCGCCCCGTCCTTTTTCATCCTACTTTCTACAGTTCCAGAGTTCCTCTGCTAACAATAACCATCCATCTTCTGTAAATACTTAAGGAGGGTTGAAATAATTGTGGCATTGCTGTTCTATGACTTTACACTCAAGAATTTCTGCTAATGACTGACATGGCTGTCAATATCAAGATGAGATAGAAAGAACTTTCCATGGGCAGCTTGATCCAGCTAAGGCCTGTAACAGATGACAAAAAGCAATAAGTTTTTCCTGCTGTTCTGAAACTCCTCACTGTATATTTGCAGATAATCAGTCTGCCTGTCTGTGTATTTCAGCTACTGTGTCAGTGGAACTTCTGAGCTGTACAACTAAATGATTAGAAAACTGTTGGGTTGAATCCTGATGTAGCAAGTTTTACTGAGGGCTAAATCACATTTTTACTTGTTATCTAATCAAGCTGCTCGTACTCCTTTCAAATTCCTTCACTCTGATTTTGGTTTTCAATACACCCAGCTTAAAGCTCTTTATCCACACCTATGTGGTTTCTCTTTTGCAGTTCCAGTGCAGATTTGCATAGCAAAGGAGATATTTGTGTTTCTCCTGACCTCATCAATATTCTGGTGCACAGCATGCACTTATATGATAGTTTATTCCGGGATGATGAACAGATGCAAAAGTGTCTTCAATTGTCTCTGGAAATTAGCAATGGTCAATACATCCTGCGAACACAATGCTGGAAGCCGTGGTGCATGCAAAACATGCGTGGCAGGCAGAGCACATAGCCTTTTCCTGCCTCTAGCACACTTCATTTAATTTTAATAGTAGAAGGAGATGTGGTATCTTTTGAACATAGATATCCTTGTGGGCTAGTGTAAAGCTTGGACAATAAGAGTTTTGCATAGGAGAATTTGGCTTAACCTGTCAGTCTTCCAGAGATTAACAACTTCATCAACTACTGTTGATATTGACAGTCAGTTGCTAGGCTACATGTTTACTGCTAAATGAATAGGCGACTTGGGGCCAGTGTGAATATTCAACAGATTGGCAAATAAGTAAAACGTGCTGTGACTTGATTTGTTAATTATAGTCAAAATAAATGGCTGTATTGATGACTATGATTTTACACAGCATTAGTCCTCTGAAAACAGCAATTAAGTCTGCCATGTAAACATATATCTTGCCTGTGACAAAAAAAAAAAAAAGAAAGCAAGCCTTAAACAACTGAATACACCACTCCAAGCAGTTTCACTGGGAGTCCTGAAGTGCTTACATTAGTTAAATTATGTCCTTGGGTGTTTTTACACCTCTGACTGAAGCACAACATTCAGGCAGGGTCTGGATTTTGAAAAGCTTTCTTGTTTGCTGTGTGTAGTGCTACTTATGGCCAGAGTTTATCAAAAGGAGCATGATCACACTTGAGGGAGAAAACCCAAGTAATTAGATTTCAGGAGGATGCTTTTTTTTCCCAACATTTTTTCCTGCTGTGAGAAAGCAGAACATTAGTTTATTAATATTACACTATGTGCCCTTTTCAGCAGAGCTTGTGAAACTGTTCTTATATGCACACTGTATTATTGCATTCCAGTTTATCATGAGTTAATTAGAATTCACTTCCCTTAATTCATATTATTCTCTTGCTACATTTTAAATTCTCAGTATACTGATTTGCTCATTCTGTGTTTCAAGACTCGCATACGCTGGCAGGTGCACTGAGTATCCAGCATTGCTCATTGTTCAGCAATGCTTATGTGTCAGCAATGGCACTGTTCCTGGGATATATGGTGCATTTTGATTGATGCTTGGAAAATTCAGATTCTGTTCTCATCTTTGTTATCAATGTCTGCTGTGGCGTTGGTTAAGTCTCTCTTCTAAGCTCTGGCTCAGTTCTGCTGTTTGTAATATACAGTTGTCGTTTTGTTTGGGTTTCCCCCCCCAATAAATAACTGCCAACCTAAAGAGCACTGAAGCTGTTAAATATGTCCCAAGTATCACAACACAGAAAGTGAGGTTGTTTTAAGCTTGAGAAAAGCAAGTGTGCCTTTGCATAGAAAAACACAACTTTTCCTGACTAGGTCTGTGTTACCAATGTGTGTTTAGCTTGGAGCTGAATTTGGGCCAGTAGTTATTTATTCCCCAAAGAGAAAGGATCTCTCCTGTTTCAGGCCTTATTTTTATCCTGATGAACCTCTGTCCTTTTTTGTAAGCTCTTGAGTAGTTATCTCCTGTGGTCTCACTGTGAGACTCTTGAGATCAAAGTTGCAAAAGCAAAGTCATACCAACCCACACTGATCACAGATGGTCTGAGACAGGTTGGTACCAAATGCCGGAGAGGAGAGGGCAATTTGGCTTTTCCTTCAGTGTCCTGCTGAAAGAGAAGCCACCCAATGCAGATGCTTGGCAAACAGAAGTGTGGAGTAAATCAGAGTGAAAGAGTATGAGGGAACTAGAAATGGAGTAGGACTGGGGAAAAACTTGGTCTGGAAATTGAACTGGGCAGCTGGAAGGCAGCAAATAAGAAACAATTGATATAGGGAGAGCTCCAAAACAAATAAATAGCTGGGAGAGAGGTGAGTACACTGAGATTGATTTGAAGAAGGAAAAAACCAAACAACAGCAAAAAGATACCCCGATCCCCTGCCTCTCTCCCCCAAAAAAACAACCCAAACCAAAACACAAGATCAAAAAAACACAACAACAACAACAAAACCCCCCCAAAAAGCCCAAACAAAAACAACAAAGCAAACCAAACAAAACCAGCAAAAAAGAAGGTGGCTGATAACCAGCTGGAAATATTGGTTAGCAGCTTTATCATTGTTTAAGGATATGAGATCAATGTTTTCTATTAGAACATTGTCATACATCTGCACGGTATTCAGCGCCTTTGACATTGGAAGGAGTAAAGTGCAGAGAATGTGATGGCTTTGTGAAATCTTCAGTGCTTCACAATGATTAGAAAAAAATGTTAATAGTTACCAGGGAAAGCATTGAGGACAACAGAAAGAATATCAAGGTTCACCTTGAATGCACTCGTGTTTTGGACCTTTCACTTCCGAATGCTTTTGTAGGACAGGAAAAAAAACTTTGGAGGAGGACAAGGATGTTCCGAAGTACTGAATGACTTCACAAAGTGGGTGGTAGACCAGTGGAGCTCACTGGCAAATAGCCTCGTGGATGTGACATGTTTACACATTTAAGTTCATGAAAGACAAAATTATTGAGCATTGCGAATGGCATGTAAACCATGGATGGGTCAGGAAGTTTTGGAGCTGAATATAGTTGGAAGCTGAGTGGATCTGAGTGACAAATAGCATGAAGAGGACCGTTACATTCTTCCTTGCCTTCAGCATCCAATTATGGCCACCACTGTAGAAAAAAGCACCCCAGATTTGTTGATTTTGTGCTGGCCATTTTATCCTACTTGCTTTTCCATTGTCTGTACTGTAGTTCATCTTCTGGCTCAGAGGTGTATTTCGAGGGATTTCTCTCCTGAGGGCTACACTTATCAAATTAGGTTTATGTTATGTGTTATGCTGTAAGTACTCAAATCTTCTTGGGAAGCTGACAAGTTATCTTTCAGTGGATGAAGCAGGAGCATTTATGCTTCTGCAAATTGTGGGAAAAGGGGAGATGACAGTGTTTTCCCATTGGTTATTAACCTTAATGATGCACTGGACCAGGCACCAGAAGATCAGTTTGTTGGGTTACAAACTGGCTTAAGGAGAGAAGCCAGAGAGTGGTAGTCAATGGTGCGGAGTCTAGTTGGAGACCAGTATCTAGTGGAGTACCTCGGGGGTCAGTACTGGGGCCAGTATTATTCAATATATTCATTAACGACTTAGACGAGGGAATAGAGTGTACTATCAGCAAGTTTGCTGATGACACTAAGCTGGGAGGAGTGGCTGACACGCCAGAAGGCTGTGCTGCCATCCAGCGAGACCTAGACAGGCTGGAGAGTTGGGCGGGGAATAACCTAATGAAATTTAACAAGGAAAAGTGTAGAGTCCTGCATCTGGGCAGGAACAACCCCAGGTTCCAGTATCGATTGGGAAATTACATATTAGAGAGCAGTGTAGGGGAAAGGGACCTGGGGATCCTGGTGGACAACAGGATGACCATGAGCCAGCACTGTGCCCTTGTGGCCAGGAAGGCCAATGGCATCCTGGGATGTATTAGAAGGGGGGTGGTTAGTAGATCAAGAGAGGTCCTCCTTCCCCTCTACTCTGCCCTGGTGAGATCCCATCTGGAATATTGTGTCCAGTTCTGGGCCCTTCAGTTCAAGAAGGACAAGGAACTGCTGGAGAGGGTCCAGCGTAGGGCAACCAAGATGATTAAGGGAGTGGAGCACCTCCCTTATGAGGAAAGGCTGAGGGAGCTTGGTCTCTTTAGTTTGGAGAAGAGGAGACTGAGGGGTGACCTTATTAATGTTTATAAATATATAAAGGGTGAGTGCCATGAGGATGGAGCCAGGCTCTTCTCATTGGCAAACAATGATAGGACAAGGGGCAATGGGATCAAGCTGGAACACAAGAGGTTCCACTTAAATTTGAGAAGAAACTTCTTCTCAGTAAGGGTGACAGAGCACTGGAACAGGCTGCCCAGGGAGGTTGTGGAGTCTCCTTCTCTGGAGACATTCAAGACCCACCTGGACAAGTTCCTGTGCAACCTCACTTAGGCGTTCCTGCTCCAGCAGGGGGATTGGACTAGATGATCTTTTGAGGTCCCTTCCAATCCAGAACATACTGTGATACTGTGATACTGTGATAACCAGTGTGGTCATGAAACCATACATTGCTGATTTTCAGTCATCCCAGGATTCCCACAATGTGAGCCATTTTGAAAAGCGTCTTCTATGCTAACCGTAAACTTCCTCACAGACCCAGAATAGGGAAAATATTTATTGAGAGATCTTCTTTTGGAGGGGGGAATAAGTGCATTCAAGAAATTTGCACTTTTATTCAGTAATCCACTTTCTTTCCAAGTTTTGTGTGCAGTTGTACTCGCCTCCAAGCACTAAAAATGAGTGGACAGTATGAAGATGCCTCAGAGTGTAGGTAGCCAAGACAGGAGAAATTGCAAAAACCCTCTTCAAGTCTGGAAATGTCAACTTTATACTGGCTGACGACTGGGATGGTTTCCCTAATCAACTCAGTGGTTTTACAGTGCTGAAAAATATGCTGACAGTCCTGGAAAAAAGCAGCAGAGTCCTCCCACAGCTGGTGCCTATTTCTGCATGGGGGCAGCTGGCAAGCTCTGGGCAGCTTCTCATCATCCAAGGAAATCTTGCTCCCTTTCTTGTTGGCTTTGCCCAAGGTAAATTACCTCTTTTTGAAATGAACTCCTAGCATTTCTTTTGAGACAGTTTCAGACCAGCAGCCTTAAGCTCATTACAGGCCATTTGTAAATGTATCAGTTCTTGTTCCAACATTTTAACATGCACCAGGATATCATCTAGGTACAACAAACAGGCTGAGAGAGGCATGCCATGTAATACCCACTTCCTTAGACTTTTAAATGTAGCTGATGCATTGCACTAGCCAAAAGCCATCATTTTAAATTGCCACAGTCCTTGTCCTACTGTGAAAGCGTGGTTTTTTTCTTCCGCCTATCCCCCTGGATCCACTTCCACTTGCCAATAGCAACTTTTGAGATTCAGGGTAGTAAACCAGACCAAGCTTCCACCAGCATCTAGAATACTGTTTATGGTAATAGAGAAGCACATGCTAAATGACTTTGTGTTGTTTTCTATAATCTGAGGCTGTCACCTTTTTTTTTCCTTAACTGGACTCATTCTGAGGTCTGACTGAAGGGTTTGTTCTGTCTTCCTGACATGTTTCTTCAATGACTTATAAGGTTTCTTTACTGCTACTGAAAAGAAGGATGCTGTGTAGGTAGGATTATTCTTGTGTAGGTAGGATTATTCTTGTGTTGAAGCAATAAAGTACAACTTACGTGTTTGTCAGAGAATAATTTCTTTCTAGTCTCAAAACCATTTTCTTGTTTCTCTTTGAATGCTTGGTAGGGTGCCAGATAAAAACTCTATACATTCTCCCCAGTTTTCCTATGGTTTATGTTAATTTACCAGACGCACATTTTGCCACCACAGTCCCTCTTTCCCCATCTCCTTCAGACTGTTGTCAGAAGCATTGAGAAAATGGACAGACATTTACTGTTGTTTCAGATCCAGAACTTCAGCAGCTAAAGGTCCCCAGAGATCAGGGTTCTCAAAGCAAGCTTCAAACACTCCTCATCTTTCATTCGCTGGAAAACAGTCACTGTCTGTAATTTCTAGTGTTGTTTCTGCCCCTAAAGGTGGGATTTCAGCACTGCAAAAGAGATCTGCATGTTGAATCACCTATTCCCCTTCCTTTCTCGTGTTGTAACTAAAGTCTGACTCAGAGATCATAATTCTTGTGCATTTCATGTAATTTCTCTTATTATTACACACTAAATAGCACTGTATTTTTTTTTCTTTTCAATTAACTGTTAAGGTCCCTACAGAAAATACAAACTAGTGTGCGAGCCTCCTGGTTTTGTTCAGCTTGGTGCTCCTCTCCTGCATTTTGGTGTCGGGGCTCTGGTTTGGAACATGCACACCCTTTTCTCACTAGCTCTGTATTTATAACCATTCTCCTTTAAAAGCACTTTTTCGTCCAGAATCAATAAGGAGCTCAACTGCATTCCTTTGCTTTTGCCATTGTTGACAATTTCTCTTGCTTCATAAACTTAGATTTGTCCTCACTTCTTCCGCAAAGCATAATGATGGCATGAACCATATTAGAATTGCTGAGATGAATTTGAGAAAGAGATCTGCTCTTTAGAGATCTTGGCAAATTGCTGGCATCTTCTTCTGTTTGCAGCAGCTGTTTCCTTTCATCATATGCAGCTGTGAAAAAAGTTCAGGATCCATAGTAAATTCTACAGTCAGTACAATACCTTTTTGTCTTTTGCTGACCTTTATTTCTGACTCTTACCTGAGTGTCTGCAAACTGATTCGTAGCCAATCTGCCCTTGAGGTCCTCACTGATATTTGAGAATACTAGGCAAAGGGTTTGTTCCCACCCAACTCAAATGTAGTGGTGGCGTACTATTTTTCTTTCTTTTTCTTTTTTTCCCCTTTTTTCTCCTGTCTTTCCTTCTCCTGTCCCTTTCTTTTCAGAATGTCACATTTGTTGATACTGGTTCATTTTCGCTCTCTAGGATACAATTCCCTGAGCCCTTTCTGCAGTTTATCAGATAGCAACTTCCAGGTTGGTCAAAGCTTTTGTGGCCCTTTCCAATGTTATATCAAACCACAACTATTGCAGCTGCACCTCCTAGTCTCTTTGGGCAATTTGCCATTGGTTTTCTAATAAGAGTTCATCTTTACCAGTAAGTTTTCAGGTGCTGTTTTAATTCCTCCTATGCTCTACATGTTTGAACTGTGTACTGCCTTTTGTTCTACCCTGATACAGGACAAATACCAGCTCACAGGTTTTGTTCTTGGAAACTAGAACATGGGGGTTTTCTTTCTTCAACACTGATATAGGAAGCCCAAGAGTTCATGTTAAGAAAAGCAATTGATGATTGAGTCACTTATCTTTGATGCAATCCTGTTTATTTACAAAGTCCTGATTTCTGTATCTGCAGGTAGAATCAAACAAGATAATTCCCTTGCTTGCAATTCCCAATCTCTTTAAGTGAGCACTTGCCTCAAGAGCTTTCTCAAGGTTTATCTTAAGGTCCTGTTGTTGATGCTTTTGTGGCTCTTTTTGATGCTTCCCTTTGGCTTTTGATTGGATATTCTCCCACAAACATCCAAAACAAGTGTTGTGTTACCAGTCAAGGTCCTAACCATCTAGGCTCCGGGGCTTATTTTCATTCCAGATGTCCCATGTATTTATGCTTTCGTTGTTGTCCAATTGTTTTGGTTATTTTGCTCCATAAATGAGCTTGATGTTTATTTGTACAAATGAAAAAATCAGTTCTTCTGCTCAATGATTTCAGCAAGTTTTCATCAATCCCACTATGATGCTTTCTTACTGCACTATGGATGAAGGCTACTGAGGTGCATACACACAGTGCAGGGAGAGGTGGGTGGCCGAACAGTGTTTATGATGAAGTCTTGGATCAATGTGTCTAAACTCAAGTGGTTCTCTAGTTGCTGGTTATCCAAAGGACTTGTAGTCTCATGGTGATATTTGGTTGGCGAACATTGTTTCCTAAATGCAAAACTTAGAGTGTGGTTTGTGGTATTGTTTTTTGGTTTTGTTTTTTTGGTGGTGTGTGTGTTTTGTGGTTTTTGTTTGATTGTTTGTTAGTTTGGTTTGGTGGGGTTTTTTTGTGTGTGTGTGTGTGTTTTTTTTGTTGTTGTTTGTTGTGTTTGGTTTGGTTTCTATTCCTATTTTTCCCTGTAAATAATTCATAGACTGGAGAGGAGATTTAGTTTTCTGACACTCTTATTAAAAAGCATTGGTTTAGGAAAACTTTAAGATTCTTTCTTCTATTTTCTTTGACATTGAACAGGTGTGGATAAAGTGGATTTAATACATAATTTATGCCAAAAAATTTTGGAGAAAATCTTAGTTTCAAATCAGGCCATTGTTCCCATGTCTTAGGACAACCCTGAAGTCAAACTCCTCCTCAGCAAATATGTGTGAGTATTTTAGTTCTACCAAAATTGCTGAAATCTGAACTCTCAAAGGTGCTTATAGAAAGAGCTGAATGTGACATGAAGCACTGTTCAGTGTTGCTGTTTCTGTATGGGATCTGACCATTGTGTAACTGCACCAGCCCCTCACACAGGTAACTGGAGACAGGGTCTCACTATCTGTAGAACAGATCAGGAGATGCTGCATGGTGGGTGATCACTACAGTTTTGCATAGGTGCCACTTTCTTCTTGACTAAAGTGAAAGGTTTAATGTTATCATCGTTATGTTTAGCTGAGTAAATCTAGCTGTTAACCTGTGTTTTAATACCTAATCAAATTCACCTTGTAGCCAGGGAGTACCTAGGGTTAGAAATGACTAATTCACTGAGTTACTATGTTGGTACTATAATAATAATAAAAGTGAGATATGTAATCAGTATGGATGCTAGGTGTGCTGGGGAGGACCAGACACGTGGGATGAGATGAGGATGCTGTTTTGAGCTTTTTCAGAAGCTCTAGGAATACAGTAGAGGATAATGGCCATGACTGTGTGCCAGCAGTGAGAGTACTGAAAGTTCAAGTTTGAGGGGAAAAAAGTGTTGGATTATAAATTCTTGCTTTCCTGTGTCTTGTCCATCTCCTTCCTGACTTCCCCAGCTTTCAGGCTTGTTATAATAAAAAGGAATCTTACTTACCAAGGGTGCCCCAGGAAATCATCCTATTTTCCTGTGTTTCTGGGTGGAGAGCAGAGGAGCTTAAACCAGGGTAGTCAGAGTTTTTGGACGCGATGGAGAACCACAGCAAGCACTGCTGTGCTGGTGCCAACACAAAATGCCACATTGCACAGAATACAGCCTTAAATTCTATCAGTTTCTTGTTCGAGAGCGTGATTAAAGAAATTGTGTCTTAACTGACTGCTCCATATTGTCATGCCAGAAACAATTAGCTTAACTAGAAAGTTAATTTAATTGCAAATGTGGATGGGCAAACTGTGCCAGCCACTTCATTATCATTATTCTATGTTATTCCTAATGCTTAGTGCTGTTTAATATGCCTTCTTATGGTATATGGTGGTGTAATTAAAAGATTGTCTCTGCAGAGGTTAAGGTTGCTGCTGAAAATAACTTCCAGTCTCAGTCTTTATCTGTGGAGTTTCAATAAAAAACTTAAAAGCATTTTTAATAGAATTTCCTGGCTTATTTTTTCACTTCTGTAGATGAACAAGAACAAAAACATAAGGGCTGCTAAAGACATACGTAGCAGTAAGAATTGACCACAGACATCTTGAAGTAAAAATATTATGTATTTTTCATTAGGAAAAGATTTTTTTTGTTCATTTTTTTTCATGCATTTTGCAATACTGTGTTTAATTTCTATCACTTTTACAAACAACAAAAAAATTGTATTGAAAGACTGAACTCAAGAGTAAACACTCAAACCTGGTGATTGACATGGCAGCAAATAATTTCTCTTCTTCCTGGCACAGAAACACATGGGAATGGACTCTTGTGGTGTGCAGTTTTTAGGAATAAATTCATTTGAGAAGAATCATCACAGGAGGAAAAAGCTAAAATTTGGTAGGAAAATGTGCTAATTGTGATTGTTTTTTCTTATGCTATCACAGTGGATGACACTAGCAGCAACTCAGTCACATTTATCTGTGGACAGTATTATTATTACTATAATTTTAGCTTGATCTATTATTTAACTGTGTTACATGATGGTTTATTACCTGTATTCTGTTGCTGGCTTTATATTTGATTCAATTTGGAAATAGCTGTGTAATAAATATACCGCACTGACAGAATTTGTTGCTTTCCACTTTGAATCAAAGATCCGTCCTTGTCCTTCCTTGGGTTGATAATAATTTTATGTACATCTGTATTTGAAGCAGTCTTTTGTAGAGAAAAAAAAAATACCTGCTACATAAAGCTTCATCATGATAACTCTAATAGATAATATTGAAGAATGTGTGTGGTTTTTATATTCCTTATTAAAACGCCCTCAAAAACCCTATAAAAATGTGTATGAAATTTTGAGATTAAGCCACCCACCCTTTGGCAGATTCCCCTGCCTGGAAAACTCAGCTTGAGAAAGGGAGTGCTATCAAGGTTGAGTGATGGAAAAAATAATAATAAAATGGAATTTGCTCTAGCAACGTTGCCTGCAATTTTTTTACCCCCTCATATCACAGCTACAAAACACATCTCAGCCCACCTGCTTCAGAGCATCAACTGATCTTTGCTCTGAAACTGAACTGCCCTACCTATGTTTTCTAGGTTTTTGTTGAGAGTTGTTAATTACGGGGCACTAAGCCTTTGCTTGCCTCAGTATATGATATTAGCTGTCAGAATATCTTGGACTAAACAGGCCACTCATCTGAACATATATGTCATTTCTCACGTTCCCATAGAAACTTAGATTAATCAGTCATTCCTGATGCATTTCTTGTACAATATTGTCTTTTTGATGCTCTTTTGCTGCTAGTTTTGAAGGCAGCCTCAAATTTGTTTGAGGAAATCGAGCCAACTTTGTTCTGCTTTTTAGCATCAGGTACTTTGCCTGTAATGAGGAAAATCTCATTTTACAGAATTCTTGCAAGGTAGTGAAAACATAGCTTCATATCCTTAATGAGAGCATTCTTATTCAAGAGCGCTTGACTGTAAAGAGTGCTGTCCACAATGGTCAGTGTGGAGAGGAAACCTTAAGTAGAACATGCTATTGTGGCCTTTGAGCGGTTCCCATCTCCTCTATTCAGAAAGCAGAGTTAACTGAGGATAGCAAGAACAAACTGTACATGTGCTTGAGAAAAAGAACTTGACTTGGCAAGTTGGCATAAGTGTAACACAATATATTACCACTTTCTGCTAGGCTTATTCTCTTACTGTCATTGACCAGATCTGTTCAATGGCTGCCATTTTCGGTTGTAAGTAGAAGAAATTCCAATTCCACCCCCCCCACACTTTCCTTTCACTTTCCAAGAAAGTCAGTTTATGTAATCGATACTAGGTCTGTCTAGGAAGTTGTTCTGAAATTTGGGGGCTGATGATGTGGTACATGGGGGAAGAGTGAGGGCTGAAGAATGAAGAAGGAACAAACATTAGACCTGACAAAGCCTGAAATATAAAACAAAAAGCATCTGCAAGGCATAATAAAACAAAGTGTATATACGTGTTGTTCTCACAGAGTATTTGGCTGAGCCCGGGCAACGGGAAAGCATGCATAGCTAACGCTCCTGACTGTGTGAAACCCTTTGTATACTCCAGAGTCTCTGCAAGAGACCTTGATTACAGAGTTTGGCATGATACCCAATACATTTTTTGGAATGGTTTCTTGTCCATCACTGACACTCGTAATGAGAAATTTATACACCATCCAAAGCAGATAAATTAATTTCAAACACTTTTGACTTAGGTCAACAATGGCTATTGGCAGTGCCTATTATTTGCCTTTTTATTAAGAAAGAAAAAAAAAAAGAAAAAAAAAAGGAGAAATTGCTCTTCTTCATGGTGATAGCATGGTAAAGACGCCGAGTATCATGGAGATAGAATCTTGGCAAGCACATATATAGGTCAGGATAGAGTATTTCACTTTCCAATGTAAATGAAAGTCATTTTCTTCAGTATGAACAGTTTAATAAATTCCCAGGATGGTTTTCATTAAGAAATTTGCATATTGGCTAGTGTAAGATTTTCTGAAAGCAATCAGTTGGCAAAAATAATTTGGTTTTACTTCTACTTTCCCAATCCAGTTAACAGCCAAGGAATGAAGTATAAATTAGCTATCCCTTTGAGAACTCCATTTAAAACTCAGATGCTTAAGTTAGCCTTTTAAAGGTGATAATTACACATATTCTCATGCAGATACGCACACCAGAAATGGGGAAAAGGCATTAAAACACACCTACACACAGAAACCTGTGGATTGGAAGCAAACAAGAAAATTGCTACATCTTCTTGGGATTCTGAAATTATGGGGACATACAGATAAATGACTAGTAAGTTCCCGTTGTTTCTAATAATTTCTTTCATAATTTTTAATTCAATGTAGATTCTGCTTTTTTTGGTTGATATTTTACTTCTCCTATATGCTTTGTTTTATCCATGCAAGGCATAAGGATCTATTGAAGACAAAACCCTATTTATATACCTGAGTTATCTAAATGCAAGAATTTTTGCCAGCTTTTAAAATATAACTAGAGACCCTCACGTAAATATAATTATTTAGGTTTTCAGAGTTACATGGTAATGGAAAAACATAACACTAATAAGTATTAAAAGGTGAAAAATAAAAGTAGGAGAAGGATTGTAAGGAAATATAAAAATATGGCAAGAAATTAATGGGGATTATGGAGTGCAACACAGGCGATACAGCACATGCACTTTTTTTGTATTTCGGTTAGCAGCTTTGTGCAGGATCTGTTTGTGGTTTTGATGTATGTTTGTACTTTAAATTTAGGCTGTGTTGCAATAAGTACGTATGATTTTTCTGAGAACTGCCTTGGGGACTCTTTCCTAAAAAAAGCCAACTTCCCTTCTATTTCCTTTCTTACCTACCTGCTTCATTTGTGCAAGTAGGATTGCTGGAGAAAGGTTGCTGTGTGCCTCGGTGCTTGGAAGGATGCTTCATGCAGCTGATACGCTGGCTGCACTGTGCATAGTGACAACTGAAATACGGATCCTGGGATGCTGTGCTGGTAGGTCCTGATGGCATCGCATGGACACCCATTATTAGGGAAGAACCAGAGCAGGTTTTCAGATGAGCTCAGACTAGATGATCTAATGGTCCCATCTGGCCTTAAAATCTGTGAGTCTATGAAAGATGGTCCTGCAGTCATAAGCATTTTAGAACTGTCAATTCCAGTTTTACTTCAGTGTAAGAAGCAATTGCTTCCATGCTGAAATGCTTGCTTATGGATTATGTGCACAGTGTCATAAATGCTTTGTAAAATAGAGATATGCAGTGTGAGCGAGACATAAAGAAGCAGAGCAGCTTGTGTAATAAGAATAAGGAGAGTTGATTCTAATGTTGAGTGTGTGTAAGAGATTTGATAAAGGAGTAGAGTGCATTTGGGGAAGAAGAAAGAATACGCTCCCTCAACCATGAAGATGAAAGTCAAGGAAGAGAGGAAAAGGGAAAAAAGAAGAAAGAGAAAAAGGGGGAGTGAGAGCAGGAAATTGTAAAGCACCAAGAGCAGCTGACAGAGAAGTTGCAGGATGTGAGGGATGAACACAACTCCTGTACTCACTCACTATGTTGTTCTAGGACCATGCGTGCACGGCTGTCATTCAGTGCATCAGCTGCTATGCCTTCAACTTCCCTGCTTAAATATAGCAAGGAGGCAAACCGAGAGAGGGAGAAGAGAGGGGAAATGTATTTTTGGTCCCTCTCCTTGATAATAGATGCTGGATGTACAGATCCTGGGGCCAAGAGGGACCTTGACAAGTACCTGTAAGCTTGTTAGAAGGATGCAAGTGGCTGGGAAGGAAGGGAGGGAATGCAGGAGCTTTTCACCCAGGGCCCAGCACCATCAGAGAGGGGTGCTGCAGGCATGGATGTATTACAATCATGTACTGTTCTATTAAAGTCACTATTAGTTCTTCTTTTAAACCATTAGGTTTGGGGTGTGTTTGTGTGGGGGGGGTGTGTTCAGGTGTTTTTTTTTTTTTAAATACATTTGTGATGGATATTTGACTTCTTCTGGCTCCTGAGTATCTCGGAGTTCTTTTTTGATAGCATGGATTAATTAACCATGCTGAAGGGCAGGAGCTCTGCCCTAGTGCAGACACCTTCAGCCAAGCCTGTAGCCTCAAAGTACTTGCCCAAACAGCTAATCAGTCTCTGTGCTCCTGCAGTTACAGTGAAGTATGTGCTGGGAGGACTTAGGTTTGTACCAAAAAATATTCTCATAATGGGAAAATCTTGACAACTTTGATGAATTTTTGTGGTAGGTTTCTGTGGTCCAGGACAGCTTCTTCTGACAGAATAGAAGTATTTCCTCTTGAGTTGCCAATAGCTTTCAGCTGAGATGCTGGTTTAAGTCAGTATTCCTCTAAACTCATGGAATGTTAAGCCTTGTTCTTTGAGCTATTCAAAGGAGCATGATAGTCACTTGGCTGTTATCTATGAGACAGTATTTTTTTCCTTACAAAAACAGTGAAATGACCAGATTTTCCATAGTCAAATATTTATGCTTTTTCTTTTGTTTGTTTATTTTGCAAAACAGTTGTTTTCTCACCAACGCCTAATTCACATCTTTCTGTTAAGTTCAAGCAGTAAGGAAAGCCATTCTGTAAGGCGTGGTATGGCAAGGATTGGATTGCAATTTTATTAAAGTTTTCCCCTGAGTCAAGGAAGGAGGAAGTTGATTATCTTGTAATTGGCATCTCTCTGGGGTGATACACTTGTTAAATCCTTATATGTGATGGGACTATCTAGTTACACTGAACAGATTACCTGCTGATTGCTGCTTCGGGGATTTACTGATAATGCTGAATGCCAAAATCTATCTGAACTGGGAGTGGGAGAATTAATTCCCACTGCCTTTGTTTACTTTCTAATGACAGCTAATATTCTATCTAGGCTTCATTGTCTCCAAGCATAGATACTAGGAAATCTCTTTGGAATGCAATAGACAGGATTTGCTGGAATTTCTACCTGTTGCTTTGATGGGACAGCGAATTATTTGCTTCCTAGCTGAATACTCTTGACTTGCTGTTCACTTCTAATAAAGCAGCTGAGGCACTTTCCCTTCTGTGTTTGGAGATGGGTGTCACCTCTAAGGTCAGAACTGGGTACAGATTTCTTTGGCTCTTCAGGAGATGCTAATCCAGGGATTTTATCTTGGTCTTCCTTTGCTACCTAGCTGGTAAAGAATTTTTTGTTTCTCATGGGATGATAAACTCTTTCTGTGATATTTCTCACACTTTTTATTTTATTTTAAATGTAAATTAACCAAAGTTGATAAAGAGAATGGCTAGGCACTTTCAAACCTGATGTAAGTGCAATTATTTCCAGGAGACTGGTGGCAGAACTGAAAGAAGACCAAATAAAACCCCCTCTCTTAAGAACAGGCTGCCCAGCATGCCAGCTCCCCTTGCCAAAATACTGTAATGCTTATGATCTGTTTGCTATGTAGCAAGGCACTCTTGACTGTACAGGGCTTTGGTAGTAAACAGAGAGTGGTGGGGATGAATGGGGTGAAGGGAAGGGAAGGGGGTGTCATACATTCCTGCCACTGTGATGCAAACAGGAATCGGGCACTGAGTATCACTGCATATCAGATGATGTATTGTACAGCCTGTCCCCTCTCTGAAACAGCAGAGGTGGGCACGCCAAGGAAGGCTTGAGCCTGGCTCCCCGTGAGTGCCTGGCTCTGGTCTGCATCCACGGGCACGAATCAAGATGAGTTAAGGAAGAGGCAAAGTGAATATGTTGGCATAGCCATACTCCCTAGTACTCACAGTAACAATATTGTTGTGAGAATGAAACAAAGCCTTGCTTCAGGCAAGGAATGCGCTTTGCTTGCCACAGAGTGTAAAGCCCAGAAGACCTGCTCTCCCCAGCATTTCCCTGCATATCAGAGTCTCTTCTTCCTCAGGTGGAAGGGTAGGAGGTCTTCTAACACTATCACTGCAAGGAGATAGGAACCTGCTGCATTTTTCCCCTGAGGAACCCCAAATACCAGACTGCTTTGCAGCACCATGATCAGGCTCTAGCAGCTACTGCAGCCTCTCCCCAGGGCAGCAGGGCCAATGTGCTGCTCCTGCCCAGACAGCTCTGACCACAGCTGTCTCCAGCTCAGGATTTGCACAAATGCAGCTCGTCTTCAGCCTCTAAAACACTTATCAGTGAACAGAAAACAGGTCTGTGAAAAAAATCCCAAGAAGATAGAATACAGAGGGATGTCTTTTCCCTCTTTGTTGTAAATCAAACACATTTATCTAAGATTTTTATTTCTTTTCCTTTCACATCATAGTGAGGATCTTTAGCAGAGAACGGAACAGCCTGGTGATGTATTTTTGGGTTATAACTTGAGAACAAAAGCTCATTAGGACTCAAAGATTTTTATATGGATAACACCACCCACGGTTACTTTAGATAGGGTAAAAATGTTTTTATGCTTTAGGGCACAAACTAGCTATTAAATTACTAGGGAACTACAAATAAATATCTACTAGACATATCGATGGGAGTGCAACCAGAACGCAGAGTGCTACATAAAATAATTATATACAGCACAGCTAATATTAGATCACATGAAAGTACATGACTGTTCTATAAAAATCATTTGCATCTCTGTATTGGACACTGAGGGTGGGGTGAGGGCATTGGTTTTGTACAGGGAGATGCTGACCTAGCTGTCAAAGGTTTGAAACCTTGCAGTGTCTGCCAGCATTTCTCAGTAGGGCTGTGCCACTGGAACTGCCGGAGGAGCTGAGTTTCTTCAACCAGCAAGAAGTCGTCCCTTTTCTGTGGTTAGCTAGGACATAGGCAACCCAAATGAGAGGCGATGGATGATCTGTCATGCCTAGAGGATTCACAGAGCACGTGTGTCCTTGACGTGTGAGTCCAAATTGGGGTCGGTGACAAGGACAACTCTGACATCATATGAGTCATGTAAGGAGGAAGGGGTGTCACTGCCTCCTGACGGGGAGACGCATCTGTTCCACGCTAGCTCGTGAGATGTGAAGAGGTTGCAGTGCTAAGATGCACATAGGGAGAGTGGGAGTGTGCCGCTTAGCAGGGCTTTTTTGAGTTTGGGAATCTCATTGGAGCTGCCTCTCTTCTGCTCTGTGATTCCCACCCCTCAGGCTCAGGTGGCTGTCAGACCAGCACCAGCGTGGCAGAGGGATGGGCACTGGCGTGGGAGAGTGCTGCGGGAAAGGCAGTGGTGGATTTCCCTCCTCCATGGGACTTCAGAGGTCTGCCTGTTGTCCCTCGGGGGCACCAGAGGAGTAACGAAAGAAAAGCTTAAAGAAAGTCTTCTAGGCTGTGCTTTTATTAATTAGAGGGCATATACTCACTGTCGGATTAGCTGTTTGATGTTCCCACTACAGAAGGCACACTTTGAGCAGCTCATAACTTTACCAAACTGAGAAGCTGGGGCAATTGTACAAGTGAAATTTTCTAAGCTGATGTACCTTTAGGCATCACTCGATAAGGAGACATTTTTCTGAAGGAAACAAAAAAGTATGTGAACATGTAATTAAGACCATCAAGAGGTATGCGTGCAAGTGGGGTCAGTTCTAGCTGCAGAGCTATAAATATTTCATTTTCTGACTTTTTACTTCAGCTTTGCTCCACGGCGGTGAAGAGCTAAGTCCTATACAAAGCCAGTGAAACAAAATCTCATCCCTCAAGTACTTAAGATGTCTGGCTGAAGGTTGATGTGTGGGGTGAATACATGTACCAGTTTCACTGATAGTTACAGTTAGATTTGTATCAGTTTGTTGCTGGTGTGTGGTTTTGTTTGGTTGGTGGTTGTTCTTTTTTGTGTTTTTGTTTGTTTCTTTATTTGTTTTTCTGTGGGTATTACCTAAAGGCTAACAATTTTTAAAAAGACCAGTTGATGGGCAGCATGGAGAGGTTGTGACAGTACATGTTTGTATCATAAATCTAACAGCAGGAGGGTGCTTAGGTCAGTCGTCATGGGCCAGCTGTAGTGCAGTGATTGAGAGAGAGCAGTTCTAATGTGAAAAGGTTAAAAAAAGCAAGTGGAAATGATGAGATACACACCCTTGGTACCACAAAGAGAAAGGAACTGGTGGGGGAAAGCAAAGAGAAAGCTGACCCAGTTCAGCAAAAGACTAAGAAAAGACTCTGACAAAGTTCTTGGTGTATGTTGGTGAATCAAAGCAGAAATAGAGATGTTGCCATGGGCTGAAGTGGATATTAAGTAATCTGTACACATAGGGTGGCTATTTGTGTTTCTGCCTGAGATTAAGAAATGACAAGGTGTAGAGGAAATGAAAAGGATAATACAGAGGCTGCTGGGAATCACTATTGTAATTCTCCTATTGTAGATAACTGGCAAAACCTGAAACCAAAGCCCTCTGCACTTCCATGCAGAATAAATGCTTCTTGGCTTCAAGCACTTAACTAGTGGCTACTATAGCTGTGTGGGTGCAGAACAGAGCAGGTTGTTATGAAAGAAAAATTTCTCCTCCCCAAACACTGGGAGCAATTCAGGGGTGCTGTGTGTATATTTAGGGAGCAGCCATGTGCATATCTTGCCGAGGGGGTTCCCGCCCTGGTTAGGGCCTGAGAAGTGAACTTCAAGGAGCAAAGCATTGGAGGGGGAATCTGACCCAATCCAGCTGTGTTCCCTGTAGTGTCTGCTTCTGCTTTGCACAGACTTTGCCATAGATAACTCATACCTAACTATTATTTTTATATTTTATTATATTAGCATGTCGTTTTTCTGCCAAATTTTCCTTGGGAGTGTAAGCTGAAAAAGTTTTGGGTAGAGCTGCATAGTACAAATCCTACAATTTATATCTTATCTAAACCATGAAGGAATTTCATGGACCAAGTGAAAAGACACATGTGCAAGGCTGGGGCTTTGTTCCAGCTGAATTTCAGAGGTTGTGTATAAGCAGAAGTGTGATAGCTTCTCAAAAAAAAAAGGCTCAGTATCCTCAGTATTGTATACTGGAAGCTTCACTCCACTCCTCTATTGAAGCCATCACAATATTTACTTGTACTGCACTAATTCACAGCAGCTCAACTTATATCAGGACCCCATTGTTTTCAGCACTTTTCATGCAGGGTGAGAAATAAAAGCTTCTACTGATAGGTTGCAGACAGCATGAGATGAGCAAGAGTGCTGCTGAGGTGTCCTAGTTCAAAGAGCAAGCCAGTGGGAGTGCCAAGGACTCAAAACGTGTGATTAACTGAGTATTTTCAGTTTGTATCTCTTGGGCTTTTGTTTTTAAGCTCGTATGTGGACATTAATGTGCATATTTCCCTGCAGATGCCCTGGTGTGTGCCTCAATGCACAGTAAGAGAGGATAGCGGTGACAAGCTCAGCCTTTCTCCGCTTGGCCAGGGCCACCACTCGCTCTGTCACACACAGCTTCATCCTTTCCTGCAGCCCTTTGCTGACTGCTTTGACTCATTCTGCGTGAGTGGCACAAACCCCTTTCTTAGGTCTTGAGACCGATACAGCTTATTCCTATTTTCTTCAGTGGTGTTTTCTGTTTTGTTTTTTTTTTTTTTTCCTCAAAGGTAAATTAATAACAATGTATTGATGGCTTTTGTATAATCCCTTTTTCTCATTCCTTCTTTCCTCTGATTTTCCTCACTATAGTCAGTAGTCTTCAGGTCTGGACCAGATACTTATACAAGAAAGTCCTGGGTGCACCACCTGTAAAGTGGTCACAGACCATAGTAGAATGTGAGTTGACAATGAAGGGACTTTTTGCTTTTTTTCTCCTCTTATGCAGAGATCTGTCATACAAAAATACCCTTGAGAATTTTGGTACATTTCGGTCCTGTATGGAGCCCTAAAATAACCCCCAGAAAAATATAGCTTCTGCTTTAGTGGCTCTCGCAGCACTGATTTTCTTATTAATCTCCCTAGCAGTACTTATAAAAATGCTTGACTGTGGTTACACAGATTGTCTGATGTGATCACTAGCAATTATGCTAATCACAGTCTTCTCACAGTTCTTTCCCATCTGTTTTATCCACCTATGGATACTTAAAGTGATATAAATGATAAAAGAAGCTCCGATCACATCATGCTCTCATTTGCTGGTTAATGTATGACCAGAGATTTTACAGATACAGCCTAGGTAAGGAAAGTGAGGAGTGAGAGGAAGGAAGTTGCAGAGTACTCCAATTTTTATGGAAAAGGAATGAACACACAGGACTGAATAATTTCCCAGGGTTGCCTGTGGCAGAGTTATAGATTGGTTGTAGACTTCTGGCAGGCCTTTTCTGTATGAAGCTGCACAGGCTGAGCGTCACATGGGATAAAAAAAAAAAAACAAACAACAAAACAAAAACCCTGTCTGCTGCCATTTACTGGAATTGGAGGAGGAGGAGTGTGAGGGCAAGGAGCAGATTTTGTTTGCCTGCCTCGTTGATGTCATTAGCTGTGGGTGGAAAGACAATAAAACATTGTTTTCTTTGCTGCATACCTGAAGAACTGCAGTTTGCCAAGAGCAACTTGGTTAGCGAAGACACACATTATTCAAAATGTCGGCCTTGATCAGAGAGGTGGTGCAGCTGGCACCTACCACTGAAAGCAAAGGGAAAAAGGATCCATTCTCCTGTGGGTGAGACATTCATGATGGCAGGGCTCATCTCAGTTGTCCTTCTTGTTAGCACATTGTTCTGCAACCCAGTGACAGTGCTGCCTCTCAACATCTGGGGGCTAACCAGTGGAGAGAGCAGGATGACCAGCAGGGTATGTTGCTGTGATGGGTCTAAAATCAGCACTATTGTGTCAGTAAAGCCTTGCTTGGGAAGGAGGTTGGAGACTCCATGTTGGTGGTACCGCAAGAAGCCCCAGCCTGGTGAGAGCTGCAATCTTCACTGCCAGAGTGGTTAGAGGTATGGGGATGCAGAAACTGCAGATGGGGTGACATGGCACAATTAGATAAGGAGGTATCATAGTTAATAGTGGTGAAGTAACTCTTCCCAGAAGCTCTTGGCAGCTGAAGAGGGCTCCGTGCTTTCACACCTTGATGCTTCGCTAACCCCTGATGCTAAACAACAAGTGATGAAAGAGATCTCAAAGAAGCATTTGTTTGTAGGATATTGCACTGCTTCAGGAAACTGAAGCAAAGGTTTATTGCACAAATTGCTGTAGTGAAGGGCAGTAACATGTTTGGAAAGTAATGGTCTGCTCCTTTTCCCCTTCATAAAGTTTTCTTCTCTTTATGTGGAGACTTAGTGTTTGGGAGAAAGTAAGTGTGGCCAGTAAAGACTGTACAAGGAAACTGCTGAAGTTTCCAGGTGCAGATGCAATCCACCACTAAGTGGAATCCCTAGTATGACAAAAGTGTCCTGAGTCCATGCAAAATGTTCTAATCTATCTTTTTCTTTTTTTTCTTTTTTTCTTTTTTTTCTTTAACACTTGACTGTATGTAGATGATAAACTCTTTGAAACAGGAGATGTGTTTTCATTATATGTATAGACATACCTATCAGTCTGGGGCCCCAGTTCTGACCTGAGGGTGCAGATGCCACCTTGATAAATGGCAATTACTTTTCTGAAAATCTCAGATTAATCTTGGACACAAACAAAGCAGCAGCATTCACTTGGAGATCACTTGTGGCCATTGGAGAGAAGATCATGCTTTGCTGGAATATCACCTGTCAGAAAAGAACCCTTGGACCAAGAATCTTTCAGGGCGTTATATGACATTCAGCAAAATCATATCCGTTAGGAGATGCTTTCCTGTAGCAGATCCAGCTCCATGTCCCATTTCCGGCTAATACAACACACAATGGGACTACAGATTTCTAAGGAAATAAATTCTTTCCAAGCAGTTGTCGAAACTGTTGAGTCTAGGGAAATATATAGAGATGGATGGGATATGTCATTCTTAGAGGGATGAGTTATTTAAAGCTAGTTTGGGGTATGCTATTCTTAAAGGAAGGAGATATTTATTAACAGACTTACATATTCCTGTAATGATTCCAGTGAGAACAATGAAAATTGTGACTGAGTCAACATAAATTTAGAGTTAAAAGTTAACTTAAGCTTGGAATTTTCAAAGGCATTTAGTGTTGACCTAAATCTGAGCTCTTCAAAGTCACAGGAAGTTTTATGACTTACGTCAGTAGAAAGAAAATTATTCAAATAGAGAATGTTTCTGAATTTACACCCTAAATTGATAAATACATTAGTTCCACTATATTGCTGGTATATTCCTGATAGACACATATTATTCTAATGTGAATGGGTTGTTTCAAATAAGTTGTATATTTCCACTAAGAATAAAGGAATTTAAAAAAACCACAACAACTTAAACCCCTTTATGGTATGGAATCTGTCTTCTGCATCTTGCAAAGAGTTCATCACACATAATCTTTAATATATGGTACATAAAAATAGACCATTTTTTCAAATGTATTTTTTAGATGCTTAAATATATTGTTAAGTCATTGGATATAATTTATATTCTTAAAATAGTGCTCAGGTGACTCCAACAAGCCTTAAGATACTCAGCTGATACTTAAATTCATAACATATACCCCACCTGGAAAATATAGTCCTGAAATAACTGTTCAAAATTAAATTTCCATGTGAAGTTTTCCTATTTTGTGCATCATCTCCAGCTGGATGACTAAGATTAATTTCTCTGAGAGTCAAATTCTTTACCCCAGCTAAGCATTGCATCCCAAACTTGTTTTCATCCTTCTGGTTAGCTGTGATCTTTAGAAAGGCTTGAGTGTGCTTGGGCAGTGAGCACTGGGAAATCTTATGTGTAAAACACAGAGCAAAACCAAAGCGGCATTAAGGAGAAACTTGTGAGCGAAACCTTAGTCCTCATAAAGTCATTTGGAATTATGCCACCATTTGATATGGGGTCAGGATTTTATCCCTTAAATTCTCTGGTTTTGTGGGGTTTTTTTTGTTGTTGACTTGCTATGTAAGCCTTTATGATACATTGCTAGTTTATATGTTCTGAAGAGACAGTGCCTGGTAAAACATAGGATGCAAACCTACTGTAAACCCCCAATGTGTTTCTGTTCTGTTGTCTTCAGGCATTAAAGGATGCATCTCTTTGGCTACTGCTCTGCTGGAGCTGACAGTTTCCCAAAACTCACGGCTAAGCAGTTCAGCGTGTGTTGCATGGGGCACCTACAAAATTCCAATTACTGCAAGAAGAGTAGCACAGACATGTAATCCTCAAATTTAAGTCATTAAAGAGGCTGTAAATGCACTTGGGAGCATTCAGAAGATAAACCAAAGACATTTAAATATAAATATAAAAAAATGCCTCCAGGTCACTGTAGTCTTTGTCAGAGGTATTAATTGGTATTTGTTTAGTGTATCAGAATGATTTGCAAAATGAGAATCACAGCCCTATTTCAGGCGTCTCTCAGATGTCTAAGATACGCATGTTAAGAAAGTAACTGCTGAAAGCATGGTAGAAGAGAGACAGAAGCATGCAGTGCACTTTATATATGTATACATATTTGTATTATACAGTATTAAAGCAAAGATCAGACATCTTGATTTATCCTTTAACCTACTCATCAACCAGCTAATTTCCTATAGGCTCTGTAGCAGAAATGAGTCTTGAGAAGGGATTTGGGGGAAGATTTAAAGAGGGATTTGAAATGTTTCTTTACTGGTTGACAAAGTTTTCTGCTACTGACAGTTGACCTGTAACTTCTATCTCTTGTGCTTACTACAGGTTCTGATCAGATATTGATTCTTGAAAACAAGGCACAACTATGGCTTTGAATGTTATATAGACATATATTATACAGTATCACTTGAGATTTATGCTGATTGATAGTAGCCTGTGAATCTGAATTTAAATGTAGATTATTATGTGTTGGATATGCTCCTGAATCCGCACAATGATGCAAGACCTCAAGTGCACACTGCATGTAGCTGCTGAAGTCATAAGCTACGTGGGGTTTTTGCTTGTGTTGCAGCTTTAGCCAGGATGCTTTCCAGTGTTCCTTTCTGGGCAAGTGAAATAGAGAGAAAAATTAGTAAGTTCGTTTAGAAATGATGTGAGCATTTCACCTATTATGTGGTATACTTTTCTTTTGCAGTGTTTCCTTATATTTACTGAATTTGCACCCTATGTGGTATGCTGACAGCATTTAGATTCCTTGATTGTGCTTTTTTTAAGACTTTCACTTGCAGCCAGTAAAAAAAGTCAAACACAACATTTTAGAATGCTAAATGCATCTCTTATTATTGTGGTTATGGTTTAAGCTGCCTTGTTTTAAGTGCCAAAGGGTTGAGGCCCAGGGAAACATTGCAAATCAAAAGCTGTATAGTGATGCCAAGGATCAGGAGCAGCTTGCGACCAATAACTGCAGCAATTGTTTCCAGAAGTACTCAGCAGTATATGCAGAGGTATTTATTCTTCTATGGCTAAAGGCATAACATCAGTCACGCACCCAGCACCCGTACTGTCTGCCTTCAAACTGTAACCAGATAAAAGACATCACATCATCTGTCTTCTAGACATGTTTCCTCTTCATTTCCAAACTCTTCTTACTCAAAGGCAAACCCCACAGAAGAGGAACCTAATCAAAAGCTTCATTATGTGCTCTGCCATAGCAGGCAAGTGAATAAGCAGGGTTCAGGTTGTTTCTTTCAGCTGAAAACCGTATGTGCTGATTGCAACTTTGTTAAATACATAAATAACTGGAGCCCTTCCAATCAGAGCCAGCCAAACCTTTTAATCATATACAGAAGTGTTCCTCGTGACATAATTATGCTATCCAGACTTCTTCCTTCATTGGGAAATATTCTGTCAAACAGTAAAATAATTAGCATGGATTTTAAAATCGGCATTGACATTCTAATGTCTAATTAGGTAATTGTCATTGGCACAGCAATACCTATTAGGAGCATGCAATTTGTGGAAGGGGTTTTGATGGAACAGACTGCAGGTGCAGATGGTCTAACAGCAGGACTCTTACCCGATGTAAACAAAGGTATTTTAATTAGCCATGTGACCCTGATCATTGTTAAAAGGTAAGGGCTGTGCATTCATCTTCCCACCATCTACTTCCTGGTGCTTTAAATGGTAATGTTGAAATACCTCGACCTATGGTAAATTATGGACAGACTTGATTGAAATTCTTTTCAAACCTAATTATTGTTTCACTTGGCTTTGGCAACATTAACGCTATATTGCAGTTGGCTCAGAAGCCTTACCTAGTTGTCAGGCTATTTTTGGTTTGTAGATCTCAATTGCTAACCTACACAAAGATACCAACTTTTGCTTAGTATATCAGGGAAGACTTCCAAGATGTTGAAGTTTAGTTTTGAGCAAGTGTGCACTGCAAGTACTTGAAAAGAAGACTTGAGTTATACGAAATTATAAGAATCTGTTGCTGGTGAGTTTGCATGTAACTCAGCACAGATCTCAGTTAAATTAATTTTAATTGGGAAAACAGGAATCAACACACAGTCCTAGTAGCTATGAATAACCTTGAAGTTAGAAACACAAGAGACCCATTTGGTTCCCTCTCCTGTTTACATCAGCTGCAGGAGAAGCACTATGTATGTTAGATGTTCCAGAGCAGATGTTGCACCTGGTATCTGAAGAAAAACTTAAAGGAAACTTTTGAATTTTATATTTCTTATTGCTGCAGTCAACAAAGATTCAAAAATGCAAAGACCACTTTGAACTTTTGTAATTTTTTTTCTGGAGACTCCTTTATTGATGTCTCAATTACATTACCGTTCTTAAACCGCAGTAAGAGTATTTTTATTATTATGGTTTGGCCTTAATCATATTTAGGTTCTGAGCACTCAGTCACGTAAGAAAATACACATGCTTCACTGCAATGATGTAGTCGTATTTAATGAATTGGAACTGCTCTTATGAGTAAAAAATGAAGTATTTGTAGAGTTAGGGCCTTAAAGTGTGCACAGCTTAGTGCAGGGTCTGCCTGTGTGGTATGTTTTTTGCATCGTTTAACTCAATGAGTTACAGATTGCTAATCCACGGGGCTGATATTCCAATACAGTGAAAGAAATATGTATGATTTCCTTGTTTCTCCTTTTCTGAACCTATTGGTGCTATGATAACGCACAGGAGTATAACTTCCCAGTCAGTCCGTGAGTGGCTATGTCATAAATATTTATGTCTGCACCTTATCAGGTTGAGAATAGTTCCGCTAGACTAAAAGTAACTACTGAAACTATTTTGTATTCAGTCTGAATGCAAGTGTTTTATCAGCCTTTACATTATAGGTACAGATCTAAGACCTCTGGATGGCTACAAAGGTACTCTAGAGCTCTTGTTACCAGTGATGCCTGAATTTGGTGTAACAGGCTTGAAAGTTTAGCTTTTGGTTAGTTGACAAGGGAAGCAGTTGGGCTTGGGCTCAGAGAACATTAGGGACTGAAAGCAGTTGCCTGTGCAAAGAGCTAAGCTTCTCCTCTCCTTCGCAGAAGAGCAGATACCTCCATGGGTGGAAGAATTCACTCTGGGAAATGTCTATTGCTCTGCAGTGGCTGAAAAGCGGGAACTCTGGCTGACAAAGCTTCCAGTTTGGCTATATAATAAACGTTTGAGAAGACGTTCCTAAGATGGGTTCAGGTCACTGTAAGAACTGGTGTGAAGTGTGGTCTGTGGTTTTGTTTGTTTGTTTTCTTTCTTTTCCATTTGTGAAATTGCCTTTCTCAGTTCAGTGAGGAAATCTGCATAGTAGCCTTGCAAGTCACTTCTGCAGTCAACATTGAGACAAAAATGTAAACTGTAAATCTTTTTACTACAAACAGTTATAGTACCAAAGTACTTCAGATTCTCAAGCAGGTGAGATTTATGAGAACCCAGCAGAACATGGTTCATTGAAGACAGCTGTGATGGCTGCTCAGGTGTACAATTTCTTCAATGTATAAGAATCCAAACAATTTTTTTTTTTCCAGTAATTTGATTTGCTACCATTTTTAGGGTGGAAGAATCTCTTAGATGCTGGAGCACATGGTAGGTCTTTGGTATTTAATGAGGGACTGTTTCATGTTACGACTTTATGAATGTTACTGGACAGATCCTCTAAGGAAATACACGATGGCTTTTTAACTTAGTGTTCCAATTCATCCAGAGCTGTAAAATGAATAATCTATATTCCTAATATAGGTGATATGTGCTTTTTTTTTTTTTTTTTTAAAGCTATCTCATCTGAGCAGAAACATTTATCAAAACAATGGTGAAAAGTAAACTTCTTTTATTATCAGATTAAGTAAATTTTGGAAAAACTTTCATCTTGAGAATTGCATGGCTTATGCTGCTGCTTTCTGATGAATGTGTGTGTTTTTCCACTTCTGTCAGGCAAGTGCTATAGAGACCTTATTGTTCTAGTGTGAAATAATGTATACTTCTTAGCTAATGAGTTCAACCAGCATGAGATAATCCTCAAGTGACATGATGCCTGTCTGTGCTTAAAAATAAATAAATAAAAGCTAGAAGAATACAAATTATAAACACACATTATACCTCTGCTACTGATGATAGTGTTTAATTATGGCAGCCAATTACCTACCATAGTCAACGGATTCACACATTAATAACATTATATGGGGATAATGTCTTTCTAAGCTGCTATAACATTTAAAAGCTGGTACTTATGTTGCAATCCAGATTCTGTCTACCCGTCAGTCCTGTCTGGATTATTGCTACATTATGTAATGTGGTCTCTTGTGTTTTCTTTTTTTTCTTTTTTTTTCTTTTTTTTTTTCTGTGTAATTAACTTGTGGGTCTGACTTATCCAGTTCACTCTAATAAACCAGCCTTAATGAGTGAAATAATTATGACAATAATAATAAATCCCACATAATTTCTGAACAACTCTGTTACTATTATTATGACATTTGTGTTAAAGCAATACAAAGGTTCAATTAAACATATATGTATCTAATTCTATTCAATTTGCATGCAGTAATTATCTGAGAACTTTTCTCTGGTTTTATCCATGGAAAAAATAACTGCCTTGTAAGAGTAGAGTAGATAGACAAACTTTCTAACTCTGTATTCCCCACTGCTCTTAGTCCTGCACTTTCACAGAGAAGAGAGACTCTAAAACCTGTCAAAACTTAATCTCTCACATATCCTTCTTAAATATCACGTTTTGTGCTCTTCCCATCATAAAACCCATTACTGATCTCTCCTAAGAACGAATGAAGGATTGTGACAATATTACAAAAGCACAGATAATCAGGAAATCACAGGAATATTTCTGGCTTCCAGGTTTTTTGTTTTGGTTTGGTTTTTTTTCCAAAATGTACTGCTTTTAGTGTCATTTTTAATGCACTCACTTATTAAATGGAGTTTAATTCTAGAAATAACATTCCTTTAGTGGACATTAATTTTCAGTGGAGGAAGACAAATCAGTGGCTTGGCTAAATGCTAGTTGCTAAGTTTTGGGGAAAAAAATTAGTTATAACTTACTCATAAAACAAATTATTTCTAAGAGTCCAGCACTTTCTTTTGTGTTTGGTATAGGTTACTCTTAGCAAGTACAGTGTGCCTGTGCAATATGAAGTATTACAGTTTTGTCTAATTTACATAACTTCTGTGTTTTCTGGTGAAATTAGTTGAGTTTTTCTAGGTATTTGGTTGCTTCATGCCTGATTTTCCCCAGGTTGATACATTAATAACTCAACCAGATAATGATGCACTTTCATTTTGCTTTTTAGCACATCTTTAGGGTACTGAGAAACTCTCTTGTTCTTTCATCACAAAGTTAAAATTTCAAATATAAACATAATGTACTGGTTATAGGTGGAGTAAGTACTGTGGCATAAATCAATACAATTCAGATTTATCCCAGTGGGGTTTATTGATTTATGCCAGCTCTAAATTTGGTCTTGGGTTTTAGGGGTCCTAGTTTTATTACCCACTGCTGTTTGTTATTTTTAATGCCTTTAAAACCTGCCTATTCTCTGTAAATATCAGCGTGTAACTGGAAGCAGAGCTTTTAAAAAGATAATTTCAGATTAAAGATTTTTTTTTTTCATGAAACTTGCATCGACCTGCGTAAAGTAATTCATGTACTAACGTAATAACTTCCCAATATAGCTACACTTGAATTCAAAGGATGCTATAGCAAGTAATCTCTTTTTACATTAAGTATAGCTTAGGTAAGACTTTCTCTTGGGAAAAGGTTGTGGTTTTGTTTTTTGGTTGTTTTTTTTTTTTTTAACTAAAGCCATTTTTAGGCTTCAGAAATATGCTAGTAAAATATTATATCAATCAAACTGAAAAATGTAGCTGGAACAGTGTCTCTTTATCCAAATTGCTTTAGTGTGTGTTTGTGTTAGCTTTGTATAGCCAGGTTTGCAGGAAGAAGACATAGTCTGAAAGAGAAACAGCAAACTTCTGCCAAAGAACACTTTGGGAACAGTTGTTTTGATTTAATTTCATGTTTCTCTATTAGACAACTTGAGGAAAAGGCATAGTTAGCACCCATGGATCAGACCGGTGGTGTTGCTGAGGGAGATGCAATATCCTTAGTGCTCTGTGACAGAGGTGACCAGCAGCTGTGGAGCAACAAGGTGTAAAACTATGATATACCATAAAATGAGTGCTTGTGTTGAATTAATCAGTTTTTCTAGCTAGTACATACTTTCAGCATTTTGGTGTGGTGCTGCAGCAGTGATGGACCCAAACATCACATCTCTTAACCTATAGGTAGCTACAATCCAGCCTCTCTGGAGGTATCAGTAGCAAACACTTATAATCAAAACACATAGTGTGGATCTTCACCATCAGACAAAATACAACTCATCCTTGGAAGATGAGGCTAGGAACTAAAATTCCTGGCATGACTGGATACACCAAGAAGCATGGGCTGAATAGAAACACTTGCTTTATGGCATGCTATAACTTAATTCATTAGCTGCTCTGTTTCACAGGCTGTAAACTACCTGTCTCCTTCCTTCTGCTGAGAATCGCATTACCATCTCTCTCCTCCCTTCCTTTCCTTTTCTTTCCTTCCCTCTCTGTGAACATCCCCTCTGTTTTCACTGGTGCCAACTACCTTTTCTTTCAGAGATGGTCTTATAAATAGTTGTCTTAATTACACTCTAAGCAACTGTTCTCATCTTGTTTTTAGCTTTGAAGTCTGTTGCTTCTATTTCAGACAAGAAATAGAAGGGGGCTTGTATGCCCAGAAGCTTGTGTTCAAACTACACCAGTTGATTTAACAAGGGACACTACCTCTAACTACAAACTTGTCTTGCCTACTTTCCATGTCAGTTTGGGCCTCCCTGGATAACTAGGGTTGAGAAAATGGGGCTGGACCAGGTTGCTTTATAACAGGCACTTCCCCAGTGGTATGTGTCTGATCTTTATTAAGTTTCTTCCAGTGTATATTGCCTGTTTGCCCTCACCCCTGTAGGTGCTGGGATGGCATGTACCCTGTTCTGAGGTCCATGTATATATATATATAGAGAGAGAAGTTACTGGAACTGGTGCCTCTCCTACTTAAGAGTTTTTATTCTTAAGATTGGGAAGATGTACTGGTGAGTTTTGTATTATATTTGTTGCACTGCTGGTTAGTGTGGTGTCATCAAGGATTTGCTGATCTGTAGTTTGCTTCTGGTGACTTTGGTGTGAATGAGAGTGTTCAAAGGTGGGAGACGAAGCTCAGTTCAAGGAAAATGTCAGAGGCAGTAACTGGGGGTTGTAACTGTTCAATAACTTCCAGAGTAGTGTAGCACATTATAGTCAGGATTTGCTGTATATGGGGCATTCATTTTGTACTATAATGAATTAGTACAATGTTAACATTGCTTTTTCAGGCAGATGAACTGTTTTCCTGGAGAGTATTCTTAGTCAATAAAAATCATATTCAAATTGGTGAGATGGGTCTTGTGATTGTTCTTCTCATTGTAGATATGACGATGCTTCAGGGTTTGGCCATGTATCTTGGCTTTTTAAAATATCTTTTGGATGATTGCTGGCTCCATAAAGCAGATTTGCAGTTCTTCCCTAATCGTAATTTGTAGGCCACCATTTCTTGCACTGATCTGATTGCAGATCTGCAACAATATGACTGATACTCTCTAGAAAGCAGACTTTATGGAATTATTACAGATGTAATTTTGTGGAGCAATGGTTGTAACTGACATTCTGATGGGAACAAAGGAAAGAACAAGACATTAAATTATATGCATATGTTAGCTACCATCCATGTTTGGAGTAGTTATCTAGAACCTGTTCTTAATGGGCAGCTATGAAATAATTGAGGTGTTGCAAGACTATGTCCATACTAGTTTCCTAGAGTTAGAGAAAGACAGTTGTGGTTTGTGAAGATAAAATGGGTGAGTTTGGTAATATATTTGGGTTTGAATTCCGATGCTTGGGCATCACCCTGTAGATGCTCAGTAGAATCTATGATGTCAGGGATGTATGTAGATAATGAAGTCACTGAAAACAAACAAAACACAAACCAAACCAAAAAAACCCCAGCTGTACGCAAGACTGTAGGCTCTTTGTGAATTTTGGTACCCCCTCAGCAAGGTTGTTATGGATGCCTATGAGTCTCCAGACTTTCCTTGTTTATGTGTCACAAGAACCATGAGAAAATTTTGCAGGATAAGAATGAGAAATTGAAGTACCAGTTTTTCTAGGAGCTGTCAGGGAGTTAACCTAGTGGCATGTATTTCAGTTCTTAAATGAATAAGTGCATGTGGGGGGTGTAGGCTCTTTCTTAAGTTCCCAGTATTAGATAGTGTTTGCTAGTCTCATTCATGTAGTCTTTGCAGGGTAGCATGATGGTAGCCTTATCTTTGCATGCTTTTTGATGACTGAGTCATAAGGATTCTATAAACTTCATTTAAAAGCTTAACTAGTGGCTGACTCTGTTAATGAATGCTTTTGTTTGTTTTTTTGAAGCAGATGAGGTAGTGATGAAGGTGGGAAATGGAAGAGGTGTCCAGAAGTTTCTTTGTCTTGGTTATAAAAAAATTCTTGGAGACACAGTTGTGTTTTATTTTCATGCAGTTTTTTTGTTTTTGTGTGTGTGTGTTTCGTTTTTTGGGTTTTGTTTTGTTTTGTTTTTAATCCTCTAATGTCCCATATACTGCATTTTTGGGGGTAGCTTCTCTGTGCAGAAGTGCATATCTATGGAGAGGTTCATTTGTTTGTTAATTTAACAGCTATGACAGCCCAGTGCCAGATGTTGAGAAGGTGCTCTATAGTCATGGATGTTGCAGCTTTGGGTGAGGTTGTGGTGGCTTGCCAGGTCTGATGTTTTGTGTGGTTTATTCTATCTACTCTTGTTATGATGATATGTAGAACAGTAGCAGAAATTGTTGATGTGTTTTTTATTTTAATATTGTGATTACATTTGAATGACTGGAGATCAGTTAATTGTGCACATACATAATTATCTTATGTACTACAGTAATATTTGAGGATTTGCCAAGGCTGGGGCTCTGTGGTTCTTGGCCGAGCGGCAGATAACCCATTCCTGAAAGAGACATCGCTCTGATCTCTCCTATTCTTGTTCCTCAATATTGTCTCTCTAGTTTTTACGCCCACTTTGTGTATATAGATCTAAATTAGAATGAGAACTTTTCAGGGAATGGCTTGTTTATTACTTTGTGTTACAGTACTCACTGCGGTTGAAATTCTGCTTGCTGAGATCTCTGAGGACACTGGGAATAAAAACAATAGTGGTACTGAATCATGGAAAGTTACGCTTTCATCTTGCTTCTTGTATTGCCTTCTGCTCTCACACTGCTCTGATAAGCTCTGCAACAACCCATATCCACTGCTGAGCAAAGAAAAGAATACTGAGCTGAGAGGAAGCAGAGAAATACGGACTAAGGATGAAGCTGTCATGGACCAGGGAAGTAAATCCGGTTGCATTATTCCTCTCTTAGTGTTGCACTGGGGCAAATTTGCCTGGAAGCGATGAGGGACCTTCACAGAGCCCCTAGACCAATCCTGCAGGCATCTGCTCCAGGAGAGAGGTGAGATGTGCCAACTTTGCCCTGCCTTCTTTTGTGAAGGTGTTCATGCTCACACATGAAAGTACCTTTCAAAAACTGGTCCTTAAAATACCATTTAAAGAAGAGAAAAAATGAAACAGTCCAGACACCTCTTCAAAGACATCTTTGTGAAATATGTATATAAAAATATATATATTTGATTTATGAAACAAAGTGTTTTTATCCCATCCATGGACTTTACAGTCTCTTCTTCTCCCTTCATACCTTTCGCTTGCATTATGATCATGAAAACACACGCAGCAGGAATCTGCATGGATTTGGGGTAGGAGAGTTGTTTGGTTTTGTTTTCCCTGAAAGAGGCTGTTTTCTTACCCAGTTGTATGTACTCATACAAATTTTTCAAATTTTCTTTTTTTTTTTTTTTTTTTTTTCCAGTTATACCTCTGTTTTATTTCCTACCTATCTAATCTGTATACTTACATTTTTTAGCTTCTCAACATCTGCTATGCTGAATGTACTGTTAGGTATACACAGACAATACTAACATTGGCCCATAAGCCAGCCATGAGTCTTTGCACTGAATGCAGAGAAAATTCATGGTAAGAGCAACAGTCAAAATCATGCAAATTATTAACTGTAGCATCATAAAGATGTAATTACTGGACTGAAATGCCAATTTTTCAGTCCTTTTCTGATTAGTTGTTGGAGCAATGAGTTTATCACAAGATTGCTACTTGTTAATATTGGTAAATCAACAGCTGTTATTCTTTGGTATAATAATATCACTAAATTCTGTGATTGTCGTGTATCTAGTTTTACATCAGATATGATTATGCCCATTAGGATTAAAGTCACTATACAGTAGGATTAGAACTGAGCATGATTTTGGATAATGACAGTGTTAGTGTCACTATAGATTTCAAATGACATTAATTTCTGTCAATATGCAAAAATATCCTAGAAAACCTTTTCACACTAGAAAATATTTTCACAGGGACTGGGGTATGTGTTTCCTGGTAATAGCATTCAGATGATATCCAGGCTATAAATGAAACAAGATTGTATAATTTACTTTCTGCTCATAATAAGAATATGCACTCCGTCGTCAAAAATTCAAATGTAGTAGAAATGATCCCATCTTTGAGCAAATGTTGCAATTACTTCAAGCTGTTGAAACTTTGCTTCCTTTGAACAGAAGTGTCCAGAGCAAATACTGCAACAATGAATCTTTTTATCATTCTGCAATCCCATTTGTGATAAGAGGAATTCCTTGGGGATTACTTTAAATTCTGTACATTAGCAGCAGTTCCGTGGGTTAAATCAGATAAAACATGCTCTTATCAGATTATTAGTCACATTAGGCAATTACATTCTTATCTCTTAGAAATAATTCTTGCAGCCTTGGTGCTTATTTCTCCTCATTAGAAGAGGCTAATTCCTGATTAAGATCTTCTGCCTTCCGTACAATAAACCTTTATATTGGATTTGCCACATAAATTGAAAAATACCTTGCTGTGGAGAGGGACAGCTGCACTTCCCTTTTAAAAATATGCCTCTCTCATAGTTTAAGCATCAGCTGTGCAGATTTGCTGCCTGCACTTTGGGATTTAAGAAGACAATGCTGCAGGGTTTTTTTTGCCAGCATCAAAGTTAAGGGCCTCCAAACCAGGATGGTTTTACAGGTTAGGGAAAGCAAACATACCTTCATTTGCTTTTATGGAGTCCAGTTTAAATTGACTGAAAATAAGAGTAAGGGAAGGATGTTTCACACACTGTTTGCATAACAGCTGTAATTATATTGCCCTGTGAGCAAGTCCACCTGTGGGATGCTTTCACTGTGATCATCCTGTGCAGTTTAGGTGGCAGGGCTGGCGAAGGGATGGACCCTAATCCCTGCTACATCTTGCTCTTTTAGAAAGTTTTCTGCAAACATGGTGTGGCATGCATTGAGCTGTGCTTGTTGTCTCAAACATGGGCTCATGTTTACTGTAGGAACTGGATCAAAGTTGTTTTGCTCTTTCGTATAATTAACTCAAACCAAGAGAAATATCCAATTGAGTGATGCCCTTAAGATAAGCAAGGCACTTGAGAAATGTGTTGCAAGGGAAATAATACATGGGAAAAATGAGAGTCACATTGTTCCACAGGTCTGTCATGTCTGTGTTTCCAACACTCATGTCAGTAGCTGGTTGCTGAAACAGATACCTCCCACTTCGCACCCTTTCAGGAGCATTTCCTTTTGTAATTGTTCAATTCTATACCATTCTGGCTGCTGCTCTCTATGCACCATCATGTATAAATCTGTGTTTTACACTTGGAGGCCTTAGCTAGTGTACGTGCATGCTTGTGTGAGAAAGGGCTACAGTCAGTGCTGCTTCAATATTTTTGTAAAGGATTAGCAAAAATTTTTCCCTTATTAGAAGTGACATGATGGGAAGTTTTCAAGGACAAAAACGGCAAGCGCCTAACTCCTATTAAAAATAAATGGGAATTAAGTGTCTGCCAAGTAGGCCTGTGAAAACCTTTCTGGTGGTATTTAAGATTGAACCAAATTACACTGAAAAACAGATGGGAATGTGTTAAGGATGAAGTGATTGCTTGAGACAAAGTGTTGCCTGTTAGAGGTGGTCCTGACTGAAGTTTTCAGTGTCTGTGTATATTCAATGCATGTCACATTGTGTTTACAGAGCACTTTTAGCAAAAAGTTCAATGCATTTTCTGTACAAATATTGCTATGTGTTTTGCTTCCACTTAGTTTCCATATTTTGCAAGTGATGTTAAAAATTCATGCCAAGAGATGTTGTGTTTGGACACCTATCCACTGGATTGCATGAGAAAGACTAATAGTTACTTAATATATTCATAGAGCTCCTAGAAGACAGTCCTATGGCAAAATTTGAATCTCCAGGATTGTAGCCCTTCAAAATGGGAGAAGAAAACTGCATTAGATTAAGAAACTGATGACCTGTAAGAGAGATTACAGCAGTTTCTTTCCCAAGTTGCAGGACAAGTATCAAGACATTGTGCAGGGGCTCAAGTGTCCAATTTCAAGGACTTGAAATTGGGTCAGCTTTGTCACCCAGTGACCAGACAGCACTAAGCTCTCCCCTATCTCTGCCCAAAGTCCCATTAAAGCCATCCTTGGGAAATGTTCTCACTTTGACAATCTTTCTTTAGGCAAAAATATTAGACTAAGTTCTAGTTACGTGTTGACACACAAGCCCCAGAAGCTCCAACAACCAGCCGTTTGAGGGAGGTGATTCTGTCCCTCTACTCTGCTCTCATTAGACCCCATCTGGAGAATTGCATTCAGCTCTGGGGCCCCCAACATGAGAAGGATATGGACCTGTTGGAGCGAGTCCAGGGAAGGGCTACAAAGATGATCAGAGGGCTGGAGCACCTCTCCTATAAGGACAGGCTGAGAGAGTTGTGGTTGTTCAGCAGGGAAACAAGAAGGATCTAAGGAGACCTTATAGCAGCCTTCCAGTACCTAAAGGGGACATACAAGAAAGCTGCAGAGGGACTTTTTACAGGGGCATGTAGTGATTAGGACAAGAGCTAATGGCTTTAAATTGAATGAGGGGAGATTTAGATTAGAAATAATTTTTCAACATGAGAGTGGTGAGGCACTGGAACAGGCTGTCCAGAGAAGCTGGGCCAGGTTGGCTGGGGCTTTGAGCAACCTGGTCTGGTGGAAGGTGCCCCTGCCTATAGCAGGAGGGTTGGAACTAGATGATCTTCCAGCTCAGACCATTCGATGAATTTCCATGACAGCACACAAAGATTACATTGTCTATTTAAATTAAAAGTGAGAGAAAGGAAGTATTATCTTTATCTAGGTCTCTGCGGTATAAAGATTATAATCTTGGGAAGTTTTGGGGTAGAGCTGAAAACCTGAACCTGCATCTGCTCCTTGGAAAATTGCACTTCAGATCTGCTCTGGGTTGCGATCTGCCAGTGTCCCAACACTGTGATTGGGGCCAACATGCTTAAAGGTCTGTGTCAATTGTATACATCAGGTGATGGGGGATTTGGCTGATACCATTGCTTTGAGCGTACCTGGCTCTTGGGCTGCTGCTCCCTTAATCCCCAGCTGTGAAGCAGAAGATGGCTGGAGTCTCAGGGCTGCTCTGTGCGATTCCCAGTTGCTCAGGCAGTAACTGCTTGTAATATCAAGGCACTGATATTGCACATAAAATTATTTCTTAAAATGTTGTCTGAGGGAAAAGGTCCATGCAGCTAAGGTCTAGGAGCTCTGAAGTTTTCACTAGACTGGAAGATAATTTAGATGCTATCTAATAGGCACTTGAGGCATTTTTATGCCACCAGAGTAGCACAAAAATAATCAGTGGAGCAGCAGATCTTGCCTGTTTTGTTACAGTTATTGTTCTACTTCTATGGATAAACTTGGTTGTTCAGTGACCTTTTGCTGTAAAACAGATAAATAGATTCTGTTTGTGGAATATTATTATTATTATTGAGACTGCTACTCTGGCCTGGTTCCATTTATGAGGAAAATCTGGTGGAGCCAAACCAGCCTGGGGGAGAGTAAAGGAGGTCTTGAGCAAGCTTCTGCACTGAAACTAAATTCTTGGCAAGGGCAAAATGTTAGATTGACTAAGGTGTGCTAGACTAGCCTCTTTTTCCTTTTCTATTAGCTATAGTATTTTTCTCTACTGTGGCATTTCACAAGGTCTATTTGTCTGTCTGTTTAAGAAATCAGATATGGGTAATCAATTACCTGAGTTCATCACTCTTCTCCAGCTTCTGATGGATCAGTATTGGCCAACAAACTGCAAACATTCTGACCAGGGCCAACGGAAAAAAAAAGTATCTTCAAATGTTTTGATAGACTTTTTTTGTTACACCAAAATAAAATAAAAAAAAGCAGAGAGCTGCTACTTTCCTGGAAAGCCCGTAGTTTTACTGGAAAAATCCCAAGACAAAACATTCCAGCAGGAAATGCACATATTTCTGTTTCGGTTTTCTCTCTGATCTCCCCATTTTCAAGTTGCTAGACTCAAACTGTTCTTTTATATATATTTTAAAATGAAGTTTCATAGCAATGGTAGACTGTTAGCTTCTGTATGAGCCTTCTTAGAGGTATTAGCTGTGGATTTCTAGAGCTCACATTAGCAGCTATCTCAGGGTAGCAAAGAGCTCAATTAATATGGCCATAAATTTAGAGTAGTTATGACTTCCATCTCTTCTTCTCCTCATCAACAGTTGTAAGACTTTTCTAAATATAAATATTTTAAAAATGTGTTTAATAAAGCTATTTTTGTTCCCTGGCCTTTTCTCAAGGTTCGCTGAATGAAAAATGGGCAGCTCTCTAGGAACGGTACATTGTAATGGTTGCTTTGCTGCAGAGGGATTTGTGAATTTTATGCTTGTGGTTACTTGGTTTTAACAAAGTCGGTCTCTCCAGGACCGGTGTTTGTAGAGTAAGCATAATGGGCACTTGTGACACAAAGAGAATTTATGACAAGAGTAAGAACCTGCTTATGGTTCTTTTAATAGCTTACGAGACCTGTCTTTGGAATTGCATCAGATATGGACTCAGCTCTAAAATATACAGCTTACCATGACCATACCTTCTACTTTTCCAATATGACATTACAGGGGACAGAGAGAGGTGTGTCATATCTTTTGAGCAACAATTTAGTATTACATCTAGGAGCAGTTGGCTAGTCCCCAAGCTCTTTATGTGGGATGGAAATAGTTCCTTCTTGTTAACTTGGGTCTATGCCATGACTGAACAAGAAGCCTTGTTAAGGTACTGGCTAAGTTGTGAAGAACAATATTGATCCTAGGGACTAGATGATCACTTCAGGGAGAGTTGTCTGGTGACTCCAATTTCCATCTTCTGTGATCTTAATATACAGATTTTTCTTCTGTCTCTCATTCCAATCCACAAGATCATTGCCTTTTAATCATGAAATGATTAAAAAATGCAGTTCTTCACTCTTGAAAAAGTGTTGCCACATGGAAAATTTCCAAAGTTTTAATTTTCTCAAGGTTTGCCAAAATATAACTTCATAAGGAAACAGATATATAACAACATTTTTGTTTCCCTTTCAATCTGATTTTGTCGTTGTTGTTGTTGTTCATAAATCTAGAATTTTTAGTCCCGAGTCTCTCAACACATGTAGACATAATTGCCAAAATGCAAATTTGCCAGATTAGAATGAGAACAGCATAAAATCAGTGGCAGACCACAGTAAACCACAGCAATCTGTGGAGTAACTCATGAGAGTCTTGAAAATCATAGAGAAAAGCAAGTTTATAATCAATAGGCTTGTTTGCTACACAGGCATCTGTAAATCAGAAAGATTAACACCCCCCAAAAAATGCTGGAGTTTATTTTGTCCTTGAACAGAGGGTCATCCTTTAAACAACCATCTCAATAAATTTTCTACTATTGTCTTGCATAATGCTCCCAAAAGGAGTCAAAATTCTGTTATATTTTAAAGAATATTTTTTGGGTATTACTGCCATGTTCTCACTTGTTACAAAGTAGTTATTAAAGCAGATTTCCTGAACACCTCAAACTTTTTCCTAGGGCTTTAGAACATTACAAAAGTAGGTCTAAGATTTTCAGGTTTGGTGGGGAAGAAATAAAAAACGTTGAAATAAATGTGCCAAGCCTTGGTTTGTGAAAAGATAAAGGAAAGTGTAATTCACATGTATGCTACCTGAGCTGTTTGAGGTGAAGATTCAGGGCAAATCTGTAAGACATGGTGATAGATAATTTTTTTTTGCTCGTTTAAAGTTGATTTACCAAGAGAGGAAGGGAAAAAAAGAAAAACAACAGCAACAATAACAAAAACAAACAAGCAAAACCAAAGCCAAACCAATCAAACAAAAAACCAACAAACTAGGACAAATACCTAATCTTTCCGCTTCCTGTAACACGGTATATTTAAGCCATCATTAGTTATATTCAATTGGGTCTTTTCCAATATCACTCCAGAACATGGAAAGTCTCCAACTGACTTCACTAGTTTTGGCTTGAGGCCTGATACTGAGAAGTGGACTGAGCGTCTGCCTGATGAGCGTTTGAGAAGCAGCAGCCTCAACTTCAAGCAGTGCCATGTCTAACATCCCATCTACAGCCACAGCATGGGAAGCTGATTTACCAAAGGGACATGTGACATTCTTGGCTGGTTTCTGCACCATTTGTTCATTTTAAGCCTCTTTCCTCTTTGCAGGAACCATGTTTGCTGAATGTGGCATTTTAGGGCCATACGAACCTTCAGATCCTGCATACTTGGAAACACTGGAAACTTTACCAGTAATGGGGCTGAGCACCTATAAGTCCTGGTGTGTGGGGCGAGCACTGATTTATAAGGGTGATAACTGTACATTGCATATAGAGGTCTGTTTAAGTTAAACTTTGCAGAAGAAGTGATTTAAGGATAATTGTTTTTATAGCCATCCTTACAAAGATTTTAGGGCCTTTAAACTTTTATTTGCTTAAACGTAACAAAAGTTCAGTTGTAGTCATAGCTGTTTATTTTACAAGGCAGTTATAGGGGGATTTTGCTGCTGGTCAGGTTTGTAACAAACATGTGCTTTACTGTAGGAAGGTAAAAATCATTACAGGATCTCTGACAACCTTGACTATTGTATTGAGCAGAACAGTTTTTGTGTTGTTTTGTTTTGTTTGTTTTTATTGTTCCATTGTGTGTTTGTTTCTGTTAGCACAATAATAGAAAGAAAAGGTTTTATGCAGCTTTATTATGAATAGAAGCTGATTCATAAATTCTGTTGAAATTCAAAAGCTTCATAGGAAATCCTTTAAAAAAAATGGTTTTGGTTTATTCAGGCACAAATCATGAAATATGCAGATGGTTTTAAGTCTTGGTGAATGACTGTCCAAAACTTTGGGATTTGGACTTCATTTTGTTAAACTGCCAAAATCTGCTGGCTGACTGGAGACTTCCAGTGCTATGATGCTACAAATCTGTTCCAGTTGTATTTTCTTGTGAACAACTTGCACAAAACACACGAAACACCCCAATTCTGAAATCAGTTAAATACCTTAACTAAATCTAAGGAAAATCTATGCATTTGGCTAATGTGAACAGTGGAGCATTCCCCAAGTATATTTTGGTGGAGAATCAGGTAGGAGAGAGTTAACAAGTTAAATTTGACTCCTCTTTCCACAGTGGTTACTGCATTAGATTATATGAGACAAACCAATTAAAAGTCAGTAGTATAGAAGAGATTCCTGTGTCCTCCAAAAGACAAAAAAAAAAAAAAAGACAAGAGTTTCATTTTCAAGAAATTATTTGAGAGAAGTCGAACCCTCAGCTTGTTATGTGCATTACCTGTGGTATTGCATATTTAAACAGTTTTGCTGCTTTGGCTATCAGCACTACGAATCCTCCCTCTATTTAGAGTCCTTCATTTGCGGTTCTGCAATACAGAAAGCAACCCTCAATACAAGCCTTATTTATTTATAGATTTATCTATTTTTTTAGCCCCACACCCTGTCACACTCCCAAACCTTTGTGGAGAGAGACAAACATTTCACCAAAAGGAAAACTATTTTTCCCCCTTAGCCTTTTTTTTGGAAGGAGATAGAAATGAAACCTAACTGGAGGAAAGTTCTATTGAAAGGGTGAGGAGAACAGAAAAAAGATTCAATTATGTTGTTTGGATCAAGATATTAGTATGTGAGATCCGGTTTCACATAGACTTCGAAAACAAACAAAGACAACTTCTTTTGAGCCTCTGGCGATGTGACAGGCTCCATAAGATCAGAGCTCAAATTTACATGGATCTGTATTAGTTCAGGTATGAAGAGTTTCATTTTGCTGATCTTTTGAAGCAAATTCCACATAGCAGCACAAGAAAGGGCTGCCACATCGGATTTGACACCCTCCAACTGTGCCTTATGCCAATGTTTTCGTTGATTCCCTCCTTACAAAATAGCTCTTTGCCAGTTTTCTGAGGACTCCATCGTTCTTTTATTTCTTTCCTTTTTCTTTCTTCCTCCCCCCCCCCTCCCCCCCTCCCCCCGCCTTGTTCGAGTATGGTTTAGTTTGGGATTGTTAAAGTATGTATAGAAATAGCCATGAAGCAGAGGGAAAGGAAGAGCTGGCTTGCAAAATCCCTCTATTTTAGTTGAAAAAATAATCCTATTGGAAAGTGATCTGTTTTCTTTCAGTTTGTAAACAGTTCTTACTCTGTGTGCATTTATTAGCAAAACATGGATATAATTAATAGCTTTTCAGTTTTTAAGGTCCGCACATGTAAAGTGTAAAATAAACGGAACCTTGCCCAGCTCCTGGCTTACAGTGCTTCTTAGGCTCTCCTTGGCTGTTCTCTTGCTTTAACCACCTCCTTTCCCCTAGTGGTTTTGAGATTCTTAGCACTGGCTTCAAGCTTCCCACCCTCTGGGCACAAGACAGCTCAGAGATATGTGGCTGCATGGTCAAGACCTGTACAGAAACACCTTCTTCCCACAAAGAGCTATAGAAACTGTTGCTGGATACAAAAGTTTCCATAGAGCTCTGCATATGGATTAACCTATGGCAGCACAAGACATGGCAGAAGGCAGCCAAAGCAACAGCAAACTGCCCAGCGCCATCCTCGATGCCTCTCGCCACTTTGCTGCCAATCAGTTCTTCCACCCCGACGTACGGTCCTTGCAGTGTTGCTGCTTTATATGTTCACTTACTCTGCAGGTTGTGTGCAAGCAATCAAAATGTGACCCGATGTACCCAGTAAATTCAATTACAGTTAAAATAACACAGCTAAGGCAACACAGAGCTCTCTCTATATTGCTGTTGTGGTTCAAAAGCTGCTCTGGGCAAATGGTAGTGACTGACAGCTCCTATATTATGCTGTACATGCACTGTACCAACCTCTCACAAGCTTATCTTTTGAAAGATGGCTAATATAGCTGCTCCCTGAATTCTGCAACTATGTCAAAGTTGCATTTAGTTTGCAGCCATGACGCACTGTGTCAGGATTAGCAGTTTTCATACATTGTTTCTCAGGTGCTCCTGCCCCACAAGCCTTGCCTCAGCAGGTGGGGAGTGGTTTGTGATTGAAGGTTTGCAAAGAGAAACAGACAGGGTGACTTCATGGCATTTGATACAGGCTGTTCCTGCCCCCCAGAAATGGCTGGTAAAATAGTCACGCTTGCGATAAACATCTTGATTTATAGATGAACTCTTAATGATTTAAAGTTCGGAATGGGTAAGGTGGGTTGCACATGTGTTGGTTCTTAGGTCTTCATTTGTGAGGCTTTGAAGTTGGAGGCCATTTAGAAATTCTCTGCAAATTTTAGAAATAACATTTCTGTGAAAATGTAACACAAAATCTGGTGGCATATGGTTGTATTTAGGTGACTAATACTCACTTGGGGCCACCTTCTTAATTTACTGCTGGCTTCACCATTCATGAGTAATGCATCTACTCCTAGCTCATGCCAATAAAGCTTTATGCCACCACATGTATAATATTTCACTACATGTATTGCCTCCCCATTGCTGTGGCACTTACGTGGTTTGTGTTAACAAATAATCACCAAAATGATTCTATGGAGCTTGTAATTAGCTTTAACAATTAAAAAGCCTAAAAGCAGACTTTATAAGGCCAAGACTCCAAAGATACCATTATCTCAACGAGTACATTTTCAGTTCAAAGTAACAGCATGTAAAGACATCCCGCAATGGAAACAGTTGTTCTGCAGGAAATGCCTTAAAAATAAGATTATGAGTTTTTTGTGTGTTTGTGGTTGGTTTTTGGGTTGGTGGTTTGTTTTGTGGTTTGGTTTTCTTTTGTTTGGTGGTGTGGTTTTTTTTTTAGAAATGTATCTGATTAGTTGGACCATAGCAAAATATTTACTTTTCTCTCTGTTAAGTCATGAATCTTTCCAATGTCATATTTACTATAAACCATCCTAGGTTCTGGATAGCAGCATAAACAGTGCCATGAAACACTCCAGTACCTCCTTTCCCCCACATTCTGGATCTGGTTGCTTTCAACAAAAACTTCTCCAGGCTGTTTTAAGTGACTTATGGGAGAGTCTCATCGGCCTCTGAGACTTGGTTGTCAGATTTTTTACAGATGATGTAAACTGGCACATCATCATGCTCCTGGGATGGGGAGGAAGGCAAAAATAGTTTTTGTTGTTGCGGTGTTTGATGCTTTTTTTATTCTTTATTTTTTTTCCCTCCTCTAAGTCAACACCAGGGAGATGAGTGTTCTTCGGAATGTAAGTTGGAGAACCAGAGCTCAGACCAAGATATGGGAACAGGGAGCTAATTTTAGTGAGAACAAGTTCATGAGTGGTAGAAGGGGAGATTAAAGGTGACAAAGAGAAGAAACTCACCTGTCCCCTATGTGCAGTGTACTCCTGCTCTGGCTCCATCGTTTCACCCTATGTAAGCATCATTCATGAAGATGGGGTCACAGAGTTATTCTTTCAGTTGTCTGGAAGCTGTAGGTCACAAGAAGAACATCTCTTAAGGTTCTGACAAAATATTGTAGACAGAAGACATAATTTTTTAATTCTTCAAAAGACAAGTCAAATGTATTCATTGCATAAGAAATCTATAATTTAACAGCAGCTGTGCAGCAGCCTTTCCATGCTATAGTGCAGTCTACTATATTGATGATTTCAAATATTTATACCATCATCCCACATTCATGAAAAATATTTAAATTAAACATGCATAGGAACAGATGCCATTCTGTTCTGGCAAGAAAACCTAGTCATAAACTTCTGCTTATGAAATATTATTTCACTTGACCCCTATCAGTAGGAACTCATGAAAATTAAACTGGGAAAGGAGAAATATTGTATGCAAGCTCTTTTCCTTGTGAAATCTTTAAGTGGGCATGTGAAGACAAGATGCTTCTGCTAATAGCAGAACAGTTTGATTTGATAAGGTAAAGCTCACTGTTTTAACTTCTAATGCAAGTGTCAGTGCCATGTTAAAAGTTTCTTTTCCCCTTGTTAAAGAAGCTTTCTAGACCAAATCACTAGTTACTCATTTTAGTAGTTAGTGCCTCTATTAATTGTTAGAGATGATCTAAAGTAGCTACATTTTGTTTAGTAATAAAATGTACAACTTAGTTTTGTTCTTGCTATCCTATCATAATCCAGAGAGAGATTTTCTTACTAATTCTAACTAATGCAATGTTATGAAATAGGGAAAAGGGAAAGGAAATGTCATGTAAAGATTGCAGGCTAAGGATGTCATCAGCCTGAATCTATTCATGTTAAGCATTAACATCTCTCTGCGTGTAGTCCATATTGGACTACATATGCATTTGACTGGCATATTTGCAGCAAGGTCTGAACAAACAATTGATTCTATCTATTGTATCTAATCTATCTTGGCATTTATACAATCCTTTGAATCCTGTTATCTGATGGAAGTTAGAAAAATAAGCGGGTGATTTCATGGTTCTCTCCACTTCTAATAGATCCTGTTTGAGATGTTAGTCTTGGATTTTCCTCCTTCATTCAGCCTCACATTTTAGCAGTGTTAACAGATTTTTGTTGCGTATGTCCTCCCTTCCCCCTCCCCAGCTGATGTAAAAAAATTGTGGGACTTAATGACACTGCAATAGTTATAATGTATGTTATTTGTCATCTTGCTCCTTCTGTTTTAGTTTGCAAAAGTTCTGGGGAAAAGGAAGTTTTGGATTTATATGCCAGCTCTGCTTTTCCACATAATACTCTTTGGGGAATCAGCTGGACTGATAGAAGTGTTTGATCATTCCAAGGGCTGAAACGATCTCACGATACTGAGCAGCGACAATGAAGTAGTATATTTAAAAGCATCACACGTTATGCCGGTCCAGACCCACCGTTTAAATGAGAGTTTCAAGAGGAAAGGACTCTTGCTTGTGAAGGGTGTTGTGTTTGCCCTGTTGGGAGGCAGCTGCAGGCAGCTCAGTATTGCCACATTTTCGACAAAATCACTGGGAGAAAAGTTGTGTTAGGAATAAGTATTATATAAATGACTGCACATGCCTGAGAGCACAAGGTGCAGTAGATTACTGAGTTGACAGAAAACTGAAGATACAAGACCTTGTAACTTATGAATTAATGAACCTCAGCCTGATAGATAAAATTTGGCTTATTCTGCTGACAATACAGTACAGTTACTGTGAACTTTTTCCTCCCGCTCCACAGCATTTTCTCAGAAACGGCAAAAGCAAAGGCAGAATGCACAAGAGCTGACTGGTGATGTGAAAAGAGGGTACCTTCATTTTTGTACTCAAAGCAGTGTACAGACACTGTTCCTTTCATGGCTGCTTTACTTGTCTTTAAACTTGACACTGTGTGAGTCAAAAGTAACAGCCATGCCCAGCAAACCATGACCTGGCTATGCAGACATACGCTAACCCAGCTCCCACCATGTTTGTACTTCTCTGCTCTTTTGTGCCTCTCAGCAAAACCAGTGCAAAATAACTTAAAAAAATACCCCAGCTTTGCTTCACTATTTGAGAAATTTGTCAAGTGATGAAAAATAGGAATAAGAGTTAATAGACTTGGGCTTTAATCTTAACTCACCCACTGAGTTCTAGCTTAAGGTTTTTTTAGAAGTTGCTTAATTCTTGTTTCTTTCAGAAACAGGTACATGCTCACCTGCTCTCTGGGTCCTGAGAAGGAAGGAAATCTATTCTTCATATCAAAGAACTGGCAACAAGAGATCAAATTCCTCAGACATATTTATAGTAATAGCCTGCTTAAGGATGTAATATTTGTTTGAGTATTTGTGTTGTCATTTTATTTGAATGATGTTTTTAGAATAGGTAATGAAAAACTCTGAGGCTGTATTCTTTTCTTTTTCACATCTTTTCATCTGCCACTTATTTCCTATCTGCCTCCCTCCGCTCCCCCCAAAATAAGTTTCCAAGATTTTGAAAGCTGCTGAGTTGTCACAACAGAAAAATGAAAGGTCTTTCCAGTAATGTTCTCTAGCATTTTGGGACAAAAGAGTCAATAATAAAAGAATTAATAATAAAATCTACCAAAAAAATCTGTCCTGAGGAAGCAGTGGCCAGAATTTCTGCATATGCAATATAGTTTACTAAACATAAAGTTGGACTGCATATTTCTAGAAGGTCCTGGACTGATAATCTTAAAAGCCTATAAACCTCTGTTTACATATAGTTTACACATAGTACAGTTAGAGCACCAGCAATGCAGCAATCCTGCCATCAGAAAATACTGTGGTTAAAGGATCGGGTTGCTTGGGCTCCTGGTCCTGTTGTGGGCTCTCCAAAAAGTGTCAGAAGGGTGACTTGTTAAGGGCTTCTGAATGATGGACAAGACCTGTTCTGGGACCCTCCAAAGTACTTGTAAGCAAAGCAGTCGTGGGAAAATGCTATTAAGATGCAGATAGCATCTTCATAGTTATTTGCATCAATGGAAATTAATAAGCTATCATAACTCTTAAGGATGGGTAGACTGGCTGAAAAGGTGCCCTCACCATACCTGTGGCAATCTGCAAAAGTTGCTTTGGTTATGACAAAGTTGCTGCAAGTTTCAAGGAAAGTAACAGAGGAAAGAATTGGCTTTATCTCTGGTCTTTTGATAACTGGTATTTTACTAATATAACGTGTATGCACCAATATCCTGTGAAATTCCTGCACGTCACCAGAGGTTTTTATTTGTGCCCATTAAAATGCATTACAGTGTGGAGATTGCTGAAATGTAAATTAAAGGCTACGGCGCTCGTAGTTTAACAGCTGCCATGTAGATTGACAGCCTTTGTGCGCCCAGCTGGCAGTGTCAGGTTAGTGGGTCTCTAGTCACAACATTAATCAGCTTTATTAGTGCCACTAATACCAATTTGTAAGCAGACTGCAAGGATCAGACGGCCCAGCTGTCAGGCACTGCACATAGATTATTACAGGATTTCTTTTTATTGTTTAAGATTGGAATTATAATTTAATTAGGGAATTTAACTATTTTTTACACCAGCTAAAAACTAGCAAAGATTTAATAATAATAATAAAAAAAGTTAACTTCTTTACTTTTCTGTTCTACCATCTTTTCTATTCCCTCTTCCCCATCCTCCTCCCCACCTCCATCCCAGCATGCATGGGAGAGAAAATGAATTAGCTTCACAAAACCTGTTGTAGTGTATCACTTGCTGAGATGAAGAACTTCTTACATTGCAGCAACAGCTCATATTGTGCTAGTCAGGATTTCCAACTGATTTCAACAGATTTTCCTTACTGTGTTGAAGTGATATACCCAGTGCACTGGAGGACCAAGGCATACAGAAATTGTTTATAATTTGCTCAGAAAAAAACCCTGCTAGCTGCCTCATGGTTTCTCATTTCTTCATAGTAATTATTGGTTTTCAGTCAAAATGTGTGTTTAAGCTGCACAAATCTGAGGACTCTACTAAATTAGTGTCATATTGTGAAAAGCAGAGCAAATTTGAATATATGGAAATCTCTTAAATCTTCTTCTTTTTGGTGCAAGACCTCTTGTCCTTATTACATTACACATCAGTTTTGACTCAGTTTTAATTAATGATTTTAAATTAGGCTAAGAGGATATTAGCTTGCAAAGCCTAGCAATGATGAATGGATGTTGTGGCTCAGACACAACCTTCCGAAATCTCTGCAGCTCACATCTTATAACACTTTCATGTCGGCCATACAGATTACATTTCCTGCGACACTAAAGCAGCTTTACTAGTGGGTCAGAAACATGATAGGTTTATCCCTCAGCGTGGCCTGAAAACAAAACTGAGGAGGGGGAAAAAAATGCCCTTAGCATCTACTTAACGAATTGAAATAGGGAATGTAAAGATGAAATTTCATGGACTTTTGAGACTTATGCAAGAGATACTTTTGAGGAGTGTCACAGAGCTTTTCTGATGCATCAAAATGCTGAGGAAAGGGCATTCCAGCTGACAGATCTCTGTGCCCCACAGTCACTTCCCTGGATCTGCTGTGCAGACCATACAGTAGTAGGGTCCATGCCTCCAGAGTGTGGTCCTACGAGGATTGCTGTGGAAATGGGCAGGCTCTGTAGGGCTGTGGCACACAGGAAAGGTAATAGGACATGCTGTTTCTTGTTTTGTTAAGACTTCTGTATATCCTAAAAACTGGTCAGCAATGAAACACATGTGAATAGATAATATGCAGCTGATATATGCGTATTGAACCCTCAGTTTATCTGATATTTTGCCCTTGCTGAGCAGGAGCAGAAATACAGTTTCTCTTTAGGAAGATTCTGGTTTTCACGTGTGAGTCATGACAACCAAAGTAACAGATAAAATCTAGTCCCATATTTTTCAACACAAATTCCATGATTATGAAGAAGTTCGAAAGAAAAATAGGACAAATTCAGTTGACTTAGTAAAGGTTTTTGATTGGTAAGGAGACATGTGGTAATTTTGAACAATTTCTAGATCTGAGGTAGCAGATGCAGACAGCAAGTGTAATGCAGATACACGAGGTAATTTTTAAACATGAGAAAAGAATAAAGCTGTAATAAGTAAAGACTAAAAAAATGAAAGGCTTCTTGTGATAAATAGTAACGATGACCTGATGGACCTCAGATGACCGGGGCAGTAAGAAGATGGCCAGGATCGGCTGCCCTGTTACACAACAGAGGCAAGTTATTAGCAGATGAAGTTGCAAAGATTACAGTGCTTACTGCTTTCTGGCAGTAAGCCACTTCTTCACTAGGAGTGCCAACTTGGTCAGTGTCACCATAAGTAATCCCAGTGACACAAGGGCAAGACCTCATCTTCCAATAAGTAAAAAATCTGCAGAATAATTAAATAGGGGCTGCTTATGGATACTTCTGACAATTTACAGATGGTGGGAAAAGTACAAGACTACTGGAAAAAGGAAATCTAGTGCATTTATTTAAAGAAGAAAAGGATAATAGACATAGTGCAGCTTAACTTCATTTCTTCAGAAAATACTGAAACAAAAACTTGAGATGATCCCTACACATGTGGAAGCAAACAAAGACCATAGACTTATCAACCTGAAATCATATAAAATATGTCTAGCTTCCTTCTGTATCACAACAATATATCTTTTGAACAGGAAGGCAATGCTATTCATTGTGTCTGTTGACTTGAGATTTTGCTGTTGTTTCACAGTACTTTCTCATAAACAATCTACAGAAGCTTATTTCTGATGAAACCACTGTGAACCGGGTGTCACTTTGACTGGAAAACTGTAATTATAGACTATAGGAAGGAGGGACCAGAGAAGACTGGGCAGAATGGTCACAGATCCTGAAACCATTACAGGGAAGGGAAGACTGAATGAATATGAATGGTTTGTCTGTGGAAGAAAAGACTGAGAGAAGACAAAGTGGTCTTTAAATACATAAAAGGGAGAAAATAATCCTTTTACTTCGCATAAGGCCAGAAATAATACTTTCAAATTGCAAAGAGAGGTTGGTCATTAGGGAAAACAAAAACTTTGTAATGGTAAGAATAGCCAAGACTTGCTGGGGACATTAGGAACCCTTCAACATTGGGAGGTTTTACAAACAAGTTGGATGAGCATCCGTCAAAATGACGCAAGCACTGCTGATCTTGTGTTTGAACAGAAAAGTGAGCTGGATTTCTCTTGAGGCCTCTTCCAGCTGCCTTCTCCTGTAAAATTTGATTCTGTAACATCAGCAACATAATGCATTATCTGGCTGTGGGCCTTGCCTTGCCGATATCATCAGCAAGTGCTGCTCGGTGGAAAATAGCACAGGTTGTCTCAGGGCCAAGAAAGCAGTGTACTCTCTGCTGTGCCCTGGGGACCTGATCCACTTGGCACCTAGCTAGTCCCAGCCCTGCTCTAGCTTGTTTGCCTGTGTGATCTTCTCGCAGCAGCTCTCAGCTGAAGGATCAGGACATCTCCATGTCTCACCTTGAGCAAGGAAGAAGGTTGCACCTGGAGGGTGTGCTTAGTTCTACCAGTCTAGGTAGCACTTCAGAAGAGCACCCTTATGGGTCATGGTGGGCACAGAGTCGTGGGATCCCACCCTGACTACAGTGGAGGAGATGTCCCATGAGTGTAACATCATGGTGTTACTGGTGTTGTCACTGGTGATAAATTGTCTAGAAGTTGTGCAGGATCACAAATAAGTACACCTCTAGGTAGCAGAAGTGCAGGATTCAAAAATCTGAAACTGTTGTAGAGCTTAAACCTGTAAAGACTGCAGAGCCTTTCTATAAACTAGCCAGGCTGAATGAAGAGTCATCAGATTTTTACAAGTTTCTCTGGCTAAAGTGTACCTATGTTAAAACTTCTTTTGAATTTAAATATTTACAGATAAAGTTCTCAAACTCAAGAAACTGATTCTAAAATAAACATTTAGATCATTAAGTGTACATCTTCAATATTTGATGAACTTAAATATTTTATAGAAATCTTGCAGAAACAGGGGAAAGTTACTAAAACATACATGCTCTAATTATAATTCCTCTAGAAATTTGCTAGGTTCATCCACCTTATGGAAACTCAGATTAAGTTGACCATTTTAATTAAATGTAAACAACTTTATAATAACAACCTTGACGTCTCTTCCCAGAGAGTGATCCTAGAGGCCCAGTGCACTTAGAAATACCAAGGACTTGCATTACAACCTGCTGAGACACTGCTGTACTGTCAAAATGATGTGGGAGTGAGCACATTTTGAAAAGTCCTAACTCGATGTTGAGTCTCAGTCAGCTTTAAAAATGTATTGTTTCCTTCCAGATTTATTAGTTCTTCATCTCTGTATAAAGGGTAAACTTTCCAAGGTCTAGTAGTTTAATTCAAAGTTTTATACTTCTTCTGAATTCAATAGATATGAACATAAGAGAGGGATACTAAATATCTAAATTTACTGATGGTTCTGGCTCTCTCAGGTGCAGTGACGAGTCCCAGGGTCTGTGCAGAGTGAGTCTGCATTTTCTTTCATTGCAGTTTGCAGAAGTTATGTCCATGCAGAGCGTGAGCCCCTCTGCAGTCAGGCAGGTCAGTATCTGGAAAATCATCAGTCAGCAGGAGAAGTCAGAAGCTGATCTGTTTCTGTTTGTAGCATGAAGCCATCATCCTACACACCTTACATGTCTGCTGCAAGCGTGTCATGGTGAGGACATGGGAGTGAAGGCTGGCTTTGTAGGCACATCTTGCCTTGTGCTTCCAGACATGTCTTTCAGTGTGGCAAGGGTAGAGTGTCAATGCATAGTTATCCTATAGCACATGTTGGTATTTTTTGTGAGCTAAGAGCTGGTACTTTTGGGGGCCTCTGAATGTGGTTATCATTTCTGTTCTTTAAATGCTCTATTGACCTTTTTTTGACTTGCCTCCTTTGGGCCATCCAGAAATTATATTAATAAGTATACTTATCATCAAGTAAGAAATATGTTTTAAGCATCTCTGCCAGAAACTGGGAGAGAGAGATCATTTGTGTAAATTGTGTACTAATATGCATTATACATTCAGTTCTTAGCAGGAGTGGTTGAAGCAGTTCAAAGTTCGCTAACCAGTGAGGAAGGGAGGCTGTGGGAGTGGAGGGATTTGTTCATTCAGACAGGGGAAAAAAAAAATAATCTCCTTTTTGCTTTTCCTGAGCTTCACAGCTGACAGATGTGTTTGCCACTGCAGGTGCCTTTTGGCAATGCAATGAAGTGGCAGCCAACCAAGCAAGCAGCATGAAAGCTGATGCCTCCATAAATGGGGGCAGTCCTTTTGATAGCCAGGGACTGGGGACCTGAACTTGGAAAGTGGCTGGAAAGCTGTCACTGGGACCTGTCAGGAGCAGGAGAGAAGCAGGTCAATGCAGCAGCTCCCATGAGGGGAGAGCTGGAGGAAGAAGCATATCGATCCTCTCTTCTGTGCTGAGGGGAAAGGCCCAGGGAACAGGAAAGAAGCATGAGAATGGAAACTATTTCTACTTGTGATTTTCAGTTGTTTGTACATTTGGGAAAAAAAAAAAATCATCTACTTTTCTTTAAAGAAGCTGGAGGGGGTCAGGGTGGGAGTCCATCCTTCATGGAAACAACTGTAGGGGAAAGGAAACTGATTAGATGGAAAAAACTTCCAAGGAAGGATTAATCCTGCTCAGGAGAGGGATGAAAGTCAGCAGGGAAGTGGAGGAAAGTGATGCTAACATTGCCCTCCATGTGTATGTCAAAGGCCTGAACTCTGGAGTCCCTTCTGACCCAACAATGACATGCCCATCATTGGACCTTGCTCAAGAAGCAGCTCATTTGCCAGTTTTGTGTGTGTGTGAGTAAAAGGCCATCCTGAAGTAGGTCACAACTGTGAGTTGGGAAGGGCTGAACATCAGTACAGAGATCTTCTCTTGTGGGCACCATACACAGACTTGAGCTTATTTTAGAGAAGAAAAAAACTACCTAGGGAGCTTGCACTCTAGTCAGGTTCTCTTTAAATGTCAGCTACTTAGTCTGTTATTACAGTGGAGTTCAGTCTGCAATAACTGGCATTTATCAAGGCAATCTGTTTATTTTATTTTAACATCTCATTTAAGGGAGTTTCAAGTTCTTTACATTGGACCGTAGAAAATCCTCTTAGAGATTCAGAAATGATCCCCCATATATTTATATAAGCAAAGCTTAGGAATGGGAAATCTAAATTGTTAATCGCTTGTGCTGTTTTCTCCATGGAAATATCAAGCAGCTTTCCTTTGAGAGGGCAAAATACCCTTTTTGCACTCCATACAAAAAGGTTTTCTTTGTTACACCTGCCAGCATGAAAAAGGATTAATTTTAACAGAGCTTAACCTAGCCATCTAGGGGAAACCATTTAAATGACTCCATGTCTTGGTTGCTTTTAATGGCACTGCTCTAGTGACTTCATTTAATTTTACAGAATGTAAGAGAATTTTCTGACCTATGTCACTCAAGTTTGTTGGATTTCTTCACAACTGGTATGGATAATACAGGCAAGCTTCAGCTGTACTTCATTGTGGAAAATATGTATCTGTTTCTTTGGGATTTTTCTATGGCATTCATCAGGGAGAGCAAATAAAAAGTTACGAATGTGCCTTATCTACCGTTACTTCATTTTATAAAGCAATGAATCCTAATCTCATGATGAAATTTTGGCAGACATTTGCAGAAGGCTTTCATAGTGTGTTACATAGTACGTAACAAAATGTTGAGTGTTGTTTCTGGGTCAGACCATTGGCATTTTCTTCTCTTTTAAGGTATTTTAAAATGAACCTGTCTTTTGTGGAAAATGCAAGCCCAGAATTTCTGCCCAATGGGACAGAGTACCAGAAAGAATAATGTTAATTAAAGTAGGAGCTTAACAATAGACATATAGTAGCTTTTTATTACCTTGACACCTTCACTAGCCGTTAACATAAGCAAAGAGTAATGCATGGTGCTACAGTGATCGCTAGTGTTGTGCATTCAGGTTAAATAAATTGGCTCATCAGCACAGAAGGGCTGTGGAATTCCTCTAAAAGAAGGTGCTGCAGACCTGCACACAGGGTGTGGAGCTGCTCACCTGCCTGAGGCCCCAGGGACACGGGCCATGTGCATCTGGGAGGGCAGGTACAGAGCCACAAATAAGAAAATGGTAGGACGCTGAGCTTTTTCAGCTTTTGTGATTTTACTGCCTTTAATGTGCTGGTAAAGTTATCAGCATATATAGTGGATGTTCAGTTTTAGCTTCTCTGAGTACGTTTTTTGGGAAAAAAATGTGAATGAGAGATACTGCAGAGGTCATAAAAATCAGAGAGAAATGTGGGCTCTTTAGTTCCCTAGTACTGAGGCAGAGTAAGCATCTCTTAAACCATCCCTCTTGCCTACTTAAGTAAAAATGCATTAAATACAACAAAGAAAGTGCTTCCCACTGGAAATTATTCACAGTTCTAGGACTATCTGAAATATATTAAGTACAATAGGCCTAATTGCTGATGTAATTTAAATATTTGAATTGTGCTGGTGCAGAGGTATTTGGAAAGAAACCTAGAAATGTGATGGGATTTTTTTGCTGTTGTTTTTGCTTAGTATCCTTCTTGCTTTCTTCTTTTCTTAACTCTTGATGTTACTAGTGGTGACAAATAGCTTACTAAGAATTTACTTTAAACTGTTTATAATGAGTAACCTCACTAAGCTGAAAAGTAAATTTCTATAAAGGTCCAAGTGTCATCAGCTTCTGCAAATACACTGGAACAGATCAGTGAACAGGAAGTAATTAAACCCTTTAAGGGAAATAAATCTCCCAGTTTAATGCAATGAACAAAAACTTCCCTATTTCATGTTGAACTTCTTGGTTAGAAATATTACATATCACAAAACATCCTCATTGAATATAAGATTTAATAAAATTTCAATACATTTGGATTTTTTTCATGTTTGCAAAATCTCTTGAACATAGTGAAACATGCCACTTTGAAATGAAGTTTCCTGAGGTATGAAAATTTTAATGACACTTAAATTAAAATTTTAAAAAATCTAGAAACTATGAGTAGTTCTTGTACTACCAGCAAACTATTTCTAACTCTGTTCTTGGATTTCTTAGATATGTGTTTGCTCACAAAACACTGTAAAATAAAGATTTCCAACAGGAATAGAAAATGGAAACTTGACTTTTTGGATGGGTAAATCTTCATGGATGTGCTATGATCTTCTTAATATGATTCAATCTCATGATTTCTAAAATTCCCACAACAAATTTAATTTTCCCCCCCTTTTATTTCTATGAAAGTTAAGGCAAAGAAACTACCTCTAGCAATTAGTTCTCTGCTTAACGACAACATTGACTTTGGAGCTATTTGAAGGGAACTCTGGACAACCTCTGTGAACTTGTTCAGCCTCAGTCATTATACATATTACTGCCATGGGATGGTTGATGTTTCTGCACTTGATATGTGTGGCCGACACCAGCTGTGTAACTGTAGGATGAGATATTTTAGGCTGTAGTGAAACCTCAAGACTTTCCAAAATCCTTCTCTTGCAGCCTGTGGGACCTGAAGGACCCTTTTCTCGCTGTGTCATGCTTTGTAAGTCTGCTTAGCACACAGCCATTAGCAGAACAGTTGCTTCAGCCACATTATTTATAAATTTGGACAACTTCGGTAGCTGCACCTTTTTAGCAGTACATTTCTGAAGCCAGGACAGCACACACCAATCTGATGTGGTAACTGATTTAATTTAGAGTAAGCTCCTTGCAAAAAGGTAATGTCTAGTGATCAATAAGAATTTAATCTGTGTAGATCAAAAACCATGTCTGTACAGATCAAATATGTCTACAGATCAATAAGTGCAACTATATTGCACTTAATTAGGATCTGCTTGCAATGGATCACTGAGTGCAAATTATTTATTGCTGAGAAGCAACATTGAGAGATGTCACTTTGTCCTGTGTAACTCTACTGCTGTGCAATCTCTAGGCAGTGGGAAGCAGAAAGCTTCTTGGTATTGTATGTGTAGGAGCTGTGCTTTTATTTTTTCTTACTTAGGGACAGAGGGATGTATTAATATAAGAAACAGCAAGGCCCAAAAGACAGACGGCTTCACTGGTGACACCAGACTTCAAAATCACATCAAGATAGTGAGTTTTTCAAAGCCAGATTTTGCCCTTATAATAAACAACTTCACTGGAGGTGCTGCTGACTTTTAGCTGCATTTTTACAGGAAATATATGTGTGTGTCTTCCGGAGTGTTCTTGCACTACTTGACTGAATTTTGTGATAAAGTGAGAATTCTCAGACATCTGTTTGCTTACATAAACTTAATGAACAACCTTATTGTTTGGAAAGCACAGTAACACCCCCCCCCCCCCCCCCCCCCCCAATAATCTATTAGTTTTATTTACAGCTTTCTGAAAACTGTTCCTTAACTACGGGTTGTATTTAGCGTTTCTGTAAGAGTACTTTGCTTTATTCTTTTCAGTCCTCTCCACATCCTTTTATTCTCTCATATTGACATATTCAATTTTACATAAAAGGAACAGTTGATCTGAAGGTGAACTGGAGCAAGACACTGAGGGCAAGATGTATAAGAGAATTCAACTGGAATGGAGGTGACACAATGGCTGTCAGGAAATTAGTTGACTTTCTGAATCCAGGGTTTTTTCTTGTTCCTGGGTTTTCATCTGTTCAACACTGATCATTGGTAGAGAAGAAATAGGAATATGACCTCACCTCAGGCAAATTTTGAAGGTTAGTACATGAGAGATCAAGAGGTGTTCATGAGGGTGCTGGACAGCTTACAGTAAATTACCATATATCGTGTAGTCTTTTTGCAGTCATTTAAGTAGAGAAATGGATTTAAGAATATTTCACACTTGAAATCTTCCCTTTGCAGGTATTTCTGATACCTCTGGCAACTGTGCCTTGGATTACTATGCCGTCATTGTGTATTTTTAGATGCAGTGTTTTAGCCCTTCTCTGGAAGAGTCTTGTACAATAATTTCAGTGGTCCATGTATTTTGAAAGCACTACTTGCTAAAGTAAATTGTGCACTGAAGAATCCAAGTGTGATTTAATAAATGCATATGCAGTCTGACAAAAGCTTGTCAATATATTCAAAATGCCAAAGATTTGGTCTTCCTTTGACCTCTGGGAGAATCTTATTGTTGTGAAAAGGGCATGTTCAGTTTGGGGCTTTTTTGTTTGGTGTTATTTATTTATTAATACCCCTCTGTCATTCAGTTTTCTGGAGAATAAACAAATCCTCAAACATGAGGCAACCTCCTTTTCTTCTCCATGGTTCTGAAGAACATATCCAATGCAAAGCTGCTTGACAAGGGAAAGATGTATTCAATCTGCTGTCCTATTTTACAGCTATTTAATCTCTCTTGCAAGACCAAGAGAACATTACAGATGAGAAGTCTAGTGAGGCTTCTCTTTTCCCATAGGCTTCAGTTATGTATGAGCAGGGTAAATTGCTTTTCTGTGAATCCATCTATCTATGGATTCAGGAGTGGATGGATCTCAGTGTCCAGCACCAGTCTGTCCTTTCTTCATCCTGTTGCTTCTCCCAGGAGATACCAGTCTGTGGAAGCCCCATGGCATTGAAGTCTACTCCCTGCCAAGCTCTCTAATATCCCCCAGCCCTTAGGAGAGGCTCAATGTCGTGTTCAGGTGCCTGAGATGTTCCCTTATTGTCCCCTGGGTATTTGCTATAACCCTGCTGCAAAGCAAGTATGCCCCCTCCTCACTTTCATCTTTCTTCTTGAAATGTACTTGACATTACTCAGTTGGGTCAGAGAGATTTTGACATCTATGCTTCTCCAATTGTACACTGCATTTCTCTTATCCTGCTGGGCTGGTTGCCTTCTCATCTCCCACAGATGGATTAATTTCTTTTCTCCATAGCATATTAAACTCCTTTTGAGCAGCACCCATATTTTGGATATAGGCAACAATCTTGTTGGACCCCAACTATCCTAAAACTTTGAAGTGCCAGTGCCCTCATGGGACAGATATATGTGATTTGCTCAATTACTGCAGTTTCTGAAAATGAACAGATAAATGTTTATGTAATCATATATTTAAACTGCCTTACAAATTTTCATATAGCATTCAACGCACTCTCAAGCCTTTCGAATTTTCCTCACTGCTGTCCTTTAGGAATAAAAGATACGTATCACCAAAGTTTATTAAATAAATATGCTGACCCTTCATTTGGGAGTTTATGTAGCCTGGTTACGGTTTGCCTGTAAACATAATCTTTGAAGTATTACCTTATAGTAACTTTATAATGGGACAACAAATAATTTATAGCAGGGCCTGACCTATAATAGTTTGCAATTCAAGTGCTTAACAAATGAGATACAGAGCATCTCCCTGGCAAATGTTTACTCTCTTCTTTTCCTTGGGATCATGACAAGGGTTTTCCATCCCTGGCTGATGACAGATGAAGAATTTGGAAAGTCCTTATCTCCCAGCTGGGAGAGGCAGTTGTAAGCTCAGTTGACTTCTTTTTGTTTCTAGGAACAAGTGAATCAAGGCAGGGATTTGGGGGATTCCTGCTTAATCCTTTTCTCAGGGATTATTTTCTCCTTTTCCTTTGGTTTTGACCCAATAGAACTGACCTGCCCATTTTATCTTGTGTCTTGTCTAAAAAACACAATCTCTGCTTACCTGCCACCCTGTATTTCTGCAGTGACAGTCCAGGGTGGGACGGAAGGAATGAGCAGATGAAAAATGCCCTTCTGGCCCTCAGTGATGCTCAGGTCATGCCTGAAAACTGATGATCCTTTGCAATCATTATCCTGATGGCTGAGGTTTATCTGCAGGGGATGCTACTTCCCCTCACCTTAGGCTGTGTGAAAGGCTTAAAAACAAAACAAAAAAACAAAACCAAACAAAACCAGGGAAAGAACACCCTACCAGAAAGCATCTCCAAGATGAGGTGCTTGTCTGTGTAGGCTGAAATGCTTATCTATGCTTTTGTGATTAGCAGACTGGATTATTATCTAACCCTGAATCATGGGGTCTCCTTGTTTCAACTCTCAACCCTCTTTGCATCACATTCTCACTGCAATGGAAAGGTTCTGGTGAAATCTCAGCTTTAATATCCTTATGTTGACTTAAGCAAGGCTTTACATGCCCTTGGTTCATCTTAAAGCTCTGATCTGACTTCATCCTACACTCTAGAGATGTCCTTGTGTTCTGCTAAAGCTGCCATGGATTAGATCGTGAGGCTCGTGAATGAGCATTTCCTTGTCAGAGATTCACAGGGAAATCTCCCTCTAGGAAGTGGGGAGATTTTTATACAGCTGAAATCAATGGCAAAGCTCTCACTGACTCCAAAGGAAGTGGGATTGGACCAAATAAATTGATTTTTCCATTTATTAATCAAATTCTACAATTCACGCACTGCCTTACTTGTCCAATTTTTTTGGTTAAATTTAAAACACATTGATCTTTAAGTGCAATGTCAGAATGACAGTTATTAATGATCTAGTTCAGAGCCCATTGAAGCCAAAGGGAATTTTTCATTGACTTCAGTGGGATTTGAATCAGGCTCTGAAATTACATTTTGACTGACTTCTTCCCTAACCTTTCACATACTGCTGAGTATTAGAATCAAGTAATTTTTTACCTTCTTCCATCTTGCGGTTTTCATTGCTGAACATTCTTCAAATAATCTATCTCAACATAACATACTTTGGGTTTTAATCACCCAGCAAAAACCCACACCCTGCTCAGATACACAAGCAGACAGTCATCACCTTCCACATGTCCCATCAATGCAAAAACATCGATATGCCTAAACTATCTTTATGCAACACAAATATACAGCCTGTTCCTACACAGCGTACCAGAAAGAGATCAGACCCTACTAATTGCCAGACTGATAATAAGGACATGTTCCTACTTACATTATCAGGTGTCACCAGTGACGGGTTGGGAAGGGACCAGGTGGGTGAGAGGGTCCCCTTTGGAATGATTTTTTTCAGATAAATTTGCTCCTTGTCTCGTCAGATCCCAAACAGTGAGAAACCAACCAACAGCCTCAGACAGAGGTGTAACAACCACCTAGCAAAATCGCAGGATGGAGAACACAGCAGTTTTACAGGAAAATGTTGTACATATGAATCAAAAATGGAATATGAGTCAATAATGGGGCACTAAAGTATCCCCCCAAGAGAAAATTAAAAAAAAAAAAAGGCAAATTTTGAATGTCCAGGCAGGAGTGAGTGTGACCTCTGTGCTGGGCAGAACCCATGCTAAAACCAAAGCAGAAGTATGGATAAACATGATTTATTCTGAAAAGCCAGGATGTCGTATATAGAGGGATTTTACCTCGCTGATTTGTTGGAGTTTTTTTAAAGGAATTAAATACACATAAATGAAAATCTCTGTGTTGGAGCTGATAGAGGGTATTTTGAAATTCCAGACAGTTTTCCAAACAACTTCTGCTTGATGGTTTTTAAAGAAACAGTTATCATAAAACAAGAGTGATAATCCTTTTTAGGGGTTAATAATATGTTAAAAGATTGGGGAAAAACAAGTGGGAATAAACGGTCAGCTAAATGCAACTTAATAGTATCCAGCTGGTATCTATGCTGTTCAATATATTAAAAAATGAACTTATGTATTAAATTGAATAATGAGAGTATTTGGTAATATAAAATTATTCTGGGTAATGAAATCAAAACTTAGGCATAAAGAGTGGTAGTAGAATCTCATAGGAGTGAGTGACAACAGCCTAGAGTGGCAGATGAAATTTACTGTCAATAGATGGAAAGGAAAATGTAGGTGGGAAAATAACTATAATGCATACAGGAATAAAATTTTAACAGATATGGCAAGTTTCATTCATAGAGAGTAAAGCTGCGTTTTGGATTTGGAGCACCTGAAGTTAAAGGAACTGTCTCTGATTCAGAGATTTTAGAAATTGTGGTATGTGGAGAAGTCTTGAAAGAAATATGTGCTGGTTCTTGTTTTAATAGCGAAAAAAATTGATTTTACCCAGTATATAACAAACACATGAGGGACATTTTTTACTGCATTTTGTGTTAACACAGCCTCAGCTGCATACTGTGTTCAGGCTGGGGCACTGCCTTTGAAGAAAGAAGTGGTTTCATTGGAGTGAGTCCAGAGGAGAAAAACAAGGATGATTTCAGCTCTAGATAAGATGCTGATCAAACAAAGAAAAGAATGTGTTATCGTGGTATCAAGAATTCTTCTAGAGTTGTGTTTGTGTTTTGGATTTTTTTTTTTTTTTAATGAATAGGAAAAAGAGTGAATCAGTATCCACTTAAACAACAGATCCTGGGCCTTTGGCTGCAGTACAGCTTGTTAGACACCAGCTTGCATGGATCTAGCTACCAAAACCTTTTTTCTTCCAGCACTCAAGTAGCTTCTGCAGATTCAGTACAATGTGTCCCAGCCCCCGGAAGTTGATAGAGCATTACCCGCAGTATATTTTTTGTGCCCTCACTTAAACTTTTTTAGCCTGGTAAATCTTCAGATCTGTCTCCCACCATGACAGAGAGGTGCTGTAGTCTTCATTTTTTTCAGTGAACTTTAAGAGTTCATGTAAAGTTTGACTTCTTGCTCAGGAGTCATCAGAAGCAGTATATGTGTGATCAGCCTCCCAGAGAGAAGTGTTCTTGCAGTGTAATTGATACTTTTAGATATTTTCTAAATCTATTCATTGCATGTTCATCTCCCCCATTCTCAGCACACTTGACAGAGGCTTGAACAAAACTTCTCCCCAGACTTTTGTCCTCCTCGATCTTCTAGCTCTAAATGGTGTCTGCAAAAACTTCCACCTGCATGAGGTACATGCTCCAGGAGGCAAACAATGCGTCATGTGCACTGGATTAGACTGTAGAAGTTAAAGAATTTTTTGTGTATTTTTTAAGAAAAATGATTAAAGAATAATACAGCTGTCAAAATTAGCTGTTCACATCCAGTTTGACAAGAATCCACTTGCCCCCTTGATATCTAATAAAGAGGCAGACCAGGTTGATTTCTTTGTGCTTTATGTTCTCAACACAAAAGGCTGAGCAGTTGCATCTCCCAGTTAAACTGAAAGGTACAGAAAAGAATTACGTTAATATATGCATAAGCGTATGGGGTAATTCAGTTTCTATTTGAAAATGCTTTTGGACTGAGACCAAAAATGATACGAACCAAACCTCAAATTTGAGTTTTATGAGGAGGTTAAAAACATGAAAAAGGAGAAGGCTGAACTGAAGAGCAACACCATTTGTTCAGTTTCCCCCAGACATGATAGTAAACATGATACTGCTTTCTAAGCCCAGTGTGGTGTAAATGCAAAAGTTGTGTCATATCAAATTCTGATTTTAACTCAGTGGAATGATTCTTGGGTTTTATGAGTGTGCAAATGTTGTTATTTAATAACACATCATGGTTTGATTTGACTGTTGATGTAAAATTTAAAAATGCAGATGAAAGTAATATACACTCTTAATTTTTTATCCTTTTCCTTTGAAACAAACTTGAAATATCTTAGAGTGATGCATGTTTCTTGAGTTTAGTGTGTCTAATGTGTTCAAAAAGAATGACGTTTGTTGTTGCTGAAATTTTCTAGAAGCTTACTAGATCCACTTGAGATTTATCTTTCTTTAAAAGGCGGCTGCATTGTTGGCTGTTTCAGCAATTTGCCAGAATGAAGACACATCTAGTCCCAGTATGGATTTCTATAGGTGAGAGGAAAAACTGCTGTGTGAAAACTCCCTCTGAGACAGTTTGTAGAGCACCACAGCACAGAGCTGTTCAAGTCCAGAGAGCTGATCTGGTTTTATTGTGGACCATGAACCACCAGTCCATTGCTTAATCCTAGCCACTGGATGTTGACTAAAATTATCTTTGTTAAAACAACGATGTTATTCTAATGTAAGTGAAATATTTGTAGACAGCATTATCTTGTAACAATTTTCTGTAAACAAAATAAGGCAAAATTATTATTTTTTTCTTTCCCCATGTGAAGAAATCTTCCAGATTCCCCAGGAATTATTAATCACTGCAAAATAAGAGGCAGCATTGCACAGCTATGATGCCCATTGCCTAGAAATCCAAACCATTTTAAACAAGGATGTGTTTTGCATGCGGCAGCCCAAATTCTACTGTCCATTCCTGCTGCAGAGAGACAGATGAGGAGCTGCCGAGTGTACCTCTGAGGGCAGAGTTTGGCCTAGTACCTTTATGAAAGAAATCTGATTTGTGTATTTCTTCTTTCTGCAGAGATCAAAGACCATTTACTCAGCTAAACAGCCAGGGCTAGTGTAGATTTATGGAACCAATTTAGAGAATTAATAAACCACGCTATAAATCTTGTTAAGGTCACACTGTATGTGATTGTGTGTATATGCAGACGTGGAAATTTGGTATCCTTCCAAGTGAGAAGACTAACTTTCTTGAGCTTAGTTACAGTAAGTAATTAAATTCATGCCCCTTAAATAATGGATCATTGATGAGAGTGTTGTTGTTGTGCCTTTTCTTTTTTTTTTTGAACAGAGATTTTAAAATTATGTGCCCAACCCTTCAAAGTACAGAGGCCTTTCAACTGCCTTGGACTTTGGTGGGAGCTGAAAGCCTTTTGCATCTTGCAGAATTGAGACCTTTAAGTGAGCCTGAATAAAAGCACTTATGAACCTTGAAAAATTTGAGCCTGGATGCAAATGCTAAACCTTGTGATTCAGACCTGTCTTTAATACAAACCAATATTTACAGTTTACGTGGTCTTAAAATGTAGTAGCTCGGCAAGTGTGGTCTGTATAATAGTTTGAAGGAGCATGAATAAAAGAAGAATCATGTCACAAATAGAGAGGTTTAAAATAGATGGTATAAAAATAGCTTGTTACTTAGGAAATTTTCTAATCCTTAAATCTTACAGAGAGCCAGAGACTTGATCTTTAGGGGTTTTTTTTGTTTTAACTCCCCTTAGGTCAAGCCCTGCCCTGATAACGAAGCTGTTTCCTCTGCTGTACAGATATAAATCTGCTTCCACACAGCTTTTGGCCCACTAATTCCCTGTAATTAACCTCTGACATTTTTTATGTATTTGTAGCTTTCTCACTTAAAACCAACTCTTTCCTCCTCAAACTTCAAGTAAAGTATTTATCTAAAAAAAAAAATAAATTAAGCTTTGATGCATGAGGAAAGGACAGGGCCATGACTGCACACTGAGCCTTGCCTTACCCTTAGTAACTTATGAACCATTTTCTGCCATGTTTGACACAAGGCAAAAGGAATGTCTCAAGTCTCATAGCCATGAAGTGTCTGCTGGCAGACCACCTGCACATGGCTCCGTGTTTGTTGTGGTGTGGTTTTCCCCTTGTCCAGCTCCCACAGGAGGTGACATGGTATTTCAAGTTGGTGGTGGGATGCAGAGGTGTTTTGCAGTAAGGTTGGGGTGCAGGGACATGCAGGAGGGGAGGAAGGATTGAGTGTGGAAATAGGTCCTGGTACTTACAGATCAAATCCATCAGAAAGTGGGGATGGGCAATTCTGCTGTTCTGGGGAAACCTCATTTGCTTGGTCTGTGTGTCAGTCTCAGTTTGGAGGTTGTCACAGCTCTGGATGGCCTGTGAAGTTGATTTTTTTTTGTTGTTATTAAGGAAGCAGCAAAGCTCAAGAGGGTGCAGTTACCACATTAATAGTGGTTTTGTGTCTTATCCCTAGTGACAGGGTTGGCTGAGTTTTCATAAAATACATGTGTAAAAAAAATCTCCTGTATGGCAGGTCTCGCTATCTTCATTTTTGTATTCTGCTTGAGAGAACAGCCCCTCTCCAACAAACCATTTCTAACTCCTGCTCTTGGTTTGAAATGCTGCTTTGAATAGGACATGAAAGAGATACGATAGTGTGTAGGAAGAGGAGGAAATACAGTGGGAGGAGAGAGACAGCAGCGGAGATGTATTGTCATCTGTCTTTATTATTGTTCCAAAAAAACCCCTCATGCGTAGTCACCTGCTCTGATGCCATTTAGTCTGAAGACACAGAGGTCCTGGCCTTGCTGAGCAGGGTTGCTGGGGTAGTTTTTCAGAGTTTTTTTTCTCCCTTCCTCTCTCAGCCTGTCTGTATGTGACGAATTCTCCTTGACCAGAAGAGACAGTTGCAAGTTCAGATCATTAGCCACGTGAAAGTATAAATATCTGACAAGTCCCTGGAGCCATTCAGGTGGCTTTTGGACTCTCAGATGGATCCTGAGCCTCAATTTCCCTTCCCCCAGCGCAGCATTGCTTGTGCAGCACAGCAGTCCCTGCTTCCAGTGCTAACCAATGTTTGCAAAGTTAGTGGACTAAGATGCTAAAGACATCTAAGACCTGTTGAGGGCATTTCATCTGTCTGCCCAGTTGCATATTAATAGGGTGCACTGTAAACCCAGGCTTGCAGCTGAAGGGCAGGCGGCTTAGCTCAATTCTTTCAAACTGCTGTGAATGTAATTACACCTAACAAATCAGCCTTTGAATGATGCCCACCAAAAACGAAGCACACACAGATTTATTGCCTGGTCTCTGTGTGAGAAAGGCAGAGAATGTGATCTGAAAAGGAGAGAATAAAAAATTAAAGGGTCCCATACAGTGCAGACTTCTCCCTAGATATCTAAATTGGAAAAGAGCAGCAAGTTTTTGGTTTTATTCTAAATACATCATCAGGTATTTTGTCTCTCGGAATATGTCATATCAAATGAGCGGCCACCAAGGAGGTACGCAGCAGGGTGCAGAACCACAGGATACAGAAAATGGGAAATGCGTGGTGACAGCTCTGTTACTGTCAGTCATATAGGCTGTCCCCATACGGGAGAGCAGCCCTGACTGCATACCTTAAAGTGCAGCACTAAACATATGCGCTTGCCTGCTTCTGACAGGGGAATAACAGTTGCATCCCTGACTCCAAGGATCTGGAGTGATTTATTTTTCCTAAGCATTCCTGATAGGATATTATTACATGTTGGCTTGTTTCCAGCAGTTGAGGTGACATCCAGCATTTTAGCGTTATATTCAAAACGCACACACGTAGCAGAAAAAGGTTTCTAGCACCAAAAAAATTAAAAAAAAGTAAAAAAAAGTGACATGAAAACCTTACACTTTCTGAATGCTATGCACATACTCATCAACCAGGGATAATTAGGCCTGTTGAAGCCAGTGAATACTGAAAACGTACAGTGGGTTTATTTGTTGCTCTGAAGGGATGCAATAAAAGGTTTGGTTTCTTTCGCTGTTTGCCTGTCAATCATACTTTTAATTACCTAATTGTTAGATCTGTTAACAGCCAAGACTGGTTGACAACTTTAGGGTAAAGGGCCTAATAATTTTACTGTCAACAGTACTCCAGTTTTTTCAGTACAAGGAAAGAAAACAAATGCAGCCTTCAACACAAACAAATGGAAAAAACAGCTCCAAAAGCAGCGTGAAGCGAGCGACAGGCGAGCTGTAGCACACTCAAATGATCAAGCTGCTGTAAGTGGATGAGCTTTGTGCTTAGGGTTGTCCGGTCGGCGGTTGTTGTTTGCATTTGCCTAAAGTCTGAATGTAACCCTAATTTGTGCTGAGTGTATGAAAAGTTTGAGACGTTCAGTTGTAGTTAAAAAGTGAGAACTTACGTGCAGTGGCTTCTACCTGCCCAAAGCTTTCGTTGACTATTTTTATTTCTCCTGACACTTTTGGTGGTAGGAAGGACCAAAGCTTGACAGTGCTGTGCAAAGTAGGCATGGCTGTTGGGAACAAAATACCATGTGTGATCTTCCTGGAAACTGATCTGATCTCCAAATGACAGTATCTGTGCCTTGCTATCTGCACAGCTGACAAGTGTCTGGGCTGTGTTAAGAGGAACCGAGAAACTTATGAGAAGTCCCCCTTGTGTGTGCTGAGCTTTCTAGACCAGGGAGTGATTCAGACAAAGAACCTCATTCCAGGAAGAGAACATAGTTTTAAAGTAAATTGCTTGCTTTCTTTCTTAAAATAATTTCTTCTTTTATACAGTGACATGCTGTTACGTGACTTGCTAGCTGTTTAGTACTGGGCTGTATTACTGTTGCCTTAGCATGCAGTAGCTCATAGAGGACATAATTATGACAGATGCTTCTCTGTAATCAGCTACATACAAATATTTTGTAAGGCATAGTGTGGCCTAATGATATCACATTTTATTTTAAAAACAATTCATTTTTGTGTTCACTTTTTATCTCTGTCTTCATTTTGTGGGATAAAACCAGAGATTTCTACTTTACTGGGAGCCAAATGTTTCTCTAACTAGAATGGAACATTTGATGTTACCAAAGGTTTACTCCTATCGCAGGAGTCACTAGTTCAGTTTTCTCCTTTTGGATCAGTGTTTAGGCTATGGGAGTTTTCATCATGATGAGGTAATGCCTCTATTTTGTCTTTTATAGATTAACTCTTTTCCCACATTCTTCTGGCAGAGTGCAAAGGTTTGTAAAGCATAGGAGGCTTTGTCTGGAACTGTTTAGTTAGCATTACTCTTAGTAAACATCGTTACTTTTACTAATTCCTTGGCAGGCTCTTAAATATTGTTGCTACAAACCAACAGTACGAAATACTCTTGTTCAAACTGTATGCTAACCTGTAAGCAGTTTCTTCCTCAAATAATGGCCAATATGAATGATGTCATTTAACCCTAGATTTTAGCTCAATCATGGTTACAGATTACTGGTTGTATTATTTGCTTGTAATGCACAAAGAAAATCAGAAGGAATCTATCCAAGAGACAGGCTAGTTGCAGCCTGTTTCCTGGCTTGTTTGTCGAGAAGATCAGTTTAAACCAAAATATTTACTTTTAAGGGATGCAAAAATGGCTATTGAAGACATGTTTATCATTAAAGGTTCTGATCCAGAGATCGTTAAGGCCCATTATTAGATTTTTAGTAATTGAAAGAGATTTAGATCAGACCCTAACAGGCAACCTCTGAGCACTTTTACAGGATCTGGTGGACTGCAAGAAAAGGATTTTGTAAAAACTTACATGCCACTGCTGTTGACATCCCCACTGACACGTCCAATGTCATAATTTCAATATTTCCAGCTGGCACTAGATTCTGAAGCAGAATTATGGCTCTATTCCTCAGTGTGTTTACTCATCCTGTAGCAGAAGCCAACATAACAGAAACCAACAGAGACAAACTTGAAGTGTCCTGGTACAGTTTGCTGGGATGTATACAAGGAGATATGATGATTTTTTTTTTCTTTTTCACTTTTAAACTTGACACACAAAGACAAATTACTGAGGGTTGCGTTAAACAACCCAAAAGTTAACAGTATGCTGTTGTTTTTCATCATTGCTTTTTCTCGGTATCTTAAAATGCTTTATATGAATTGTTTATGGTCCAGACGTCTGCACATCAGCAAAGTAGAAAGTTACTGTTTTATACACCACTGTAGGTTGAGTGACTGGCACAAGGGTGACCCTTGGGGGGCCATGGATCTGTTGCTTATTTTCCTTCACAACAAAGCAAACTTTGGTGGGACCCAGTGTAATGGCATGATCCAGTTCACATATATAGATAAAGAAAATTGTTCCTCAGGAAGGGGAAAGTAAGGAGGGTGACTGGTTGTTCAAAGCCTGGCTACTGCCAAAGTCCCTGCTCACTCTTTCATTTTGTGCTGGATAAAAGTGCTTGTAAAACTCAGCTGCCTGTTCCGTGACAAATCTGATGTAAATAAACCTATCTGAAATGTTAGCCAGTGCTCTGTGTATAAATCCAGGGTTTTTCCTCAGTGCCTCATGGGACATGCCCTGTGCCCTCCCACCTCGGAGTCTGGGAATTGGCTGAGGAGGCTGAGGGGTCCGCATGCAGTGTGCCCAAGGGCGGGAAGGATGGCTCCTTGTGAGGCTGGTGGCCCCTGGCAGTCGAGACCCTGCTCGTGCTCTCGCTGCCATGTGACCCCTATCTTTCACTTCTCTCCAGCCCTGTCCTCACCTCTGCCCCTTCTCAGCCATCGACTCTGATGTTTGGAGTCACGCTGGGTAATTTTGAGAGCTGGACTGAGATGGGCTTTCCTACATGAGGCTGGTGTCCTTGTCTTCTCTGCTACAGAGAAGTGGCTGCCTACCTTGGTGTCCTGCAATGGCTTTTCTGTATTTTCTGTTGCTACAGTACCAGGCTAAAGTATTTTAATAGAGTTTCTAAAGTACTTATTTGAAGTGCATGGACACATGCTCAACTCTTTCACCTTGTTCTCCATGGCATGGTGTCTGTTTTTGACAAGTTTATGTCTGTCTTGCCCTCTGGATTCCTCTTGCTCTAGCTTCTGGTCTACTTGTTCTTTGCTATTAGTTTTTTTTAGTTTTCATATGTGTTTTCTGTTCAGAAGCACTTGTAGTTGGGTTTGAGCTGTTTCCCTCAGTGGTCAGTCCTTTGTGTTGGATTATTTGAATTATTAATCCCATGAATCATCTCACCCATGTTTAGTGAATCTTTCATGTCTCTAAAGGTAAATATGGACACCATGGCTCTCAGCAATGCACTACGAGCATGGATTTCCTTTGCTGATTCGAGGAGCTGAAATGTTATTCTTCAGTAGCAATCACTACATCTGGAATGTATTTATCTCTTTATTCACCAATTATTTTAGATAAATGGGTTTGTTTGTTTGTTTGTTTCAAGTTAGCAGGCCATCAAAGTGTTAACTTTAAAACAATTTTCTTAACTTTCATATTTTTAATACCCGTGATCATAGACTGAATTCTTGCTTCCATGCTTCTACAGAGCTTGAAATTTAGCTCTCCTGTTGTCCCACATTCCTTTTTTGTTCTGTGCTCAGTGATGTTTTTATTGTCTTCCTGTCAGCTGCAATCTCCTCTTTGCTGTTGGTCTTGCTGGGCTGAAAGACTTTTTACACTATTTGCCAGCTAATAACATAAGGAGATGCCAGGCTTGCCAAATGTGTTTGGCTTCTTATAAAAATAACTATATGCAGAGATTCATGACCTGATTACTAGTTACATCCCGTGTATACAGTTATTTATCTAAATACTGGTCATGCCAGAAGCAAGCTGACTCCTCCAAACTCCTTCCTCCTGTAGGCTATGTTCCTTCCCTCTCAGCTGAAAACAACAGCAGCTAAAACCACTCATCTATGCGGGCACAACAGTATCTGCTCTGTCTCCTCCCTGATACTTGTGTCAGTGTCTGATGCAGTCGGGTTGTATGTCTTCAGAAGAGGATTGAATGTATGGCATGACTGCCCAGATTTGGGAAACCTCCAAGAATGTAAAGTTAATTAAATGTAAATGGTCTGATCTAGAGAGCAGATCACATAGAAACAGCCTCACAATTGTGGGGAACTCTAAGGCGTGTGACAAGGAAATCTTCTGGTACTCACTCCAGAAATATTTGATCTGAGGACCTCACATGGGATGTTGAGGGTCATGGGTTCTTGGCCTCAAGGCCAACTCCTGAAGGTAGATAGTAAAATCCTCTATATTCTCAAGTAAAAAAAAACATTCTACATGATGTAGACTGAAAAAAAAAGTGGTTTTTTGACACAGTCCCATCTTCCAAATAATGTGTTTTCAAGACTTTACAGGGGAAGTTGTAGAGCAAAGGGCAGATTTTAGTTGGGTCAGGTTTCTCGCAAGCTGGATATGTTGTACAGCACTGAATTTGGTTTCCTGCATTGTTTCATACTGTTGTTGTTTTGATTTTATTATCTGCATTATCCTAACACTCTAAAATCCCAATTTATAGGAATCCCACTGTGCTGGGGTTTATACAGAGCAAAAAAATAACTTTACCTGCTGAGTTTGCTTTCTACGTACAAACCAGGAGAAGAACGTGGTCTGCCTGAGAAGCCGTCATGTCAGACATGTGGTCTGTGACCAGGGGAATTCACTATGCAGTACACTTCCTTATCATAACTGTACACAAGTCTAATGAAATCTGGAACTAATAGTACATTAATATTTCAATTCAAGCCACAAATTAGGTAGTCTAGAACAGTAGTATCATAATAAGGGCTGTATTCATGGGTTGATTATTCCATATTTTTTTTTCCTGTCCTCATGGGAGCTGTGTTCAACTCCTCAGTTGATGTACTCCTAATCTCCAACCATGCATTCTTTACCATAACACTTATTCCACGCACTTTGAGCATGAAATAAAACAGAAATATAATATGCTCATTTTAGATCCTCATTTCAGGTTGTTTATACAAAATGGAGTGGGGGGCGGGGAGAAAGAAGTTGATCTCTTCAATTTTTCTTCAAGGAAAATTGACAAGCTGCTTTGAAGCTAAGTTATTAGTTTTGCTGTGGTTTTAAGGAAAAGGTGAAGACAGAAGATGAAATTAGATCAGCAACAGGCTAAAAGTTCTTTCCCAGAACACCTGGAGAGGTTAAATAAACTGCATATGGCCCGCATTGAATTTACACATTGTTAAGACTTCTGGGAGTCAGGGAAAAAGTAGGTAGACTGCTAACTTGCCATCTTAAGCAAAAAGCAGCTGGGGGAATGATTATTGCAGTCTGAGATAAACATAATATACAATGAGATACACATCAAGCTTATAAAACACAATTCCTTCATTTGACTAAAATCTCCACGAGTGCAGTATGCAAGGTCCTGAAAGCTAACCCATGCAAGTTAAACTTTTTGTTCGGTATTATTGGCAGTGTGGAGAATTTGTTTGGGTTTTTTAGGGGGGAGAGGGGTGGAGTGCATTTGTTGTTTTGCTGGGCTACAAATGCCCTGGCTCCCTGTGGGCTTGCAACAACATCAGAGTTTGCTGATGCCCTGAAATAAATGGCAATCACGGTATGCTTTCACTCAAGTATTCAGGGTATCAAGGTTGGTTCATTGAAGTACCATTTGATGCTATACACTGACAATGTGCTTTTGTTTGTAACAAACTCTGAAGCCACAATCCTTGCCCTTCTAGTGTTAATCCAAGATCTTGGCTTGCTTTCAGGCTATAGAATTAACTGGGAAAAGTTGGAACTGCTTGAGATCTCCCAGCTGTCTTGCACAACGGCTTTTCTCCAGTGCAACTCCTGAAGGCAATCAGAAGCAATTAAATGTTTGAGGGATGAAATACTAAGGAATTTTGAAAAACTTGCAGGAATTAATTTAAAAACTATTGTCCTTCAAATGGTAGAAGACAACAGGCAGTAGCAAGTGATTTATATGTTTCTTCTGGGAAAAATAAGGAGTCACATTTTACTTTTGTTTTGGTGGTTTTTGTTTGGTGGTGGTTTTTTTGGTTTTGTTTGTTGTTTTTTTTTATGTTTTGAGTAGGTTAGTTCTCTCCATATTGTACTCTGCAGGTGATTTTTTTGGACTATTTTTGGGAAAGAATAGGCTCCCTACTGCTAGGAATTGTTGCTGAACCTGCAGGTCTTTTACTGTTCTGTGGTCATGCATTGGACCTTTCACTGATCCCACCAAACCTGTAACAACAGCCCATGGGAAGGGAGTCAAAAGAGCATTAAAACAAACACTGCCATTCTGAAATCCTGGAATTGTCATCTACACAGGGAAGCCTAAACTGTTCTGGCTGATGCATTGCATCTGACACCCCACAAAACCTTGTTTGAGGATCATTTCTCCATAGAATAGGTTGGTTGTGTTTATGGCAAGAACTGGTTGAAGAGAATACCTCTATTTTGTACTGTTTCTTATAAATCCCAGCTATATAAATATAGGTACATCTGAAATATTTTTTGATCTTTGGTCTATAAGTACATGGTATGTACGCAGCTCTAAGACAGTCCTGAGCTTGGCCATCCTGTGCTCTGTTGTCAGAAAAGATATTTCTGACTTCTATAGATGCTTCTGAAACCTATTATGAAGAGTAGGAGTGGGAAGTCTTGGCAAGCATACTCATGATTTTGTGTTGTGTGGTCAGATTAGCCTTTGAGTATTCATGTCTGACAACAGGTTATATCAATGAGCATATTTTTGTGTTGAACTCAAGGCAATAGCAGGGAGGCAGTAAATAGACATGTGGTGGCACATGTGATAATTTTGCATCTGAATACTAGAAGACATTGAAGAAGCAGCCCAACATAAAGATGTCTGTGTAAATGGTATGTGGAGAAGAGAAGGCCGGTGAAGTTCATTCAAGAACTTCTGCAAGGATTGAAGGCCTACTGTGTTAGACACCACACCAACATGTAGCGAGGTAGGATGACTGTCCAAAAAGTTTTCATTCTGAAGAGTTAAGGAATACACAAAACTGGTAGTAGAAATAAGCACTCTAAAATAATGCAGCACAATGCAAGATTCTACATCTATGAGAAGAGAATGTCAGTCACACTTGAAAGGTGGAGACCATTTCCATGGATGCAGTGACATGAAAAGCGGATTGTGGTAATGACGGAAACCCAGGTGATTCTGGGCTCTCAAAGAGATGCTGAGTCTTAAAATGGCAAATATGATTATTAGCTGTGAAAGGAGCAGGGAGATAGGGAGACAACTACTGGGTTACTGAGGCTCAACACAGTGTGTGTGGGGAAAAAAATAGAAACAGAACTTAGAACAGAGCTACCAAAATGACTTGAGGACTCGGAAAGGCCTTTTGATTAGTAAGAGAGATGTTTGGCTATTTGTGCAACAAAATGACAGATTAGATGACCACAGCTACGATCTGTGGCTTTGACCCTACCAGTACATTTCTTAAGCACACAACCCTTTGGATGCCAAATCTGGTGCATCTGATATGTTTGGCTTGTGCCTATGCACTAGGAAATCCTTCTTGGACAGTACTGGAATGGACTGAGGTATGTAATCTCACATAAGACTTCCTTCTTACCTCTTGTTTTTCAGTTTGATAAGAAAGTGCCAATACCTGAGCTTTGCAAGGAGGTTGAATCTGGATTCTACCTTTGAATTTTCAACCTTTCTCAACTGAATATGGAAAATAATATTAATCTTCATGGTCTATTTCTTACACAAAATCAGTGGTAGCTAGCACTTTGATAACTTCTCAAAAGAGGTGCTTAAAAAAAAATCTCAAAAGTCAAAGCTTTCTATTGTGTTTCCAGATAGAATAATAGATGAAAGCTAAGAAGATATGCCAAGTAATTCCGAAATCAGCTTTAAAGCACACGATCATGTCTTGGCAATCTGAAAGCAGTGTGTGGAGAAGAGAAAAGGGCTGGCAGAGGAATGAAGAAAAGAAGTATTCTACAAAAAAGAAATGGCATGTCTTGGCAGAGAGACAATGTTTGCTAACCTGTTGAAGGGTTCAGTCATAAAAGAACTGTGTTCATGAGAACTGAAATAGAGCAGAAACCATTTACCACTTGATGTTTTAAAGCAAACTGCCAAATAAAATTCTGAAAGGTTTCACTTTGCAGATCAAACTGACTTTATCATGTGATAACACAGCAGGAAAATCTGTACTCTCACTAGGTTCCTTAATAATGCATCTGAGAAGAAGACAAGTCACATTCTGCTCTCAGTTACAGCATAGTAAACCACAATATATCTGCTGAATTCATATTTATTTAAGCACAGCTAAGAAAATGAGGTAGCCCAAAAAGTGCATAAGGAACAAAATTAGTCACTTGGGTGATAAATTATAACTCTAAGCCAGGAGTTGTATGTTGAGCAGGGCAAGTATCAATCTGTACTGGGTGTGGCTGACTTTGAAAGTGCAGGAGATATTGTTAAAATCCAAATCTGGTCTTGCACATCAACAACATCAGTGTTTGTTTGTTTTTCAGACGTTATTCGTTTGCCTCCTCTTCGTGTGACTTTCTAGATCAACTTTTATACAAATACATTGCATTCAAGAGGAAAGGGAACCTTGGTTGTATCAGCAATTATGGGGAAAACCCTGTGAAACATTTCTAAATCACCATGGAAAGAAATACATGGGGAAGGTGGGGCTTTAGTAGCCTGGATAAGACCTGATTTTGTGGGTGACCATGGTCATGGCTATCTTGTACAGACTTGTACCCTTGCACGACAGTCAGGCGGTGCTGCTGCTTTTCTGCATCGCTAGCAGTAATGCTAAAACTCACAACTGGCCACCTCTGAGGTTTTAAAAAACAATTATTTAGACTAAGATTTTACTAATCAAGCAGGGAGCAGCTGAACTTTACTCACCCAGACAGAAGTCCTCTTACCCCTATCCAGTGACAGATAACCCTGCTCTTTGCTCACCCAACTGGATGCACAGGCAGGCAATGAAGCTGTGTTTGGATACACAGGGGTTTTGTCCAGCTTGAAAGATCCCTGTGTTTGTACGTAGCAATTACTTTCCTGTTATCTGCCTTCAGTGTAACAGCTCTGCTGAGAGTGCTCCTCAGGAGGGCTCTGCCTTGAGTACACAGCTGAGCACATAAGCAGGATGTATACAGCAAGGCTGTCTCATATGGATTGGTTTGGGTATGCAAGGTGTTTCTTGAATGACTCCTGCTTTCTGAGTAGCAGCTCTTGTTATACAGAGACAAAAGAAGGGTTAACACAAGCCCTTTTTCAGCTCCCCCCTTTCCCCCATGCCAAACACACACACTCTCAACAAAATCTCTAAATCATGCTCTCTTCCCGGACTCCAAGACTGCGAGTCACACATAGGACCTCTGTAGCTGCACAGTGCCACACTATTCTGAACGAGATGCTGAAGGCACTTGAGTTTCTTTTACTCTCTCCCCTCCCCTCCGCCCCAGATTTAACCTAGTTTTATGGCATGAACAGCCCCAAAGAAAGTCGGAGAGAAAAGAGATGAAGGCCAGAGAGCAGAGGAGGACCAATGAAAGAAGCAGTAACCATTCTGTCATTCCTTTGGAGAGCAACACTAGACACCTTTAAATGCAGAGAGTGTCCTCTGCCTTTTTGCCAAAGCCCTTTTATCTGTGTGAATAAAAAGGGAGGCAGGTCAGCCTAGTTTCTGTTGCCAAATAAAAGCATGAATAAATTAGGCTATTCTTAGTAGGCAAATGGAAGGGGGGGGGGGGGAAGTCAGTATCTATTTCTAAAGCAATTTCATATTCTGCCCCAACTGTTTGCACATGATAGAAAGGGGCTGGAGCTGCCTACTATTATGATTAGTACTATTGTTATCGCTGAAGGGCCTCATTGTTCTACAAGATGTAGGTTTGCAAGATTCACAATCCGTCTCTATTCATCCAGGAAAGGTTAGGAGAGAGGATCTGATATTCTGCAAAGGGTTTCTCCCCCCCTCCCTCCCCCTGCCTTCTCCTTTACTGGCTTAAGGCAGAAAGCAGGCAGAAGGTCTCCTATTAACTAGAATTAGGAAACAGGGATCTAGGTGCCTGGGAACAGCCGCTCCGTAGCTCTAATCCCAGTGAGGACCTTAATTGTATCTGGTTTAACAGTTATTCATGCAGTTTTACTGCAGGCAGGCACGGTGATTAGGGACATTGGTTGGAAAAATCTGTTCATTAGCCTAATAAAGGCTGCCTAAGCCTGCTTGTTCAGCCTCTAATAATACAACTATTAGTGCCATGCTAGATGCTGTGGTATTAATATGTGTAGTTTACTAGTGTCACAACAGCAATATGGGTCAGTTTAGCTGTTCCTTGGTTTCAGTGTTAGGCACCCTGTGTTGGTGGAGTAGAGAGAAATGAATGAGTGAATGAGTCTGACAAAACAGATCACACCATATAGAGAACCCCCAATATGGCTTTGTCCATGTTCAGAGACAGCCCAGGAGCCTTAGGAACAGGGTTGTCTGAGGACAAGAAAATCAGTCCCTTCCAGCCATGGATATTCTTGAAAAGCAGTATGTTTTTCCATAGGTTGCTCACTCGTTTTCTTCACAGAAGAGCTCTGGCTGTATATCAAATATCGAGGGTAACTGTTGGGGGAGAAGGGTGTTCGCTGTCCTCGCAGCGTTGCACAGTGCACGGGCTCACACACCTCCTGGCCTGTGCTGAGACCAACACGCAGCTGCGGAACGTCCAGGGTGTCTTTGAGGAGGAGGAAGGGAGGTATGGTTGTCTTCTTCTCTGCTGCTTTGATTTCCCTTAGATGACCTAAACTTTTCCTTTCCTGATAGAAGGAGGTAAAAATACTGCTCACACTTTAGGGGGTTCATCTGCCCTAAGCATAATCCTTAGGTTGCTAATTAGAATCAGTGGTTCATTCTGTAGCAAAATCCCATCATTCATCTTTCTCTTTTATTTGTGGAATGTTTTATTGTATTTTCCAATGAAATATGAAAATGACACTAATGTAATATTATAAATCTCTGCCAGATATCTTTCTAAATAAGCTCTTTCTAAAGATTTTATCAGAGATTAGACCATTAAGAGGCGGATTACTGCTTTTTCCTTTTATAGCTGATTTTCCACCTGCTTGTTTTCAATACCTCTTCCTGTAAGATGTTATATTGAACCAGAGTAGATTCATAATCACAAGTGGGGTAAAGAATTAAGCATGTACACACACTGTGTGTGTCTGTTAGCAACAGTGGCTTCTGTGATAAAATTAGAAAAGAAAATAAAACTAACAGACAGGTAAGTGACATGTCACTTCCTATAGTTACCCATCCAAATCCAAAGCATATGCATTCTACTACTCCCTGATAAACTCCCATTATAACACAAGCAGCAAAACAAAAACAATTCCAATGAAGAAAATACACACTCTTCCATCTTCACGAACCCTCACCTGCTCTCCTCTAAACCCAGAAAAAAACCCAAACTCTCTCACAAAGTGCAAAAGCCAAAATATGTCCTTGCTGAGTACTGGATTGTCTATGAAGAAGTGATACTGTATAAATATAAAATAAGTCGGATATTGCTCAGTACTTTTAGAACAGGTAGATATCTTGATGCATCCTTTTTCAGCTAATGACTTTATTTTCTGTTCTAGATGCATCTTTTAATTGCAATCTCACTGTATGCTGATTTATAATAAGATATAATTTTAATCAATTTGAATGGTATCTCAGGGTTTCATGTTGATGCTATTCATTATCTTTTGATAGTTTTGAATTTGAACTGTTTGTTTAGTGAGATAAAGAGAGAACATAGCAGGTGGGTATGTACTCTTCTCTGCTGCATCCATGTGCAAATGTCTACATGTGGGATGCTGGTGGAACACTACGTGGCGTTACAAATTTCACAAATTTCAGTCAAGTGGATAAGTGTATTTTTCATACATCAGCTTCATTTCTGTGTTCTGAAATGCTTTTTCCAGAGTTACTGCTTCAGATACCATGTCAATTCAGGCAGCAGTGAGGGATGTACTTTTCCTTACCTGTAATGTGTTGGCTTGGAAAACAGGCGAACGATTTTCACCTGTGAAAAATAATAGTGAGAGATCTTATGACGATATTTGTTTATGTTTAAGCTTGGAATTCTAAATGTTATAGTCTAAAAGTTGGACTATTTCTAGGACTTGACTGAGAAACATCCTATGTGCTCATAATTCAGAAATGACAGATTTTATTTTTAAGTAATTGTAGTAGTTTGGAAAACATTATTATTAAAATCAATTCCTCCTCCCTGCAGAATTAGACACAGGCAGTTGTTTAGTACATGGAAAGCTTTAGGAGTAGAAATAGCTTGTCTTTGTATTATTTCTGCTGGGTGTCCCTGCCTGATGAGAGATGCTTTAAGTTGTAATATATTATATTTTATATAACTCAGTCGGAAGTAATCAAATTGATTTGATAGGGCTGAAGGAAAAGGCTGTTGGAGAAACTCTGATTCTGAATATGAAGTACCTTTGAAAAGTCCTCGATGTTGGCTATTACCACATTTTATCCTAATAATTTTATTATTATCATGTTGCTTTTGCTCTTTGACATTCAGCTCTATATCCCCATCAGCCCTGTTTTTTAATTTTACTTTTAAATCAGCAATGATAGACATAGCAATATGTTATAGAGATTAAACAGAGGTAGGAGTCTGGAAATAACAATGAACCCATTTTTAAATAAAAGTAACATTGAAATGTGGCTACAGATGCTGCTATGTTAGGAGTAATTCTGTAATAAGGCCAGAAGAGGCAACTCACTTGTACTCTGTTTCCAACACTGATGGTGCTTGTGAAACTTTTAGTGAGAAGAATTAACTTCTCACAACTAGCTTCCAAAATATGTAAAATGATTATGACACTTCCAGTCTCCAGAAGATCTCATAAGATTGAACTATCTTGGGACTTATGGATGAAAAGCCCATGAAAACCAACTTTTTTTACTGACCATGTCTCTTACAAACCGATATATTTATTTCATGAACAAACTGGTCTGTGCACTACTTTGGTTATTTTAGAAGCTGTATCTTAGATGTAGGGATACAAGAATTGTACCAGACAGCACTGACTACTTTTTAGCAAAGTGAAAAATAATTGCTCCACTGATGCATTCAGGGGAATTAAAAGTGAGGAACTTTTTCTGCTGGGGTGTAGCTAGTCTTTTGCAATAAAAACTGTAGACTCTTCAATGACTTCAAGCAGACAATGATATGATTTTTCCATTGTATGTTGAAATCTGGCAGTGCATTGTCCCTTCTCAAGGGTCATTCAGCTGTTGAATAACGCAAGCAGAGCTTCCCCTAGCACCTAACCTGTTGCTGATGGTCAACAACCTGTTGCATTAGGGACTTCATTTGGGAATACCGGAACATGTACAATGATAGAAGCAGTTGCTCATAATAGCACATGATGGAGAAAACAAATTGCCAGTTCTTGAAGACAGTTCAGTAGGATGAACCACACCTCCTTTTTATTTCAAGCCTTAATCTAGGGGGATGGTGAACGAGTAGAATACCAAGAATGCAAGAAAATGCCTAGATTTTGGAGAATGTGTCCCAGTTATGTAGATTAGATATCTCTTTGGACTGCAACAATGCAAGAGAACAGTTCTTAGCTCCCTTTAGTTCTTCAGCAAATAACCTCAAAGTTGGCTGACAGAACTGAGATGTTCACAGTACCCATAACAGAAGAAGAGCCATGATGAGTATAGGTATCCAGACACTAAGGAAAGGAAATCAAGTGCAGGACTAGTTGCCAATTGACAACTGAAAAATTGAAAAAAAAAAAATAGGTAAACAGTTGTATAGTGCTCATGTTTGTCAGATATTACTTCAGAAAATGGAATTTATCTGACTTCACCAGCAAAGGATGCTTTCAACAGAAGCTCAATGCAGGCTTCTAATTCATGCTACCAATAGTTCAGGAAAAGATAATTCAGTCTAGACTTCAGTACAGTTTTAATTGGATTCCCCGGATTTTAGATAAGCCTATGGCTGAAAGCCTAATTCTAAGAACCTTTAAGGAGCAGGAAACGGTAACTTTTATTTCAACACCTGCTAAAGAATGCCCATGGAGATGTCTAAAAGTTAACTTCCACATGTGCCTTTCACATGTGTCTGACTGGAAAAAAAAAAAAAAAAAAAAAAAATCGTGGCCTAATATTTTGTTGCTTTGAATACTTGGAAATGTATGACAGTCCACAAGATTGCTTGCTCTGCCATAGTACTGATTTTCAGTTCAGACCTTGAGATGAAAAGACAGAAATCAAAGTAATTTGTGGTAACTTATTCTGTGGTCTTATTCAGCCTCTAATAAATGAGGGAGGGAAGGACATTTGTTTTACCTGCTGGTAGCTTGACTATTATTTCTTAGCCACTTTCATTGTAGATGAAACCTTCTATGTTTTCCACAAACTACAAGTATTTATCTCCTCAAACATATAAGGACACAGTTACCTAGAGTGAAGAATGCGATTTGCGGTAGGTTGCTGAAAGACCAGGTGAACAGTGAGTTACTGTGAAGGACCGTGCTATCTGATGGCAGGAACATTAGACAGGGATTCATGAGACTTGCTGTGTATTCCCAGCTCTGCCTTGTGCCTGTTGAATGACCTTCAGCAAGCCACTTTCTCTCTTTTGTCTCAGCTATCATTTTACCTGTTAAAATGTGATAATGAAACACTTTTTTTTTTTTTTAATAATAAACTGCTAGGTGCTGATGAACAACACTGATTAAAAGTACTGTACAAAAGCTAAGTGGTATTGAATATTTGATAGCACTTGGCTTCATTGAATTATGACTGATAGTACAGATCTTGACCAGCAAGTATCTTTATTGGTCCAGTAGGTATTATTATTTAACTATCAAATTTTCCATTTGTCTACCTTTTTCAGTCTCAAAAAATAATGCTTCACAGATGATACTGATTTTGCTTTCTGCAAAGAGATTTTGCTTTCTCAGAGAAGCTGAAATCTTGAAATGTTTTCATTGGCATTTATTTTGTTTGCCGACCTTTGGAGGGAATGGAGCCCAAGATGTCTATTCAGATTAGCTAATTTTAGTTAGTAGTAGGTTGAGTCATCAACAAGACTTGTATTTAGATGCAATTTCTTGTGCTCGTGCAAACATAAGACGTAAAGATTCTTCCAGCCATAAACCAAATTGCTCCATTGCTCTACCTGGCCCACCTGCGGTCCTGTGTAGGTGAGAGCCCAGTGCTGTCCCCCCAGGCTGAAGGAAGCAGAGGTGGCTTAGTTGCTGTGTGGGGCACCTTTGATCAGGAATGGGAAGCAGCTTTAACCCACCTTTCTGTTTTTATGTGATCATATAAGGGCCTGCTGAAGTTGAAAGACAAGTAACATCAAGGTGGCTTACATGCTTGGCCAGAAATCTGTGCTGAAATAAATGCAGACAAAATTTAGAGGAATACTGTAGGCCTCTTAGCAGATCAAGAATTCTGAGAAGACAGACCAACATGCCACTAAATAAAAAGATTGCTACTAATCTCAAAGGCTTTTTCGTTTTAAAGGTCTTCATCCTAGTGCAGTTTTCCTGACCAATTTAACTTAATTTCATCCTGAGGTTCCCAGTTGTGCGAACATTGAGTCTCTTGTTTTTCCTAACAATATCTGAAGGTTTGTTAAAATTCTGCCATAAAAAACCAGCTATCTATTAGCATTTCTTAATACTAACCTATATATTTTCAATGCTAATGTACTATGGTTATATTGTTGGGGGATGTTTTCAGAAACCCAGAAAAAAAATGGAAACTTCATGCGTGCTTCTTTCGTAGCCTGAGCAAAGGGAATTCAGAAAATTGGTGACACCTGGACACCTAATTCCCTTAGGGTCCTTTCAGCTTTTGTTGTTACAGTTTGATTTCCTAGTTCAGGAGATACTCCTTCAGAAGCTGAACTCCTTTCCTTCTGTACTTCCTCATAAAAATTCTTATTTGCTTTATAATCCGAGCCAGCCAGTGAATTCCGTAACCAGTAAGAATACAAAATCCGATAGTGATTCATCCTCAGCTGAGTTATAGACTTGAAGCCATTGCTAAAAGGTATTATTTTTAACCACTACTATTATACATTTGCATTATAATAACAAATGAAAACTGTCCAAGATTGGGATGCCACTGAACTAAGGCTCCTTTAAACACTTAAAAAGAGATGATCCTTGTCCCCAAGAGCTGGAAAACTAATACATTGATTAGATATGATACTGAAAAATGTTGGCACTAAGGCTACTTTTAAGGAAGAGTGATTTCTGATGTTTGTTCTCATTTTGCTACATGATTTACTACATGAATCTCTCATACCTTATTTGACGATGTTATGTATAAATTTCAAGTAATATACATTCTTCTTTTTGCTGTTTAGATTTGTGGGTTTATTTAGAGGCTGTATGAATTTTGTGGCAAAAAAATAAGAGATATTGGGATTATTTGACATCCTTAGGCTTGCACATAATTTCTAGTACATGTGATACAGCTCTCACAGAGACCCCCTCAGACAAGAATGCAGTATATGGATATAAATGTATTTATATCTGCATGTATCTATACTTCACCAGCTGACTTCTGTGTTCACTCAGGATTTTATTTAGGTCTTTGCTGCATTAAATTTACATGCTCTCTGCCATGCATGACTCTTTAAGTGTCTCACAAACGTACAGAGGTCCCAGCTCAGCTGACCCATGGGGCGGCTGCGGGTGCAGGTGGTCACTGTCCCCTTTGCAAGGGCAGAGCAGGGGCTGCTCCCCACATCGCACCTCGCGCTCTCCCAACCCTGGCTCAGGAAACCTCTTGCTTTGGTGAGAGTCACACAGTGTTTGTGTGACTGTGCACGTGCAGGCTCACACCGGGAAAGTCAGAGCTGCCTGTAGGTCACCTTCCTTCTCCTCCTTTTCCAAGGGGGGGACTGAAGCCAAAGAAAGCTGAGAATTAGCCAGCAAAGAGACTACTCTGCTATTCTGAGTTTTAGATGTGCTATCTCTTTAACCTACTTGCTTTGAGCTGAGAACATTTTATGGAATAGTCATATTTTTCTCTAGAGCCTCTTTTGTTTACTTTTCACTCTCAAACTGGTGTTATAAGGAGCTGAACTGATATCTGCCACAATTTCCCTACCTCAACAGAACAGATGCACTTGGAGCAGAGTGCAGCAAAGAAAAACTTTAGCTTTACTTTGTTAAAAAATAAAACTAAATCTCTTGATTAAAACATTCCTGCAATAATAATTAATTTCTTTCATAGCTCTTCCCCCAAAGCCTGTCTACTCCCTCTGTTCTTCTTTCCCCCTAGTGCCCTACTTGTAGATGTGACCATGATGCACCTCTTGGTGCGTGGTGGCACAGATGACATGACTGCTTGTACAGGTCCATTACCATGAGGCAGCTGCCAGCTCCAATTAACCTTCAAGATAAGGACTCAAATTAGTACAAGTTGAAAGATACCTGGTAATGGGAGTAGGATGATGATTTCAGTTTATACATTGTTAGGTTATGACCCAGCATAAATTACCAGCTGAATGATCTGGCAAACAAAGGTCATACATAGCAATACACCCTCAAAAGACTTGCCTGCTGCAGGTTGTCATTGTGGTGTGAGTTAAGAGCAAAAGGGACAGGGGTCTCCACTGGCCCTCTGCCTCCATTGGGGTAGCCAGTAAGAGCTTGAAGACACTGCATGCAGGAGTAGGTTATGTCAAGTAGTTTGGGGAAGAATGACACTACTGTCAACACATGGATGGTGGTAAAATGATGCTTCTTCGAATTGGTTATGGTCTTCTGTGTTGTTCTGTTGTTCTTAGCAATAGCTCTCCCTCTCCTAAGAATTGTGTTATTAGAGAAAAACATAATTTCCTGTCATTTGGTGGAAATGTAAATATTCACAGTGGTAGATCCCAGGTATTCCAGCATGGGAGAGCGGACATGGTCCTTCCACAAAGGTCAATGAACCAGCCAGAGTCGATGCTGTTACAGCCTTGGTTTCAGTGAACAAAGTACTAATTTTGAAAGTAAGTATCTTAAGAAACTGTTACTGGTTTAGGAAATCCTGACTTGCTCCAGTTAAAATTGGATAAAAGAGTGAACACAAATAGTTAGTAAAGTCCAGTTAACTAAAAGGACCAGAAATTTTAATACAGAGGACATGCAAAAGCTACTTGTCAGTGATGTAAAGTCTATCTGGAACTTCTGTTTCCAGCAGAAGAAAAAGAAAAATATAGACAAGGGCTCCAAAATAGACAAGGGCTCCAAATCCTTCCAGAAATATAATAAATTCTGAAATTATGTTGATAAACAGAAAGCCTGAGAGTAATTTTATTGAAAGAAATCTATGTCTTGTAGTTCAGAAGGTGTAGAAATAAATTGAGAGCTTCTAGAAGTCAGCTGAGTTTGACATGCAAATGGAAGTACAACAGCAAAAACTTATCAGCCATAGAAATGAAAAGACTAAGGAAAGAAGAGGGGCTTAGGGAAAGAAGTACGTGAAGGTGGATATCCTTCCCCCAGCCAGCCACAATCCCCCTGTCCCTCACATGACCACACTACAGTTCTCCTGACACTACTGGTACAAAAATGTCTCAATGCAGAATGGTAAGAGAAAAGAAGCCCCTCTTAGCTTGACATTTATTTCCATAAGTGTATCTCAGACAGAAGAAACAACTGAAGCTAAAGGAAAATACTGGCTAAGAGTGAATGAATAAAAAAGTGGGCATAGACAAATGAAGGCTGAAAATAAGAAGGTGATTCTATTAGTGCAGTGACAGTCTTTTAGCTTCTCACTCCCCATTTGTATTAGAACCTGACTAATTGTGAGCTGGAAATGCACAGTTTTTAAAGTGGATTATACGGTATGGTTGTAGTGAGGCACAGACCTGTGACCCAAACTGCTCCTTGCACAATAGTGCATTGAGGCCTTATCCAGCAGTAAAAGTGCAAGCCCATAATATTGATTTTTGACTAACTGATAATCAAAATGAAACTGGGAAATGCACTGATTGATATATGACCTGGACCCAAATATCTGAATAAAGCAAGTTAAGCTGCTTAAAGTTGACATCAATATTATAGGAGGATGTTTGGTTCTTGCTTCAGTTGACTGTGCAGAGCATGAAGGGGAAATTTAGGTTTCTTGAGCTGCTCTGTCACCAACTCTAGGTCCTGTTTCACCTCCCAGCAAGTCTGTGGCTTTCTCTCTCCAAATGATATATTTCTTATGCAGTTTTCTCTTTGCTCAAAAGCCAGGATTTCCATTATCATATTGAATAACTGGACTTGTCATGTTGTCTTTACTCTTTTTGGCTACTTAGAAAAATTGTAGCAAACCTCTATTTGCAAACAAAAGGTCTAAGGAGAGTTGGTCATCCTCTTCATATAAAAGCATATGCTTCACTTGTTCAGTAACATTTCTTTTCAGCATAAGCTCTGGATCATCAAATTGACATACAGTAATTGGTTATTATTTTCTTCCATCTTTTGAAATTTGGCTTTTCCTCATTTGTGTTCTTTTGAAGAAAAAATCAAACAGCCTCAGCTTGAGCCATATGTGCTCATTACAGCAGGAAATCAGAATTATATTATTGCATATCCAGTTTTCAGACATGGCCTCTGCTTTTGAGACATTACTTCTGTATACCTCTGTATTATTACCATACTGATACCTAGATAAACCACAAAATCTTTATGGGAATCTGTCATGACTAGCGCAAAATTTTACCATTCAGTTTTCAGTGATGAGCAGTTACTGTGTGTCATTCATTAAGCAATATTTAAATTATGCTTTTGGAGCACAAAGTCATCTATAAGAAAGTAATGTAACCTTGATGGAGATCTGTTTATTTCCCTGCTGAGGTTCTGTGTTCTGGCACCCTTCATTCAGGCATGACCCCTAGTGCATTTCATCAGAGAATTTGCTTTCTGTACAGCTGCAAGTGACACTGTTGAGATAGTTACAAACAGGTCTTATAGAAGTCCTACTTGATCTCTGCATGTGGTTTTCTTTCTACATTTTTTTTTTTTTCTACTTTAGGTATATACCTTAGGCTCCTATAGTTTTATAATATTTTATCTGAAGGAAAGTGCAACTCCTGGCTGGAGGTCAACAGGACCTGTGAAAATGAGACTTAATTCAGGTCTGCTGAAAACAATTGTTGGAGTTAAGGCAACGTCAAAATCGGAATTCTGTAGTTTACTTATGTTCAGGTTTTGAGTGTACAGCCCTAGATTTAACCTTCATAAAACCAAACCAAACCACGATTCAACGGAGCACAAACCCTGTGTACTATTTCAGTCTTCATGACTTTGTCCCTAACCCCACAAGGCATTTCCTCCGGTAGTCTCTGATCACCTCTTCTAGGACAAAACTGAAGGTCTGGTTATTTTCTTATCCTTCTTGGTCAATTTTGATATCAATAGATTATTCCTTCCTTTTCATGTTTTTTGTGGGGTTTTTTTGTGTTGTGTTTTTGTTTGTTTGTTTGCTTGTTTGTTTTTGGTTTGGTTTGGTTTCCTTCCTTCCTTCCACTTCTAAGGTTCATTCCTCTTATTAATCTGTTCAGCTGGTGAGCCTATGTTCAATATCTTGCTATCCACACTTGCATTTCTTTCAGACACCTAGTATCAATTGTATACATAGAATGAATGTGTGAATGCCATCAGGGAATGATGTTTAATTGACGAAAGTCTATCAGATTTGACTGATTACCTGGGATTTTGTTCACCAGAAAATGCTGAAATTGGACAGAAAATTCCAGAAGTGCCAAAGGGATAAGAGATGTCTATAAACAGGTAGATAAGGACAGATGAAGCTGATCATCCAAATACAGTAAAAGAATTTGATTAATACCTCACCTTGGAAGTAATTGATTTTATAATTCTCATCTTACTGGCAGTTAGAATGACTTACTGAAAGTTATAACAGCCACAGCCCTGCAGTTAAGCTCAAGGCTAACTTTAGTTACAGGACTCTGCTTTTAATCATGATCAACTTGTTAGTCATCATCATGTAGTGCAGACCAATTTCCAGTTCTGGAAGATTGCTGTAGTCAGTTCATAAATATCTGTATTTGTCAGAGAAACTGAATATCAGATAATATCTGGAGTGGTGAAGGCTAAAAATTAACGTCTTCATCACTTCTGACAGCATCTGGCATTTAGTAACAGTTACTAATATTTTTTAAATGTAAGGACTAGCAGCAAATTGTGCTGTAAGTGGACACAATTTTGGTGCTGTTTTGTACTGAAACATAACTTCAGTAAAAAATGAGACTATCGCTAATGATTTTGTATATAATTATAAACTTAAGTGTTGAAACAGATAATTTACAGATGACTGATGTTACACAGGAATGAATTTCAAGATATTTTTAACTGACATTAGAATTATTTCAAATATGTGATTTGTTACTCTTTAGAAACTTGCTTTGTAGTGTGATTAATTTTGTCCAGTTTGGATGAAATTAAGTAAATCAGCTTCTGTTCCATGCTTAATGTTTTTTTTGACTATGCAATTGCTAAATGTTTTTGATGAGGACCCTTTCTAGCCCCAATGGACAGGAGTTTTCAAGCAGCTGAGAGCTGCTTTGCACAGGTAGAGTTTGACTGAAGGGTAATGATTTTTAAAATGTGCCTTCGTGCATGTTATTTCACAACAAATATTTCTTCTCCCATCAGGACTGTATGTGTATGTTGTATGTTTTTTTTCTTAAGTCACCCTTATCTCAACTATTCAGTTCTCTTTGTATATTTGGCTTCTCCTGACTGTTATCCCAGGACACTGCAAGTCACTGATTTTTCCCCTTGAGTCTGATGTTCTAGTTTCCACATCTTTCAGTAAAGACAGAGCAAGTTTGATGGCAGTATTGTGTAATCTACTGCATGCCAGGAATATCTTACATACAGTTCTTTAGAAGGACAATCTGGTAACATATGTCACCACAATGTATTTTAAATATGATGAATGGGCTTTTAAATGATTCCTCAGGTGAGCTGTAGATCTTCATTATCTTCTCCGAGGACATTGCATTGGATATATTTGGAGAAAATGAAATTAGGGTCATGAACCTTTCTTGAAAGGCTAATTTATATATTCTGAAATATTGAAAAACATTACACTCTAATGATGTGATATGGTTGTTGATATTATAAAGGTAACTGCCAATAACATCTAGAAGATAACTGTTATTTCTTATTTAACAACTTGGAAAGTGGATGCTGTCTTTAAAGCTATTTTTAATAGCTGCCGTTCCTACTTCAGTTTCATCTGGTTACACTCGAATTTTATCCGACTACCCAATAATTAGCTGCTGTCAATCCAATCAGTGTAAGTTTGGCTAAACTCTTTTTTTTCTCTAAAATGCAAAAGCTGTCACAACACTGCTTGACAATATTATGTCATGATGACGTTAGGTACTTTGCCACCTCACCCACTGCATACTGGCTAATTTGGGTAATATTAATTGAATGATAGGATTGGAGATTTTGATGAGCCAGAATTTGCCTGAAGAAGTCTTGGCATGTAGAATATTCATATGTAGCTTATTGGGATGAAGAACATCATAAGGAAAAGAATCTGTCATTTCCTATTGATATATTAAACCCTTCCAAGTAAAACACAACATCTAGATCTGAAAATAGTGACTGTGGCCTATTTTGTGAGCTCCTCATTAGCTGACAGGGAGTTTATGCAGTGAGGAACCCATGTGCTTGGTTTTTTGGTGCTCTATCATTATGTGTGGCCACATGTTTAATTCTGTCAGTGGTGTATGGAGAACTTCGCACAGCAAATGCCTTGCGCCTCCATGATGTTTGAGAAGTGGGTCATTTGCCTGGAAGTACAATTATGCCTTTAAACTTTTCTGCTGATCCTTGGTTTCTCCATGGTTTCCTGTGCTATGACTACCTAAACATTTCCAAAAAAAGTGTCTTAGCTTTAAGTGGTCTGTAGTGGTCTTAAACATCTTCTGCTGTTCAAGGAGGCTCTGCTATTTGGATCGCAGTCTTTTTAATACTCAATACATAGGTTTGAATATATAACGGAGATTAGTGAGCTGTGCAAAGCTGATTAAACTGACATGTTCTAGACTTCCTGCATGTCACCACTTAATGGTAGAGCTCCAAGCACAAGTCAGCTGCTTGGAAAGAGTGGGTGTTTTGTGAAACTCCAATGATCCTACTGAAACTGAATGGTCTTGTCTCTGGAGAACCAAAAGCATCTATGGAAGTCACTGGTGCACCTGTTTTTAACCATGTTGCCCCCTGAGGGCTGAAATGAGTGCCTGTCACATGCATGCAGTGCATAGAACAGCTTTCATTTAAAGACTGGTAGCTCTGGCCATGTTTCTATAATGGGACCGTCAACCCCATAATAAACGTCATTGCAACAGTGTTTTGGTGAGGAGATCCATTGTGTGAGCACAATGTCTGCTTGAGGTAAAAAGTTCTCAGTGCAATGGCTGTCAAAAGTATAAGTATTGGTATATCTCCCAGGTGCTGGCAAGCACTTAAAGGTCAATTTTCGGGTCCACAATGGTATCTTGCTAAGCACGGACTGTTCATAGCATTTGTGACTCTTTCAGCCAGGCCTCTCTGAAGACGGCTTCTTGTTTTTCACACATGTAGGATAAATCCACATCCTCACTCCTGCACAACAGCTTTCAGAGCTTCTTCAGGGTTTCATCCAGGTCCCCTTCCTTTCCCAGGGCATGCATTTTCTGTGCAGTCCCCTGTGAAAGGACCCCGAGCAGAGAAAGGCAGCATGGACTGCAAGCATGCTGGAGCCAATTAGCATTCTGTTCCCTTTGTGTGTGTATTTCTGTTTGGTTGTAAAATCCTCCAAAATATTAATATGGAGTAATCCCTTCATCTTTTATATTTGTTTTTAAACTTACTACAGTCTGTTACCCCAGATTACATAGTTCACTAATTAAGAGAACTAGATAGAGTACTACAGTATATATTTTTCTCCTGAGGTATTTCCAACAAGCCTTAACAAAGGGTGTTACTCTGGTGAGTCTCAGCATAGTGAAAAAGAAAAAAAAAAAAAGAAAAAAAAGAAAAAAAAGACATTTTGTGTATTACTACAGAATAATTGTGGTAGAACAAGTGCTGAGCAGCTCCTCTCTATGTTGCTGGGGATGTCATTGCCTGTGATTTAAATCTCTAGAAGAAATATATAGCTTTTTGCTGAGCAGCTCAGCAGCAATGGTTAAAATACCCTTCAACCGCACTATCACTTTCCTTTTACAAAAGTCAAAACAGATCAGCGAGGGTGACAGAAAGTTCTTTCTCTCACTTGCCTTCATTAAGCTTTTGCTTAAAAAAAGAGAGAGAAGGGACTGAAGCATGCAGCAATTGCTTCAATAACCTCGCATCAAACTGCCAGAAAGTTTTCCAAGGCTCTCATGTAATTGAACCTAGTGAAAGGAACCTACTCCCCTACTCTAGCCCACAGTCCTCCTTAATAAAGTTGCTGGAAGTTGTTGGGTTTTTTTTCTGAACACTTAATTGCACAGGTCTCCCAACAAACTGGTGCCAGCCTGAAAGAATTGGAGCTAACATTGCTGGCGGGGAAGGGAAAAAGCCAATTTGAAGGAGGACGGGCGCTCAGGGCTAGGGATCCACAGTCTCCGATTTCTCCTGCCAGCTGGTGTACAGAAGTCACCAGTTATGATTGGGTTACAGCTCATGACTATTTAGACTTGGACATGGACTTGAAGCCACTTCATGTCAGTACAAAGGGAGGAATGTAACACTGTCTCTCCAGTGCCAGGGGGGTGAGATTTGGAGGTTGGTATGTGACCTTCACTGCTGGCCCATGCAGGTGCTGTTCAAAGGCCCTCCCCATTCAGCTCTTGATACTGATACTAGATTAAAAAGAGAGAATGAAAAAAGTCGTTGTTAAAAACGCTCCTCTCTGTTTTTTTCCCTTTATCTCTGTGAACAAGTTGTCTTTTGATTTGCTTGGGTTTGTGGGTTTAGGAGGCTGTTTTATTTTCAAGGACTTACTCTTGTACTATGTATTTTTTCCTTTAGTGAATAACATTTAACTCAGTGAAAGAAGAGTTGTCTTGAGGCAATTCTTGGATTTTAAATAAAAATTATTTTGTGAGCATGCTGTTTTGTCACACTATTTTTTTACACTTTAAATTGTAACTACTTAATTTATACATGTATTTCAGTGTGTGTGTGTGTGTTAAAAAAGTCAAATCAAGGAAAAGAGAAACGTGCAAAGCCAGCAAATTCACATCACCCCAGGTAATTCAAACAATAGCTAATAATAATCACTAGATCTCACTGGCTGCCAATCAGGGAAGGGAACAGCATCCTCTCTGATCTCTGGCACCATTTTCTCAGTCTCAGTTGTATTTCCAAGCAGCCTGCTGTTCTGTGCACTTGGGTAATTCATGGTATTTAAGATGTCTTCAGAGATGACATGTTCAATAACTGTTTAGCGAATGTGTCACACAGCCCTGTAGACGGAAGCAGAACAGATCAGCCTTCCTCACCCTGCAAAGCAGACAACATCTATCAGCCAAGGAGGACTTGGCTTAGCACAGGTGTTTGGGACTGACTTTTCGACTAGAAAGATCACAGGGTTTCTGAGGAGCTGAAGTGTGCAACAGAGCAAAGTTTATGTAAATGCTTTATGCTAGTAAGTGCTTAGGTCCAATTTTTTCAAGTCCTTTTTAGAAGGCTGCAGAACTATGATGTCCTCCTTTAAAGACTGTTTTTTTCCTGTATGTGTGCTAAAAGGGCCAAAAAATGTAGGAGAGTTGCTCCCTCTGTTTCCAAACTCCCTCCCTGGAATGCTATGCAACAGAGCAAGCCTGCCCAGCCTTAACAGCAATTTTTTCCTAACCCTTATAGGGTTTTCCTATTGAAGTGGTTGGTATAATTAAGAAGCAACTCGACTGCTGCTTATTTTCTTTGTTTTATATTTACTGGAGAAAACCACTGGGTTGTTGATCTATAAATTTTATGTTATTATTTAATTACATTGAGGGATGATCCTGCATTTTGGCCAATTTATTTTGAGTCCTGCATTTTCCAGGGCCTCATTTGATTCTAGTATTAATCCCTTCCCTTCACAGAAGTTTGCATATTGCTTTGGATTATTTATATTTCACTGTGCTTCCAAATCCATTATTAATCACACAGGTATTGAAATACATTTCACAGATAATACTGGACATACTGCTGTATTGTTTGCTCACATAATAGTCATGCTTTCACTCGGCAGGTTTCTCATACATCAAATTATCATTAGATAAGAAAAAATGTTACGGTGAAGATTTGCCAACAACTTAATGCTGAACACTCAAGCAAAACCCTGATGTTCCCAATTCCAGGTGATGACTCCTGGGGACAATAAATGAGCAGATGCTCTAGTTAGACAAGAGCATATCACCTTCAGGGATGTGAATATTGCAAGGGTTCTGCTTAGTGGACTTAAAGGAAACCTCTTGTTCATTTTTTTCCCCAGCAGCTGTCCAGATGACTAAACAAGAGAGATTTCTTTTGTGATTGTATTTCGATCAGTATAAAAAGGAACCATGTTTTTGTTTTGAGACTGTCCTGCAGCTATCAGTGATGGTAAGCCCAAGAACATAAGGCTGGAAAAGACCAGCTGGGTCATGGCACCCAGTTTCTGGGTATTCCAGCCCCTTCCAGCTCATGGGCTGCAGACCATGCTTCCCCAGGCTTGATTGCATCATTACAACCTCACAGCAACAACTCAAAAAGCTCAGCTAAAAAGAAAGAAAAATCGAAGGAAAAAAACAAGAGCATTCAAGAGTTCTAGCAACACTCCAGACTGTCACAAGAGCAGAAAGTATTGGATAAAACTCCTTGATGATCCCAGCAGTCAGCCATAAGCCATAGCCTACTGTACAGAGAAAGGCAAATTCTCCTGTCCCCTGCTTTTTTTTTTTTTTTTTTTTTTTTTTTTTTTAGGTTTTTCCACCTGAATCCCATATAAAAGTTGGGTTAACCCTGAGAGTTTGAACAAGTACATCAGTCAAGCTCTGGGAGATCCTAACACTACTGGGAGCTGCAGCACATTCCAATTTGTGTACAGTTACTGCTTATTACCAGTACAAGGTGTTTTATAGCCAAATGAGGCACAACTTCGCATGTTGGAGATAGCTAACCCATGAGCGTGCTTCTCTGCACCCTACAGAATAGGGCTGTTTGAAAGAAAGAGATGTGTCTGTCCTATGCAGGTTCTTGAGTGGATGATTGGTGCTAACATTAAGCTATAAATTTGTTAAGGCTCAGGATTGGTTAAAGAAGTTAAATATTGTTATTACAGCAACTCTCTTAGATGGTCAAAATTGCCTTTTCTTAAATTAATGCAAGCGAAAAAGGAATAATTGTTTTCTGTCTTCTTATGCATTTAGAAGTCACACACAAAGTCATCTGGGTTTGTCAAACTCCACAGCAGGGTGAAGGAGATCCACTGTGTGATCCTCATTGGCTTCTGCAGTGTCTGGCTCTTTTCAGCACAGTAAAAGTTTGGTTTCTATAGACAAATAGTAACAGTAATAATGACTTCATCACTCATATTGGATCTCTTGGCTAAAATTCAGAGGAGTAGTGACATAGATTTACAGAATTTCCATCCAGTGATCTCAAAGGATTCTTTGGTGGGGAAAAAAACAACAACAAAAACAACAACCATAAAAAAAAAAAACAACAAACACAAACAAACAAACAAAAACACCTCAAAAACCTCACCACCCACCTTGAGTCTTTGGGTCCCAGAGAAGTGTGACTATTTTGCAGGTGGTAAATATGTGTCACAAGCAAGTAGTGACTCATTAGTTAAACATGGGAGAGCTGGGTCACAGCAAAGAGCAAAAGAAGTAAAAGAAGTTGACTTTCTTGCCTGCCTGTGCTAACAGCTAATCTTACAAAAGTGAATAAGTGAGATGGAGATTTGTTTCTGTTGCCCTTTGAATTTCTTTTCAAGTCATGTGCAGATGATCTTTCACTCTAGTGTAATATCAGCTCTAACGTGCCCTGGCCTTTGGGAAGCAAGTTTGGCTGATTTAGAGAAGGAAACTCTGTCCACAGGCAACTCTACCACAACCATTTTAAAGATTTGAAGTTCAGCCCATTCTGGGGACTCATGAAGCCTCTTTATATGGTGATATTTATAATTAGATGGAATGATCTTAATCTTTATAATTTATATAATTACAATATATTAATGTGGTTGCTCTAGATTAATTTTGCTACAGACAAACATCACTGTACTTCCCAATGTACAGAATTACAGCTGGGCTGAGGTAGCATACTCTAACATGCCACTCTTCTAGCTCAGCACCAACTCCAGCCCACCTTTATGTATTTCTCAGTCACAATATTTCCTCTCAGAAATGCGTATGATCTCTTCTTGTTTTAGTTGCTAGTTTAAAAGCCTCTATGCTGTTCCTGTTCTTAGATTGTTAGTTCTGGGCTTGAAATAATGGGATTCCATAGAGGAAGCAAAGGGGATTTCTTGGGGTGGAGCAGTGTCTTTGAAGCACCTGGATGAAGGCACCTCTAGGGACAGGACCATCTTCTTGATTTGTCTGTTGAGTGCCCAGCTCACTGCCAGGGCTGCCCTGCAACAAGAGATCTTGCCAAAAGACAATTGGGTGCATGGATGACAGCTTTACAGTAGAAGAGCTCAAGAGTTTGTTCTTCCTGTAAGAAGGGAAGAAGTTATCAAAAGGAAATGAAAGTTTTATTTAGGGGGAGAGGTTGCTGGATTTGTTTTGTTTTGTTTTGTGTGTGTTTGTTTTTTGTTTGTTTGTTTTTAAATAGCAACATTGTGACCCCTTCTGTGTTCTTGTGTCATTACTTCTGTGAAAATTCAAACTATCTTCTCTGTGTTCAGGTTTGCAACATCAAAAGAACCATAGAACAGACTTCTTTGATGTTAAATTTTTCTGCTGATGCTGTCTGTGGTCAGGTAATACCACTTGATTAATGTGAAAAGGTTTGACCTTTTCTTATTTTCCCATGTTCAATAGCAAGGCAAAGATGCAGTGCATCAGTGGGATATGAGATACAGTCCATCAAGAAATTCCTCAGTATTAGAAAACAGATTTTATGCTTCCCAAAAATGTATTTTCTTAATGTTTAATTTTCTGTGTGTTTGCATAACTGTTTAATATTAAAGAAATAGCATGTGGTTTGGTCATTTAATTAGTAAAATCAGGTCTTGGGACTACCAGGCCTGGGAAGAACTGGCTTCTCTTGCTCTGCTTGGCTCAGTATTGGCCAGCCTAAGCAAGTCACTTTGCCTCTTTATAAAATAAGGATAATGGCTCCTCCATCCTAAAGATGCAAGATCTACTGCTGAAAATCAGTACATGAGAGTTAGGTAATATTTCTGGCTCTCCTACAAATGCGCTTAGTATTCAGTTTTCCCATCTGTAATGTGGGGATGCTAGAACTAATCTACCTCCCAGGGTTGTTTTGCTTAATTCCATAAAGTACTTGAAAACCTCACATGGAAAGTGTTATAGGAGCACAAAGTTTCTTAATAAAGCTCATTCATGAGTAATGTATTTTTGAAGTAGGTGACTTGAACCTTCACCCACAGTTGGAAACCAACATGAGCCAAGTCATCTTTGTTGTGCAGCAAAGGTTGGTTGATACTATTTTCCTTACATATTTAATTCTCATAATGCTTCACATTTCTGGTTTCTGGCTATGACTGAAAGCAGAAATGCCAAAATACCACAAGAGAAGACTGGGGTTTTTTACCTTTTTATTTATTTTTTTTTTATTTTTTTTTTTATTTTTTTTTTATGACCCTCCCAGAAGATGGAAGTTTTGAAACACACAAGAGTCTTCTCCACCATCCCTAGTTTTCAATTTCCTCCTGCAAAGATAGGTGTCTGGAGTTGTTTTCTCAGAAGACTGAAATTCACCTAAATGTGGTCTGTCCTCTGCACCTTTTGAGATCTGCCCAGCCATGTAGAACATGATGTGCAAGCAATTCTTAGGTGTATCAGGGCTGCTCCATTCAGATAACCACTAGGTGCTTTATCAGCACTTATCTACCCTGCCTTGAGGTATACAAGACCGCATTCAATCTCATTCACTGCACAATTATTGTTGTTGATTGTTGCATAGAGCATGGTGAGGTTCTTTTGAGGTTCTGCTCAAATGCCAATGCTGAGACCGTCTTTATGTCAAAGTGCTGTGAGAGAAAATTAGCCAAGACTCATTTATCTCAATGTCAAAATTCCTACTAACTAGGGAGGAAGCAAAGTTGGACCAACCCTGGTGGCTTTCAGAAAGCCAGGCCTTCGCACAGTGGGATGTGTTACAAACCCGGATTTGCAGGATCTCTGCCTGCAAATAATCCCATACTCGGAGCGCTCTGCACATATCATTTGATGTGTGTAAAAAAGGGATCGTGCCAGGAGCACAGAAGCTAACTTGGAGCTTGGGGAAGTTTTCTCTCCGTTTTGCCAGGGTTTCCCTGGGTGGGAAGGTACGGATGGCTTTCTCCTGCCCCCTCCTGGTGCACCCTCACACCGTGACTCTGAAAGCACGACAGGCAGGGGAGAGGCTGAAATAATGGCACCTTCATTTTTCAGCACACCTGGAGTGTATGGCAAAGTTGGTCTGTTTTCATGGCACGAAAAGGAGGTGCTATTTTTTTTTTCTTCTTTTTGGGATTGTAAATCTAGTTGAGCTCTGTGGAAGCGAACTGAAGCTGCGTCTGGTTAATGCACTTGTGGTTGAATGGGTAGTAAAATTTAGCTGCAGAGTCTTTCAGAAGTATGATCTAATGCACTTCATCATGGGAATGTATTGTCTTAGGAAGTTTTTATTTTTTCATTTCCTTTTAAGCTGGCCTGATACTTACCCAACTGAAGAACAATGTAATGCAAATCACTTAAAGAATGTACATAAGAACACATAGCCCTCTACCCAATGTAGGGACTCTGTCCTAGGGGGTAGCTGGAAAAACAAAATTTAATCTCAAGAATAAAACTTGGCAGTTTTTAAAATGTTCCCATGGTGTACTTGAACAAAAGACAGCCCTGAGCTCTGTGCTACGTGGAAAGACAGGGCTGCCTGGCAGCGCGGGGCTGCTGTGTCTGCAGCACCACTGGGGCCGTTTCCACATAGTGGGGTGGACAGACCAGGGCAATGTTAAGTTGCATAGTGTTTGCCTGCAGAAACAGTAAGTCAAAAATCAAGAAGACAAGATAGCTACTGTACAGGGTTGTTCCATACTCAAACCCTTTAGCAAATTGGGTTAGACACGGGTTGAATGCAATTGAACACAAACTAAAATGGAGCTCCCTAAGTGTGGGCATTGGATTTAGAGCTATCAGTCTCTCTTCATCTCTGCATTAAGTTATTCAACTTTTAAAAATTATTTTCATTCATCAGAACAGAAGAAGATAGTACAAGGAGTTTCAAGCCTTTTGGTTACAGTATCTGTTTGACATAAGGCTAAATCTTCTTGTCTCTGGATTAAAAATTCCACTCTGCTCTTGTGACAAGTTCCCTTGACACCAAAACATTTCTCAAAAAAATCCCACTTATTTTCACAAATGTGGAGTATTCTAATAACAGCAAAAAGAACTGATGACTAGTTTCTGATCATTTTGTTAAATATCTCTTCCCTTATTATGCCTGAGATGTGCCTATTGCAGAGGTTGTCTTCTCTGTTTTGTTACAGTTTTGTAATTTTTTTTTTCAATTTTCAACCAGCTATGATTGTGCTACGTTTTCAGAGGCTGTGTGTATTTCATGGGTAGGTGTTGCACTTTCCGTCAAGTCCCACGTGGCTGTCCAGACTGGTGGGACCGTTCCTTCTGCACAGCTATATCCCAAGCTGGGGGGAAGTCCTTACTAGGGTGTTTGAAAAACATGTCTTGCAGCACTATATGGATAAGCCTAATCATATAGATTCCTGTCTATGAAAAATAACATCTTTTTAAAATGTGTTTTGACTGAGAAATTTCCATACTAGGTCTTGCAACTCAGCTACCTCTGATACCAGGCTTTCTGTCCAGTAGTTGGAGAAAGGTGGGTGACAGGTTTCGTGATCCATGTGGCTGTGTAGCTGTGATGTTGCAGGGGAGACAGAAACCAAAGTAATTCCTACTAAATAAACAGTATCAGAAAGCGGGGCAGGGGGGAGGAAGGCAAGACTTTCCATTTTCTTTCAGTCATGTCCAGAGGTTTTGAGGAGAAGGTCTGGCTGCACAAAGCTTTCTCCACCTGACTGATGTTTTTAGGGAAAATTTACAGCGGTGATTTCCTTTCCCCGAGTTTCTCTGGGCTTTTCCATTGCAGGGTGTATCTGGTCAGTTCTCAAAAGGCAGTGAGTCTCTGCATTTCGATACTATCTGCATCTAGCACTGTAGCTGTTGAAGCAGAAATGCAAAGAAAGGTCTAAACAAAGCCACAAAAATTTTGGGGGGTGAATCATTTGTTCACCACTCAAAAATTCCATTATGGGTTGACTTTATAAGAAAATTTCCCACAAATTTATGTTTATACGCAACAGACCACAAAGACAAAACAATTTCAAATCAAATGAAAGAGTTTAGTCAGACTTATGAAAGTAACTTCTTTTTTTTCATGGTTCTTTCCATCAAGAAACAGACATGAACTTCACTCTAGGGCAGTGCGAATGTTTTCTGTCCCTTCAAGTTCACCTGGCAAACTGAAAAATTAGCTATTTGCACAGGTCTGGTTGTGAATCATGTTGACTCAGATGTGTCCCTGCTGGGGAGGACACGTTAGCCCCTGCCACCTTTGCATCGTGCTTTTGATTTTCTGCTTTTCAAGTTCTCCATGATCCAGTTTGGCCTCAGATGGCCTGAAAAACACCATTTCTCAAAAAGCACTTGAACTGCTACAGGGCTTCAGGGCAAATAAGTACCGAGATAGGTATTAGATAACTAGAACTTCTATTTCTGATCTTTCCCAGACACTAGCATATCAAAAGAAGAAGAAGAATAAGGCTGGCAGGCTTACCTTCTAGATAGACTAATTCAGATATAGAAGCTTCGTAATATCATATAATGTTATGTTCAAATTTTCATTCAACTAGACCTTCTGCATAACAGAGGGCCTATCCCTCCCCGCTAGTTTTAACATTGTGCCTGTGACTTTTACTGGAATCATATCAAATAAATGATGGCAGTAGATGGGACTTTAGGACGTGATCTAGTCCTATCCTTGCCCTAAGCAGAATGAGTGACATTGAAAGTGTTCCTCACAGAGACTTGTGTAAACAAGTTTTAAAAACTCTAGTGATGGCGACTTTCAGCTTCCCTAGATAGTTAATTTGTGATGCTTATAGCTAGAAAAGATTACTTCTCTGTCTCGCCTTCTGACCTTTTTTGTTTGTTTGGTGTTTGTGGGTTGTTTTGTTTGTTTATTTAAGAAATCCAGACTACATGTACAGTTGTTGGAGTTGTATCACTGTCAACATGTCCAGTGGTTAATTAGCATCACCTTAATATTTTTAGCTCATTTTCAAGTTTAGTTTTGAAATTTTTTCCCTGGATTGCATTGCTATATCAGATCAGAGGTATCTTTCTTGCAGACATCCAAAGCTTCTGTACTCAGAAGGAACCATACAGTCATCACATTTTTTCTCCTGTATGCCATAGACTTTTATATTTCATGCTGTTACCCAATACTTTGCATTTGAATTAAGCACAGCTTTTATTTTGGCTAAAATATGTTTTCAGGAAAAGCATCTAATTTTGATATGAATACATCAGGAAATGGATAATCAATCATTTCCTTTAGAAGTTTGTCACAGTGGTTAATCGCCGTCACTGCTTGAAAAATCGTGACCATTTTGAATTTCTGATTTCAGCTTCCAGTCACCGGTTCTCATTATGCTTTTCTCTGCCAGATGTAAGAACCCTTTAGTATCCAGTACATTCTTGTCTGAAAGTCACTGCGCAGTGTAATCAAACATGACTCTTTTTTTTTTTTTTTCCTTTTCTTTTCTCAGTAGATGGGTCTCTAAATCTCTTGTGATCAGGTGTTGTCTTCATTCGTCAGATCAGTCTAGCACTTGATCTCTGTTGCCATTTAAGTTGTTAGTAGACGTTGGTAAAAACTAGACTCCAGGCTTCTGTGGGATGTTTTACAGTTGGAGGTAAAATAACATTACTGGTCACTGCTCCCTTGTTTGTAGGTGTATGAATAATGGGAAAAACTTGCCTTTTTTTCAGTCTTTCTGGAATTAGTAATTTCATGCTGCCTTACTTGCCCACTGTGATCTCCAAATCATTCTCCAGAATCCATGGTCCCATCGCATTTATTTTGCTCTCTGCCATATAGATCACCTTTGCACTGACTGCATCTGGTTCAAATGGGCTCCCCTTTACGCGTGACCCAAAATACCCTCTGCATGAGTATTTTATCCTCATCATTACTTACCAGGTTGCTAATATTTGTGTCAGCCATCTGTCTGCCAGTTATGGCTTTATATTTCCTTGCAGAGCATCAGTGAAAACACTAAATAGCACTGGGTATAATTCAAAGCCCTGCAGAAAGCCAGTAAAGCATCCTCATTTGATGATGGTCTGATTTACGCAGCTGGGTTTTGAGTTATGCTAAATAGCCAAGTTTTAGCCATTTAACATAAGTTTCCTTGATGTTATATAGTGTTTATCTAGTAAGTATGTCATGCACTAAGTCTAAAGCCTTGAGAAAGCCTGCTGCATCTGTGCAGTTAGCTTTTTTTGCAGGCAGAACATGAAACCAGTTTTATTTGAGAGGAGTTATTTTCCACAAGCCCATGTTGACTGGCAGTAATTAAAATCTTGTCCTTTCATGTTTCGGCAGTTCAGTCCTGTCTCAGCTTTTCCACTCTTTTACCTGGGATTGATGTGAGGTTAACTGCTCAATAACTCCCCTGTAATTGCACTTGATTTCCTGTTCTCCCTCTCTCCCCCTGCCTCTCTTTATCTCTCTCTCTCTCACTTTCTCTTTTTTCCAGGCTACTACCCTGCTTCCAGTCACCTGGATTCCCTCTGATATTAAAATTTATTAAAAATTAACATTAGCAAGCCAGACTTTTCCTCAGTCAAATTTTTTAGGACCCCTGGGTGTGATTTATCCAGGCCTGCTGATTTAAAAATGTTTATCTCTACTAGAGGATGTTTAACATCCTGCTTATTTCCTAATGGGCTAGAAAGTACTTATTCAACTTCGGTCTCGTATAAACACCATCGTGCTATTACTTTCCAAAATACCAAACAGAAACGTTTATTTAACAAGTCTGGCTTTTTGTCTTGTTGTTCACAATTTTGCTCTATGCAATTCGAACACTCTACAGAAAATTCTCCTACGGACCGATTTTTCACAATCTCTTTATTTTCCTGTGTCAGTTTCTTCTAAATCATAATTCTGGACTTAGACGTTTTCTGTATTTTTCCAATTTGTTGAATCTTTAAAATACTTTTGGTTTACCACCGAAGTAGCTGGGCCTTAGCCAGTGCTGATGGACTGACTCTATTCTGAAAGAGCTTCTGATTTTCATTGATGTTTTCCTCTCTGATTTCTTCCTCCCACTCACTGTTTTCTCATAATTTTCCTCAGCTGGAGGATGTTAGCCATTGGGAAGCACCAGCTACAGTCATTTTGTCCACTTTTAATTATGAGCTCTTAGGAGAATATCACTCTCCAGCTGTATGACTAATATATTTTTGTTAATCAGAATGAGTTGTGAAATAAGTAGCTCATGTTGGATGCAGTATCTTTTCCTTATGTAAATGCGTAAGTCTTGTCATCAGATCATTTCCTCACTCTCATTTGGGTGAACTGCATTGCACCCAAGATTAATGAGATTATTCAAAGATTTCTCCAGAAACACAAGTGAGATCTGGGAATCTCTGCAATGCATTCAGACCTGAGCCTCAGTTCCTCCAGACATTAGACTTTGCTTTTCATTCTGGCCTTATCTCACATTCAGTGCATTCCTCTCTGCCTAAATTGCTCCTCCATATTCTGATGCCTTCCTCAGGACTCACTGTTGCAGATGGTGTATTTATATTAACTTAAAGATTGCATTCCATCTTTCAAATGAGATTAATAAATTTTTCAGGCCGTTGTGGTTACCCGACCTGACCTCCTATAAATGCAGCCTATAATTCTTCATCCGGATTCCAGCATCTGGCCCCATAACTCATACTTGAAACACGGCACATCATTTTTAGAAATGCATCTCGTGGACATGTAAACCCTCTGTCACCTGCACATTTTTCTTTATTTAGAATAAAATCTAGTATCTTGGTGATGCATAGATATCACAGTACCTATGGTTGTTTATAAGTGTGCAACACTGACATACTCCTAACTGTATTTCAATACTTGCCTTCTCCCTACTTAAAATTCCACCCTTAGTTTCTTTCAAGTGGATATTGTTCTAGACATAAACGTGGGATCTGAAAGCCACTGAGAGTCACAGATGGTTAATGAAAGATGTGTGATAAAAACCAAAATAATCCAATTACCTATGGTGATGTCCTTCTTAGACACATGTGCAGGGGTGTGTTGACTCTATCGCTTTGATTGCTGTCTTATAGTTTTATATAATATCTTTCAAATGAGGATGAAGCTATAGCTGCTGGAATTAGGATGGTATTATCATGTTCTCTGTGAAAGGGATGTGTCTTTTTGTAGCTGTGATTAGTGCCAGAGAGCAGGAACTAGGATACAGTGTTCAACCTCTTACTAGTACTCCTGAGTTTTACACTTTTTAAAAAAATGTCATTTAATTTCTTTCTCTGTGGTGAGATTTTACACTGAACCATCATATAATACTGCAGAATGGCATTCTCCTGGGCCTGTTTGAAATTCTTGATCTTTTCTGCATCTGCTTAAATCCTGTGTTCATGCACGTACAGTACGAGGTCAACCCTCTTGTTTGTTATTTTTTATGGAGTTTAAAGAAAGTCCAAATACCTGACCGAGGTACCTGTCTGGTACAGCCTTGTTGCAGTTGCAAAATCTTCAGGCTTGGAGAGTCACATGATTAACTGTTTCATGAGGAATACAAGAAACCATAAAATCAGGGGTTTCGCCACATAAAGAGTATGCTTTGCAGCTAACAGGTGTATAGGGCTGGCTCACCACTGATCAGAATACTGATCAGTGTGGTGAACTGAACGCTCAAAGGAAAACAGACAAGTAATATGTTGCTGACCTGTGCTCTGAACAGAGCCTCACATATGGGGAGGTTCACAGCTCATAAGCCAACCACAAAGCTCAGCTCTTCCTTAAACTTGTCATCTTCAAATTCAGTCTTACCCCACAGTGTAGCTAACCAGCTAAAGGGATCAAAGAGTACACAAGTAGAGATGGTCTGCCAAGAATATTTTGGCTTATTTCTGCAGAAGCTATATACTTCATTCCGGTGCTAGCACTTTCCAAGTCAACACTGAACCGAGCCACCAATTTGGCATTATTAGGCATATTGTACTCCTGGGCAGTTTTGATTCATCTCAAATATGGAGCTGAGCTGCCTGTTGTGGAACTGGCTGCACTGCTGAAATCCCAAAAACTTGTTCATGAAAGATGTTGTTCTGGAACGGCTACAGTTAGCCCTGAAATTATAATGACTTTCAATTTTTTATCTTTTTTTTTTTTTTTCTTCTTCCCAAAAGATAAACTCCCTTTAGATGTTTGAAGGAATTTTGTCATATTTCTGCTACATTTTATTGGTGTGAATCTTTGGGGAGAGGCTGATGTCTAAAGGAAATTTATTATTAAGAACTAGCTATACTGTTTCCCAGCAGTCAGCTTGTTACTGCCACATCTTCACCTAAACTCTATAATTGGTAATTATGTTTGTCTGACCTACATTCTTCTGTGTAAATGTAGATAGATATGGTATTTTTCAGTTCCTCAGTAAAAACGTCCACACCAGTTGTGGAGTGTTGCTGGGCAGAAGCTTTCACCCTCACAAGGCAATAGCATTTTTGTGGTGGCGGAGGCATTTTTTTAAATGTATATAACACTAAGATCCTATGGGGGTAAAAAGCAATGTAGAAATAAGTTAGATATAATGACATGATTTTTCAGAACCTAGGAAACTAATGGTCAATTCAATCCCAGTGGAGGGTGTATATTAGCTTCCTAATTTGTTTTGGACCCATGACTGGAATGTGTATGCACATGTTATTCAGTCTGGAGTATTCATGTGAAAGATCCTCTGGGTAATTTAACAGCTACAAATGGCACTTCCATCTAAAATTGTTACTGTGTTGTGTTTCTGCACCAACTGAGTCTTCAGTAACAGATCTGGCAATCAAGTTAGAAAATTCTTTCTGTCCTACTGATTTTATAATCAAAAAAGAGAAATGTCTGATTCCTTCTGAGGTTCTTCAGAGGACAGAAAAAATCTTCATTTCTACTTAACAAATCATTTTTTATTTCCTATAAATATAATGAGAAATATCTTTCCTGCTGCTTCACCTCTGAAGTTTTCAAAGCTTTGCACCCATGAAGACTGAAGGTTCTAGTGGATCGTTAGCATTTCCCAGTACATGGACTAGATAATCTGACCACAAACCTGGTTTCTGAGCCTTTCGCTCTCTGGCTTGTTGACCCAAAAGTTCTTCATCTGTTTCTTGGAGGCTACTGAGAATTCTGATATTTTCTCCATCTGTTTCTTGAAATTTCCCCTGTGAGTGCTCAACATGTTTCCCTGTTCCTTCCAGATGACCCTCTCTTGCTGTTCCCACTGGGTGTCATAAACTCCATGACTACTTCCAAGAAATGTTAAGGTGAGTCGCACTTTATTTATTGTGCTGAGTAATGCCATTAACACGTTCCAAATTGATCCATCAAAGAAGTCAGCTTGGAGAGCCTACTCAGTGGGAGCTTCAGGTCAAATATTTAGGTGGGGCACTGCCATTCACCTGAGCACTATGTGAAGTTGTTCTTGAAGTATATCACCCAAAATACCCCTCTGGGCTCTCCTGGAGTTGCTGGTCTACTCTGTGAAGTTGACCAGCTGCTCATTTTAGAACCTCCTTCTGAAAGGATGGTAAAATGGCTGTCCCGCTGGATCATTCATCTGCAAGAGACATTATTAATAAGGAGTGATAGACTTCCCATTGAATTGGGACAAAGGTATGTTTATTTTATTGATGTTTTGTTTTCTTATTTTTTGAGCCCGGTGCTGAGCCCCTAAACACAGTCCGGCTGAGGCTGAATCTTGCTTTAGGGAAAGCTTGCAATATTGACACTTCCAATGGCTGCAGTGAATGCTGGCAAAAGCAATCCCTTCACCTGAGGGAGACCAAAGTAGTCAAAAAAACCCAGAATCAGATAATTCCCTGTGATGCATTAGAGATATGAGGGCTGCTGTCTGTAGCTTCCAAGAATTTGCTTTTTGGTCCTCAAGCTATCTATGGGAAACAGGTGACATTTATCAGTTTCCTAAAAAAACCCAAATTGGTTCATTTAAAAAAACCCCTAATAATTAACTTGTACTAAACCTATTTATCTTTATGTACTTTGCCACGTGGCTTCACTGAAACTGTGTTGTGGGTTCCTCTTGATTCTGTTCTAGACTATCTGTGTATCTGCTTCGGACTGCACGTACCATGACGTTTCATGGTCAGCCTTTGGGAGAAGGGGTAGCAGCTCCAGTCAGGAGTCCCAGCCATAGGAGTGCTGGGCAAGCTGAAAGCCTGGCGCACAGGGGAGAACAGGAAGAACAAGACCACAGAATGACAGTGTCCCTGGTTACCAGGGAAACACTCCTGGATTGGAGCATCTTTTATTTCAATCAGAACATTTGTTTTCAGTTGAAATATTTTGATAAAGGTTTGGGGGTTTAATTAAAAAAATAGTTTTCAGGGAAAATCTGTTTTTAAAGTTTTAACATTTTTTTTAATCATTCTTTATAAGATACAGATTTGCTTTTTAAAAAAATTATGGTTAAGTCATCATCATCTTTTCAAAAACATCTAACTTTGTACATAATTTCATAGAAATACATATATCATTGATGGGTCCAGAGGGACTTAGAGAGGTCCACTGGTACAGAACAGGATCGGCTACACCTGAATTTCCCCCAACAGGTATTTGTTTAACATGTTTGTAAAGAAGTTGCTGTTGTGAGGGTTCCCCAGTCATCTTAGGTGATCTTAGTCTCCCTACTCCTACAGTTAGTAAGATTTATCTGATATCAATCTGATATTTGACACAGTTTTAAAGCAGCTAAATCCAAATTTTGACTGTGCTCCGGTTAAGCCATCTTCTGCATGTTTGCAGACCATGAAGTATCCCCAGTCTCTTACAGTACATGTCAATATTACTTTCTCTTTTACTTCCTGTCAAAGGTCTATAATCCACGACTTTTCATGCTGCTTCTCTGTAGACCTGTATCTTTCTTAAAGATAGTTTGGGTTGGAAAAGACCTTCAAAGGTCATCTAGTCCAACCTCCCTGCAATGAGCAGAGACATCTTCAACTAGACCAAGTTGCTCATAGCCCCATCCAGCCTGCACTTGAATGTCTTCAGGAATGGGACATCTGCCACCTCTCTGGGCAACCTGTGCCAGTCTTTTGCCACCCTCATTTTAAAAAATTCCTTCCTTATGTCCATCCTGAATCTCATGCCCACAGCTCACATGAATGGTTTCATCCCAGCATGCACATTTCTGATTGCAGAAAGGATCCTACTTTTTAAGCAATATCTGCATCTTTTCATTTGAGCTGAACAGATATCTCACTGTATCCAAAACTGTGTGTTTAAACATATTTTACCCTTCATGCCTATATAACAACAATATTTTGACAATGTAATTCGTCAGTAGCGTCCTCCTGTTAAGAGCTATCATCTATAATCTGAAGAAGTGATACAAATCTTAAGTACTCATAGCCCTCTTGACTTGTTCATCAAGGATGATCTTACGTAGCCTTCACACCTGCCATTTCTCTGGCATTTTCCTCCACAGTATCCATTTGACGCTCATTAGGTTTTCGAGTTATTTTCCCAGCTTTTTAACTATGTGTGCAATCTTGTATTCTAAATAGGGTTGTTTATGCCCCATGTGTTTCAGTGAGTATTTTGGTAACAGTACACATGCAGGCGATATATTTGTCCTACACATCTTTGTCCCAGCATTCTGCAGTTCCTTCCCACTCGTGCTTGAAAATTGGAGTATACTGGTTTTTTTCCTTCATCTCATCATTGTTGTTGTGGTTTTTTTACCCTCTAGCATTTTTAGAACATAACATATTTTCATGTAAGTAGTGTTAATTATGTAACAGCAATTTATCTCAGATAAGATCTTTTATTTTTGTTGCAATTTTGCAATTAGAATGCAGAAAATTTCAGGCTTTGAACCCTGCCTTTTATGTCAAGTTGTCTGCCCACAACTGATGAGTATGAGTATCTTATTTGCCTCAGAAAAGGAAGTGAAAAAAGTACCATCTGCAAATTTATTGGTAACTTAAATATCTTGGACGTATGGCTGCAGGGATAGATCATGGAGTAGTCAAAGAGTTGCTCTGTAATAGTGGCTACAGTGTACTTGAATTCAACACCCTAAGAACCATTGTCAAAGGGGCACCAAGAATAAAAGCAGATCTTGCTACAGACATGTCAGGGTAAGGCAACTGGTCAGTGTCTGATACACAGACAATTGTATGGCAGAGAACCTAAATGAACTTTTTTTTTTTGCTCATGTATCACAATTTATTGGGGCTCTTTGAAGGAATCAGCAAGCATGTGAATAAGGGAAAGCAAATACATATAGACTACCTAGATATCTAGAAAGCGTTTATAATGCTTTTGTGGGAACTGAGTAATGGTTGGAGAAAATGAAATGCTATTGCATGAATTAAAATAGATTAAAACGTGTAAAATAGAAGAGTAAACAGCAAGTCTGACAGTGGACTTCTACAGGGATTTGGCTTGGACCTCTGATTTAACCCTGATCTTATTAACTGTTCTTATGTTCTCACTTAGTCAATGCACCATGTGCTTGATCCAGGACTCTGAGTGGATGGCAGGTCTGACTTCATGTCTCCTAAATATGTTGTTTCCACACCAACTCCTTTTTTAAAGAGACTTCACCTAGACATTTTTTTTTTGTTAGAGACACAAAGCTAGTGGGGACAAGGTACTCTACTACTTCATTAGCAAGGCTCAATTTCTAACTTCAGTATCAATTACAGCAGACACTTTAGTACTGGTCACACAAACAAATTTGATTCAGTATTCCCTAGCTGCCTGCCTACAAATGTGGATGTTGATGATGTATCATCTTTAGGACATGAATGTCATGTCATCTTTAGGAAAACTTACTGCATGGCACAGAGCAAGCATGCTAAGCTTCCCAGTGCTACTAGTCTTCCTACAGGAAGTTCTATAGTCCTCTGCTTTATTCTTTTAATCTTATGGAAAGCACTTCTTTAGAGGTTCATCTATCTCTCACCATCCTCAGGATGCCTTAGTGACATAGAATTATCACAATTACAGATCCTAATTTGGGTATCTTTTCCATGTCGCCCCTAAGTTCAAGAAGGACAGGGAACTGCTGGAGAGAGTCCAGCGCAGGGCAACAAAGATGATTAAGGGAGTGGAGCATCTCCCTTATGAGGAAAGGCTGAGGAACCTGGGGCTCTTTAGCTTGGAGAAGAGGAAACTGAGGGGTGACCTTATTAATGTTTGCAGATATATAAAGGGTGAGTGTCACGAGGATGGAGCCAGGCTCTTCTTGGTGACAAACAATGATAGGACAAGGGGTAATGGGTTCAAACTGGAACACAAAAGGTTCCACTTAAATTTGAGAAGGAACTTCTCAGTGAGGGTGAAAGACACTGAAACAGGCTGCCCAGGGAGGTTGTGGAGTTTCCTACTCTGGAGACATTCAAAACCCACCTGGACGCCTTCCTGTGTAACCTCATCTAAGTGTTCCTACTCCAGCAGGGGGATTGGACTGGATGAGCTTTCGAGGTCCCTTCCAATCCCTGACATTCTGTGATTCTGTGAATACCACAAGTCCCATGTTCTCTATGAACTACAATGGCAATGCTGGGATATGGAGGATATTCCTCACTCTGCTGTATCTATTGCTGTCAGATTTGACTGTCCTCATCAAACCTATCAGCTGACAAATAGACTGTATTGCCTTGAACATCAGAATAGATTTTTCTAACTAGGTCTAGCTACTGAGCATATGCAGGAGCCAGAATAGCAGTTGCCTGCCTTTATTTCATCCACCTCCTCTGACAAAGCTAAACTAGATGATGTTCCCCGCCCAACATGATCTTTCAGGCCTTTAGCATCCTTTATTCAAACAACTTCTCTCTGAAAGAGAAATTTTAGCCCCTGCAAACCTTCTGCATGGGGATGATGGAGAGGAATTATCCTAGGTGGGTAGACTGTTGCACATATGTGACTCAAAGGATACCAAGATATATATCCTTTAGACATCTTGACATATGTGCCTTTCTAACCTCAGACACCCATAGATCAGCATTCTTATGACACACTAAGCTGTACATCTAAAAAGAGGTGTAACTTCATCAGTGTTATCTGAAGAAGAGTCTGCTGTCTTTTTAAATGTGCTAGCGTTTCTGGCTCTCTGCTGATCTGCAGCAGAGCTCCTTGGTGTACAGAAAGTCCTAATGACACAAAGTCTTGATGGGCCTTACACCCTGGCAGTGATGGATCCTGCTCAGCATGGCAAGAAGGCAAGTTTTTGGTTTGGGAGCTGCATGACTTGAAGATGGAGAGACTTCCTGAGGATACACAGCGCCAAAGGATGTGAGTGCACATTCCACGGGTACTGTGGTGCTGTGAATAATGTACCTATTTGGTACATTTTCCTCACAGAGCCAGGTTGAAATTAGTCACCAGATTTCAGCTGGGGGAAGAGTATTCCCACAACAGGTAAGGTCTCTCTCTGCTTCCCTGCCTCTGCAGCATGGAGCATGGTCCGTTTCCCAAGGACTGTATGTCTCAAAGTTTATCTACTGTATCCACTTATATTAACTGGGCAAATAAGTTATCAACATCACTTATCTAAGGTCACCCACACAGTTTCACCCACAAATGCCCATGAGTCACAGTGCCCCCCCCCACAACTGGCTGTGTCATTAATCTATCCTGTTCTTGTCCTCTTGCATGGTCCAGTTTCTGAAGCTTTTGATCTTTGACGCTGAAAGTTTAAAATGGGTGTTGGGAGAGGTTTTGTGATTAGAGATGTCTAGGACTGGGGGGGAAATAAAAAGAGAATATACATTTCTTTCCTTACTAACTTTACTAACTATATGGTAGTAGGGACTGCAAAGACCTGGTCCTGATGACCCAACTAGACTGTTCCAATTCTGTTTTTCCTCTCTCTTGAAGGACTGTGGTTCTTCAGCAAAAGGTAAATAACCCTGTTTCCTCTGACCCAGAAATACTTATATGAGTCATAATGTTCTAAATGTGCCTGTTGGTGTAAAACTACATGCTGATGTGAAATCCTTCTTTGTGTTTCAAGGTTGTTTCAGAACAAAGTGGATTTTAATTCTTCACAAATGTTTTACTTTATTATTCTTAGAACAGGGGATGAAGAAACCTATATGTGATTTTATTCATACAAAGCAAACATATGACTGTTTACTTCTGATCTCATAACTGCACCCTGGAGAGGAAAGAAAGGGAAGAAGAAGAAAATAGAGTGCAGAGATTTAAGCAATTCTGACAAGGACAGAAAAGACATCAGTGCTTCTACAGAGTGTCTGTCTCCTAAATTTCTCAGTAGTGTTTACTGGACCATCCATAATCCACATGGAGAGGGATTTTCAGAACTATTGGAGGGGCCATCAGGACTTGCAGTCTTTTATAATCTGTCTTCCTGAGCAAACAAGATTCCCCCCAGTTATCTCTAATGTTATTCAGTGTAAGGTTATTATGCCTCAGTTAAGCAAAAGGAGCTCACCTTTAAATGAACCCAAGTGAACACAACACTGTAACTAAAACTTGCTCTTAAAACTTACAGTTCCTTAAAAGAACACCTCATTTGTGAGTGGAAGGAGAGTAGGAGAGAAGGGGGCAGACCAAACTGAAAAATTGCTGGGAATATCAGAACTATATAGGGCAAATAACAAGTTTATCAAAAAGAAGAGCTGGCTAAAAGATGTAGGAGGACAGTGACAGATTTACTGGGTTCTCTTGGGGATTTTTAACACTATTTAAAGTTTCACAAAAATGACCTGTTCTATAGACATAATGCTTTGACATACTTTAAAATATATGGTAGCCAGAAAAGCCTCTTGCAACTCAAGAGGTGTTGCTCTTTCTGTTTCTGGAGAAACTGTGAATCTGCAGGTTTTGTACAATTATTTGTTAAACAATACAAACAGTCTGTTTAACATGGACGTTACAGAGTTGGGAGATGCTCAGCTAGCTGTGGCAGCCTGGATCTGAACCTTGGGAGGTTATCGAAGGGGAAGTAAAGGCAGTGAATGGCACTGTCATAGTCATTCAGAAGGTATTTAAGAGAATGCCATAGAACGTGACTCTATTGCCTTGTGCACCCCTTTGTAAACAAAACCATGAAAATAAGTTCCTCATCCTCCTGGAGATCCAAAGTCAAGTTATGAGTACAGTTAAGCAAAGTGCAAGTCAATACCTGGTGCACGAGGAAATTAGGACTGAATGAGCAATTGGATCATGACAGACCTCAACAATTGTAGGCAACTGTGTGACGTATATCAAGGTTTTAAGGTCTATATGTGCTTCTTTCCTCTGTATAGAAATTCACACCACAGGCCATAAAATATTGTAAGAAACTTAAGAACAGTAGTAAAAAGTGTGAAACAAACTGTAATATATTGCAGGATAAAAGCAAGAAAGAGACATTTCTGCTGATATCCAAGTACCCTGTGATAAACAGAAAACTTTGTTAGAGAAAACACACCAATGGCTCCTGGAAAGCATATTATTGTCCAGGGTACAGAGATGGGGGAAGGAACCCAAGAGCACCTCCCAGAGAAGTTCCTTCACATCCAAATCTGGTTGTCACCTTGAAATTGGGTGTGTGCACGGATACCCTGACCATGCACCAGATTTAGCAGTTGAGAAGACAGGGCTACGGAATGGTACTGACCTGCTCCAGGCACGAAGTAGAGAGGCGAGGAGATCTCAGTTCCTATCCCTCCTGCTGATTTTTTACACTCATAAATTCAAGAAGAAAAGAGGAAAAACTTTGATTACAGAGAGCTGTGTTTGTGGTTACACCTTAGAATGCAGAGATCTGGGTTTTACCATGGCAAAATTATCATTAGCAAAGAGGTTTTAGAGCTCAGATAAGGTCGAACAGAAGTGCTGGAAGCAGCGACAGTGCTGTGAAATACTTTTTGTGCCTTGTGACTGTTTTTGCATACACTGTAACTGCTGTACGTTGGTGCCATCTACTGCCTGCCCTGTAGCTGTCCCTGCTTGGTCTTCTGTTAGCATCACCAGAGCTACCTGTAGCAAAAATGCAATTTGGGTAGGAACAACTCTATAATTTTCCCTTGATGCCTTGACATATAAAGAAAATAAGTAACTATCTGTCATGATGACAGCTGTACTGATCTAAAGCAACAGGCATATTAACCAGCAATTCAGATCACTGACTTTGGAGGCAGGACAGAAACCATGGATGACGATCTCTTTGGCCTGGAGGAATCAATTAGATTCCTTATATATCTCGAAGTGTTATGGCACAATGTCTCATCTGATCCCATAGCAAATACCAACAGCAGTGAGACAGTACTCCTGAGAGACAGGGTGGGGAGGTCCTGCAGGTTTTGCAATGTTGATGGTATATGGCTGCTTCCCGGTACTAAAAGCAGAGGTTCCTGTGGCATCCATGCCAGAAGCCTGGCACTGGAGGGTAGTCCCCTGCTCACACCTCACAGCTGTTGGGATTGCTATCCTGAGCAGGCACCTCTGAAAACCCTCTTCTCAGGACTTCTCAGTAGTTTGTGTCTCTCTTTTAATAATGTTGCAATAACCACTTACAAAGCTTTCATGGAGCTCCCTGAAGCTGCTGTTCACAGCTGCTGTAAAATTCATACCTGTAAGGGATGTCTGGATCAGCTGGCCGGAGCTGTGCAGCACAGTTCACATCATCACAGTTAACTTGACTGAGGCTACTTCAGTAAAATTTGTGTGCAGGGAAAGCAGGAGAAGGATGTTTAAATGTGAGTAATAACGTGTTTCTGGTTGTACATAGAGTTATGCTATCAGGGGGCTGAATAATAGCTAGGCAGCTCCTTTTGCATGTCAAATGTTGGCTTGTTAAATAGCCATAAGAATTGTGAAATGTCTTTTAATCTAATACAATTATTCAGATTAAATTTAACTAACATCTGTATGTATGTTGAGCTGACCTATAGAATTCTTATTACGAGTCTGTATGCTGCCTTGCATTCAGCAGCAGCCGTGTTTTCAGTGAGCAGGGGCATCTCACAAAAAATCCCAAAAATATGACTGAGAGAAGCACAAACAAAAGTTAAAACTTCCCAGGAGAAGAAAGGTCTGACCTAAGCAAATGGAAATTCAGCAGGATCTGCTTTGTGCCTTGTGCCCTCAGAGAGAAACACTTGATAAAATTAAAAGAGACTAAATTCTAAATCTGAAAAGGAATGCCTTTACATGGCATGTTGTCAGTGTAGTTCGCTGTCCAAAGAAGTGGCTGAGAGGGAGAGGGTGTGACTGAAGGTCAAATGACTTTGGACACTCAGGAGTGTGCCGTGGCACCCAGCTCCTGAGGACTGTTTGGTGCTGTCAGTGGTGCTCCCTTCGGGTGGAACAGTTGCAAGGATCAGGAGAGGGACCTGGTGTCCTTGCCTCAGAGAACAGGAGTAGAGTTAATGTTCCTCTTAATCCACAGCATTTGTTGTTCTTAAGAGCTGTCAAACTGGGTATTTACAAGGTCTTTAGCACCACTGTGGTCAAGGATTTCATCACGGTCAATATGCTGTGTCCTCTTTGAGTGTGCTACCCTCCTTTTACAGGCAACACCAGCCAAAATCCCAAATTCTGGGTTTGTGGCCAGCCACCAAGCCAGTATACAAGTGATAAAGAGTGGTGCCAGCAGCAATAGTAGCAAATGCCATCTTCCAACAGATTTGCCCAGAGAAAAAGCGGGAAGAGTACTTGAAGATATACACAGTGGTTGCCCAACTCACAGTTCCAGGTGAAGTCTCATTTCATGACACAGGTCTCCATGTTTACTTTGTGACAGGTATTGTCTCAAATCTTTTCAATCTGTGGGTAAATGCTGACTTGTCTAACATGTTATTATGAAGCCTATCCTGATCATTATGTTTACAAGCTAATCTCATAACCACATACTCTTTTAAGTGCTTATGAAGTGTCTAGGTTCAAAAGGATCTGCCTTAATTTCTCTACTCAGTTTCCTCTCCTTCAAATGAAGGTCAACATTCATCATAAATATCCTAAAACGCATTCCTACCTGTGGATAAGAACTTTTCTATATAAGAATGTATATTTTTGATATTATGAAAATTACCATTAAATAGAGCACAAATAAAAGGGTCTTCATTCTCCTTTTAAGAGGGAGATTCTCTCGAAGTTATGGAAAATAGACTTTCTTGATAATTCAGTTTTATACTGACTATATTTCTGAGAATAAAGAGAGATAACATTTTTCCAGAGCTGCAAATCAGTGGACACTGCCTTTTAGGAGAAGAAACTTGAGTTTCCCATTGGGACCCGATCCCGCATATGACTTTCAGGAAGACCAGCCATGGCAACCAACAGATACACTGTTAGAGCCAAATGTAAGCCTGTGGGGGAACTTGATCTGACAAGCAGCTGCCACTAGTGAAAACTTTCTTTATAGACCCTGACATCTGGCTTCTTCAGCTGCCTGGCTCGGCCTCCTCTAAGGTGTGACAAGAGACAAGCTGCTGCAGCAGGTAGGAAACTGGGAGGACAAAGATCACAATTTGATGTGATCAGGGGGTATGAAATAAGGTTGGCCAGGTGTAAGGCACTAATTTGCAAGCCCGCTGTGACTCCTTTTATTTTCTACTGCTTTGCACATGACTTTGTAGTTCTAGATGCATAAATCACAGTAGTAAAGAAAGGGAAGGGTGAAAGAAAAGAATGGGAAGGCTTGCACTAAAACTTTTTATCCATGTTTGCATATTCAAAAGGTTGGGATAATTTGAGGTGACTTCAAACCAAAGCTCCAAACCCAAGTGCCTCATTACATCTGAAAATGATGTGCACAGCAATGTTGAAGGTGACAGCAGAAAGAAGTGAGATGAGGCAGGCAATCATGTATTAGTCATATCTGAACACTGGACAGTGAGGACGAAAATGAAGGTTGATGAGTTGGTGGGCTCTTGAATCACCCTGGATATTGGGGACCTGGTGACTGGAGACCCATCTGAGCTCAGCATGGCCTGGCAACATTCAGATCTGTGTATGCAACTCACCTCCCTGCTGGTGTACAGAGGTTTTGTTTGATGCACAGAGCACCAGCACTTCAATCCTTTTTCAGGTGCAAGTGAGACCAGGCTGAGGCTTTTTCAGTTACTAAATAAGCCAAGATTTTTTTTCAAGAGGTGGTCACTTGAGATCTGAATGATGAGACAGAGTGAAGTGAAGCTCATGTTGCTATGCTCAATACAACTACATTGCCACAGTGAAAACAAAATTGTTTTGTTTTGTTTTTCCCATGGCTTGCCAACCACTGGCTGTACAGGGAGGGAAGCAAAGTCCAAGATGAGTCACTGTTTGAAAGCAAGGTTTCTCACTCCTTCCTCCGAAGTATCTGGTCCCAGTGTGGGAGTGTACTTGGCACTGTACAAATATCTGTTTTCCAAAAAGTTTAAATGGCTCTTTGCTTTATAATGATTTTTGCATATAATTGACTGAACTGCTTTGTTCAAAACTTGGCTCCTACCTAGACCTCAGTGAGGAGGAAAAGCAGTTGCCTGAGTTTAAATGCTCCCCTGTTTGTAATCCAAACACTGCAGCATTGGAGCTATTGTGTGAGAACTGGGAAGTGAACCTGCCTACAAGTCACCTCCTCACAAATGTGAAACAAATGTCAACTCTTCATTATCTGAGACAAAATGTAAAGCAGAAAGCTACAGAGGTAATACACTTTTTAACCTATCTCAATGAAGGATGGAGCTATTCCTAGCAGTGTAGAAGAGTGCCTTTACCACAAATATTTTAGCTTAAGGGTCTATAGCAAAAATCTTTTATATCCAGTATACAGAGTTATCGCCAGAATTATTGAAGGTTCAACGGTACCTTTTAAAACCTACCACGAGATGGCAGAGTTGGACTTAGAACAACTACATATTTGTGTAAACTAAGGACAGTGAAACTTCATACTATAAAAATGTCTTTGTGTCCTGTAGAGAATAAACGAACAAGAGCCAGTCATTCAAGGAACATCTTCCCATGGCATGGAATTGCACATCTGTATAAAACAAAACCAACAGTAGCAAACAAACTAATCAGCTCTGTATAGACCTAAAGCCAGACACAGAAATGTGGGCTCCATTCTAAATTCCCCTGAGCACAGTGGAGGGAATTACCTGAATCATGAGGTTTAAGGGAACAGATAACTGATTTGGTGGTACCTCTGTATTTTCCAGAGTCGGACAGACAAAGCCAGCCAGCAGCAGCTGCAAGCTGATATCCAAAGGTACCAGAAATACTTACAATGGCCCACTACTAACAGACAGTATTCCTATTAAACTTCAATGTATACATTTACTGTAAAGAGAAAGTTACACACTTCTTAGAAAGTGTTGACACTTACAGATTGTTCCTGCTAAGTTGCTCCCTTCAAAAATATCTCCCCACAGCTACTGTATTGTCACCCACCCAGTAATGCTGTTGTCTTGAGGATTATCCTGAGAATCAGGTTTCCCGTGCTTCAAAATTGTCATATGATCCCCAGGATGCTAATCACCAGCATGTTGTACAGCAGGTCCCTGTCATTTCTGCATGCTGAAACAAGGCAGGGAGAGGGTGTGAGGAACGATGGAGTTACTTGCACTGTTTGGGAAGAGGTTAGCAACATGTGCCCAGGTCTCTGGAAGCACAGGTCAGCATTGCTTGGCTCCTGACAGCAGAATAATACAGACTGCTATGGGGAAATCTGTCTGTCTGTACACCTTAGGACTGCTGTGAAACCATGTGCAGTCTCCCTTAGCTGTGTGAAAATTTATTGTTGAGCAGCTAGAAGATAACTTAGGCCATGCTCAGTTATTATATCAATGGGATTGGATATGGTGGCTTTTAATAAAGTTCTGGCTAGTTGTATTTTAAACATACAAGTGCACACATGCACAAGTAGTGTTATAAGCATGGTATATGATATAAGTATGTTATGCATACATACTATAAATTTCTGGTCAAATACACTGCCTTTTGGAGATTAAAATGCTAACCTAGGGTTATTTATCCGTGGACAGTCTTGCTCGTGCATCTCCCACCTTTCTAAAATAGCTCATTCCACTCTTTCCAGGTTTCAGAAAAAAAAATTGTAGCATTTTCAGGGTCTGATTTAGGTGCGATTTTCACTTTTCCACTAGATGGCAGATTGTCATAGTTAAAATCCCCGTTCTGGCCTGTTAATGAGCATCGTCTAGTTGCCAGCTTTGTAGATGAACTGTTGCATGTACAAAGGAAACATTAGAACCAGAATAGGTATGGTGATGCACTCTTCATCAATTTGTTTAAAATGCAATGGGTTCGTTTGCTTATTTATAGAACTTACTTTACATCAGTCTGACATTTCAGTACAAATGCAGCAGGATGAGGGGTTCCTGAGAGCATCGGACTAGTGGGTTTTGCAGCTTCGTAGTACCTGCACAGCTACTTCAGGTCTCTGCCAAGAGGAGCGGGTTGGCCACGTTGCTCCTGTACAGATCTAGGACATGTGCTGTGGCTTTCTGGACATGGGGCATCTCAAATAGTCCAGCACTGTGGCACAAACCAAATTATTTTTCCTCTCTGAATCCTAAAGGAGTTGAAACTACTTTCTAGGAGCTGATTTCTCTCCTGGCTGTGTATTGCAGAGTTTTCTAGTGCTGTGCCCCCTGCAAGTGGTGAGTTTCCTTCATGACAGCAGGTACAGGTCTTCATAAAGTCTCAGCAATAAATTCCGCAGTTGCGATGCTCCAATGCTTGTGTGAGGCACTCCACGTTTCAGTTCTAGGTTTAAAATTCAAAGCAAACTCCACTATAGCTACCAGATTTTTCCCATTCCACTCAAACCTTTAAATTGTTACAGACCCCTTGAAAGCCTTGAGTCACAGGACTGTTCAGCTGGGTCCAGGTTTTCTCCTCTGGAATTTGTTATTTATAACCTTAAGAAATTCTTCTGGGAGTGGCTTGTGCTAGCATTATTCACTGAGTTTAATGGAATTTTTCCTGCTTTACCTGAGTGTAAGAGAAATCAGAGTCATATCTGTGGATTTCTCTGCTACCAATAGCTAAGTTTGCTCTCCTAACTCTGTGCTAAGGAGATCAGCTGCTAAGTGTCAAGGTCTCCCCATCTAAAACCACAGCACAGAAGATTTCACATGCCCAGCTCCAACAGTGAGGGGAATTCCAGCTCAATTAGTCATGCAGCAGCCACTGGCACCTGAAATTTCACTTCTGAAGTGAAATGTGTGAGCTTTGCATACAAAGGCAAATAACAAATTACACTTCTGGAAGTGTCAGCTTTGTCATGTGCTGTTGCCTCAGCAATGGGGGCCTTTTAACAGCCCCAGAGAGGTGTGATGTACTGACACCTATCTGTGTCTGCTTTCCTAAGGCTAGTGTAAGTCTTTCAAACCTTCATTTGAGAGGATCAGCGCTTCCTAATAGGTTTTCAAAGGCACAGAGTGATGTCCCACTCTCCTGTGACCTAGGTAAGGACCTTGGTGTCTTGCAGTGTTAATTGGAGCCTGTTACAGCTGGACTGAGTCCTTAGACTGTGATAGTGTCAGAAAAACAAAGGTCACCCAACCTCTTTTTTTTCTTTCTTGTAAATGATGCCCAGAGCTGGCCAGGTCCTGGAAGTTAGTGATCTCGCTTCTTCACGCATCTAATTTGAATGACTTCTATTGTGGTGGATTAGCATTGATTGGACAAAATAATCAGTACAATCCCGCTGCCCTGTGCTGCTGGAAGCTTCCTTAACCCCTGTTACATGGTAATCTCTTCTGTGCACATTCGTAGGTGTCAAGCTGCCAAAGCAATTCTCTGGGTTTGTTTGTTTGTTCTTTCCCTGCCCCAGGATCCCACTAGTTTATTAATGTAAAAGGTGGATTTGCAGATCCATCTCTCAGGGAGGGTTTGGCTTTTCAGACAGCTGTACAAGTCCAGCAAATGCAACCATGTGGAAATACTCATTTTCATCAGATGTAGCCTTTCCTTCAGGCTTCCAGCCTGCTTCAAGCACATTCCTGTTTGTGTCCATCTGTAATTTGCTGCAAAAGTCTTTTGTTGCCAAATATTGTTTTGGCTACACACAAACAGAAGATCCCTAGAAACTATTTGAATTGATCTAATGGAAATCTGAAGACCAACAGCAATGAAAAGACCAGTTATATGGCAGTGACAGGTTTTCTGTGCATGAAAAACTTGTGATTGAAAGTCCAATGTTTCATACACTGCAGAAGCGGGAGCTTTATATCATTTCCAGCTCACTAATAGTGTTACCAACTCTCATGATTTTATCATGAGTCTCATGATATTCTTCTTAAAAGCTTAGTTTCTGGAGTCAGGCAATTATATGAGAATCTTTTTCTCTCTTTTTTTTTTTTACCATTCTTTTCTTAGCAGCACGTTTCTAACCCTGCTGCTTCAAAGCAGGAGGAAATGGAAAAAATATAGAAAAAGCTTTAAAACATTACTAGGGTTTGTCCTGAAGACTTAAAAAATGCAAGAATGAAAATCAGAAGAGGTACATCGATATTACCATTTGCTTGTTTCCTTTTAATCTTGTGGGTTTTTAAAAAGCCAACCTCATGCCCAGCTCATGAGTTTTGAATGCTTTGGATTGGCAACACTATTTTGACAGACCTAATATGTATGTGTAGCACTGGAAGTCCTGTTGTGGCATTTATTTTTAGAAAAGCTATTTTAGCTCATTTGGCACATTCTTTATAGCTCCATCTACCTCATGTAGTTACACTCATGGGGCCAGATCCTTTGCTAGAGCAAATTAGAGCAAGACCAATGATTTAAGCCATCTGGAGATCTAGCCCATGGTGCAGTCATCTGGCTTTACTGGCAAAGGGATACAAAATATAGTCCCAATAACATTTTTTAAAACTCCATAAAATGTGCCTAAAATAGTCTTTCATCGTTCTGGAGCAGATGTGGTACATATAGAGAACACAGGATGGAAAGTTTCAGAGGATTTTCTTGCTGCTTGTCTGAGAGAATCCCCATAGCTCACTCCATCAGATCTGCCTCTTGTGGGTTTTGTACTCTTCCCATGCACTGCACCACAACTGGGTTGTTGCTTAAGCCTGTCTGTGCTGGATGCTGTAAAATCATCTTCACATGGGTGATTTCCATACCAGGGAGTTACCTACTGTGCTTCATTTTCTTCATGAACTTTATACTCATGAGAGTGAAGCCATCCCGCTTAGCATGCATGAAGGAGCCCCTCAGATAATAGCCCACACTCAAATCTCTTTGTACTGGGTTCTCAAAAGTCCTCCGAGGTCAGACAAGGTCAATGCTACTCTGGGGCTGGATACCTCAAGGACTGCAGAGGAGCTGCTGGAAGCAGTCTTGGTGACTCAGCTAATGGCAGTCCTCCCGCTGGTTCAGCACTGAGATGATGCCCCAGCATGGTGTGAGAGGGCAATGTTTGCTTGGACATCCTTCAGATGAAGCGCAAGGAAAGGACCCTGACTATTTTGTTTCCAAAAGATCTTACTTTTTTCTTTTGTAGAAACAAAAATTAGAGTATCCTTTCTGGAGACTGAAGTGGTGAAAGAAATATGATTACTAATTCAAATCTAAGGAAATGTATTTTTAAAAAATACGTAATTCATTCACACCTCCTCTTCCAGATGTTCTGCAGTACAAATCCCCACAGCATCACGCAGAACTCCTGGGTGTCACTAAACTGCTCCACTTTGCTGGCTGCACTTCAAGAGGCTGAGTTCCCCTTGTTGAACTGTTACCAGAGTTAGAATTGTTCAAAGCTGCTCTTTGACTTTAATTTCTGTGGCTGTATTGTTGACACTGCCCTAGAAGCATGTGACCCCCTCTCTTACTGTTCAGTAATTCTAGTGACAATTGCCGGAGCAAATTAAACATCAGTGCTCTGAGCCTCTGTAGCACCTTCTGCTCAGCTATCTCAAGCCACTTCATGGAAGGTTGAGTGTTTTGCAGCTCACAACAGCTTTCTTCAAAGGTCGTGGTGGGAAGGAGACTGCAGCTCAGCTGCAAACTTTGCAATGCCCTGAACCACAGCTGGAGCTGCAGCTCTTTACTCCCAGGAAAGTATAGTTGGGATGGCCCATTTCCTCAGGGGCTGTAACCACACAAAACCCAGGGCACACCGTGCTCTTCTGAACTGCAGGTTTTGTTTGTTGTGTGCTTTCTCGTGGTTCTGCCTGTGTCACTCCTTGATGGAGTTATTCTCCTACAATACAGTTTGTACTTTCTACTCTTTGGCTACCAGATATAGATACACACTGTCTCATGTATACATCAGCTCTACTCTTTTTCTTTTTCCATGTTTCCTTTGGGTTTTTCTCTGGACTCATCTGGGTGGTTAACTCTTTAGAAAAGCTGTATGAAATTGGCATTGGCTAGAGAATATTTAGAAAGAAATACAGATGTAGACTGTGTGTAACTTCCCCAGGAACATCAGGGATCCAACAAGGGCTGATGGAAAGTGCTGTAGACTCACTCTTTTCTTGTGGTGCTTTTCAAAGGTGGTGCGCACTTCCGACAGTAACTGTGATGTTCTGTGAAAGCCAAGGAAAAGGCTGGGCAGGCACAGTCCTTCAGGGTATACCTGATTATTTTTACCACGATTTATTCTTTTGTGCTCCAAAGGAGAAAATGTAATTTAGCAGTATAACAAAATGCTTGCTGGGCTAAATATGTTCATATCAGAATATTGCACATTTTCTAGACGAGTTGTGGTAGATGTGTTGAGAGAAGTCCAGGGCAGGGCGAACTGTTGGGTCGCTCCAGGATCCTGTGAGTTACCTCCCTTGTTATGAGGGGACACTACTGCTTTGTGGTGCTGTGATCAAATGACAGAAGGGCTTTAAACAGTATTCTTTCTGTTATTTTGAATTTATTAATAAATCAGGACCACTGGGCTGTTTTCAGTGTTTGTCAGCATCTCAAAATGATCTTTGTAGAGAGGAATGTTGTTCTTTGGATTGATTACAATCTGCATGGTCAGTATGGAGGTGTTCACATGGTAAGCACCTGGCTTGGGGAAGCCCAGCTCCCCCTGAGGCTGCCTGGGAGGCTGGGGAAAAGCACAGCTTCTCCAAAGAGCAACTCACGTCAACAGCCTGGCTAAATGTGTTCTGATACGCCTCGTGCACAAGTATCTCATTCTGCATTGACACATAGGAAATCTGGAGCAATGCCCTCCTAGATCGGGTGCTCAGCACGGTGCCTACATTTTCTGTCATTCTCACCATGTTACCGTTAGTATTTAGGTTATGTCATATTGGCTCTGCCAGCTGGATTTGAGAATTTTGCAGTGATACTAGAAGATTAATTGGTCTACTATTAGGTCATATTACCACAAACCAGATGTATCCCACATTTTTATATCAACATAATATCATGGGGTTTTTTTCATGTTTTATGCTAAAAAACTTGATTGCTGATTCTGAGGAAATAAAGGATTTGATAAACTACATACTAGTAACGTAATTTCTCTTCTCCTTGTGCATAAGATTGTTACTACAGTATATTTTATAGGATTTGTCCATGTCAAATTTTGGAAGTTTCTAGGGATGGAATTTATTTGGTCTTGATTTGTTTATTAGTATGACTGTTGTAATTTTCATTCAGTTTTGGAAAACTCAATTTGAATCCATGCATAGGAAACAATGGTTTTAAATGAGTATGTGGTTAGAAGGTAGTAGAAATGCATTTCAAACTTCTGGTGAAAGTTTATGTGGTCCTTGCCTGTCACCTTCTGCTGATGCTATTGTTCTATAAATATATTAACAGACCTAAATTGTCTTGGATTATTAAATAGCTACTGCACTTAAGCCAAAGGCACTTACTGTAGTGGCGCTCAATGTGATTTTAATGTATAGAAGTTGCTCATTTATCTTGTGTGTGGCTACATGATCTAGTATATTATCTAACACTGAGCACTACGTATATCCCATCCGTATAGCCCATGAGACATGCACAGATCATCTTCTGTGTGTAAAGCCAGCAGGACTTGAGCTCTATTTTTGAAACATTTGGGATATTTCTGGAAATAAAGGGACTTATAGTAGTGTTATAGATCTACCTAGCTCTACATGTTATCCTAAAACCCAATAACAAATAAATGAGTGAGAGAAGTGGTTTAATTCTGTGGAAAGATTTGATGTTGTGCATTTCAATGGAAACAACTTTTGTCTCTGTGGATGTGTAACTTTATAGCATCGATTCCCTAAGTATATGTAAAATGTATTCTGCCAGTAAGCCACTTCTTGTGTAGTCAATATGCATATTTATTGGTAAAACATATGCACACTGTCATCTGTCAAATGTTTTACATGTCACTCAATTTTAAAGGAGTAGAATAAAATAACTGCATTAAGATGCAGTATATTGCTAAAACATATCTATTTTCTTATCCTAAGAGGAGGTTCTGAACCTCACGAGCGATTGTGGTTCATAAAGCCAAAGCCAAACCCAATTAAATAGGGTATAAAATCTTGCTGCAGTGGCAGTCTGGGTTGTGTTCCCTTCATGAGGAGCACTGAGCAACACAGTAAGTTCAGCAGAGAATCTAGAGAAAAGGGGTATCCCAACATTAATCATTCATCACAATGCTTCACAAAAGAAAACTCAGTGAGAACAGAAACAGGAAACTCAACTATTCTGAGAAGCACTTTAAAGTAGCACTAGTTTCATCTACGAGGTATTTGTACTATCAATCAAAATATATTTATTTATCGGTTGAATCATATATTAAAACTCCAGGCTATGCAGAATAAAAGGCAGAAGAGAAATATTGAACACATACACACAAAAATACCAAAGCCTACACTTTCTGGAAAAAATACATAAATGTCATTTGTTGACAGAAAAACAGATTGTTGTAAAAGGAATTCCAGAAATGACCTGACATCAGAATCACAATTTCCTGTGTCACAGGTTAGTGAGAAATTGCTTCTTTACAGCCTAACAATTCAAGGAATAATGACCTAACATTGTTCCACTGTGAATTGGGGCCAAGAGATATATTTTTGCAGGTAGCAACAAATAAGAACAAACCTTGCAAAGAACTAGAGTGCATAAATCCTAAAGCACACCGGAGAATTCACCAGTTTTGACATAAGTAATCTATAAACAATATAGCCAATTTGAAATATATTAGGTATGATTGCAAACATTACTTGTCTCTTCAGCAAAACCAGGCTGGACCTCTGTGGGCAGTATTATTTAAGGATATGGGGTCCTGATTCGAGATGTAGACGTCACTCATTTATTGAACAAATGTAATGGAAATTCACTTGGGCTTGATACAGTTTTCAGACACCGCATACTGTGCAGCCAGCAGTTTCATACACCCAAGTCTACATTTTTCACTCATTGTCATAAGATGTTAATAAAGATTCACAGTAAAGGATGAATATTTTGAATGCCTGACTTGAGATAACTTGCAGACACCTGATTTTCAAAGAAGTCAGGTTACCTCTGAAAATTTGAGTACTGACTATTAAGAGCCCTTTCCAAAACTCTTAGCATTTATGCAACTTTGGCTGTCTTTCTGCAACCCTTGCAGATGTTTCCTTGAGAAAGCAGCCCTCATTTCACAAGAAGTCTGAGATGTAGATGATATGGTCATATTCTTGTTTCTAATATTTTTATTCCTTTACAGCCTCCTAACACTAGGAGTAGTGCAACAGCCCATGCTTTTGCTGAAATGTCATCTAGAATATTAATAATTCCTCTGAAAGACTCAGAAGAAGTGACTTACAAAAGCAAATAAGGTGAGATGTTTTCAAACACTTTATCCTGAAAGTCAGAGTAGCAGAAAGAAGACTGAGTTCTGACAAATGATTTCTTATTGAGACAGCACTATCTAGTAGCCTGAATTTGGGTCTAGGAATTGGGAGTTTGTTTCCAGCTTTATCAGGGATTCTTTATCTCCATTTGGATGAGATAAGCATTAGATATCTTGATTGATACTTATGGAACTATAAAGGTTAAATGGATAAAGATTTATTGGCTGGGGAAAGGACAAACTTTTATTAGAATCATTGGCCACTGTAGATAGTGTTTCAGAAGTATAGTATCAAGGCAAATCAGTGCAAAATGTTTATTACTATATATACACTGTTACACAGTGTGTACATGCAATATAGTTTAACATGTAAAGCACGAGATTATACATTTTGTACTGACAAGGTTTTCTGTTTTTTCCGCAAAACCCAACAAGTTTTCTTTTCCTGAAGTCAATGAGAAGACTTCTCCTTAGTTTTCCTTCATGAAATATAAATATAGCTTCAAACAAATCTCATTAACTTCATACCGATGACTGAGTTTTTCTTTCTGTACAGTGGTAATAGCAGTTGTATTGCAGTTCTTCACACAGTGCCATGTAGAGGTACTCCAGCTGCTATTTGGTGCATCCCAGTCCCTGCTTTCCTCCCTTGAAGGAGAGAACACACTTCAAGTAATCCAGTCAGCCTTGGGCAAGAAAATTGTTATCTGGCTCCTCACCAAACCAAGCCTTTTACTGGAGACAGAAGTAGTCCAGAAGGAGCCCTGTGGGGCTGGTGTGCTGCCCTTTTCCTTGCTCAACCCCTAGGCAGGCAGAGCCCTGTAGCCCATCCCTGGGCTGGCAGCGGGGGCTACAGTTGGAGGGACGGGGAAGAAAGGAATAAAGAATGAGAAACTGCAAAAGATCATGAGAAAAGACCGCTCCTCAGAAGCTGTACTTTTTGTTTTCATACCCGTGCCAAACAGCAGTGATCCTGCAGTGCCACTTATTTTCCTTTTCCTGCATAAGCATGTTGAATTGCTTTTTTTCTGCAGCTGGAAATACCATGAGAGGCAAAGACCCAGACCCAGCTTTTCATGTTAAACTTTCCATAGTTCAAGTGCTTGGAGTTTCTACTCTTGGAGTGAAATGTGCTTTCTGTTCCAGATATGAAAGTGAGAAGGGACCTTTCACCATTAAAGAACAGGCCAGGTCTGGCAAGAGCAGCCACAAGTGTGATGCTTCTTGAAAACTATGCAGACATGACAGGCTCTATGGATTTTGAAGAAGCTTCTGCCCTTCTGCTAAGACAGGTAATGGATGGCATCTATATTCCTAGTTCATGGTGAATGTACATTTAAATGGTTTGCTTATCATTTTACCAGCAGTAATTTCAGTTTATGTAGTCATGTGAACAAGGTCCTCTTTTAGCAGGACATTTAAATTTCTTTTTAAAGTTGAATAAGATCTTGCATGCTCTCTGAAATGAATGGCAGCCTTCCAAGGCAGTTTTGCAGTAAATAAAGTATCACCTCCTTTGCAGATGTAGCATGGAAGAATCCTTTTGTAACCATGGCAAAACCTTAGAAGAGTTTATGCCATTAGCTCAGTATTCATGATCTAATATAGATTAAACCTGGCAAGAATGGATCTTTCCAGTGCAGGGGAAGGGGGGCAGGGGGAGAGAAAAAGGCAAAAAGCAGCTATCAGGAAATTAGCATTGCAGTTACAGTTTGGATATACTTTGGAAAGAAGAAAAATAAAATAAGGCTTAACCAAAATGTAAAATGCAGGAAGATGGCATCTGCCTCAAAGAACTTAGTACTGAAGCTTTAAACAAGAGACAACACATGGAGGCAGATAGGAATCAGAGCTGCATATCATCCCAATGAGTATTATCTTCTAGTCTACCCACGGTTACGATTTCCCCCAGATAACAGGGCTACTTTAAAAAAGAAGGGAATATATTGTGCCAAAAGATCTTCCCCATTCTCCTAGCAAATTCTGAGCCAGCATTGCACACAACATTGTTAATTTATTAAATATCACTGTGATTAATTATTTTCTATAGATATGAGGTGCATTCAGACTTGATGCAACTTCATTGACCCCAGACCTTGTACAGGTGTTTAAATCAGGGCAGAACTGATCATGTACTGCTTCCCACTTGGACTTAAACCAGATATCATGAAGATAGGAGTCATGCAAAACATGTTTTTAGGCCTCTGTTTCCTAGTGATCATCCCACATGTAATTATTTTTTTCATTCTAAAAGAGAATAATATTTAAATGCGAATTTTTTTTTTCTGGTAGCTTCTGCCCGTGAGTATCCTTTGGAATACTCAGATGGGCCTGTTAATTTATCATGAGGACCTATGAAGATTTATAGGAATAAATCCTATAGACACGAACAGAACAGAATGGAGCGTTCCCATTGTTTTTTCAACAATTTTCATTAAATATCTTCTTAAATTAAAAAAATAGAGTCTTCTTTCACAACTATATCAAACATTTTAAAAGCCACGTTTGTACCTTTAGAGGCTAGCCTACCTTCCTCTGTGGTTAATCAGATTCATTCCATTGACCTAACAGAAGTGGGACAGATCCCAGATTAGCAATCCTGGACCTGGTGGTATGTCAATCTTTCATCCTTCTGAGAGACTTTTTTTTTTTTTTAAATTGTAATTAAAGAAACCTCTTCCCTTAGTTCAGAATGTTTCTGAATATATCCTCTATATCCACACACTCATACTACAGCAAGGTATAGTAAGTGTACATTGTCATACATCTTTATATCCCTACGTGGTTTCATCCCCATCAAGTTGTACAAGAGCAGGAGGGAAGACCAGAGGGAAGAGCTGCACTTTGACCCCTTGTTCATATTTTGGTTCTTTTATGTATACCAAATGTCAGTCATTCTTTCATCTATTTAATCTTGGACACCTATGGAAGATTAAGAGAGGGCAGTTCAATGAGCAGAGCAAGAGAGGGAAGGATGGATGAGCTACAGCAGTCAGATAATGTAAAAGCCAACTCAAAGTTCTCAAAAAACTCCAGCGGTCACCCACCATCATGCTTCTGACAAAAAGGAGGAGATTCCATTCGGGGTTAAAAATCACAATCTTCTAAAGGATTGATTTCTATTAGTTCTAGAAAAGAAATTTTTCCTTCTTAATTATATAGCTGACCTGAGTTAATCCTTTAGTTCATCGTTCTTTTGATTTTAAAAATGTTGTCAGCCAGCTGTCTGGATGTACATGTGTTTGTAACTATGCAGCAAGAATTTAGAACATATCTAATGTTATTTTTTTTTTCTTTTGGTCCATCCAAAAATCTCATATTCTAACCCCCCTCCCAAGCTGCCAGGTCATCTTTCCTCAGTAAAGTAACCTGGGAATACAAGTGGGCTTTCTTTTCTGGAGATGAAAGTCTTGGTTTGTTCCTACTTTTGGAAACCAAAGCCCCCCTCTCCTTTGCTCTTTGATAGTAGGTGCAATGAAACTCCTCTCAGCACAAACTTATCCACCTGCATGGGGTAAGGTTGTTTTGCTCTGCCAGCACAGACTGCATGTGTACCGTGGGGAGAGATGGGAATTTCTTTGGATGAGATAGTAGGTGCATGCTAGTGCTAGTCTTTGACCAAAATAAATGTTGCAATGTTGGTGGTTGGCAAAAAAACCCCCTGTTGCCTCATAGTCCTCCCCAAGCTATCTAAATGGAATAAACGGGACTTGGGGGTGCATGGAGAGCCAGTTGTCACCCTCAAGTATCAGCCTTCTAATGCCATCCAAAAATAAAAGTGCCTTCAAACTTTTAGACAGAAGGTACCCAAATTGGTTGCAAGTTTTTAGAATTAAAATTGCAGTATTGAGCCTGGGGTCCAGCCAGGTTGCTTTGCAAAGGCTAGAAGAGGAAGGTTTCTGAGTGACATAAAGCTCATTTTCCACTTGTCCAGGCCTGGGCTTTGCGTAGGGCAAATCCACTGGCAAGTGTTAACACTGCCCAAGGGACTTAAAGTGAAGCTGGGGGCTGATGTGGCATGTGGTTGCCATAGTACTGGCCATAATCCTGGGGAGTCAGATACCCTGATGATACAGCGAGTTTCAGCTTGCTCTAGGGTACAGAGCAGTGACCCTCCCCAGCAGCATCTGGTTGTGCTTTAAACTTTTGACAAATTCCATAGCCAAAGAAATCAAAACAAATCAAGTAACAAGCCCAGTCTGGACAAAGTCCAAGTTAGAACTGCTGCATTCCTCATTGGTATTACTGTTAATGCACCAGATCAGTGCAAAAAGTGAAAATATTTGGACTGGGACCGGGGCATTTTTTGGAGATTCTTTTTCTGCTCCTCACAACCTCGGTCCCAAAACAAGAGCATGAAAATAGATTCTCATGCTCGGGCTGGGCTGGTTACCGCGCTTAGGAACGATCTTTAATGAACGCTTCTCCGCCGGAGATGTTCCCAACGGCTGAAGCCGCCCGCGTCCGGCTCCCTGCCCGTGTGCGGCCGCAGCCCGGGCCGGGCTGGCCGCGGTGCGGAGATGCTCCGCGGGGTTTCGCTGTCTCCAGCCCCGGCGGGGCGGCGGCTTGCAAAGGGGCGCAAACTCCCGTGTAAAAATAAAATTAAAAAAGAAAAAAATATAGAAGAAAAAACACACACACCAAAGTTGGAGAAAAACCACCCCCCCCACACACCCCGGCTCCATGCCCGCCTCGGCGCGAGTGAATCTGTACAAAGCCAAACTTTCGTTGTTTGGGGGAGAAGGGGGGCTACTTTCCCTGAAGAAGGGGGATTTTTGTGGTTTTGTTGCAGATGCCCTCCAGCTGAGCGGGGTGAGGGGGGGCTGCCGGCGGGGCCGGGCTGGGGGAGCGGATCCCTACCCCGGCCGCAAGAAAGCCCCGCGCTCAAAATGGTGCGGGTCGCCGCGGAGAGGGGATGATCCAGGACGAAAAGATGAGAGGAGGAGAGAGGAGCCGGAGCGGTCCGCTGTTCCCGCGCCGAAAGGGTGGGAAGATTTTGGTTTCCCTTTTTTTAAAAAAAGGGGGAGAGACGGGGTGGGGGGGGGGGGGGGTTGGGGGGTGCGGGAAAGAAAGAGGAAACAGACCCTACAGCCAGTTTTTCTCTTGTGTCAGGGCTTGAAAGCTCTCCAGAGTCTCCCCTGCAGGCTGCCCAACTTTAGCCTGTGTGTATGTATGTGTGTGTATATGTAAAAGTACGTATATATGTGCGCAAGCCGTGTCCCGCCGCCGGCCCGGACTGATGGGCAGCAGGAGCCGCCCAGCAGCCGCGGCACCCCGCACCTCTCCAAACTGCCCCTGGCCCTCCCTTCCTCTCTCTGTCCTGCCCTCCCTCCCTCCATCCCCGCCCGCCTCCGCGGAGCTGCTCCGCGGCAGCAGCCGGGGGAACGTCGCGCCGCCGCCGGGATTCGCGGCAGCTTTTGGCGAGGAGCGAAGCGGGGGGGAGCGGCACAAAAGGGAAGGACGGAGGGAAAGTCCCTCCCACGCCCCCCTCCCCCAAGTTTATGATGGGGGTCCGGAGGAGCAGCTCTACTCCGCAGCAACCACTCGCCTGCTGAAAACTTGCTGCTCCGCTTTTTGGGTAAAGTTGATGCTTATTGTGTCTTTTCACTGTGCTTTTTTATTTTTTTTTCCTTTCTCTTCTCTCACTTTTGTCGGAGGTGCCTTGCGCCGGGGTGCGGTGAGGGGGGGTAGAAATTTTGCGAGGGGGTGTCCTCACAGCGGGTGTCCAGGGGATCCCGTCCCGTGTCCCCCCCCACAGGTGAGCAGGACGGATGCGGCCGCGTGTGTGTGTGTGTGCGTGGCTGATGTGTGCCCCCCCCCCCCCCCACCCCGCCCCCCCGGGCCAGACCCCCTCGGGACCGAGCTTCAGGCCGTGCCTCCACGGCCATTGTGTTTCCCGGGGGCTACGGTGACAGTGCCAGCCCCGGGCGGCTGCCGGGACCGCCTTGCCCCGGGTCCCGGCGGACAGCCGGGCTGCCCAAAGCCAGAAGTGAGTTTGCCCTTTTTATAAAAAATATTAAGTTGCCCCCCCACCCCTCGTTACCGACCCCCCCTCCGGGAGGGGCAATCTTTCGACAAGTATATTTGCTGAGGAATTTAAAAAATTCCCTGCTGCAACTTGATCCCTGTGTGATGAGGAGCGGCTTGGAGAGACCCGGACTCCAATCCTATTAAGGACTTAGGGAGTTGAGAGTTTTCCCTCGGACTCGGTGGCTTTAAAACAATCAGGGAGGCGGGGAGGGAGATGGGCTCATCTAGATGCCTTTTCTGCCTCAAGTGATTGCCATCATTTCCTGGGAAACCTGACTTTTCCAGCGCAGGGGCTTAGGATGGTTTATCAGCGGTCCTGCCACTGGCCCTGCTGCCGGCTTTTCCGACGGTTACGGGATATTTATTTTTTTAAAATATATTTATTTTTATTTTGTTAACCTGGAGCCTGGGCTTCAAAACTTCCAGAGACGGGGCTGCGACTCCTCCGCGGGCGCGGTGGCGGTGCGAGGTGCGCGCAAAGCCGTGGGCCCTCTGCGGGCCCGGGCTGGGCGCTGCCGGGGGTCGGTGTCGGGGCCCGGCTTGACACCCCGGTACATGGGGGCGCGGGAGCCAGTGTCCAGGCGTGGGGCTCACCGCGGGCTGAGCCGGCCAAACTTGTGCCTTCCTATAGAAGCCCTCGTGTTGCGTACAGCTCCAGGTGCTGGAAACCTGTATGCCCACCTTTGTGCGTATAGCAATTAGCATTTTATTGGTGTATCGTGTTTATATTTTTACAGCCACAGATAAAGGGACTAGTTGTAAAACTTTGTCCACCCCTGCCAATCCCCTACATTTTTTTTTTTCTTTTTCAGCTAAGGCTCTAGGGATGTACAAGAATTTGAAAGTAAACGTTTGACTAGCATGCTGCATAAAACAGCATTTAAACAAATATTGTATTGGCATGCACTGTGGGGCTGGTGCCAAAAAAGTAAAGCAAATAAGCCATGAAATTCAAAATATACAGAAGCGGAATGGACTGATTTGTTATAAGACTTGCTGATTTGATCTGTTTGTTCTAGCTACCTTGCTTTTTTTTTAAAAAAAAAAAAAACAAAAAAAAGGTTTGGGATTTTTTTGTCCTAAATCTAGTTCACTTCACTAGAAAAGAAACTACATTCACCTGGAAAAGAGAATCCTGCTAAATAATTGTTTATTCTCCTCGGATGTTTGAAATGCAGGGTAATTGCTGCATATAGCAACTACATTTGGTATCAATTGGTTTGGTTCAACTTTTCTGATGGGTGGATATGGTAATTTGTATTTTGGCTGGAACTTCAGGAAATGTTGACACCTGTCAAACTTTGAGTTGCAATAAAAAATGTCATATTGAACGTTATTGCAAAACTGACAACTTTTAAGAACTGAAGAAAATTCATTATGGCTTTTCCACTGTAAACAACTCCTGGAAATTTGTCATTTGATTGAAAACATGACCTGTCTGTAGCACTGAGAAGTGCCTGATCCGCTGGAGATGAACTACTCATCTACGGGTATGTGTATATGCAAGCCTCTGGTATATGTTTGTGAAAGAACTAATCTTTAAAGCAAGGTGAGGTAAGATTTACTTGATCTTGAATGTTGTTATTGCTTAAAGTACGTGACTTTGAAGTGCCCAGAAATGCAACTGCTGTTCTTCAAAGAAAAAACAGATCTTGAGGATTGTTTCCAACTTCCTTTCAGTGTATTTTTTTTTCAATGTGTCAAAGGGGGTGTATACAGATGGACAAATACTGTTCATATTGGGTTATTTAGAGAAAAATTAGAGCCATGGAAGATTTTGAACTAGATGCATATACCAGCATAAATCTAGCATAATTTCATTGAAGCTACTCCTGTTTATACTTGTATAAAAAAACCTCCAGGACTTGACCTCAGATATCCAGTACACAGCAGCCTGCATTCCCTAATGTCACACTGAATATTGAAGTTTCATTCAGAAAAGACAGTCTTTTTGTGGCATGCATATATAATGACCAAAATTTTTGGCATTGTTTTGAACACCAGTTTATACTTTTGTGGCAAAGAACCATTTTTGACTGTAGTTTCTGTGATTCTAATGACCTTAAAGGTTTATACCCCAACTTCCTTTTCAGTGACACATTTGCATAGAAGCTGTCCAGGCTCTGGGGCTATGTCATCAGCTGTATACTGGAAGTGTTGTGTGATCACTACAGCACTGCATAAGTCAAAATACACTTTTTGTGACACTGATACTTTTATTGAGAGAGTTTGACTTTTACTAATGAGTTTTCCAGTCCTCTGCCCCATCTTTTTTGTTTGAGGATATGGTAGAGCATCTGACCTAAGATATCCATAGCATTATCCTCATTCTTTGCTTGTAAGCATGGAGAACACTCGGTTAACTGTCTCCCCCTGTTTTTGGTGGGCTACTGTAAGCCAGTTGTTTGCCCTGTAGTCTGAAAGGTACACAGATACTTCATGCTTTTGTACTCTGAGAAGTGCTCTGTTCATAGTGAAGTTTCCAGTGCAGATTAGCGAAGGCAGTGGATTCAGTAAGCAGTCACCAAAATCTGTATGTATTTGTGCAGCAAACACCTATCTATTGCTCCATCACAAAGCCTCCACTTAATAATCCGGCCAAGGATTTCAAGGCAGCGAGTTTTTTCAAAGAAGCTACTTAGGAACATTAGATGTGACTATAGCATCAAACTAATTAGTTGCCACTCCATTTCTATGAAGCTTCCAGGGCTTTATAGAAATGCGATATTTGCACTTCTCACTTGCTGCTGAGGCATTGAGGTTAAGCAGTCTCCGCTTTTTTGTCTGCTTTTTTGCTGATGGGAAAGATTCCAGGGCATTGTTTGAGAGCTGCGCAACCCCCTTATATACCTGGGTAAATATTTTAAACAGTTGCGCATTTGGACAACTTGCCACAAAGCATTAAGTGGTATTTAGGGTTTGCTTCAGCTCTCTTCCCAGGGCCCTTTTAAAGAAAACCAAAACAACAGGAGGTATTTGGGAAATAATTAAAACAACACTAAATAAAATCGTAGCAAAGAATGAATCCTAGTATGAATGACAGAGAGAAGGCATTGTGTTAGGATTTAAATAATGCACGTGTGCCTGTGCATCTCTATGTATATATACACACACAAATATTTGTCTATGTATGTCATATGTACAATTCTTGACCCATGTATACAGCAGATCCCATATATGTGCTTCTTCTAGAATTCACTGGTATTTGCTGTACAGGTAACAAGAAGTGGATCTTGCACAGTACTCTTGGTAGCTGAAGTAGCAAAATTGCAGGTTTCCCTTGTGAATAAGTGACTGGAATGGAAATACTGGGTAATGTGGTCTAATTTTCTGTGGGATAGTTCCAGTTGCAAGTGAACATGTCAGACATGTATGGTCCAGGAGAGGCTGCAGAACTTTTCCTCATTCATGCTCATCTACTGTAAAACTGTACCCCATACCCCATACCTAATTTGTTCTTGTGGACAAGACCAAATACACAAAAGCTGAAATATTCTGCACTGAAGGGAACAGGAAACTTGTCCTCTAATTCAAAAGTTCAAAGCTATAAAAGTTATTTGGGATTTGTGAATATGCAGTATCACTGAAAAAGAGGCCTTGGTGCCTGGAAGTGGTCACCCAAATTAGAAAATATTTTAAAATTGGTTCCTTCAGGCCCCTATTGTAATGAGTGGAAGCATTTCTGGTGCTCTCATGGGCATGGCTGCCCAAAGACATGAGTCAGTGGTGAATATTTTCTCATCCTTTTGCAATTATTTGTGATTGGCTGTCATCTTTCTGCAATTATAAATATTCCAAGAGTAAATAATACAAATTAGAACTGTAGGTACCAGGATCTTTGCAGTGGATGTATTGCTTTTTACTTTCTAAGTGTTCTTTTTCATATGAAAAGAATTTAGCAGCTTTATCCTCATTCAAGTCTTTTCTTTTTGTATCTGCTGGGGAGAAAACCATTAATTTTGAGGAATAGTGAGAGTAAGCCTTAAGCTGCCTTTGACATTTTAGTTTAACTTGAATAGGTTAATTTTTTTTTTTTTTTTTTAAAGAAAACAAGTTGGTGGGAAGTATGTTTTAACTGCCAGCGCCCCATTTCGACCATTAGCATAAGAAAAAAAGTTTTAGTGCATCTACTATTGTATTGAATGAAGAGTTCCAACAGTCAGGGAAAAGAAAGTAAAAGGCTGTAAAGAAATGATGGTCTATTCAGATTATTCAGCAGTCCAAAGCTCTGGTCATCTGCCTCTGAAATCTGTGATCGGGATATCACTTTTATCTTCCTGTGCCTTTCTCTCGCCTTTTTCACATGTTCACTTTTGTCAAGGTTTATTGATCACATTTTCTTCTCCGCAAATCTGTGGAAAATTTAATGAACCAAAAACAACAGAGAAATAAAAGGAACTTTTTATTCATTAGCGCTAGATTGAATTTTGTTCTATAGTCACTACCCTCTTGCCTCCCATGTGTGTCATTGTGTCACTCCTGCAGCACTTACAGTACATACAGTGGGGACGGCTGCATTATTAATTCTGTTCCAGGGAAAAGTTTGTTTAATGTTGCGATCTCATAGCAGATCCAGCCCTGCTGCTTGTCTGTTCTTCTCTGCCCTCCTGACATTCAGATTCTTGACTGTGGTGCTTCTGCCTAAATACCTTAAAGTGTGTATTCCGCAGAACGTTTTAGCCCTTCAAGACTGAAATGTATTTGCTGCCTAGCAATTAAACCCAAATTTAAAGGATTGCAGATTAGTAGTAGTTATTTACAATCTTGATTGTTTTGGTGCTGTGATACTTGTTCATTACACATCTGCTTTGCCTTGGTGCTGCCCCAGAGCGCTTTGTGATGCAAATGCTTTTGTTAACTTACAAATAGTTTCAGTATCTAGATCATCTCAGGTGACATACTTAAGTCTCTTCTTTTTTTTCTTTTTTTTTCTTTTTTTTTTCCCAGATGGACTTAAAAAGCTGTAATTAAATGTGCCTTCCAGTATTATTAAGCTTTGCTAACATTTTCCATGGAACGATTTACTTGAACTCTGGCACTTTCTGATCCTGTCACTGCAACGTTTTTCAATAAAGGGTCTTTTTAACATTCATTTCATTTCACTTAGAGCAGCTTGTAAGTGTAGGGAAATGAGTTAAAATGGAACATACATCTACCTGAGAGATTTCTTGGGTGTTTTTTAATTCCAAAGAACTTCACTGCTGCACTGTGTTAAATGTTAAAGTGTAAATCCCAGGGAAAGGAGAGCCATAGAGTTCCGTAGAATAGTCCTAAATACTCTCGTAGTATCATCCATGCTGATACTTTAAAGGGATGAGCTAAAAGCCAAGAAAGGGCATCTGTACTTGAGCTTGTAATTTCAGCTACAGTCGTGGCACATCTGTGATTGCATCTGTTTTTCTGTGCGTTGAGTGACTCTCAGTTCTGTAGGAATACACACCTGCAGTCTTAGTCTTAAACTGCCTCTAAATCTAGAGAAAGGGCTTTGTGCCCAGCAGAATGAACCCTGCTGGGAAAATCTGGCCTCCTGTTTAAAAAAAAAAAAAAAAGAAAAGAAAAAGAAAAAAAAAGTCTACTATCCCCTGTGAAATGTGGGATTTTACTGTAGATAATTCATTCAAATAAAACTAATGCAAACTCTCCAGAGGAACATACCTTCTTGAGGATGTTCTGCTGCACAGCAGAATCCAGTGTGTGTCCAGCGTCTTAGTGACGAGCATCCTGTGGTCACAGTCCCTCACCCCTGCCATAAGGAGCCAAGAACCCCTGGTAGGGGAAGGTCCTGGTCCTCCCCAGCATCTGCAAGGGATGGTCAGCTGCCCAACTTCATTCCTGCAGTAAAAGCAGAAAAACTTCCAGTGTTACAAGTGCAATTCAGATAAGTACGAGATGCGGTGATATTATAGCTCTGTGGTTTGTATTAATCACTGGGAGCTTTATATATCCAGCCTCTGGAAGTTAAATCATTTTTTTTTCTTTAAATGTTCTATGTATTTAGTGATTATATTCTCTTGGAACAAGTGGATCACCTGGAAATTGTCTCACACTGTGTTAAGCAGCTTGATTCAGTCAGTAAAATTCATTGAAAAACCTTTGAAAACATCCCACCAATTTTTTTTCAGCTTGGAAAGTGGCACCCCTAGCTAAAATCAGTATATTTCTCCCCTCTACTCTGACCTGTAGAGTCCTATTAGAGCCCCTTTTATCACGCCTTCCTTAAAAGCAAGGTCTGTTGATTGTGGCAGTGTTAAAAGAGCATCAGTTCCCAACACCAAGATAGCTCCTTTTCAGAGCAATCCTCAGCAGTGCCTCTTTGTGCACTGGACAATGCAATAAGTCAGACAGGACTTTCTGAGCCACCCCTATAAGGAACTGTAAGGGCTGCTGAAGTACACTTGTGTTAAGTTGAATTGATTGAAATTTAATGGCTGTTAGTAGCTATGAATGGTAATGATTTTCTAGAGTATCTTCACCATGCTTGACATTAATAACTGGAGAGTGTGTGTGTGTGACGCTAGTGTGTTATTCATTTTTAAAGATGCTTTCTCCCAGCCCTCTTTGCCATAATTTAGTTGTTTTGATGCTTCAGAAAAAAAACTTGGGCTTCGAGAAGCACGTACATCTTGTCAACATAATTTTGTGCTCGTGATTTTTATTTTTTCCAATTCCAACATAAATCAGACTACAATATAGTGAGAGTGATGAATTTGTTTTACATGCCATCATGAATTAATGTTATGCAAATAGAAACTTTACAGGTGCCATGATTTACTTAATAATTTCAAGTTCCAATATTTAAGCTCATTCATTATGTTTGAGTAAAAAAAAAACAAACACAGCATGTTCATATTTTTAAACGTGAAATGTGAGATTTGTGTGCATTTGCTGTGTGTAGTTGCTGTGTAAGCACATTTGATAGCTAAGAAAGAATCAATCAGTGTTTGCATTCGGCAGCTTATTGCTGTAGATGTTACAGAGACATTTCAAAGAGAATAATCAAATATTTGCATGCAAGGAGAGGAAGATGCTGGTATAACATCCTTCAGGGATATAAAGAAGCAGCAAACTGCCAAAGTAAAGTTTTTTGCCTTTTAAAAACTGAGCAGAGTGGTGCAGTTTCGCTATGTAAAGTGGCCTTTATTTCATTTGGAAGAGCTCGCTGGGAGCTGCTCCCAGGCCTGGTGCCTTCGCCACACGGTGAAGACGAGCTGGTGAGCTGGTGAGAGCTATAGGCATCCTGGGTCAAAGGTGAACACAAATGTGATCTCAGGGTTTTCAGGCTTTGATATCATTTTTGGTGTGCTTCCCAAAGGCTAAGGACAAGGAGGAGAAAGTTTGACACATAAATATATCTTGAATCTCTGCAGATAACAATAGATTTTGACTTTATTTCTCAAAAAATTGAGGTCACTGTGGTCTGATGACAGGCTGAAAGCTCATCACTCAATTTTTTTCTTTCTTTCTTTTTTTTTTTTTTTTTTCCCTGCCCAAAATGAACAGACAGGAGTTTATTTGTGATACATTGTGCATGTTGAGTTAGTGACAGCATATTCAGGTTTTGAAGCTTGTGGCCCTATGGTCAAGGTTAACATCCATGTCTGGGCCTCCCTGCCCAGGTTGTAACAATTTTACTGATTATGTCACAAAAGAACCAAACCTCTTTAATTTTGTAACAGAGATGAATTAGAAGTGAAGCTTTACAAAATGTGTTTGCTGCACATTAACAGGGCTGTGTGTTTCCATGATTGCTACAGCCATTAGTCTTGGGAGTAGGCTCAAGAATTGGTCCTTGACCTCTTCAAGCCCAGGGGACCATTGGTCAGGGAGCAGAGTGGTACTTGGCTTTTAGTAGTTTTGACAACAACTTCTTTTGCTGTGTGTATTCTTGAAGAACTTGGAGGAGAAATTAATCCTGGTGTGCCATTCAAGCCAAGGATTTAGTTGGGTGCTAAAGGGCCATTTGGGAAGTGGTGCACAGTGTATATACCGTGATCAACTTAATTATGTTGCTTTGGCAACCTCAGCTTTGGTATTTCCTGAATAGGCTTCCTTGATGGAGTCATATTCCAATATCTGGCGTCATCAACGTTAAAACCTCTTTCAAAACCAGGTCTGTTTTGTCAAAAAGTGGCAGGAAAAAAAGAGACAAGAGATTATTCTGCCTGTTAAAGATTGGTTTTTTTACAACTAAATGCAGGTACTGTGTTGAAATAAGTTTCTATTTAGAATTTTAAAATATAATTCCATTGTAGGAAATACAGTAGCAATACAATTGATTTTCCAGTAGGCTCCAACTGATTGCTTTAAAATCCCTTTTGTGGAGAATTTAATTATTTCAGGCATTTGTCAGAACTGGAAATCTTAAATTCCTTTGTAAAGTGTAGTAACTTTATTTTTAACTTTGCTCTCCCATTCTCTGAACTGTAATATAGAGCTGAGTGTAGTTTATGTATTACTGAACCGTGTCCATGGCTAACTTTTTTGCCTTTGATTTATTGTGTGTGTTGTTGGTGTCTTTTCCCCAATGTTCTTTAAAGAGAAGAGAATGAAGGAGGAAACACTGCATATATTGAGGTTGTATTGTCTCAACAGATCCTACACCCAGTGACTGATCCTGCTGCAGTGCTATTAACCTCTATTTTCTATTTGAGAAAATGTTCCTACTTTTGCATTTTACTCCAAGGCCTCTGGCAGGGCTTGCTGAAATTTAAACTACGCGTTGGACTTATTCTGAGAAATTCACTGGTGCTGGAGGTGGGACAAAGCGCACGGGTGAAGGTGGGCGGTGAAAGGCAGGTCTGGATCTGTGTGGAGGGGATGGGGATGAAACGGGGCAGTGCCGGCAGCCACTGGAGGTTGCACCATTCTCCCAGGAGCATGCAAGGTGAGGGATCCTCCTCCTTTGCTTTCCAGAGGGCATTTCCAGTGGTGCAGATGGCAGGGAGATCTTCGCCAAGGCATTCGTTTCTTTTAATCTCTTCTCAAGATAGAGATACTCAAGAGCCAGATGGCATCCAAGATCTTGAAAGTGGGAGATGAGCAGGGCATTCTTGGTCGGGGGAACTCACTGATGGTGAGCTGGCATCAGTCTCTGCTGCCCATTCTGGGCTGGCCCTTTAAATCACCTTGGGTACCCTTCGTACTGTCTCATGGTTTGCTGGGGAGGCACTGCCTCAGATTAGGCTGGACATTTTTAGTGTGTGAGGGACAGTCAGATGACAATGTGCTTCAGCTGTCAGGCTGAAGGAAGGGGGCACAAAATAACTCGAGCATCCTTAGCCCTGGTCATTTTGGTGTCTTTCTCTTTTGCCGTTGAAGATGCAGCTTTGCAGCCTAAGGGGACTTTCTGGCTCCTCCCCAGTCCCCTTCATGTTGCTGCATGTAGAATAACCAGCACATTCATGGAGTTTACCAGGAACAGATGTTCTCAGTGCAGCATGGAACCCTCCAATGGAGGTGAAGTTGGCAACCACTCAGGATGTCCTCTTCAAAGTGGCTTTTTCCTCCTTTCTTCAGCTGCTGTCTTCTCCTGGCACAGTGTGGCTGAGGGGCTGCCATGGTGAGGCTGGCTGGATGTTAACCCTTCTCTAACGAAGCGGGAGCATTTGGGTTTTTGTTATTTAGTTTCCCCTCTTGCTATGTGTTAAGAGTTGCTAGGATGAGGTCTGTGCTTGTTGTGCACCGAATGACATACCTTCTGGCTGTAAATCATGTGTCCCCAAGAACCTCCTCTGCAGGCTGGACTGGGAGCAGTGATTCACACAAAGTGCAGTGCTGCAGGTGCTCTTTTGCTGGCTGATTGCTTCAAATGTCACACCTCTACCTAACTTTACATCTGTGCTGTTTCAACATCTCATGAGCTAATGGAGTTTAGGCATCACCTGTTTCTCCTGCTCTCCCTGGAGGTTACAGACTTCCAGACACCCTTGAGATGGAGTTTTAAGGTCATTAGTGGCATTTTTAGGTCACAGAACTGCAGCACCCTGTCTTCTTGCTAGCTAATCAAATGACTAAATAGTTCTTATATTGCTGCCGTTATCTTTTTTTTCTAGCTTTGTTTCAGCTCTGCAGTATGATGTCTACTAGGAGACAACATCTGAGAATTATTTGCCTGGAAACTTAGAGGCAGGTATGGTCAAGAGACTCCATATGAACAAACACTGATGCCTGTGTTTGTCTGGGTACCTCAGTTCATCCAAGTATATTAAGACATCTGTCAAAGCACAGTGTTTTAAAACAACCTTTCTATAAGCTTTCCTATTATTATGTTAGTGAAGGTACTAAATGCACAGCACTTTTAATTCCATTGTAATTTGGGTTATTTCTACAAGTTGTTTTTTATTGTTTTGTTTTGGTTTGGTTTTTTTGTGTGTGTTTTGTTTGTTTGTTTGTTTGCTTTTGTTTTTCAACAAAAGCAGCTGTGTGCATAGAGTTTATTTTGGTGTATGTGCATTTTTGCATCAGGACACTTCATCATTCATCCTCCGAAATGCTCATAAATAGGGACTTGGGCAGAATGAACCTTTGTGTGTATCACAGCCACATGAACCCACTTTATTTCCCACTTTTCTCAGGTGTTGATGGCATCTGGTTGTGACAGATGTTTTCTGATAAACCCTTCAGATCAACATGCCTTTGGAGACATCCGTGCTCTGTGTTGGTACTTGCAGGCTGCTGTATCCAAATACTCTTCTTTAATTGTCTTATTAAGTAGAGAATTAAGCTCTGTGTTTTGACTGTTTTGGTGCCAGTGATTCTTATTGCAGGCTTTGGCACGGCACCGCGTTGTGTTTTAAAGAGACAGCATCATTTTAATGATGTGGGAATTGAGTTGGAGGATAAAAATCCGCTGAGAACAATGACTGACTGAGAGTACGGTACGTAAAATCTGATTTTATGTTCTTCCCTTCAGACTATTAAGTGAGGGGGTTTAGTTCAAATGCCTGCTATGATTTAAGAAATAAAAAGCAGAAATTCTCACTGCTGCCAGACCACAGGCTCCTCAGCGCCAGACTTGCAGACGAATGTCACATGTTGCTGTATGTTTTGAAAGCACACCATGTGTTATTCTTTAGCTGTCTCAGCCCTCCCCCAAGCTATATTATTTTCCCTCTAGCCAATCTCACAGAAAAACTTTTAATGAAATAAACTTTCCTCCTCCTCTCTTCCCGTGCAGACCCAGAGATGTGTTCCCCCATACCTGCCACTCCACATGAAGGTCTCTGCCCACAAACTTGCAGAAATTATTTTAACTTGACTTCATGTAACTCTGCCTCTCATGCTTTAAATCAGGCAATTTTGACACTGATATTGCAGCTTATGTTGTGTGTTAGCATCAAGAGCTCACAAATGACAAAACATATGGTTAAAACTTTTTTTCATGGAATATAATATGTTTCAGTTTAACTCGGCTGTGGGTCTAGATAATGAATGTTTGCCATTAGAATCATTGCATTTCCAGAAACAATTTTTAACTTCTTCTTTTCTACTGTCTTGGATTAATGTTTCCTCCAGCTAATGACAGGACCGGACATGCAAACTAGATTAGAGCATAGTGTGAATAGTATGAGCTGAAAATGCTGGCATCTCATTTTATTGCCTACAAGGTTAAGCGGTTTACTGCGAGGTCTCAAGAAGTAAACTGAAAGCAAACAGGCAAATTAATCCAGATCTCTTGGGTCCTTCCCATGGTGAGAGCAGCTCTCAGGGGATTTGCCTCTAAAATGTTATTTGAACCTTCCCCTTGCTTGTCCACTCAGCTCACAGTGATGCAGAGCTTTACCCCTGATGTCCAAATTGCATACAGAGGGGAGGTCAGAGCCCGCCTGCCCATCAGATATTGGGCTGTCACTCTGGCAGCGTAGCCAGGGCTGCTGCTTCTCTTCCTGATCTGCAGTGCCAGGATGAATGTGGCAGCAGAATATGTGGCAATGGCAGCCCAGGATGCTTTACATTAGAGCCTCTCCCTGGGGATTATTCTGCAGAAGCTCTGCTCCCGATTGTAGCAGGGGCAGAAGGGAGCCAGCACCATCCCTTGATATCTCCATTAAGTTCACCAAACCAAAAAAAAAAAAGGCTTGGGAAAGGCTGATGCTTGGGTTTCTGCAGAAAAGGGCATTCGAGTTGGTCTGGTGGTAGGACTTCAGATCACATCTCAGATAAGCGAGAAACTGTTGAGGTGTTGTGTTAAAATAAAGGATAGATGGTGAGGGCTAGGAAGATCAGAGCAGCTAGTACAAGAGATCATACATGCATACCTACCTGTACTAGTGTATGTTCTAGCTAGACCTCTGCTGAAGATTCAAAAATTTATCATATTTAATTTGTATTCCTTCTGCTTTTTTTTTTTTTCCTCTCTTTTAAACACTGCCACAGGTGGGACTTATGCAAGCGCTTGCGTCCAGCCATACCTTGTAATTGTAGGTGGTGTCTTACCAGCTTGGGACCTTGAGTGCTGGGTGTGCCAACTGATGTCCCAGTTTGCAATCATACTGGGGACTGAAAGGGTCTGTATACTAATTCTACTCAAAAGCTTAGATTTGAATCCATAGCGAAAGGCTGGATCCCAGCCTGTGTCTTGGGTATCAGGCTTGGAGTTCTCTTTCCAGAAGAAACGAATGATTTATTGGCTTTCTATGAAAACCAGAAAATAATAGAAAGTTTGTGTTTCACATTTAGGTGTAATTATGAGTGCGATGCTTGAATGATGAGGTGTACAGCCTGCAGAAAAAAAGCTGGCACCATCCCATGTGAGAGCAGGGTTTCCACCAGGCTGTGTCTCTGACAGCCTGACAAGACCGCTGCGACTGGGGCCTCCCTCCTCACCAGTTCCTCATATTTACTGGGGAACTGTAGTGTTCAAACTGGGCTCAGCAATCAGCTGTGTCATAGTGTCATAAATACTGCTGGGACATGGCAAATGCCTGTGCTGGGCTCACTAGCCTAGTGGAGAGCATGTGCCACGTCCTGCCCAGCTGAAATATGTAGCTTGTGTTTATGGGGAGTAAGAAGATCATCTCCATCTCCCATCAGGGATATCCCAAGGGAGACTGCTGGAGAACAAGGAGCAGGCTGGGCTTCAGTGGGGTGATGGGTCCACGTGGTATCAGGGTAAAAAGGCAATGGAAAACAATGAGAAAGTGGGAGGAATGATGCCTCTGCGCACAAAGAAAAAGTTGATAGTTTTTAAGGTTTTTTTGGTTGCTTTTGTTTTGTTTTGTTTGTTTGTTTGTTTTTTCCCGGTTCAGGTCTAAGTTTTGTTGATTGTAGCAAGGCTCTAAAATTGCTTGATCTTAGGCTAATGCTGTTCATTGAGACAAGGCAGGAGGGAATTTGGGCCATACTTGGAGCTAGGCTAGTTTTTGTCCTTGTGGATAAAAGCTGTGTCTAAAGAAGTGTTTTAGCCTCTGTCAGGGTACATCTTTCCACATGTGCGGTCAGGTGGCACTGGTTGCCTTTATCAGTAATTTGAAGTGATCTCAAGAAGATTCGTGTCTGCTGCCATCCAAATGCAGCCTTCGTCCTTCTGAAGAGCTTTGCTGTGACAGACCTTTCCTTTGTAAAGTTTCCATGGTGGCACATGATAATCTACCTGAACCTGATCACCTTGATTTATGAAAGAGATCATTGTAAGTTGGGTTATTTCCCATGGGGCTTCTCAGAAAGCGAGGCTTTCCCTGCCCCTTCCTTATCTGAGAGAGGCTTTACTGTGGTCTACAAAGACCACCATATCCTTCAGGGCATTTGTGGGACACGTGTTATGGCTCTGGCTGGTAGCGATGCCTGTGTGGATTATTTTAGGTGGAAGAACTATTGCATTATTTTGTTGGGAGTTCATAGACCTTTTACAATCTATTTTTTAATGGAGGTATTTGCCTTAAATTCATTGATCTTCAGTGGAAGAGCCAATGCCATATAGAGGAGAAGGCTGGAATGTGAAATCATCAGGTGTCTGCTCTGCTAGACCCGTGGACCAGTGCAAAGCCACATTTAGCTCACAGCCAGCCATGGCGTGTGCTGCCTCTTGGCCCATGTGTAGTTAGGGGACATGAATGAGTCCCAAAGAGACACAGTTCCAGACAAACTGCTGCCAGCTGGGGTAAATAATGTTGGGGAAAGAAGGGATATAAGACACCAAACCTGTAGGAAACCAGTCGTCATAAGTTCTGCAACCTGTTGGACAACTCACCTTCTTTTATTAACTTTTTATTACGGCAAAAGTGACTAGAATAAAAACAGTCTAGGTGCCAAGGGGATAAACAGTGAATTAAAAGGATTAAGGTCAGAACATTTTATTGCTTTTAGAAAGATGTTATTAGATTTACTAGCTTAAGTTAAATTTACATGGCTGAATTACTTCTTAACTTAGTAATGAGTTTTGTGAGGAAAAAAACATCTGTTTAGGTGTTTTAGATAGACTTAATTCAGAATACATCATAACTCTTCAGGCCATTATGGAAGAGTAGAGCAGCTATTCTTTCTGTAATAAGCTAAACAGATGCTGACTGGGCATTTAAGTTTTCTGGAAGTCAGCGTGACCCGCACATTGTGTAGGAATTGATAACAACTGCAGTATGTAAGATACCAAAGAAACTATTCCCAATATTATGTTAGTTCTGTTGCCAACTGTGATATTTTAGTTTATTTCAGTTTTCATAAACTTTTAAGACACTTTAAGATAACTTTTTTTTTTTTTTTTAAACATATAAAAGCTCTTCTTTTCTGAAGATAGCTCATGGCAAACTGATGGATGGCAGTGGCAATTCTGTTTGAAGTCACCTACAATAAACTTTTTTCCTGATACTCATCGACACAGTTGTGTCCAGCCAAGCTCCTGCCCTTTGTAGGGGTTTGGGATTGCTGGAGGCCTGTGTGCTAGCTTCCTCCAAAACCACTGTGCTTGTGTGTGGCTCTTTTCCCCCTTACAGCTCCTCACTCAGCACACTTGCATGTTGGACAGAGTCCAAATTTCCTCCCTCCTGGGGATTCCTTTGCTCTTAATTTAAGTGGTGGCAAATGCAAACTTCTTGCTAGAGCTTGCTCTGTGTTTTTTGGATGCTTTCTTTAGCTGTTCCCTGAGGGGTCAGCTTTTGTCATTCTCCACCATCCTTTCTGCTGCAGGGAGAGAGGCCTTGAGCTGGAGCTGATTGGTCCCACCTGGCTCTGAATGTGTCTCTGACATGGCTTCAGCACCTGAGTGTCTGTCACGGTTTTTGAAGACTTTTGCTTTGTTGTTGTCTGTGCAAAGCTGGGCTTATGATAATGTGAGTGTATACGTAATCTTTATCTTAATAGCAGAATGAATCATTCATGCCCATGATAGAGTGTGTCTAAGTTCTAAGTCTGCAGCACTGTGACTTGATGATTTCAGACACTGAATGGAAGTTAAAATTAAGGGGAAAAATGACTATTTTTAATAGGTATGCAAAATAGCTTTTCTCTTCAAAAGTCATGTGGTGAAGACATGGTGTTAATATGAGACAGAGTGAACGTGTTGAAGATAAGTGAGTGCCCATCTGCTGTAAGTCCAAACTGAAGATTTATAGGCTATCTTTTCCAACTGAGGATGTGCAGATAGATCAGACCTCAGTCTGGAAAAGTGCTCAGTGGCCACAGCCTCCTTCCAGGCAGACCAGCAGCAGCCAGGAGTGTGTGCTGTCTGGGAAAGCTGGAGGGCAGCTCTTCTGTTTGAAGTCATCTGTGCCTTTGCTCACCTCCCTTCAAAGGGTCTGTCATTGTCACCAGAGGGGGCTTCATCGCCTGCCCCAGTGCAGTGCTCTGCTGCCCGGGGTTATTCTCTAGGGCCATTGTCCTGCTGTGAGGCTTGTGCTTGCACAGTCGAGAGCCATTTCAGTTGTGGTTTTACCCCCCACGAGTTATTTTCCAATTTTGTTGGAGGAACTGTGCAGCAGGATGTGTTCATGGGATGAAAAAGAACAGCGTTGGCTTTATGAATACACAGGTGTTGGAGGAATGTCCATCTGTTTATGCTTTGTTTTGGACTGGTCTGGTGCAGGGCCCTGTGTTTTTTGTGACCATCCAGGCTGGCTTTAAAAGCTAAGTATTGATATTTGGCATAGCACAGAGGTATGTAACCTAAGTCAGTACGCAGGTGGTAAGGCAGTGGTGTGGTCTCCCTTTCCTGGTTGATTGAAAGTCTCTGGTGGGAGAAGTGGTGCACAGAGATGCTTTGTGATGGCACCTGGTAGGCAAGTGGAAACAATGATGAGGGAGTGCTCCAGCATGGCCTCCTGGATGGAGGGATAAACCCTTGAGGCTGGGAGCTGTGTGGCAGGTGGACTCAGCATTTGATCAATTTACCAGGTGACTTGTGGAGAGCACCTAAGCAGCAACACAGCACTTTAAAATGGAATTTAAGTAAAAAAAACACCTAAACTATCTGAAGGAAAAAAAAAAAAAACAGAGGAGTAGACATTTAGGATATCTACTACGATACCAGGGTCCTCAGAAAACAACGGCTGAGTATGAAGAGGCTGCAAATTTGCTGCTTTTGGCAACCTAAAAAGACCCAAAGGGGGTTTGGGTGCTTGTCCTACAGTGAAGAGGCAGCTGTGACTGAGGATGTAGCACTGGTAACAGCAGGAAACTTAATGCATTCAGGTCTGCTTCACTCCATTACAACAGAGATTGACAAATTGGAGAGAGTTCAGGAGAAAAAAAAAGAAGTAACAAGAGAGCTTGAGGGATTGACTTATGAGAGAAGACTGAAAGAGCTGAATATGGATAACTTGGCTAAAGGATGACAAATGGGGTGGTTGAGATATAAATCTACAAATATCTGAAGGGTGTAAACACCAAGGCTATGAAGAATTATTTAGAGTGGTACAATGGGGTGTAACTAGAAGTAATGGGATGAAATTTAAGAGAAGGCAAATTTCAGCTGAATAATGGGAGAAGCTTTTTGACAGTGTGATGTATTAGGCCATGGGATACTCTTCCAGCAGTAGTCCTATTGCTCACTTCTTAGGGCACAACCCTGTTTATTAAGAAGTCAGAGTTTTCCAGAGTCTTTATTATTAAGAACAGTTTTAAATCATGCCTTTGCTATTTTATGTATTTGATGCGGAGGCATGCAAATGGTACACCAAATCTGCTGCGCTCCTCAACACATGCACGGCGTCGGGTGTGACATTGTGGCTCTTGGTATCATAATGTTGGAGGAGAGGACACAGGTCCAAGCAGCTCCTTGAGCTGCAGTCCAACCCAGATGGAGCCACTGGCATGGAAATTTCTGCCAGGTCAGTCATGTCTGCTCTTGATCGGGACCTCCTTTTACCTCCCGCAATTCTACCCATCCATGCGTTGTAGTATTGCCGTTTCGGGCTTAGTTCTGTTATGGTCTCTGGAACAGAAATCAAAGTTACTCTGCAGCTCCACGTAAAAACCAAGAAATCTCCCACTTTGCCTCAAAGAAATCAGGACAAACAAGATCCCATTGATGCACATGGTCTGCAGTATTTTATAGATCTACAATACTGTACCTTAGCTTTTTCTTTAGAAACTCCCATTTCTTCTCCTGCTTTTCACTTCACTTGAAATGCAAACTAAGGTCAAAGGATCACTTTCCTACTGACAGAACACACTACATTGTCTGTCATTTCAAAATGTCTTCCACAGTAACTGAGGAAAGGTTCATTTCTCTATTCTTTATGCTTAAGAGTGGCTCTCTTGAATTCATTTTGCTTTTCCTTATCTTGAAGGGCTAAATTAGAAAATTAGGCAAACTAGCTGCGTAAATCAAGTTAGAGCATCTCAACTAAAATGGTAGTTTATCTTCGCATGGGGAAGATGGCAGATTCATGTAATTAGAGAAAAAAATGCAGCTGTAGCACTTAGTATACTCTGGCAACTCAGCTATTCTGTTGAAGAGAGGGAGGACAGAAAACTTTAAAGCATTAGCATGCTCAGAGCGTAAACGAGACAGGAGCTGAAAGTGTCTTTTATAATTGTTTTTAAATGTGTTTGGTATTGCTCATATTGTCCGTTAAGAGGTATGTGTCTGTATGCTTCAGGGAAATTTCTGAATTATATCCTCCCTCAGTCTGTGGGAAGAAAGAACCACTGAAGGGTTTCATTCTCCTCTGGATGCAGACGAATATTTTCTTTGCTGAAAAATGCAGTTTTGGTCCCCTCAGAACTGGATCTACTTAGTGAATGCTTTTCATAGGGAATTTTGAATGTGGGGAAAAGTCAAAATAATTGTGACTTCATTGCAGCCCTTCCCATTACTGAGGGCTGTGGTGAGAACACACTTCTGGATAGGAGAGCTTTGCTTTGAACCACTTTTCATGTCCACATCAAGGCCCCCCTGTCCCAGGAGAGCAGCATAACCACTAAACTCCCTTAAGTTTGCTACCTTAATATAAGTGGTTTCCATTCAGCAGAAATAAATCATTTATGTCAGTATGACTCCAGAATTATTTAAAAAAAAATAGTTTGATTTCACTACTATGCGGGAGTATCAATTATTCTCCCTACCTTATTTTTGAGACCACCTTAAAAAGTAATCTTAATTGTGCAGCTAGGAGTCACTGGTAGCATTTGTAGGATACATGTTTCTTTTTTTTTTTCTCCTAGAGCTTGTTTCATGATACTTTTGCACCTCTATTAGTAGACTTGGGCCCTACCTATTTACAAGGCAGATTTTTCAGCCACGCACTCCTCACAAAGAAGACAGGGCAAACATGGTCAGGTCTTTCTCAACTGCTGTTGCAAACTCCCCTAAACCCTATTAGTGAAGTATGTCTTTGGAAAGCCATGTCCTGGAGCACACCAAGGGAAGTGTTTTGGGGTCGTGAACAAGGGGGCCTGTGGGAAAGGTCACTTGAGAACAAAGTGCAGCAACTTTTGGGGCCACCATTACAGTCTAGGCCACTTTCTTTGGTGATGGAGGTCTTGGAGCATCCTTGCAAAATGTCCATGGGTGCCTGCAGCCTCTTGTCCTTCTCTAACCTCTTGCAGATGTGTCTGTATCACCTAGTTCCCAGGTTGGTATTTTAGAGTTAATCCCTCACAGCAGGCCTGGGTCATTACTTTGAACATTTGGAGTATTTCCAACTTGGTGTGGGTTAGATAACCTGCAGCTGAAGGGCCAGGGAGATGGGTGGGAGCCATGAAGTCTCAGGAGGAGCTGCAGAAATTCAGCTCCTGGAGGCCTGGCTTGTAAGAGACAACCCATGCAATGTGGCAGACTGTGAGGCACAGTAAGTATACTTTTATCAGTATAAGAAGGAGAAAAAGTTGCTCTTTCTCCTTATCTGCTGAGGGCAATGAAAAATCTTGAGCCAGCTTGTGCAGTGAAAGGATTAATTTGCTAACGGCATTGGACCTGTGTGGATGTTTGATTAATAAAGCAGTAGTTTATCTTCTTACATTTCCCCACAGCAACTGCAAAAGAGTTTCAGATGTGCATTTCCTGCTCCCCTTCTACCGTGAAACAGATGTTTCACTGATTGCCCCTCAAAAGGATAGACCAGCATCCAAATCCACCTTCTGGCAGGACTTGAAGAGAAACTCAAGTTGAGGGAGTCAGCCCAAGTGCAAGGAACACACCTTTCTTTTTCTTCTACCACATGGGAAAACACATAAATTTGTGTGCATGAAAGCCACACTATGGAACCAGATTATTTTGACTTGAAACACACGATTTGTTTTCTTATCAGTGTTTAAAGACTGGGGAGGTTTTAGCTAATTGTACTAGAGGGTTGCACTGATTCTCTGCTGCCTTGTGTCTTTTCTTTCACTTTTATCCCCAATTTCTCCCACACAACTTCCCTGACTTTACCTCCTGCAAATCCTGCTCCTCAGCCCAGCATTGAGGGCCTCTGAGAGTAAATGTTTATAATGTTCATTTAGCTTTTGGTGAAATCTCTTCCAGCTTTGAAAGAAAGCTCTTTAGTTTGGTCTACACAGATGTCAACTTTCAATAAGAGAAATTCCCTGGATTTAACTAATGTCTTCAGGATTCCAATGTTGATGATGTGCTATAGTTAGTGTCCTTATATTGTAATAACTCCAGGTAAAAACTGTGTGCTACCTATGATTTTAAGTTTAAGCACTCCATAAGAGTGGATTTAGGCCTTCTATACTCGCAGCATATGCTAGCAGCACCTATTTTTGTTTATGTATAAATAAGACATCTCTCCGCAAGATCTGTCAGAGGCCAAGCTTGGGGTTTAAAAAGGAATAAACAAGCAATGGAAGAGTTATTCTGTCATAAGCTGCATGGTGTCAACAGAAATTTATTTTGTTTACCTGTTGGAGTAGGAAGTGCTCTGACTTGTTACAGTTTGTTATTGTTTTCTGTTTCATTGGGTGCTAACATGCCTCTCAGTCACTTCTGTGTTCTGTTTTCTTGGGAAAAAATTATATCAACTTCTTTTACAGTTATTTTCCTTGGCAAAAGTTATTATTTTATTTATTGCCAGCTGCCATAGGCTACAGATCAACCAGCTCATCCTTTGAGGTACATAATTCATTCATTTACTTTGCACATTTATTTAAAAAAAAAAGGAAGAAGTAGGACCAGCCACAGGTAATGGAAGTTATTTTCCCCCGTTGCATTCTCATTTCCTAGCAAATTCAGACCAGTAGTGAATGAAGGTTGTGATAACTAAGGGCTATTTGCTCTGCCCATCAATATCCACACAAGTACTTTCCATCCATACCTTTCTAATTGCTTTTAAAAAAAGACCTGAGCATTCTATGCCAGATGCATGTGTTTAGAGGCTGAATCACAGATGGATAGTTGGGGGTATCAGAACACCTGATAATAGTGTCTGGGAATGGGTACCTTTTGTTTCCTTTCCTGGTAATTGCACCACTGCTTCATGGAACTGTGTACATTTTGTTTCCTTTGAGGTCAGATTCTTGGTGAGTGATGATCCCCACCTGTGTCCCACCATGTCCTGTAGAAGCTGAAGGTACATATCGCTCAAGGTCTTGGCCACCTGTCAGCACTGCATGATACTGTATTCTAATGCGGAACAAATATCCTAGGATTTATTGGGATGCCCAGAAAAATTCAGCTGTCTTTGCAGTATGGCCACCCTGGATGAATTATTTCTTGTCACTTTTCTCTGACAAGATGGGAAAGGAAGTGACTGTGACTCAGAGCTGTGTCCTTGGTATCTCTCACGAGGGCCAGGAGGAAAGGACTGCTCTGGAACTGGGCTCTGTGGGTCTGTGCCACGTGCTCAAGTGCAGCTACTAGAGCTCCAGCACCTCTAAGCCAGCATCAGATAAACCAGTGATAAGGCAGCTTTAGTGATGTCTTGGCAGCTCACTGGCAAGATCATGCAGCCTAGTACTGGGCTGCCTTGGAGTGGACAGCCCCAGCCTGGAGGTGTCTAACATGCTCTGTTCACAGCACAGACATGTCTGCAAATGATGTCCAGAGCTGCCAGGCTGGGGTTTTTCAGGAGGCTAAAGCTCTCTTGGAAATGTATAAATGAAGGTGAAATAATTAGCAATCAACTGGTGCTGGTCCCCTGAATTGATCTTCCTTTGTTATACTTTACAGCCATAAATTCTGTTAGCTGTTGTAGGGGTGTGTGTGTATGTGAGTGAGGAGAGAGGACAGAACTGCTGGTATTGATCAAACTAGATCTTAAACTCTGGTTTGTGTTGAGCCAGAAGGACTTAATCATATATATTTAACACACAGTGAAAAGCAGCATGGGACTTGGGTAGACCATGTGTATAAGTGCTGCTTGGGATGATTGAGAGCTGCCAAACCAGGCTTTAGATTTTGGAGATGTGGTTCAGACACAGAATTGTGCTGGTATCCCTAAACTTTCCTGGTTTTGAATAACGTTTTTCTAGCTGAGGTTTTGCAAGTATGAAGCCTGAAGCCAGCTTAAGGAAACTTTATGATGTGAAAATTAAGTTTTCTCTAGTAAGCTGCAGTTTGTCAAAACAACAGCACACATTCCAGTTGGGCTACAATTTGGCAGGATGCAAAGATTTCATCTCTCCCTTTGAATATCCGAAGAAAATGGAAACCTGGCATCTTAGTCTTGCATGGATTTCTACACATCCCTTTCAACAGCTGGGATAAGCTACTCTGCTTTATCACACATTTCCCTTGTGTTATGAATCACCACCTTCCCTCCAGGCAGTTCACATGCAGGATTCTTTAGTCTTTGGAAGCTTGTGTTTGGCTAAGGGGAGCAAAAAAAGGTTGTAAAGGGACTTGCCGAAGGAAAAGACAGATCTCAAATTTGGTTGTCTGACAAGAAAGGAATTGTCTCATAATTGGAGCTGGTACTAACTGTTATTTCTGCTTTTGGGGGAAATATTTCGGGAAAATTCACTCTGTTTCCCAACAAAGCACTTAAAAATGTCTCACGGAAAGGAAATTCCATACGTTTTTCTGCTCTGGAAGCCAAAAAAAGAACTGGTTTTAGCTGATTATTCCAAAATGAAAGAGAGCAGCTGTCTACCATGACTCCCAGAGCAGGGGGCTTAAAGCCTCTGTAAGCTTCATGTAGAGCTTGGACTCATGGAGCTCATGAGCTTTCTGCTCCTGCCAGCACCCTGAGATGGGTGTCCTGGCTCCCAGCTGCAGAAGGCAGCCCGTGAGGTGGGGCTGCCTGGGAACAGCAGAAGCTGGAGGCTTCAACTGCCTGCCTGGACAGCTGGTGAGAAATGAGGCAGTTTCCTGACCCATGTTGGCTCAAACTGATGCACAGCCAGAGAAGTTCCCAGTGTAGATAACCTGATGCTTTCCATTGGAAGCCTCTTGTGACAGGAGGTTCATGACCTCTGTTACACGCATGTTGGTGCATATGCAATGTGTAGCATGTTGCTCATAAGGTTGTGTAAAGCCATTAAGATTTGGAGTCTTGCTGGAGCAGAGCTCAGCTGGGGAAGCTGTTTGGAAGGTCACTGTTTTGGATAGGAGCTAAAAGGAGGTGCCAAAGCAATTGTCAGCAGGTAGTCAATAAACCAGAAAAGTCCAAGTTATTCCCTTCCTGCTTTGTGACCTCAGTATTTTAGAGCTTTCTCCTTTATGAAACTCACCTCTGTGCAAATTTACTCACAGCTGTAAGAACGATTTAGTTCCACTCATTAGTGATGAAGTAAAGGTACATAATAAAAAAGAAAGGATAATACATCACCTGATGTATTTTCTTGCTGGGCTTGATACCTACAGGGCACTTTAAAGTATTAGTTGTTTCCAGATATAGTAGACGTACTGTTGTGTGTTTTGGAAAAGCTAACTGTCTAAGTAATAGGAAACCTCGGCCATATGCTCCACTATTAAATCTTTACTGAGAAGTATGGAGAAACTGGTTTGCTCAGTGTGTGTTTGTGTGAATTATGGGCTGTGCAGATCGGAGAAGTGCAAATTAGCAGTCCTCTACTGTCCTGTCATATCTTGACTCACAATAACGGAGTTCAGAAGTTCATTGCTTGGGGGAGGAAAAAAAAAAATATTAAGAAAGTTTGCTCTGACTTACTCGTGCTTTTATGAAGCCTGTCTGGAGCTGAATAACCCCTGGTGAACTTGTATCCTCCACCCCAGCTGCAGCCTTTCAGCTCCAACAAAGACCACTCACTAAATCCAGGAAATCAAGCGGCGCGTGGGTGAGGGACGGACTCCGCATTCCCCTTGTCCGGGGGGAAAGCTGCTCCTCCATGGCCCCCGTGCACCTCTGTGTGTGTGTGTGGAAAAAAAAATTCTTTACTATCCACAGAAAACTGCACTTTCCATTGAGTTTTTCCAGCAGTGCGGCCTTTAAGAAACCACAATAAAAGCTCTGGGCTGCAGGATTTTTTATTCCTTACATACCTCCCTGCATAAAAACGGACGCCAAATGTTTTTCTGGAAGCAGGATTTCCAGCCATGAGCAATGATTTAGGAGGATGAGAATATCAGTTTTCAAGATTGTTTCATTTGGAAAACTGAGATTTGCTTGAGACATCACCGATCTTTTTCCTCGACTTTGATTACTCTGCTTCCATATACATTTAGCCACTGGCTGTTGTTCTTTTACCCACCAAAAATCTGTTTTGATGCCCTAAACATCATCATCTTTGTTATGCTAACATGGGAGATAGAGCACACTGTAGAGAAAGAGATAAAATCAGTGCTGTTTTATGGATCCTACACAGTGTACTTTTCAGGAACTTTTTAAATACTTTGCACAGAGCTCCTTAGTGGGATAAATGTTCTTCAAGACCATTTACAAAACACAAACAAAATAGTAGTAACAAGCATGGGTAAGTACAGATTTCTTCAATCACGGGTCAAGAAACAAAGCTCTGTAAAATTTATTCATCGGTACAGGGTCTGGTAAGGGATAAAAATAGGGACGCTGAGCCTGCAGGACCATGATGTCCATGTGTCACGGTAGCTGGAGGGAGTTGGTAGTTTAAAGGGACTAAGGAGATATTTAGTAGTTTGGTCATTAGACTTTGCTTCTTGTGTGACATGACACATCTAGGAGATACATTTAGGTGGCATGGATTTCTGGCATTGGAGTGTAAAAACAATCCAGAACCTCAACTGCCCCTGCCAGAAGCTGTAATCTTTTGGATTACAGAACTTTACATTTTAAACAAAAATTCAAAAATTTGAGTGATGCTTGAAGACCAGAAGTCACCTTGGGAACTTCCACCACTACAGCCTGAAATGCAGCATGTGGGCTGTTGGGCTGAGGGGAAGGTCCCGAAGCAGCAGGTATGGAGGAAGAGCACCTTACTAGCCCTGTAAATTCCCTGAGTGCAGCTCTCTGTAGAAGTCCCACTACCTGGTTTGCAGTTTCTGTTAAAACCAGTGGTCAGTGATTTAAAAACAGTTATAGTAAAGCTCATGAGGAGAAGTTAATGCAGAGTAGTTAGAGCTTTGCATGTCTCCTGTTGACTGCTGTCCTCCAGCTGCTGCCTGGTGGCCTCTCGTCAGAGGACTTTCAGACTCGCTGCACTTGGGGATGTTCTTGGTCAATGGCAGTTTCTCAGGGACACTGTCAGTAGGAGACTCAGAGCCCACATGGCCTGTCTGGAAACTGAGTCCTCCAGTGCAAATACCAACCTTTGAGAAGTTGAACAATTGTCCCAGGTGCCTTGTGGAGGCACATTTGTGGGCTTTTCTGGCCTCTCCACTTGTACTGGGATTCTCCAGTCTCTGCTGCTCATGTAAGAGGACACATTTAGATATTTTCCTCTGCAAGGTGTTGGTCAAAGGCAACTTAAACTGATCAAGCTCTTACAGTCCTGTTCCCATCTTTAGCTCTCTGGCATTCATGTGGTCACACAATACAAAAATCAGATTTTTGGTTCATTCCATTCTGTAAACTGATTGACACTGTAATTGCATTAATGTGAGTGCAAGAAAATGGGATGGAAGATGGGAACAGGAGGGATGATGGGATCACAGCATCCCAGTCTCAGTTTGGTGTAAGCTGCCTTTTTGGTTGCTGGGACAGGCTGCATTTGTGATGGCCAGTGGGGCATAAATTTGAGGATAATATGTGCAGGAAATTGCAGCAAAAAAATCCATTGATTGACCTCCTAGGTCACTGGAGGTAATCCTATATATCAGCTACTAAACACCCTAAATAATACTGTCTCTCAGACTTTTATTTTATTTTTTTAATCCGTTGGCCTTGCAGTGGTTTAACTCTGTGTCATCTACACTTAGTCTTGCTTCTGTAGTGTGATCCTGCTGCTTATCAGGGCCTGGGATTATGCTGCAGCTGGAGCTGAATATCTCACAGAGCAGCTCCAGGAGGAGGACTGGTCCCCAGGGACTGGTCTGAGCAGATGTACACTAAGAGTTTCACAGCCTGCAAATGTCAAGCTGATGTTTTTTCCTCTTCTGACTGGATGTTTCTATGTTCCTGTAACTGTAGGTGCAGCTGCCCTTACTTCAGTCTCCTACAGCATCAGGACACAAACTATTTTGGTTTTCAGTGTTTACAGCTGGGTGATTTTTCTCCTACCATTTGCACTAGTGTCCAGGGACACAGGCTGACTGTCCTGGCCCAGCCTGGTTCTGAGCTGCTCCCCACATGCTTTAGCTGTGGTTCAGTCATGTCTTGCAACAGGCTTGCCAGTAAACTGCAGTCATCTGTCTTGCAAATGGTCTCATCTTTAATTAAAAAAGCTTTAATGTCTGCAAAGTCACATGTGGTTGCCAGAATTTGCAACTCCGTAATGTAAGTTATGTTGCCTTGATGTTTTTAGGCATAAAGTTTTAAAAAATAATCTCTCAAGCCCCAGGATAACAGTACCTATTGAACCCTGCTAGCAGATGTTCCATGGGTTAATTCTGGCCAAAATCCCCCCTTTTATTCCTATTTTTTCCCCAGCAAAACACTAAAAAAGTTTTCTATTCATTTTCTCATCTTTATCCCCTATGGCCAGCTGTATGTGCAGACTCTATTTTGTTTCTGCTGCCTCTTTGCAAGTGCTAGTGTGCTTTTAAAAAATGTATTAAAAAACTGTATTTATTATTATTTTTGTTTTGTCCTACAGTCCAGTATCTCGAGCCTGTTTGCTCTGTGTCAAGTATCAGCTTGATTTCTATTAATCACATGTTGTTCCTGACTGTAGCTTTTGCTGCTTGGATGCTGCCACCAAGATATATCTCAGATGCCTGGTAGCACTGAGAGAGGAGGACGTGACTCCAAACTGCAACTCCTTTCTGATAAGAGTGCTCTACAGGACTGCAGCCAGTGCAGAAACCATGTAGACTTCTCTTTGTACCCTCTAGATTGCTCTCTTCCATGTCCATCCCGTGTTACAGGAACCTACTTTGCTCCAAACTTAGAAGGAACCATGTAAACAGGCAGCACCTTGAGCAAGTTCTTTATAAATAAAACCCTTGAACAATTTTCTGATGTTGTAGGAACCAGAGAAATATGACCATGATTCAGCTTATGGGATTGTGGAGGAGACAGTTTGTTTTTTCCATTGAGATTAATGAGAGCTGCTCTGGAAGAGATGTAGCCCCCAAAGCTAGATGAACCACAGGTGTCCTGTTTCCTATGTCATTCCTATAAGTTGTTCCTATATGTTGCAGCATCAAGAGAAGATGTTGCTTCTTTCCAAAGACTAAAACTCCCAACTCTGTCTTTGTGGACAAAGATCGTTGAGTTGTGCAGAGAAGACTATTAATGAAATAAAACAGTTTCATGTGAAGCAACACTTAGTGCTTTGTCTGTGAAGGAATCAGTCTTTCATGAAAGACTTCATGTTCCCCTGATTTATTTATTTATTTTTCTACTGAATGAGCAAGATTGTTTAAAAAGGGTGCTGGGGAAGGTCACCGGGGAAAATCCCCCTTCTCTACTCACTCATCAATTCTTATAACATTAAAAAAATTAATTTAAATTGCCACTGTCCTCAAAATGAAGTGTAAAGCTTTCATAATTCTGTTGTTTAATTTCCCAACTGGATATGAAATTAAGGAAATCGTAATTGTTTGACCTCTCGCATCAGGGAGTCTAGGTATTTTTTCTCCTGTTTCACAGGAGTACATCTATATGAGACTAATGGCTTCCCTAGAGGCTCCATTTCTTGTAAAATACAATTTAATGAATTAAAATATATCTCCTTTTGTTGGTGCTTTTGCATACTGTGACCTGCCTTGGGTTTGAGTTGGGGGTGGCTCCCGCTGCATTGTCTGCAGGCTTTCGGCATACTTCCTCCTGGTGAATTGTTCTTCCTGAAGTCTGTCCATTGATTACATCCCTTGGATTGGGTCAGTTGTCTTTCTTACATGGTTCACTAATTTCTCCTCCTAAGCATTGCTAATGTGCCTTCCATAAGCTTGCAGCTTATTGAGCTTTGATCCAGGAACCTTTCCAAATTCAGCAAAAACAGCTGAAGAAGCGGGGCTTATTTTTTTTTTTCCCTTTGTGTCCTTTGTTACTGAAGAGGGCTGCAAATATTTAATACCATTTAAATCCAGACAAAAAAAAAACAACAACACTCTCTTTTGGTGATTTCTCCAAAACACCAGTTGATTATTGTTGGCCAGGACATCACACTGGAAAGGACTAGCTGTTCTGTGTGGTTTTGAGGCCAGAATGCTGCTGGGAATGTCTCTGATGGCTGGGTGGAGCTCACTGGGCACCTGCCTGGGAGCCATGGGGTCCCTGTGCAGGAAATGGACCTCTCCTGGGGGGCGGGAACAGGTTGAGACCAAAGAACAAAGCTCTTCTCCACTGAAGGGCGGGAAAAAAAGTACAGTGAGTATCACTGAGGAAGCAGCAAACGTTATTCCTGAGATCTCTGTGCTCTGCATGTCTAATCAGATGCATACGAGGTTTGTCAGGGGATCTAATATACTGTCTTTTAAGGAATAGGTAGACGTGTCAGAGTGTGGGTAAGGATGCGTTCATTTTGAGGGTTCCCGCAGATAAGTTTTTGTCCTGAAGTCAGCACTTCGAGGGGTTTCCCATGTGGTAGGAACGGACTCTAAGCAGACTTGCCATCAGAGCAAGGATATTTTGCTCTTAAAGTGAAAAGGTGAGCAAATATCAGCCTCACTGATATATATAACTGTCAGTGATTGTAAGGATGAGTTCAACTGGATCTGTGATCTCTTTCTTGCCTTAGTCCTTATTTCCCAAACAGGCCACACAGGTGGCCTTGTACACACCCATTGCCGCTGGTAAAACTCTTCTGCTTGCGCAATGGGAAGAAGTTGGCAGGAGAGGACTGTCAGGGTGGTTTTGCCAGGAGTTCGTAGCAGGGGGGGTGGACTTTGTCAAGGCCACAGAAGAGTAGTGTCCGGTCCTGATCAAAAGCTGGGTCCTGCTCTCTCGCATTTTGGGTGTTAGAAGCATTGGCTTATGTAGCACATGTACCTGGGCTTTTAATGTATAAAAATCCTTATATTTGTTTCCATTTCTCCAATCTCTGTTGTTTTAAAAGGAGAGGAACCTTCCACCATGTTCCAAATAAGAAAGGGGCGTAAAGCAGAGGGTTGGCCATCCTTTCAGGGCAACCCCTTCCAGAGTCATGTCCCCATGGAGCGGGGGAAGGTAGGGGCTGTGCTGGGTCGCGTTGGTGCGTGAGGGGCAGGGAGCGAACTCTGCCTGCGGTGGGCAGGCAGGGCAGGCAGCTGCGAGGCAGGCAGCGGCAGCCAGCTTGCTGACAGCACGGCTCTGGCACCACAAAGAATCAAGCCCTTTGTATTTAAACATCCAGACCTAACATACTGACATGGTCGTCATCAGATACAGTTGACACATGTTTAAATGGTGCATCTCACTGCTTTGAACAAGTGGGAGTGTGTTCTTGGACTGCTTTGCTCTCCACATTTCTACGGAGTTTCCCACTGTCCATTTTCCATAGTTACTTAGAGCAATTAACAGGAATCCAGGGCTGCAGCGGCTGCACACATAGTCTCTCAAACCCACACCTGTGGCTTTTTTGTGTCACATATAATTCATTACTGAGTGACGCTTCCTGCCTTGTCATCTTTAGTCCTAGATGAATGAATAGTGCAGCTAAATCAGCTTAGCGACGAACTAAAGCGGTGGCTCATGTTTAGCTGTGGCTCTTCAACAAGTCGTGCAGAAACTTATTTGTGTTGGTATGGCCGGGTGTTCATTGAAGGCTCCAGCTCTTTTGATATCGGATCCACTCACAGCTTGCATGTCCTGCCGCAGCTTTATTTTCCTGTCCAGAGGCATAGATCCTGCATGAATCACAGTGTCTTTGCAGAGGCTCCAACAGGCAAAGGTATTTGTGCTGAAATCTCACCAGGCTGTAATTAATCTGCAGACGAAAGGAAATGGTTTTGTGACAGCTAAATGAAGACCAAATAATGCGATGTGATGAAAGGTACACTCAGCAGTCTGATGCAGGATCTGAAGTTTATATACATTTAGCTCTACGGTGAGCTGAAAAGTGTTTGAAACAAGAATTGCCTCAAATACCAATTAGTAGCAGACAAAAGTAAAGAGGAAAACCTGCAGGTAATTATATATTAATATACAGAAATCTGAATAGAGAGTTTAAAAAATTATACCCCATTATTCAGTGTATTTGAAAACATTCAGGAAGATTACATATAAATTGTATATGAGTGCCATGCATAGAGAAACACGTGCTCTATGTGTTAGATCTGTGAGACTGAAGGTATGTTCCAGTGAACAGACTGTCGATTCTTTGGGCTTTAGCCGAGATAGATATAATCTGATAACCTTCTATAAAAAAAAAAAAAAATAGCTGACTTTTGTGAATTAGGCTTTTTTGGTAGTAGTGGTCGTTTTGGTTTTGTTTCATTGTGGTTGTTTGGTTTTTTTTTTGGGGGGGAGCGGTGGTGGTGGTGAATTGTTTCACAGAAGGAAAGAAGTTGCTGATCATCTTGTTTGAAAGTTAAATGCTTCTCTAGTGAAATGTTTTGGGTCTTAATTTGTTTTGTTTTTAAAGAAGGAAATAATATTTTGAATTCATGTTTCATCTTGTTCATCATCAGTTGTACCTTTGCAGGTTCTCTCACATGACTTCATGTGTAGCTGAGATTGTTTTTATCAAAAAGATACAATAGTAAACCTGGCAATTTCCCTGTAGTTTGGTGACAGTGACCTTTGGAATAGACACTCTGAAACTGGTTGACACTGAAGATTTTAAGCAGCAGTGAGTCCTTAGCTAACCGGGTGATCTTCCAGAGCATGGAGATTTCTCAATTTGTGTCAAATCACAGAATCCTAGAAATTTTGAGGGGCGAAGACTTGTGGGGGCTCTTGTTTGGCCTCCAGCCAGTGGGGACTGTCATAAACACCAGGCCAAGTTGGCCATGGTCTAACACAGTCTTGGGAACCTTCAAGGATGGAGGTGTCACAGCCTTTTGGGGTGGCCTGTTCCAGCACTGCATGACCCTCCTAAAGAAAAAGGTTTTCTGAATGTCCAGATTGAACTTCCCAAGCTGTATTATATCATCTGCCATTACCAGGAAGGGTTTGGCTCTATTTGACTTATAAGTGAATATATCGTGTGTGCATGCTTATTTTCAATTTTATTCTAAGCTTTTGATAACAAAACAACAGATAGATTGTCTGTATTTAAGCTAAAACAGGATCAAGTACATAAATTTTTTATGAAATCTTGATCTCACTGTGGCTATATCATACTTGTACCTTAGAAGCTTTGTAAGACTGTGACAGTAATGTTATTATGACTACTATTATTATCATCACTATCTCTATACTTAATATGAACATACTATTTCAGATTGCTACCCCTATTTTTGACAGCAGAAAGTAACATTATTTTTTTATGGTTGGGCAGAGTTATATACTGGTAGGAATGAGTTGGATTCTCTTATGACTTCAACATCATCAACAAAATGATCAAGTACTGTAAATTTACATTATAATTGTGATGTCAGTCAGAAACACTACAACTTGATTTTCAGGTTGACAGACAATGTGCTCTGGGAATTTGGAAGGAATATATTTGTCTCATTTGGAAGCTGAGTAAGTCCTAACAGAAGTATTTCAAGAATACATATGTAGTTCAATGATGTTACATTCAGCAGGAATTTTTCTAATTAGCCCACATTTTAAGGCCAGAACAACTCATTTTTTGTTTCTGTTTTATTTGCTTGTCCCAAATGAACTCAAGATTCTGCACCTTTTGTTTGTTTGTTTGTTTGTTTTTAATACAATTTGCACCCTACAGACCTGCAGAAATACTATTTTTTTCTCTTTTGTCTGAGATGTGAATTACATATTCAAGTAAACAGGTTCTAGATAACTTGAATCTTGAGATACGAATGATGGAGGAAAAACTGTTTTCAATACTGTGGTTAAGACATAGGTCAGTATTTTCAAAAGAGTGTGGAGAATTGACTGCTGGATTTCTTAGAAACACTCTGGAACACCTTCTATGTACAAATATGTGCTGAGTACCTGACTCCTCTTGGCTGTATAGTTTCTTTAAAACGTCTTGACATGAACATCCAAAATCTTCCATGTGTGTGAATGATGGTGATACCTGAGTCACTTCTTGCCTCTGTTAAAGAAGGCATCCAAAACTATATAGGACAACAGCTGCTTCTCAAATTCACCTGGAGGGGGTTGTTATTCTTCAAAACATATCATTGTACCTCTAGTGACTTAGAGCTTCAGAAGGACTTTATCTTCAAGATCTTTCTGGTTTTTGCTTAAGGAAGGGTTTTAGGAGTTTTCCAGGTTGATTTCAAGGAGGTGGTTAAAGCAAAGAGCATAGTAACATGGAAAACGTTGCTGTCCATCACACCACAGGGGTTTTTGTGAACACATTGACTGTGATATGAAGCAACAGCTCTTCAAACTGCTGGTTTTACTCCTGTTCGTGCTCGTGTCTGATACCAGTCAGCTGCTTTGTGAACAAACAGCACCCACTGGTGCTGAGCACCCTGACTGCACAGCAGCGCGGCTCTGTGAATTTGCTTTCTTACCTTCCTGCCCCTCTGTTCCCCTTATTCCCCCAGTTTCTATTATGCTTTCTCTTGTAGACGGCAATATAGGATCAGACTGCTTTTCACTTCCATCACTTTTCCCTGCTGTGACTGAATCTGTTGCAATCAAATTTTAATTGAGATGCACACTGCTTAAATAGACACAAGACAGCTACAGCTATTGCTAATTAATTTTCTTCCAAAATGACAACATTTAATAATTATATTCCATGTCACTTATATTATTTATACAAGTTTGACTCTGGGAATTTTTTCAAAGACAAGTCAGCTGTGAAAGTGCTTTATGGTGTTAGTCTCCTATAAGGCAATTGTGATTAACTTGAGAAGTGAAAGTATGTTTATGGTACATTTAGTAAAATAGCATGTAGCTCTTCAAGCTGCAAGGAAGATTGAGCTGTTTCTATAAAAAGGTAATAGTGCTTCTGGTTACAGTATACAAATCCAGAGAAGCCCTCACTTCACCTTGCATAGCACAAAGACATCATCTGCTGCCCCAGCTTGCAAAATTCCCTGCCCTCTGCTACCTTACTCTAATACCAGGCAATGAAAATGACCTTTTCATATTTTAGTCCGAAGAATCCATCACTGGTTTCTGTCAGACAGGGTATTAGATGAGCAGGACCATTTGTCTGTTGCAGTGTGACAGTTCTTAGGCAGCACTGTGACAATCTGGGGAGATCTGCATGAGAATACACAATTGCTGCGTCATGGCATGACCTGGTGTTTGCCAAGAGGCGCATCATCAACCTCTGAACTTCAAATGTTCACCAAACAGGCAGAAACTTCTTGGGACAGCTGCAAGCAGAATTTTCCCAGCTTCTCCTATGGGAGTGTACAAGGGTGATGCTCCCTCTGCAGAACAAAGGAGCCAGCTGTCGAAGGTGAGATGCATCAGCATTGGGAATTTATTGGCAGCTCTGGAAGCTTTACGAAGGACTGGAGAATTGGAGGGCACATTTTTTTCTCGGTGAGGGTTCTGTCTAAAGGTGAGAGTTAAAGCTGGAAGCTACAGTGGAGGGATTTTGTGGGTCAGAGAAATAAATCTGGGAGGGAGGGACAGGTAAGACTTCTTGATCCCTCTGAGGACCCAAGGCCAATAGAAGTCAAAACTAGATGAGAATAGTGACTGCAGGTGCTTGGTTGTGCATGTTTCCTCCGTTAGCATAGAGTAACTCTTTAGAAATCTCAGCACCTTTCTGGTTGTCACTACCATGTATCAGTATGAAGTTAAGCTGTTCTGGAAACAGAGCTCTAGAAAAGCGTGCGCATTTATTAAGGATGTTGGGGGTTAGTACTGATACGGCACAGCAGAATTAGTTGGATGGTGCAACCAATTTCCAAGAAGGCACAACAGAGAAATTTTCCAAGGATGGCATGAAAAGCAATTGTTCTGTGTGTTGTTGTTGTCCAAGAAGGTCAAGATGCTATAGATCTAGAGGGATGATTAAGAGGGCAATTGGAGTGTCTCAGCCAAAGGAAATTCAATTAAATATGTTAAATGGATGTATAGTGAAACTCTGTTGTAGGATACATTAGATTATCATATACTATTCACCTCCCATAAATTTCAGTGTGTTCTTGAAGCTAGTAATTTTTGTTCCTTTATAGGAACATTTTGCTCTCTGTTAAGCTGGGTTCGAATGAAAGGCTATCTAACTGGTCATATGTCTGTCCTCATGTACTATTATGTAAGCAAAATTGCATTAAAAAAACCCTTTTCACTGTTACTTCAATTTGTTTTCCCCTCAGCTTTGACAACAGTAAAATAGACTGGGCAACAATTCCATTTTGGCATCTATTTGGTTTCTTGTGCACTGTTGCACAGTGGCAGGGTTAGGTACGTCAGGAAACTGCAACTCGTGTCTTTTAGAAGTACTGTAAACATTTTGAGACTTTATTTTATTGCTTTCCTTGGTAGGTTGTGGTTTATTCTACTCTCCTCCTAAGCAGGTACTGCACTTCATTATGTACAGATTTTTATGCGTATTGGTAATACAGTCACAATTCTTGGCAAAGACACAATGGGGTGGGACCAGGGTGCATGCAAACCCCTTCTTCCCCAGTGGGCCTGTCCTGAGAGCTGAGGCCTGCTCCATTGCACCTGAGGAGACAGGAATCATTTATTCCTCTAACAAATAGACCTCTTCCTCTGCATGTTTTCCCTGAAGTTATTTACACATGATGTTGTTTGCTTTGAGGTCTCGCACACACTGTAATTTGTGTATGGTGTTGGAGTTACTGGCAGTTTGTTCCTTTGATTGCTGATTTTCGCAGTCCTGAAATGCACCTTTAGCTGCTGGTGCGGTTGTGTAGCTCTAGGGGCTGTAACCTAAAAGACCACAGGTCTGGTAAAATCTGGAAGAGTTTTCTGCAAGACACGCAGTATGAGTGGTCATGTTCAGGACCCAGCCAAAAGACAGGGCAGGAGACACATGGCTTTGCGTCTGTTTTGTATCATTGCACTGGCCTGCAAAAGGGAAGGGTTAAACATTAATGACTGTTCACAGCTACCAGTCCTCTGCTCTACAAATCTCAGCGGGGTGCAGTGATGAAAAGACAACCCTGTGCATGCTTCAGGTTCATTTCTCTGAAGGCATTTGCCTGGATATATTCACATAAACAAAGACTGATCTTTGCTTACAAGGGTGCTAAGGGAAGACATCTAACATTTTCTCAGTATGTCACTAATTATTTGGGGGTGGCCAACAATTTTTGTTTTCAAAAGATACATTTTCTCTAACTGTTTTTCGAATAAACAGTTTATAAGCTAACAATAAACCTGTAAAAATCTGAGTTTGCAGTGGAGATACTGGCTCCAAAATAGAAAGTGTGCTGAGCTGTCTCACTCACATGAAAGGCTGGGAAAAGCCCAAGGGGACAAAGTGGTACCAAAGGTTGGGTGGCTGTGGACATCTTTTAAAGACAAGAAATTGTGGGGGTTCAAATGGATGACTGTAGAGATTTATGTTTAATTTCTTCAGGAGAGAAAAACCTAACTTGCTTTTCAGTCAAGTGTTGTGTTGTGACAGCTTTTAGGATGAATACTTGAAGAGGTGTTTCAGTATTTCTAGTGTAAATTTTGAATATTGAGGTGTCCTGACACTATGTGTTATGCAGATAGTAAGGGGATATAAGAAGTATGCTCCTTCCTTTAGTGAGGGACAAATGAGCTATGATAAATGAGTTACACAAATGATTATTCACTTACTTGAGGAAAAATACAGTGCAAAGACAGTTAACCAAAGCACAGTAACATTTCTCCTAAAATCCGAACAATGGGTCCTAACAGATATGTTCGCTGTTTCCTGATTCTCCAAGTGGATCTGATTCTAATCTTGGAGTCCTGTGATAGAACCAAAGGTACTCCAAGTTCATATTTTCATTGGTGAAAACTGCTTATGAATGAGACTGGGAGTGGACGGATATCTCTGGTGCATATGACCAAACCAACCCAAAACCTGCATATTTAGACCCTGATGGAAGAAAGTGCATATGCATTTGCTGAAGTCTCCCAGAAGCCAATGAGACTGAAAGTGTAGTGTGGTAGGCTTTGAAGGGCTTTGAAAGAGGAGACAATGGTTTTGGCAAAACAAAAGAGCATGCCATCAAAGGATGTAAAGCAAAGTGACAGGAACAAAGTGACAAGCTAGGAAAATGCTCTTTGCTCCCACATTCTGAATGGCTGTGAAATCAGCTTTGTACTCATTAGAGCTGATGTAAAGGAACTTGCTGTAAATGAAAATGAATGGCTTAGAGGCTGGTGTTTTGAGTTGAGCTGTGTAGGTGAGTGGCAGGAAGCTCAGGGAAGCACCAAACTCTGAGACGTTATGCAGAAGGAAGAAGCAGGAGTCAGAGGTGGCCGCCAGGCAAAATCTTACAGTGAAGCTGGAGGAACCAAGGGACCACCCCAGGTTTCACACTGGAGTAACAAACAAGATGCTACCCACCTTTACAGCATTTGGCATCCTTTGCCACCTTCTAAGGTATTTGAGAGGCAGACTGAGTTTTCTATGTGGTTGGAGGGAATCGGGTCTGAATTAGGTCAGTCTATGAGTAAAACGTAGGAAAGACTTAGCATAGAGAAATCCCAGAGGCAACTGTGTACAGAAGATTAGATACATCTTAGCTGTGAATGAGGAAGAAGATGGAATGAGAGTTACAGGCACAAGTGGGATTTGTTTTTAGGGAGAGACAGACTGGGTTTGTGAGGAGAAAGAACAGAAGAAAGAAAAAGGGCAAAGAGAGCAAGAAACGTGGCTGTGATGTGGATTAGAAGATACTTTTGGAGGAGTAAGGTGGTTAGAGGAGAAGAGCAGATGAAACTTTAGGAGCAGGGAGGAAGTTGTAGCTGGGAAGTAAAAGACTTATGCTGTTTAAACTGTTTTCTCTGGAAAGAACCAAACAACCTTGTAAGCAGAAAAAAAAAGCAGACATAGAATATAATTATCATGTGCTTTAATATACTACAGAGAAAATGTACAGTAAGTACAAGATAAATAATAACTATTACTAGCAGTACTAAAAAGGTATATATGTGTGTGTATACTCCTATAAAAGGCTCTATCCTGAAGAATTTATACTAATCCTTTGCACTTTTGTCTTAAATTAGGTAGTGTCAAGCAAGAAAAGCAAATAAGGAGGAAGTATGTACAGGGTCTTCTCAGGCTAGCCTCAATGATTTGAGTCTTATGTAATGAAATAGCAAAAAAAAAAAAAAAAAAAAAAAATTGAAATCTTTCCATATGTTGTCTAGTGGCCACAGCAGTCACTGTGCCCCAATGTCTGGTACAGCCTCTGAGTAGTTGCGGGGACCCAGCAAGAGTGAATGCAGTTTCCAGTGCTCAGCACCTGGCCTGGTTACCACCACACATGGTTCTTTTGCTTCAGCTGCCCAGTTGTGTACACACAATGTGGTTCCTAAACCATTCCTCTGAACCATAGCAACCTGCTGACATCTATCAAAAGTTTACTGCTTGCCTGGGTTTTGTTCCAGTACGTTTTGTGGACATGAGATGTGCTGGCATGTCAGCCCAGCTTCTTTTGTGTGTGAAACAGGTGCTGCAGTGCAGCAAAGGATCAGACCTCACGTTTCCAGTCTTCTGTAGGCTGTGGAGACAACACTGCTGGGGTGGAGAAAGGAGGTTTTCCCCTTAGGTTTTATAACAAGAGGATGAAATAAATTATAATGTTATTTCTTTCCTTATTTGATGCTGGCAGCTACTTGCCAGACCAAGAAACCAAATCATTTCTTGTAGGCTACCAAGTAAAAATTGCATGATATTCTGTTGGTGGATGGTTTTATATCTGTCTCAGTCATCAAAATACTTGTAGCACAGTAGACAAAACTGCATAGTAAAGGTATGTATCCTCAGCAACATTGCCATTGGCAGGACATAAACACATTACAGTTTATCAGTGTTCTGGGAGATGTTTATTACATGAGTCTTAATAAGTCCTTATCACAAAACAAAAAATAGAGAAGCTGGAAGGTAGAAGTTAGTTTTGCTTATTAGCAGAAACAGGCATGGTAGGATTCAATAATTATAAATGCAGATGTTTTGATTTGTGGATGTATAGCAAATCGACCATTTATATCACCATGATATATAGATGCATAAGATCAGAGACAATCAAGGTGCTGAACTAGTCTTTCTCTATGACTTCATCAGAGACTTCAACCCATCCACATCCAGTGATGAGTCTTGGACTACAGCAGACCTCCTGGAAAAATATCTGAACAAAATGTCAGCTCTGCAGTGCGAGAGACTCTGTCACCAGCCTGAATCCAGTGCTCTTCTCTGTTGAAAGAGAATCTGAACATCTCTAGTTTAATTTCTAGCTCTTAGTCTTTTTAATTGTTATAGGTAACTGGGATTGGTTTAGCTATAGATTCTTGTAATGTCCCTTACCTCTGGATCAAAAAGCACCTGTTTACCATTTTTTTGTTGACTATATATGTACTAATATTACTAATCAAGTTATCCTGCAAGTGCCTCTCTTTTGATTTCATTTTTCTCACGGATGGCACTGGAGCCTTTGCAGTTTTCATTTTTCTGCTTGAATTTTGGGCAGCAGAGCTGGGCGTGGTGTTCCATTAACAGTCAATTTTGGGTTAGACAGAGGCATTATAACCTCCCAAGTTCTGTGTAGACAAACATGTTTTGCTCTAGTTGTTTGAGTACCAGCAACCTCCATAGAACTTGTCAGCCACTGTTTGCCTACCATAAACTTCAAAGTGTCTCCAGCCAGTGTTCCTCAAAACACAGTTGTCATTTTAATCAATTATTTTCCAAATGTGTGGCTTTGTACATGGTTGCCTTAAAATATATAATCTTTGTATGAAGCCCATCTAGGGATAAAGAGCAGGTCACTGGTACAAAGCAACCATCTTTATTTGCCATGTTTACAGTCATTTGTCACTGACAAACTTCATGACTGTATCTGTTTCCAGTCATGGATACACAAAATGATTGTAGCTCTCCAGTCACATGAATGTTTCCACCTGATTCAGCAATACCGGTTACGACTAATTTGTGTATTAAATGAGCTATTCCACTTCTTGTTTATTACTCAGATTCGCAGTGTTAGAGTCTACACAATTAAGGAATCTCTTCTCTTTAAGTCCCTTGGTACCTTGATTAATTTTAATCTTGACATCTTGATTTCTGGCTAAATGAGTGCTCATTTTCACCCTTGTCTTTTGTCATTAGTCTAATACCCTCCTGAATACTTTAGCCTGTCTCCTGAAAGACTTATTCCCTTCTACTGAAATGACAGCCAGCCATGTTGTACAGTCTCTTTTCTCTGTAGAAGATGGACCCACACTGCTGGAAACAGAGAGGCTCTGCCTTTCACCTCTTGCTTAACCATTTATTTTTGGAATTCTATATAGCCCTGTAACTTGAGTCACAGCTAGCAGAAATGAGCACTGTTCAGAGTATTAATTTCATTCTTCCTCATATAAAGTTCCTTGCAAAGACTCTGGGTTGTTCTTGAATTTTTCTTCATTGATGTGCTTGTGTCCTTGCAGACTGGGCTGGGCTGTGGTTCATGGGTACATCCTACATAGCTCTGTCCTCTCCTACTACATCGACTGTCAGATATTTCGATAGTTTTGGCATTTGCAAATACTCTTTTCCCTGTGAGGAGCAGGCTGGACTTGATGACCTCCATAGGTCTCTTCAAACCCCAAATACTGTATAATCCTCTCAGAAACTCTTCTTCAGTTCCCATCTGGATGAATTTTTCTCCATTCTCTCGTTTATGAACTGCCAACCATTTAATGTGGTCTGCATCCTGCCTTCAGCTGGCAACTGTAGTCTTATAAAGACAATATGTGTTTCTTCCCAGTGTGGAATAGCAGCTTGTGTGGTGTATGTGTTCAGCAGAGGAAAACGAGCCAATTCAAGTGTTGCTTTTTTGTTTTTAATTACATTCTTTTTTGCTTCCCAGGCTTCTCTCTTCTACATACTTACACGTGTGCCTCTGGAGGGAGGATTCAATAGCCTGTTGAAGTGAGCTGGAATGCTTAAAAATAAACTAAAATTTTGTAATGAAACATGTTCTGAAAGAACACTGTTGCTATAGGATTTTTGCAACCTTCATCTTTCATTGCTCAAAATAAAGGTTTTCCTTCCTTGAGCCAAATAGAGGGTTTTCTTATCCAAGCTTTGGAGCCTGCTCAGTGTCATCTGGATGGACTAGTCTCTACAAGACAATATTACTCATCCCACCCCTACATAAAGCAAATCCATTAAACTTCATTGCATGTGGTTTGTATTTGGGGTTTCATTCATGAAAGTTAAAAGTGCCCAAACTGCTAAAGCACGGAAGTGAAAACCCTGAGAGGATTCTCCTTCAGTCACCACCAGCCAACAAAACATTCACTTCCATCTTCTCAAAAGCTCCCTCAAATCTGATTTCAAGGCAGCTTTTTTTTATTTTAGCCAAATGTCCAGTATTGACCCTCATCCACCCTGTGGAAACTGCACGAACATCCTTATTCAGAATCAGAGTTTCTGTTCCATTTGTAGTATGTGCAATTTACTTTCTTAGTATATTTTAGTCATAAACCTGCTGAAAAGTCAATAGGTTAATTATTACTGATTTGTAATTGGAGTCTAATTTTGTTGTAAACAGTTTAATTACTGGTCCTCCACCCTGGTCTTAATACAGTCTGTGTTTAGCTGTTACCCACCCTGGTATAACTGCCAAGCACCACAGATGTTTTATCTGACGTGTTAGTTATTAGCAGTTTCTGTTCTTGTTGGAGCACGAACACTTGATGAAGGGTTTTTCTTTTTTTTTGGTTCTCCATTTAGTTGTTTCTTTTTTGTTGTTGTTTTTTTCTTTCTTTTCCTATTTTGGTGTGCAAAGGTTTCCTGAAATGAAAATTATATTTTTCATTAGATATGTGTATACACATATAGGTAATATTTATATTTTTTTTTAAATGAATTTTTGGAAAAAGCCCAGAAAATTCTATAACAGGAAATTAAAAACTTCTTTGGATTTACATCAAAAAACCAAACTTAGAAAACTCTTTTACAAAGTTCTCTCACCCTTACAACAAAACCAAACAAATAAACAAAAACTAAGCGAAGATTCATGGATCAGTTATAATGGTGATGCATCACTTATTAGTAATTTTTGTTTACCTGGTTGCATCCTCCCATATTTTTGCAGCATGTTAACACAGAGTCTGAATGCAGGAGTGTCTTGATTATCTTCTCTGATGGTTTTTCACATGTTGGAATTCGCATAGTATAAATTTTCTCATGATAAGACACGTAGGATTTGCTTTGTAAAAGTACAAGCATGACTTTGTTTTCCTGTTCCACCACAAAAGGCTCTTCCCTCCAGCTCTCACTCTTACATCTTCTCAGTTCTTCTAAAGTAAGAAACAAAGATAACTTCTGAGAGAGGGGAGCTAAAGTCATGTACCCCAGCCTGCATGTCTCAGCATGGACCAATGCCGAATCTGTGTCTGGCTTTGAGCTTTTATGTCTGCTTGTATGTTTTGATGATGTATTGTAATTGTTTATAACCCAGCATCTGAAAGATAATTTCTGTTCAAGGCTCTAAGGTTGGCAACTTGAAAATGTACTTGAAATGGGGAAACAACTAAAATTTATCTGATATTTTATAAATTGTTCTTATTTGTAAAGAAGTAGGAATACTAAAGTGATGTTAGTGTTCGTGAAAAATATGAACAGCAGGCTAAACCCAAAGAATGGGTGAAATGTGAGTTCCTTTATTCAATATCATCTCCTTTCTGATAACCAGACCCCAGAAAGTAAATGGCTTTAGAAAGGGAAAAACCATTTACATTTCAATCAGTGGCCTCAGTGTTGTCATCTGGTGCCATGGGTTGTCGTAGGATAACCTGGCTTCTGGTTGATGCTCCTGAAGAATGCTTATCTCCCGTAGGTCCTGTGCCACATCTGTCAGCCCTGCCCAAGACCAGGCATCCTCTGTGCAGACCTTGGTGTTGCACACTTGCTGTCCAGGGCCTGTTAGTGTCTGGTCCCTGCTGAAAGGTCTACAGGGAGCATCCAGCTGGTGGATGCTAGTTCTGGAGCAGTTAGCTGAATGCTTAAAGACCTCCCATATGGTGATAATTTCTGATCACCACCACTAACTCCACTGGCCTTGTTTGATATAACTGGAAGGCCACTGTGGTCAGTGCAAGGAGGAACAGCACTTGTGACTCTTTCTGAGGTGTGTGTGACATTATTTTCCTTCATGTGCCTGGCATGATGTGAAGCACTGGAACGTATTCTTGTGTCTAGGTACTCCAGCTTCTAAGAGTGATAGAATGTGCTGGAGCACTGCATTCCTCGGAGCTGTTTGTAGGGCATGCTTCTTCCACCCGAGACCCTTGTATCTCTCAATTTTGCTTCCCTGCAAGTTTCCTGAATGTTTTCTCTCTCTCTTCCCTCTGTGCCATGCCTCCCTGCCCTGTCCCTGCCATGCTAGGTGTCATGTCATGTCTTGCCCTGCCCCAGACATGTATCTCCATCTCCCACGGTACAAGGTCTGTCTGAAGCCTCTCTCTTTCTCTTTCTCCACAGGATTTGCCATTGCCTGTCTTGTGCCTGTACTTCCATTCATTCATACTCTTCAATAAGGTCCTGCCTACCCCAGTCTGTATGGCTATCCTTCTTTCCCTTTATTTCTTCTCTGTCTTCCAGGTCATTTCCACCTTCAGGAACCCTCTGCTCTTTCCACATCCAACCAACCATCCATGCAAACATCTCTCCTTCCCTCATGCCTCCTTCCAATCGTACATTTTTCGATACTTTGCCTCCTTTCTTTACCACTCTGAGCAGAGTTGTGCCCATTGGTGCCTGCAATATCCCTAGATCTTCTGGAGCTGGTTGGAGGAGACATTCTGAAGTTATCACATTACAGAAATGCTGCCAAGCACCAGGCAGTCCTGGGTGCACTTTGACCCCTCACAGTAAGGCAAGAGTGACTTCTTCCTCGTGCTTTTGGTTTGCCGTTGCCATATGGAAATGGCAGATGGTGTTGATCAGGAAGTTAATCTAGAAGCATATCCGTTTCATCCTGTATGCGAAAGATTTGTTCATTAAACTTAGAACTCTAATTTAAAGCCAATTAACAGAGTGATTTGAAGAGACTTGTTGTTTTTGAAGTTCAAAAGAGATGCTAAGTCTCTGATTTCAGACTTTGTACATTCCAGAACCTGTATAACTATTGCAGTGTTGCCAGCTCCGTCTCTTTTTTTTTTTTCTTCTTTTTTTCTTTTTCCTTCCCTCCTCCCCTTCATTTATTTGAGTGATGCAACTTTTGCCACAGGCTGGAACTGTTTGGAGAAGCCTAATGAACACCCAGCTTCCTTAGCAATTTTAGCCCTACATTTGGGAGTGGGTGGGCAGAACTTGTGTGTCTTTCTATCCTTTTGCTGAAAGCCAGTACAACCCCCTCCTCCCTCTCTTTGGCAGCCCAGTATGGCTCTTCTCTAAGCAGGAGCTGGGAAAGGAAGTAGAAAAATGGAAGGAGTCCTCGGCCCTCCTAACGCCACTTCTGTCAGCATGGGGTTGTCTCTACTTCCTTTCTTCACCTCCCATAACATCTCCCAGAAGCTGGTAGGGACCCGTCACAGAAGCTTTCTCGTGCTTGGAAGGGCAGACAGACAGCTACTGCTCTACACATGCAACGCCCCAGCATACAGCTCTGGTTTCCATGTGTAATCAACTCTGTAGGATTGGCCCAAGCAGACCATTCCTAAGAAATGTCAAGATGGGAAATCTTGTGACAGGAGGAGCCAAAAGTTAGTTATTAGTTCTGAATTAATATTTATTCTGCTTTTACTGAGATTGATATTCTGTAAACACTTGTAGATCCATCAGCAACAGACAGCATGTTTGGATAGTCCCAACGTTTGGTAGAGGCATGTGTACAGAAAAAACTTTCTTGAGTAATTTGAAGCTGTTGCTGGTATAAAAGAAAATAGAGGGGTCAAGTTTTGCTGTGGTATAGAGCCTATGACTTCACCGGGTTAACTGCTGCTACTTGGGTGTAATTGAGAATGTAATTTGGCTCAGATCCTAGGAGACTGAAAAGGATCACAGCAGCCACTGTATTAAGCCAATGTTCAAAATAGTTGGCTCACACTTAATTTCATAAGTAGATCATCTATCCAGAAGGCTTTAGCTGTATGACACAGTCCATTGCAAAATAAGAGATGGTGGGAGTATCTCTTTGCTTATCTTAACTAAAACAACACACCAGAGAAACTATCAAATGTGATATTGTACCTACATGAGGGTGATGCGGCAGAACAGATGAAGTATCTCCCTGTGGGTGCATGAGGACAAACCTGGTGAGAGCTGTGCCATGGCTGCCCTTGGGTATCCCAGCTCCTACGGTCATGCCAGTAGCCAGCAGCAGTGGGGCTTCATCCTGGCCGCGCTGCGGTGGAGGTGGTGTCTGAGTCAGCAGCCAACACACCTCCAGCATGTCCCCTTGTGGGTGATGGCACCTCACTGGTGCTGCTGGGGCTATGCATGAGGAGGTCAGGTAGAGATGGATTTAAAATGAAGGAGAAGATAGACATCGGTCTGAAAAAGCCCACAATATTCACAAAAAATGGCTGCTGGAAGCCTCTTCTGGAAACCCCTTCTTGCCCCTGCATGGGGCTGTCAGGCATGAAGGTGGCATATGGCAACTGTGGTGGCTTCTGGAGGATTGGAACCGTGTCACAACATCACTGGCTGCACCTGCCCTCCTGTCAGAGAGGTTTGATCCCATGCTGCTACTTAGTCTTTGAGGATCAGAGATGGCTAAAATTAGTTATTCATGTTTCACAGAAAAACTTGAGGGGGCAGAAATCTGTGTTCTCCTCTGTCTAGGGGTGGAGAAGGGGAGTTTTCTGGTAAAAGGAAAATCTCGAAGAAGGAAATAATGCCTTTTTGAGAAAAGAGTGTGCAGGGCGTATGGCTAATGAGTATCTGTTTATTCCCAAGTTTGCTGACAGTCCCACTCAGGCTAATGCCCTCCAAAAGAGACAGGCATTTTGGGACAGCACTTTCAACTATTCCTCAAGGACTTAGCAGGGGGGATTGTTTTATTAGGAAAGTTTATGGTTTCTTGTTTTCCCTCGATGGCAAATGTGACTTTGTTGTTTTTAATTCTGTTGGGATTTCTCCCTTTTAATATACAATGCAGCTGTTAAAATAGCTGGGGTTGTCTAGGGCAAATCATATAGCACTTTCCTTGTTCAGACCTCAGATGGCTGCCTTTTAATGTTGCTGCAGAATTATATTACAGGGCATATGAACAGTGCTGGTATTAGTGTCAAAATCAATTACCCAACCTTCCTCCTGCAGAGAAAGCTACAAACCTTAGGAACAATCTGAGTAATCCATTCTGGGTTTCTAATTCTGAGTAATGACGGAGGGCAGAGACTTGTGCTTGAATAAGTGCACAGGGTCTTTCTCCGTATAGCCTCTCCTAAATGCATGCTCTTTATAGGAAAAAGCAGGCTCCCTGTGAAACTCTTTTTCATGCCAAATGGCTCACTGTTAAGATTAATCTGTCATTGAATTTATAAATTCTGTGTGGCACAGAGCAGTGGAAAAAGTTTAGCATTGAACAGAAAGCAAACTATGTATTGCTTAAAAAATGAATGTCGTGCTCCTGGATAGTGTGGATTGACTGCCTCTATCAATATATCTTCTTATAACGGTAATAAAAAGACTTCCATAGCCTTGTGCCTCCGAGGATCTCAAAGCACTTTGCAAATAGGGCAAAGCACTATTTCCTATTTGATGGCTGTGGAAACCGTCTGTGAGAGAGGTTAAGCTTTTTGCCTAAGGACACAGAGGAGACTGCAGCAGAGCCAAGATAGGAACCTAAATCTCCAGAGAACCAGTGCTGCGTCCTGGTCACCCTCTGCACCAAAGCACAGTGTGGGAGTCTGCTGGTCACTGACTCCCAGCCATTGTCCGTAAAACCTCAGGAGGTGGGATGTGAAGTCAGTGTTGGTGGGTGGAGGTGCTAAGAAGGGCAGGATCTGGCCAGGGAGGATGCTTGTGTCCTGCTGGGCTGGGATGGTCAGCTCTGGCTGTATATTCCTGTGGAAGAAGAACAACTTTTTGTTGCTGCTGACTTGGAGGAAAGCTCAGAGCCTTGTATCCAGCCTGCTCTGCCCCAAGCACCTTTATGAAGCAAAAATAATTGTAGACTTATTACCCTAAATCCTGTAAGATTAGAGTAGTTGCATTTTTTCTTTTCCTCCTAATCCAGTATTTGAGAAGGATTTACCTGTTTAATACAACTGTTTATTAAAAACACTTGATTTTTTTTTTTTTTTTTTAATTCATAGTTTATGTGAAAACAGAACATATAGATACAAAGGCCAGATTTTCAAATACAGGCCTGATCTCTTGTCAAATTCCAGTTGGATAAATGACACATCTGAAAAACTGGGTTCTTACCGAGGTGTCTGTGGCAGGGATTTAGAGGTCTCATTTCAGGCACCTCTCTGGAAATAAGCATGTTTTACAGGAGGACAGTTTCTCTTACTCATTTTTTCCTTCCCCTCCCTGGCTGCTGTGCTCCACAGCCCCCAGGGAACGTCCCCCAGGCATGAGCCTGCCCTGAGGGTCAGGGTAACCGGGGAGGGGCGAGGCCGGGAGGGGTGCGGGGGCAAGGGTTTGGTTTCAAACAAAAGTGCAAAGCCTTGAAAGGAGGGACTAAGAAGAAACAGGTGGGGGGCTAGTAATATAGCCTCTGACGTTTATTTGCTTAATGAACAGAAGCCTAGGCTGTCAGACCTAGGTCAAACACTCCTCCAGTTTGAGTGTATTTATTTCATACGTGGCCTGTAACCCAACCTGATTTCTGGATTAAACAGCTGTAAAGTCCTGGCCCCCAGGAACCCATCCTGTGCTTGCCATCAAACCCAGCACATGCCAGGGCAAGACCTCAAGGGGCCACCTTGGTATTCACTGGAGCCTTGTGTCATCAGTAAAGCCTGTAATTGTGGGTCCTGTCATTTCCAATGCAAGCTTTTCTGTTTAACAGCTGAAAATGGTGAGCACAGATCCATCACTTAGTTGTCCCATTAATGCAAACTGTGCCTGAAGGCTCCTGGGATAAGCTGCTTGGGCTGCAGCACACAGGTGCTCCGTGGGCCACCATCCTGCTGGAGCCCAGGTGGTGGTGGCAATGTTGGAGGACCATGTCCACCATGTGCCAGGTTCCTCTGGGGTGCCAGCAAGGATGGCTTTATATTTATGGGAAAGTTTTAAAGAATCTCAGAGGAGGAAATGGTTTAGGACAGCTTGTCTTCAACAGCCATACAACATGGAGGGTCTCCAAAGGTGGGTGCGAGGGAGCTGGGAGCACAGGGCCATGTGCTGCCTGTGCTGAGCCACAGAGCTCATCATGCAGAGGGGAAAAAGGGCTTCACTTTCCTGCTCATCCACATTGAAGTTACAGCACAAAACCTGCTTGAAAACCAGCAAAATAACAAGAGGAAAACAAACAAACCCCCAAACAAACAAAAAACTCCAACAATCACAAAACTAAATGCGTATGCGAGGTTCATAAACAACTAAAGGGTAAAAGCTACAGATCAGATATGGGAGTTCCTGAAATATTTGTGCTTTCAAGTTTTCAGGAGAGTGAACTTTTTAATCCAAGATGTTCAGAAGTCAATTAATCCTTCAGAGTGAAGGGAGGGAAGTTTGAGCTGGCACCTTGGCAGTGAAACTGCCCACACAGAAAAAAAATAATTTTGGTTTCCCAGACATTTTTTTGGCTGATCCCATTAATTCCAGTAAGGCAAACAGCCAGTGTTCTCCAGAGTATCTCAGGAGCTGAAAAAACTTGCATCTGAAAATTTGCATGTGAAATATTGCAGATCTGCATTAAAATTAGAAAGGAAAGGAGGAATTAGTAGTGGGTTTTCCCAAGCCCAGCCTGAGGCCAGTAGTGCCAGCTAACTGTGGGTTCTGTGAAAACAGGAGTCAGGTGGAGACATTTGAAATAAAACAAGTTAAAATAGGGTGAACAAAAGTATTTGTGGTCAGAAATGAAGCATGCCTCCTCATTTAAAAGAAGTCTCATCTTTGTGTTAAATTTAGGATCCACCTATGTTTGGTTTTGGGAGATGAGAAAAGTTTGAGTCATGTAGAACAAACAATCAAGCTAGCGAAAGGTTCCAGGAGCTGTTATTTTTCATGCAATCCAATTTAAAAGAGACACATTATTTGTGCTTTGATAACTTCTTGTTTTGTGGAGCTTTCATAGGCACTTAATTCACCATTTGTAATGGGGATAAAGCTGTAGCTGATTTTGAGATGGAACCAGTCATAATAGAAGAACTTGCCTGGGAGGGAGAGGAATTGGTGGATACTGGTTCTTACCAGTGAGAGCTGGAAGGGCTCAGACGGAGCTGCCATGGCTAATCTGTAAACATTGATGAAGATGTTCTGATCAGGGCACTGGCTCAGAACCAGTGCATAGGATAAGCACCAACTGGGATGGGGAAACAAACCAAAAAATCCCCTGCAACACACAGCACCTTAAATGTGTTTTGATCTGTATTTTTGTTGAAAGTTTTTTAGCTGACTCAGTTTGTTGCTATGATGAGCTAGGTCACATATGGGATGGAAAAATTGGTTTTATATATGTTAAATTTTTGTGTCTCACTTGTCCTTTAACCCTGGAAAACCCTTTGGGCCCGTCAGTTCTATTATACAGCCCAAGTTTAAGTGGGGAGAAAACATATTTTGGTCCTGATCCTTTTAGGGTCTTCAACTGCCTGAAGTCAGTGGGATGTGAGAATACCCATCCCTTTGCAGGGCTGTGCCCTTTTTGCCTGCACTGGCTGAGCTGCTAGATCTAGAAACCCAGGAAATCTTTGCTGCTCCCCATTTGCCTTTGAGCTCTGCTGAACCATAAGCTGCTTCCTTGTGGAGCTGATTTTTGCCTGTTTTGTGAACAGTGACCAGAATCTGGTTTTGTTTTATATCCTGTAGGGTTGCTGAGCTGGAAGATGCCTGTCTAAGATGGAAACTTCTGCTTCAACTGCTGCTGGGAAAAAAGAAGGGAAAGGTGCAGTTCTGGAGGGGAATGGCTTTACAGAGACGGGGAAGAAACCCACTCCTTTAGCAGCTGCAGGAGCAACAGTGGCACAAGGAGGTACTTTACTTTTTCGACACTTTGAAAGCAGCAGGGGTGTTTTTCATTAGACTGTAAGAATTTAATAAGTACGGTGGCATCTGTCCTTCTGTGAACATGCTGAGTTTATTGGGGTTCTTGGCTGTCGGAGGTCACAGGAGTGGGAAGCTGTGTCACTGCCTGGCATCCAAATGTCACTGCACCGAGACAAGTCAGCGCTGCTCCTAGAGAAGGGGACTGGGTTGAGGGAGAGGATGAGTGTTGAGAGGTGGCTGTTGGAGAGTTGAGGCATCCTTTTACCGCTTGCCACCATCCACCCAGGGCTGCATGGTGTAGACAGCACAGTGCCTGCTGTTCCTCCATGGAGAAACTAAAGGATGGCTGGAGTTGGGGAGTGACCTGTTATTGTGGATGGGGAGGGCTGTCACCTGCCAGCTGTGATCCTGCTAATGAGCTAACCAAACTGTACCGTCTTCAGCCATTGTTGCTGGGATTTCATCATTAGGCAGGAGTTTAGGATTGTCCAGCCCCAGTGCAAGAAGAAACACCCCAATTTGTTCCATTCCTGTTAAAGTCAGAAATAGCTCAGGTCTTAATTTCTTTTTCTGTCAGTGTTTTTGGCAAGATTTGGTCCTGTTGGTGTTGAAGTAAATTGGGAAGCTCTTGTGGACACGCAGGGGCACGTGCTGTTTTTTGGTGGGCGTAACACCAGTGTGCAGGGGGCTGCGCAGGCGCATTGCTCCTGCCTCCTCTCGCCTGCTACGGCAGACAAAATACAGCCCCAGAAAACACATTTCTCACTGGCACACATGTGCTGGTGGATCTCCAAATTGGTGCTGGGTCCCTTCAGGGTGGCTTCAGCTGTGGGCAAGGCTATGCCCACCCAGGAGGCACCACACTGTGCTTACTGGGGACAGGGTGTCCTTTCTAGACAGGGCGTAAGGAGACAAACTTAGAAGGGGCTGCACCATTTTGGATGTGACGAGACATCCCAGCTGTATAAACTTTGCAAGCAGGGTTTTTTTTTTCCTCTTTAAAATATACCTTATTGCTAGCCAGAGTCTAACTCAAAATGATCCCTTTCCCTTCCCTTCCTTCACTGCAGGGTGGTTTCTCATCACCCCAGGAGAGCAGCATGACTTCTCTGCGGGCTCCTCTGTTTCTTACACAGCTCAGCTGGAGAATTTGTGTTTTCTGTTGGCGGAGTTTTGAAGACAGTTCTCAGCCCAGATTGCTTAAATCTGCTTCATCTGTCCTTTCTTTTCAACACATTTGTTACTCAGCTTTCATTTTCATGTTGACCTGGGAGATTCAGATGTACAGAGTAAGGCAGCAGCTGCTAGATTATAATCTATTGTATTAGTTCATGTGTTTGGTAAATTTTGTTAGTCTTTGTTTTTCTTAAAAAGAACTAGAAAAATCTCTTACACAGAGCTGCTGAATGTGTTTGAGCCGCCTTCTGCATGAGCACTATGCAAAGTGGCAGAAAGGGAGGCTCTCTGGGTGGCAGAAATAGAGAAAAGGCAGAGATGGCAACATGCAAAAGTCTGCCATCCTCCAGCAGATTTTGATCCCCATTGAAGAAGCATAGGCTGTAGGAACCATGAGTCATCATCTCAGTGACTGGCAGATCCAAAGGGCTGATTGGCACAAAAAAAGTGCAAGCATAGGCTAAAATTGAAAACCCACAGACGTGTTGTTGTGAATAAACAGCTTCTCCCTACTTGGCACTTGCCTTGGGAGTGCCTGCACTGAGGAAGCAGTCACCAAATTTCCAGAGATGTGATGGCAATGAGGGTGCCCCTGAGGTAGAACATCCATCGGCCCCTTTGGCACCCCCAGAGATTTGATGGGTATTTAAGCATCCAGCATTATTTGTCCTGTTAGCAGTGTGCTCTTTCCTTCAGAAATGATTTATGGGCTCAATATTTCTCCTTTTATTAAGAGGAAGTAGAGAAGTAAGTGGAGGATTGTATGAAGATGTCAGGAGAATCATGATGAAAGCATTGTGTAATGAGATGTAAAGAGTGAAATCTATGTCATGCTGTGCAGAGAAGTGTTCATAAGTGACCTAAAATGGCTAGCAGGGAAGCAGCGTGTGATCGGACGCTGGCCCTGGGACTCTGCAGGTGATGCATGTGCTCTCATGGTTTGGAGGGCTTTCTTTTGAATTCTGGTGAGATGTAATGCATCCTCTTGAAAGAGACCAACACGGTGTGTGTGCTTTTAAGTAGAAAAATTAATTTAAACTCATTTTATAACATCAGTTAATTGCAAGGTGTGATTTAGCAGATGATAACAAAAAGGCTGAGTAGCAAGGAAACTGTACTTTCACAGTATTCATGCTAATATAAAATATTTGCTTCACTAAACTAGTGTAATTACTTATAACAGACCAGAAATATACATATTTATGCTCGTATTCTTATAGAAGAAAGCAAATGAGGCATGGAGATTAATTATGTTATTCAGCTTGAGGAGAGAAACAGCTTTAAAGGGAGGGCCTCCAAACCCCCCACCCTGCTTTGGGGCCACATGAACAAGTCTTTATTCTCACCCAAGACAAACTCTTGATTTTATTTATTGTAGAGGTTTTGCTCTTTGTACTAGCATGTGAGAAAGTGGCAGCGAGGCTCAGCTAGTGCTGCAGATCACCAAGCTGCTCAGCAGAACCAAACGAATGTAATTTGCAACACATTTCTTCCCCTTTATTCTACTGAATCACACAGACGGAGTGCCAACATAGCATGTTTCTCAGATCTCTTTCCCTTGTAGAAATGAATAGATTAATAAGATTTTATTTATAATTAAGGTAATTGAAGCAATGAAGTTAAATAATTGAAGAATATTTATTTTATTATATTATTATTTAGACTACGTTATTATAAGGTAATAACATGTCACATCTCCATTTATGGTTCCGTTGCTTTGGATATTTGTCCTAAATATTTGCAGCCTTGAACAGATTAAGTTACGGCTGTGGGAAAAGAGAGATTGGTATTGTTGATGCTGTAAATGGAGAAAAGTCTTTTCATACTAACAATCTGTCTCATATTTTTAGTCTACTGAAGCTGCCGTTTTAGAGATCTTCTGTGACTTTTTTTTATAGTAACTCATTGATCAGATGCTCAGAAATTGGCTTCACAGACGTGACATCAAGGAAGTCTCTCCTGATTGTCTGTTTTTCCATAAATCATGCCAGCCAAGGAGTCAAAGCTCCTGTCTTCTCTTTTAGTAGGTGCACGTATTTTTGAGTGACAGAGATGGAAGCTGGTTTTAATGACAGTATGTAGGAGCTATAGACAGTCAGATCTGCAGAAAAGACTCCTACTTTCAGTGTCTCCTCTTCTGGAAGGGCAACTTATGACACTTCATGTTTAGAAAACCCTTTTGCTGAGTGCAAAAATGCATGTTGCTGTGTAAGGTAAGAGACTTTGGAGCAGAGCCCCACCAGGAAGCCCAAGTGCCTGGCTGAAGGAGAAATTTAAATGAGCCATTCTTTCAAAGGCAGCAATATTTAGGAAGATGGGTTTCTCATCTTGTAATAAAAATTAAATACGAATTCTCCTAAATGCTAACTGCCTGACTTTAACAAGGCCCAGAATGCACCTTTCCCTCTCCACCCCACCCTCAGCATGACACAAACACCAAGTTCCCAAATTGATGGTGTTTATGTTTGAAACATTTTTCTGATGTCTGGCTCTGTCAAGACTAATTTTAGCATTTCTAAAGCTGGGTAAAAATACAGCCTCATTACTTTGATGTCAGAGCATAGTTTACTATTAGTATATTCTGGGGTTTATCATTTTAGTCATGTTTAACACGGCTGCAGCAGGCATGCACTATTAAATCTGGCTTATTTTACATTCCTGTCTGAGATTATTTATTTGGAACAATTTCCTCTCTATCAAAAGACACGGCTAATGCTGAGTTTTAATGTGTTATTTACACACAAAATAACCTATTTACAACTCAGTATCTGCCGCAGGGAGAATGAATGGGGCAGTGCTCCCTTCATCCTGTTGTATCTGAGTTTAACAATCTGGATTGCTAATAGAACCATTTATCACGGGGTGGTAATTTATTTTATGTTAGCTGCACAGGTCTCCCTGCCTCTGATCTATGGAAATACTTTGTATATAATGAAGTTCAACAAGTCATTTGGTGTAAACATGGGGAAACCAAGCTGCAGAACCAGTAAGACTCTGGCTACACTTCTTTTCCAGGAGGTAATGAGTCTCTGATATTAAGGCTTCAGCTGATGAAATACAGCTCTTTGCCCCACGTGTGCTGTAAGGGCAGAGCGTGGGGCTTTTCTGCAGTGGATCAGAGACGGAGAAGGAGTTTGGTGACTTGATTTATGGGCTGGCGGGAATGCTTAATGTTGCAGAAGTAGCACACTCAGCCCTTTCATAGGCAGAGGAGAAGGGCAGGGAGCACCTCCCATCGCTCTCCAGAGGTCTTCTATAAGCAAGCCCTGAGTGGCGTTGGCAGGGAGTCCTTGTGCAGTTCAGCTTGTGTCAGTGCTGGATTATGGGAAGACCATGTAAATTAGGAGGAGGAAATGCCAGCATCCCAGCAGACCTCAGCGCATTGAAAAAATATATAGTTTGTGTGGCCTGAGACTCAGACAAATTAGAAGGAGAACAGCCCCTATGAAGTCATCTCCTCTGTCCACCCTGGAGGGACAGGAATCTTCTCCAAAGAATGTTTTTCATTCAGTTTTTCACATTTTCCAGGAAAATGAATATATCCAGTACAAGGACATTCTTGGCTTCCCTGTCCTGTGTTGCATTGCTCTGTACAACTTTGAGATATGCAGTTAACAGAAAAGTCTAGGTTGGATGCAGGAGGGAGGAGGGCAAGAGAATGATGGGAAACCCCCAGAATCTAGACTGCTAAATTCTTTTGACAGCCACGGTGTGTTTACTGAACATAGCTCAGTGCCCCCCACCTTGGGCACGGTTTCAGTGCAACACTGCTGTAAGACCGAGAGCAATTAAGGGTTGTATTTCTCCCTTGAACATTTCCATCAGTCTGGCAGAAAAATAATTCTGTTGGATCTTAAACTAGGTTTCTTTGCCATCATAGCTCTTCTTGGCTGGCCAGATTGCCTACAGGTCCCTCTTGTGTACCCACTTGTGTCCCTTTGGGAAGCCAGAGGTTTCAGATGCTCAAACTGGTGCAATGCTGAGGCCATTCCTCGGTTGTGGGATATCAAGACCTGCGACCAGCTGACAGCTTTGGTTGCCTGATACCTGCTCTTTGGGATAGTTTAGAAGAACCCACGTAGAGATAGATGAAGTTAAAGCCACGCTGCACCGTTATGTTCCATCAGCAGTATCTGGTGTGTGGGCATGGCAGAGAGCACCCTGGGAGCAGCAGGTTTATTTCTTCAGCTACATGGGGCAGAATTTCAGTAGCTAAAATTGCAACAAACTGTGCCACAAAAAGTACATATTTTCTTCTGTTTGCCCTCTTTCCGCTACCTATGGCTTGCAACGCTGAGTCTCTCTGTTCTCTAAAATAGTCAGCAGTGCATCTTTGTACAGTAACCCATTCCTTTGCCTAATCAAGTGATTGGAGACTTACTGCTTGGCCACATTTTTTGTTTTCCCCTCATAGGTGAAAGCCCCTTCCCAAGTCTATACTGGGCTTTTCTGTGTGGTAGCCAGTGCTGTGGGTAAAGGTGTAACCTCAGAGTAGATAACTATTCATGTTTACAGACTTTTTTCACATTGCGTAGTCCTTACAGATGATGCTAGAGTCCATATGACCAAAGCATTTGATGTTGTGGCAATTTCATAACATCAGCCAGCATTCACTGACCGTATATAGCTCTCCCAAACTGCCAGAGTTGCCTACAAAAGATCCTACAATAATGGGCTCATTACAGATGCTGAGGTACTTTGAAGATAGAGCAATTTAATTGTATTCCTAACCACATGGCAGGATTGTACACCAACTTGAAAAGACTTTAGGAGTTTAAAATGAAAAAAAGGTATTCTTCACAGGCTGGTTCCAGCACTGGCAATCCCAACAACTAAGTACCCCCTGAAAGACCTTTGTGAATGTATTATTATCATTAATAATAATTGTAATAATAATAGCTTCAATTTTTCTATTATTTTATAAGCTCCAAAAGCTTGTACTGGCAAGTATTGATACATCTTCTTTTCTTTGGATCCAGTTTAGACTTCAGTAAAGTGCCTTTCAGAAGGTACCTATCTATAACCTTTTTAACTGATGCTAAACTTACTTATTTGTGGGTTGGTCATTTATAGTCAAGTAAGAAAATCCAAGGGTGATAATGGATTATATTTATTATGATGCTTTCCTGGACTGTCTCATCTGTGCTGCCACCATGTCCCCGTAGTTTGAATCTGTAGTCTCTTCAGTAGCTTTTTTTCCCAATTATCTGAGAATTTACACAGCTTTTGTAGGCTAATTCATCTGTTAACTGTAGCATTTGAACCTGTCATGGTCATGGGGGACCAGGAATGGGACTTGTTTTGTCTGAAATGAAGATGCGTTGTTTGTTTCCTTGAGGGTTTCAGGCCTGATTTGAGGTGGCTATGTTAGGTGGACAAAACCCAGTCTTCCTGACGTGGCCAAAATTGCAGAGTGGGGTTAAAGCAAGGAACCAAGGTGGGACTAAGTTAATGCTTTATAGCCTTTAAGGCCCTTCATTCACATTTTGCCTAATGAACAGTCTGAGAGCCCTGGTTGCCAGCTCTGAACTGAAATCTCACCTTGAGGCTTCTCAAATCAGAGGGAAACTCGACACACAAGTGTCAGCAGAGCCACAGGGGATGCTTCCCAGAGCTGCTCCAGCTTTACACCAACATTGGCAAAACTGGTGTTTTAACAGCCCCTTCAGAGAGATGGGCAATTTAAAATCCCCACTAAAAAAGACAAGGAAAAAAACCTAGTTAATTCTAAAGGCTACAAAAGACTCCCAAAAATAACTCAAGTGGAGGAAGGCTACTAATGCAAAAGTAAATAATTACATTAAGGGAAGCAACTAGAGAGGCCAGTTGTGTAAATCACTTTAAGGGGAACAAGCCTTAGATAAAATCCATTCTTTTATCATACAGATTAAGTCTTCCTTTTGACGCTAAATAATTGATAGGGTTTGGCGGAGCGTTCCACGGCTGCCTGTGCAGAGCAGTGGGACTGCTCCCAGGGTCAGATGAGTGGCAGAGAAAAATGTTATTGGAAATGCTGTGCATCCAGTACCAGTACCAAGAAAATGGGGCTTGTATTCCTGGTGCTTCCTAAAGAACTTCTGCATGGTCTTCAGAAGCCAGCCGTGCACCTCAGAGCAAAAGGAAGACTTGGCATTATCTCTTCCTTAAACTGCCCTCCGTGAAACCAGGTGGTCTGTTTTCAAGGTTTCATGTGGTGATGAGCAAGGCACAGAGGCCTGTAAGGACACAGCCTGATCCTCTGCACCATTTTTTTAATAAAAAAACATGAACTGTGCTGTCTGGTGGCTTCTGGGACCCCAGATCCTGTGGGGGGTTCTCTTACGTTGGCTAGCCTCAGTAGTGCCTGCATACTTCAGCCTCTTGTGCTTCTCTCCACACTTGAGCATCCTGGTAAAACAGGGAGATATCATTGCTCCCATTCTGCAGATAGGAAGCAGAGAGGATTTTCCAAGGCCAAAGTGGCTGTGATGGGTTTCGCTGTTTCAGAGAGTTGTCAAGAACTGGATATTCCTGCAACTTAGGAAGTTTGTAGGTGGCACACCTGGAGCATCCATGGTGATACAGAGGACTTAGCCCAGGTCCCTTGGGTCACTGTATCCACTAGCAAGTCCTTCCTCTCTCACTGATATGCCATGTAACTGTGTTCGAGTGACATGAATTCTCATGTCTGTTTGCCAGATGGTGGAATTGTTTCTTTCCCTTCAGGAGAGTTGAACACCAGTTGTCTATGCATCATTTAGTGCCTTCGAGAACACCATGCCGCAGCAGCCAGTATAATTCCTTTTCGGTGCATAGGAGTATGAAAATGTTCAATAACTAGCTGGATTTTAGTGAATTTAAATTCATTTTCGGTAGTGCCTTTGTCCAGTACCAAGCACAGTGGGCTCTTAATTAGGGAGCTAAAATATTTTCCAAAACCAAGTGGGACATAACTTGCAGAAACCTTAAATTTTTAAATCAGTATCCCATGACTTCTGCGCAGGTTCTGTGTTTGGCAGGATGAATTCTCTGACCTTAATGGTAACAACAGAGAATAAACCTCAGCCAAGATGCTAAATTTAGCTCTTACCATGGAGGAATGAAGGGGATATAACCTCTTCATGTTAATTGGTTTAGGATTATATTAAACTTGTGAGCTTACTTGTGTTTGGAAGTGACCTGGACAGGGTATTCTGCAATTCCCATGGTGGTGTTGAGTTGAAATCAGGTAAACCTTGGTGGAAAGAACTGAAAAAAAGTTTGGGCACATAGGTTGAGTCCAAAACAAAAATAAATTAAAAACATCACTGAGTGTGATGTGGTGTGAACACAAATGAAAAATATTTCACACAAACATGTCTGAAATAAATTCTGTATTTTCCATAGTCTATCAGAGAACTCTATGGGGTTTTTATCCTTTTCTTTTTTATCCTTTTCATTTTTATACCTCTTTCCATCTGGAATCTCAGATATTTTTAAGACTGTATTCCATTGAAAATGCTTTCAATTGTAAATAAATTGTAAATAAATTGTAAATACTAACAGGAGCATTGCAAGCAAAATATTTATATTTACTGCCACTAATATATGATTTTTATTATACAGTAGCATTTGTAGGGATTGAATGGTGCTGTTTTGGCCAGAACACTGTTCTCTTACATGGATCAGCTCCTGACTCTGACAGATTCTAAAAAAAAAACCCCACAGCTTGCAACAGATGCATCCTTAAGTAAACAGTTAAAGTAGATGTTTTGATTACCTCAGTTGTATTGATATAAAAGATCAGTGTCTGAACATTCCTGGAAACCATCTGATAAAGGATGTATCTTTCTGTAAGCTCCTGGCCCTGTGTTTGCTGCTTCAACAACTTTAGTCATTTAAACAAAACAGAGATACTTCTGCACCTAACAAGATGCTCTGAGCCTAGAGAGAGTGGTAAGTGTTCAGCACTCCTGACCCTGGGTCCAAAGTATTGGGAAATGTTTAGACTTTCTCCAAGTCAAATTTTTGCTCTATTTGTGAGGGGAAAAAATATCTTTCCCTACTGGTTTTCTGTTTGAGGCTCACCTTGTTTTATGGCTGCTCTTTGTGGGATGGGGACAACAGTGACAGAGGAACTGAGCAGCTGCCACTTCTGCCTGCTGGCTGTTGTGAACACCGGTGTCCTGCACGAATGCATGGAAGTGCCTTCTTCATAAGGCTCAAGTTTAAGCTAAATCTTGTTCATATCAACTGACAGGTAGGGCTGGTGATATTCTTTCTGAGGCATTTACAGCCACACTTTAAAGTAAAAACAGGGAAACATAAAGGTGAGGACTTGAGGCACTGGTTCGCATATCCCCTTTTAACGAGAAGAATTATTATGTGTTGTGGGAAGCTGACCTGACTCTCCGAGGCTGCTATGTGAAGGTACCCAATTTTTTGGTAGTTTCCTATGGTGAGGGCACAGAACTGAGCCTGGGGAAAATTAGTTGCAGTTCCTGATCCAGCATCAAACTTCCTTCATGATTTTGGCAAAGTTGTTTGACTTCCCTTCGGTCCTCTGTTTATATAATGAACTTATGTTGTTCTTTGGGCCTCGAGGCCCATCCATCAGCATCTGGTTAGCATGTTTATGGCATCGGTCACACTAGAAGCACTTAACGGGTCAAACAGCATAGAAGTTGCTGATCCCTCCTCCCTGCTCCCTGTAAGAGGGTGCTGCTGGCCCGAGGTGCTGTGTTACGAAGGTGACCTTGTATATGTCTGAGATGTCCACCTGCTGTTGTCAGAGGGGCCCAATAAAACAAATTTGCAGGGTTGGGGAAGGTAAGGTTAAGTTCTCATAGCAAAGGTGTTTCCGATATCTATAGCGGAAACTCCTTTTGGGGATTCATAGAGTTGACTGTGTTCCAAGAGGTCATGCTGTGCACTGGAGGAAGGAAATTTTTTGGGTGATCTTACCTGTCAAACTCAGATGAGGAACATCATGTTGTTAATAGCTCTCATACTGAAACAAGACAAAATTGATTTCCCCATTTTAAGAGGGTTTCCTGTATATGTAATCTATGGATAAGGTTCATCAGACAATTTACTGGAGTTCAAATACCTGGACAGAGTTTTGGACAGACCTGGATGAATTTACAGAAACCAGCTCAGAGCTTCAGGGTTTCACCCTGACTGAAGCAATAGTCAGTGGCTTTAGCAAACTCTTTTGTAGTTAGGAAGGGTGTTGTTTTGGGGACTAGGTGGTAGAAGGAGAAGAAAATCACTGACATGGGATGACAGGTTCAGAGAGAATCTTAGTTTCAGCTTTCCTTCCCATTAGCCTTCTGTGCATGTGCACACTCCAGGTTCTGTTGGCCATACTACTGTTTGGTGCAATTTTTCCCTTTGGAAAAACTCCAGAGGAACCTTCATCTGCTGTTACAAAGATGTCCTTAAAACGTCTTTACTGCAGGGTCCTGTATTTCAAATGCTGTAGCATAGATATGAGATGGCTAAATGTGTGAAAAACCTTTGCATCTCTCTTTTTGAGGTCTGTGTGTGCTGCTTCACTTCTGTAAGCAAGCTAAAAAGATTGGGATGAAAAAAGAGCTTTAGGAAACTTTATGCTCCTTTTAATTCCACTGCAAACAATGTCTTAGAATGTGAAATAAGATCCAAGGTTATTTTTTTGGCCACTTAGAGTCACTGACACTTGAAACAGGCTGGATTTATATGTAGTTTCTAAAAATATATAGCAAAATGAAAGTCTCAGACACTGAGTTCATGTGCATTGCCCATTGTAAAGATAACTGACGACTGTTATAAGATCACTTAAACGGTTACCTTTGGGACATAAAAGGGATCTTTGAAGACACTAAGTCTTAATACAGAAATGTTTACTCATAAAAAATACATTTGGAATGGGGGAGGGGAACACATTTCCTATTAATGTGTATTTTGCCTTTTATGGCAGGTTGTAGCAGGTCTTTAACCTCTGTAGCACTTGAGTGAGGACAGAAATGAGCTTCTCTAAGTATCAGCCCAAAGGGTCTTTCCTCATTGCCTGTATCTGCAATGTCTCTTGGAAAGACAGTTTTAGTTTATTCTTCCATTCTGGGACTCAAATGAAAAACGACTCTTTTCTAACTTCAGAACTTTCCAGTAGTTAAGTCCCAAGGACAGAATAGAAATATCCTCCTGAATTTAGTTCACTTAACCTTGTGTTTTGTGAGGTATGGGGCTGGAGGCCCACACCATGCATAGATACAGTGAGAATTTGAAGGCTATGTCAGCCAACGGAGGCATGAGAACAGAAGAAGGCATTGGCCCTTGAATGCTGTGGTTGTAGATACCACAAAGGAGGGATGATGTTTCACTAGATGCTCACAAAGGGTGCAGATGTACAAACCCAGCAGCACTGCTGATCTGTCTCTGGGTGCACATGAAATGGTGGTGGCTCACGTAGCTTCTGAATTTTCTGGTAATGGCTCTGCAGGTAATTTTGAAACACTTTTTTCTAAACAATTGTTATGCTCCCAAGGGAGGCAAAAGGTGCTGTAAGCAGCATTCATTCAATCAGTGCTGTGTGAACCCGTAACTAGGGAGGATGTGATTTCTGCTTCAAAGTTTTGCAAAATTATTGCTAAATGGGGTAAGACACAATGTGCTGGCAGTTTCAGAGTGCTAGAGAGAGGTTTAGACTCCTTTAAGGAAACCATAGTGGATTATGGTCAAAAGTCTTTATCTGAATAAAATGATTTTCAGGGCAGGAAGTAGCCTGGACCACAGGTGCACGAGGAAGGCTGAGATGTGTTAGAGGGACTGGAAGGCCTTTGGCCAGCTGTTGTCTGGAGGTGTGAGAGGTCAGGCTGTAAAAGCAGGGCTGAGCCAAAAGACGCCGTTTTGTGGGATCTTCAAGAGGAGGACTGGGTAGCAACAGGAAAAGTCATGAAGAGTTACACGCTCATAGAAGGATAGAAGCTGGTTGCAGAAAAACACAAAAGGGACACAAGCTAGAAAAAAAGTCCATGTTTGTTGTGAAGATGAAATTACCAAGCTGAGAGGCTGGATTTCTGATGAACCATTTTTCTTTCCCCATTAGCTCTGCACATGCCAGTGACAGGGTGGGAATATCGGTGGACTTTGTTATTGTTATTCCAAAATGTGATGCTCATCCAGGCAGTAATCCTTTAGGTAAAGAACAGAAATTAGGTTTTGAGTCACATACTGACCTGTCTTGCTAGTTAGTACAGCATGTTCTGATCAAGTAATGAGACAGAGGACAGATTAAACGAAAGACAGGCAGAATTTTCATTCACAAAATTGTTATGGTAATGACAGATATGGGGTCTTGACAAGTTTTGGATAGGCTTCATCTAGGGTCTTCAGGTAGCAGACACAAGCACAGCTCTTGCTTATATGCACCCAGTCAAGCATGAGGAGGTAACAAGTTCTCTAGGGAGGCTGGTATTTAATATCTGCCAGACACCTGCCGGAGAATACTAATACAGATCTCAGGTTTAGCGTGCCCTGGGAATGCAGATGGTTGGTAGTAACATGTCTGGCCCGACAACCACATCTCCCTTAGCTCCATGACAGAGCTGCCTGGATTTTCATCCCCTGCTATTCAGATTATAAAAGCAATTGCTTGGTCAAAGCTGCCTTTTGCTGACTTTCCCAGGAGATTTTCTGGAGGGTTAGTGGGCAAGAGAGGGAGACATCAGGGTATTGCACCAGTGGGAAGAGAAGCAGCAATATCAGTTGCCCCAGATGTCACTTGGACCATCCTCTCAGGCAGCACTTCAGCCAGCTCCTGTGGAGTGTGCATCCACTTCCAAGAGCACGGCAAGCGGGGAGGAGGTAGCATCCAAGCCTGTTGCAGGGCTTGTGGGAAGCCCTGGAGATCACACAGCTTGTCCTCAGCCTGGAGCAGGGAAAGGACTTCTATGAATCTCCCTTTCTTACCAAAAAAGGGGAAGGAAAAAAAAAATAAAAACAACCAAAACCAACAAAACACAACCCTGCAAGGCTCCATATAAATCAGAGCAATAAAACTGCCTGTGGTCGCGATCAAATTATACGATCTAAATCTATATAAAAGAACTGGTGTGGGTTCAGTCCAGCACTAATGTTCTTGTTGCTTAAGCAGTGAATGTGGGGTGAGGAGGAGGGAGGGCAGGTACTGGCCTCCTGACACCTACGCACTGGGGAAACAATTTGCTGAGGTGGTTGAAGTACATGTTTTCAAAATCTGTTTGTGTCCATAAGGGTTTGAGAAGAGGATGTCGTGTGCTTACTCGGTAACTTGTGTGTGGCCTGCGAGTGGTTTCAGATGCTTGGCCAAAACCAAATAATCTGTCCTTTTAGGAAATTTGAAAAGTATGCATGCATCCCAAAAAAGAACGGAGATTTGCAGTGACGTCCCATGCTCCTGCCGCAGCGCGTTGTGTAATCGTGGCACTGTGTGTTGACGAGGTGAATTGTCGAGCCCTCTGTCTTAAAAACAGAGACCAGATATTATGATTTGGGCTTTCACAGGACTCTGAGTTAATAGATTGTTTTTAGTGGGAGAAAAGACTACCAGGGTATGTCGTATATCTTCAGAATTCAGCTGAATGCTGAAAAAATATCCAAATTAGGATATGGTACTTACTAGAAGAGAAATAACAGAACTAGTGAACTTTCACAGTAGAGAAGGACTTGCAGATAAAGTTGAAATTTATGATGGTGTACAAGATTTTTAAACTGAAGGTTTTGGCTTCTTTTCTGAGTACCTTGGCCATGCTGACAAGTTTATAAATCTCTGTGGTGTTTGGCTAATATCCTGAGGGTCTGCACTGTCCTACTCGGAAATGGTAGCTGCCTTCAGTATTAATTAAGGGCTGTATTAGCGAGAGCAGTGGGAGCAAGAAGGGTCTTTCAAGTCTGGCAGCTGCTGTTTTCGGAGGAAATGAGGGGGGAGGCTGCACGCGTGCAGCCCAGGAGCCAGAGGGACTCCCCACATCTGCCCAGCAGCCGTGTGGGGCCAGCCCGATGCTGCGACTCAGTGGCTGGGAGTAAGGGGGGAACATCAAATCTCCTGGGAAAGTGGGGTGAAAAAATAAAGCCAGGAAGCTGAAAGTAGTAGCAGGTTTAGGCACAATCCATCAAAGACCACTGCAGACTTAAATGAAGGAAATGGCACCAAGAAATTGAATAACCTTCTATTTTTATATAGTAAATTTCATCCTCAAAGCATTTTATGAACTTAATGATGTGCAAACTTCACATGCACATATCCTTTCATCTGCCAGTGACTGTAGCCACCTTCGGTGTGACACCTGATGATGGTTCCTTTGCAGCACCACAACAATATAGGACGGCAAGTGGAAAACGCCCTAACTGAATTGGGAGCAGGCAACTTTAGGGAGACAAAACCTTTGGGCAAGACAGAGAGATTGAGCACAGTTGTGCTGGCAAAGGGCATGTGTGACAATATCTTCCATGACTACAATCAACCAGTTATTAATCTTATAGAGATCCCACCAAGTAGAGCTTTTTTAAGGGAAAGCTGGAAAATTAACCTTAGCTGGCTGGAAAACTGGTATGAGCTTTCCTCAGTGCCACTTGTCAGTCTCCCACCTCAGAAAGTACTTGCTGACTCTGACTCACATGAGCTGCTTTTCCACCCGAGATCCAATGGGATCAAAGAATGAGGTTCTGTGGATGGCAGTTAGATGTCTATTTCTTAAAATTTCCCACTTAATGTCATTCTTGTCTCAAAGGAAGGGTGCTTATTTTTAAAAAGGGCCAATAAGCAACCATTAGGAGTCCTGGGAGATATACGTGTTGATAGAATTTCAAAGTTGTTGGGAAAGAAATAAAAAATGCCACACCAGCATCTTTGCCCCTGTTATCTTCCCAATGAAGTCCTGTGTTTTCAGGCACAATAGTTCTCAATGTCACCTGCTCTGTAAGAGTTTTGGTGTGCTGTCTAATCCCCCAACTTAATGAGTTCTGCAGGAATGCACCATGATAGCTAAAGATCATTTACCTGAATTGCTTTTTAATTTCTGGAATGGGAAGCTGCTTGTGCAGCAGGATAATTACATTATAATTTACAGCAATCCAAAATCAATAAATTTAGTCATATTGGAATAGGTAAGGAGGGTGAAAAATCCCCCCACTATTAAATTATTTCATACTCAGTACTTGATGTTCCAAGAACTCAACAATAATCTTTGGGGGATGGGAGAAAGGAGTGGAGAACCTTTAGCTTCTTGAGACTGGTCAGTAAATCAGCTTTGCCTGGTGATTTCTGTAGTGAAATAACACATGGTTGTGTTTGCAGAAGAGGGCAAATACAGCAGATAATGTCTTCTTTCCGATTGATTTTAATTCTGAAGTATTAAAGGAGGAAAAATGCTTTGTACACTCTGACCCCTTATGCCAGTGGGGAAAAGCTGATGAACCATTGCCAGCTGCAAGCTAAACCTGGGTGCCCACTCCAGCTTTGCTCCCTGCCTGGAACAGTAGAGTTGAATAATTATTGGGGTAAGGCACTATGGGAACTGATGGGGTTTCAAGCTCTTGCTGTCTTCATGAAGAGATTGGAAGCTTTTCTCCAAGTCAGTATTTTTGTCATGTGCAATCTATTGGGCTTAGTGTGGTGAGAAATTAATGAAGACCTGTGAAATGTGCTGTGAGGAGAACAGGCTACGTGGCCTGAGCTCCAGAGCTTCTGCTCCTCCCTGTCCCGTACCCAGCGCGCACCACACAAGGGATGGTTTTTATTTGGAGACTCTTCAAAACCCAGCAGTGCTCTGGCTGCTGGAAGCACTGAGGGAGAAGTGACCTCGCAATGAGAAGGTTGGTCTCAGGAGCTTTGTATCTACTGCCAGCACCTCTTTGGTGCAAGCTGAGCCCTGGGAACACCAGGGCTGATCTGGCTGACTGCTGGGCCATTGGGCTGCTGGTATCCACAGCACTCCACATTTTCCAGGGTCCAACCAGGAGTCGAGTTCAGTTCCTGCAAGTGGGAGGAATGGCAAATAAACACAGGTAGCCCAAACACACCCTTGCATGATTTAAGAGAAATATAATATGAGCAGGCAGTTCAAAGGGGTTCAGCTGGGCACATGGAGATTGGAGCTGTGGTTTTGGTTTGGTTTGGTTTTTTTCTGTCTATTTTCTTTGAAAGAATGCTTCCTGGTTGTATTAAATCTCGCCCATGTCTTCACTGAGGTATGGCTTGCCGAATTCATCTCACAGGAAGATGTATTAGGCGTTTCTGGACTTCCCCCACTTCAGACTGACTCGATTTTATTTTTCCTTTGAAACCACAGAAAAGCTGTCGATGCTGCACCCAAAAAAGGATGTTGTATGAAAGGAAATCACTTTGTCTCTTGTATTTGAGGAGGATTATGATCTGGCATGACCTCATTATGGGTTAGGCGAGGATATTTCTGGAAATACTAATTAAATACTTTTTCCATCCCTTGTGCCCTTGTAGCATGTGTAGACTTTATAACAAGAAAAAGAGGAAAAAAAGCTGTCTGGAAGGAATTCTTTCAAGCTCTTTTTCCAATCAAATGAAGAAAGTACAGTTATAGTCATGGTAGCAACATTAGAAGCTACTAAACAAAGTTTTCTTAGTTGTGATGAACTAGAGGAAAATAATTATCTGAAAGAAGAGAGTAAAGCTGGAACTCTCCAGGTGCTTTTGTCTGTGGTTGAATTTAGGACTCTGAATAATTCTTGTAATTTCAGCAAGATCACTCTGGATTGCTGAAAACATACTTCCTTCTCTGCAGTATTCTTATTTTACTTTTTTCTTTTTCACATTTAGGTTCAGTGAACAGAAGCAGTAGTGCAAAGCCTCGCAAATCATAGCTTTGGCAAAAGCTGGTGGTAACCTTTGCCACAGGTCAGAAATCTGTTATGTTGGCACAGCCAAGGAAGAAATTACCTGGCACCACAGCCTAATATATTTATTAATGGATATCCTCCTGTTATTTCTTATGGTGGTATTCTTTTCCTAGGCTCACCCATTTTTCTCCAAGAGCCGTGTCCTCAACTTGTGGCATTTCAGTGAGTTTTAGCAGCTCTGAATCCAGCCCTGACCGTCTGAGCTGTTTCCTATTGAGGTCAGTGGGATTCTTCCAGTTAATTTCAATGGGAGCTGGACTTGGCTGCTGAAAAATGTCTTTAAAAATTGCCTTCAGCAAATAAGCTGTAAATGTTAGCACTAAAATAGCAATGTGCAGGCCCAAATATGTCTATATTGAAAACACATGCCGTCAGATAGATAAAATGTGTTCTTACAAAAGATTCAAACATCATCACATGGAGGTTGTAAAGATTTTTTTTAATTTATTTTTTTTCTTATTGATTGTGAAATGATTTTGATTGTGTATTTAGCACTTTGATTCACTACCCTGTTGTGTGATACTTCACATAGGGTTGGGTCTGAGGAGACAAACCCCGGACTTGTCTGGAAGAGCGGACAGTGGCTTTTGTTTTCGGTTATTGTTCTAAATCCAGGGATGCGGTTCTTATTTTTTTCTGTGAATGTGAGATTTTCTCCAAATTGTAATATTCCACTGGTATGTAACAATACCCAGCCCTGCATTTTGTTTGAGTCTCTCGGCCCTGGCTGATGTGAAACAGGACTGCTATATCACAACCAAGCCAGGGAAATGGCTGCTTTCTCAGAGTAACTTCAGGAATTGCCTCTTGCCCTGCAAATGGCCAGCCTTGCATTGTAACATTGCAAGTGGAGAGAAGATGTGGAGGAATTGCCCACATTTTTAAACTTTCTCTCTCTATGCCCTTCCCAATGCTTAAGGAAAATGAAGGCTCTGGTGGGGTGGCTTGGGGAAGCTGATGAGCGGATCAAGGCTGGTTGGTGACTTTGCACCGCTGTGCAGCTGCCAGAGCAGACCATCTGTCATCAGCATCCTCAAGTGCTACACTTGAGAGAGTGATGGTTAAGGCAAAAGGAGCTGGGTAGTGGCTTAAATGCCTGTTGTAAATTGTCGAGCCCCAGGAGTGGATTGATAACGGATAACTTGACTCAAGGCAAAGCAGGGGCAGCTCTGGAAGTGGTAACTCCATTGGCCATCCCATGCCGAGTTGCCTTTGCCTCTCAGTGGGCCAGCAGCACCTGGCTTTCAGCAGAAGGGAATTAAAAGCTTTTATCTAGGCTATCCAGGCTGAGATGAGGTGAATTTTATAAACACCTCAGTCCTCTGGATTCAAGTTGATGATGTTTGAATGCTCCTCCCAGCCATGCAGGTGATGCAAATACTGTTGTTAGCTGTGTTTCTGTTTCTCTCATCAGAAGTACTTCTCCACAGGGGTCAAAATCAAAGTTCTTCCTATGAAGTCTATTAAAATGAGTTGAACCTGACTGCCTCGAACAGGCAACAGGAAAACACTTGGCAGGGTAAACCCTCTTGGGGAGTTAATGGAAGATGGAACTCAACAGATAAAACATTGGGATCGGCTGGAGTTTGCCAAGGCAAACACTTGGACTTTTCCAGACTATGTTCTTGCTTCCCAGGGGATGTGGTCACATCAGAGTGTCCTGTGGGTGGTGGCAGAAGACAGTTTTGGTGTGGCCCCACTCCCTCTTGCAGGACTGCTGAAAGAAAATCTCCTGTTAACTGCAGCCTGGCATTTGCGTTGTCTCAGAGAGGCCGCTGCAGCATCATCTGTGTCAACAAACTACTCCAGTGGAGATGGAAGTTTATACCAGCAGAAGAGCTCCTCCTGCAGCTAAAACCCATTCCCCAAACCAATAGAGACTGCACAGGAAAAAGTATGTTTTCCAATGCCTTTGTCTGTGCTTCTGACTTCAGGAGGGTAGAACAGGGTGTGAGGGGAATGGTACAAGGACCCATCCACTGACAGGGAGCTGAGGAAATCCACAGTGTTTTGCAAATGGGATTGGATGGCCAGTCCAGACTGAACTCATCATCTAGAGGAGAAAAACATGCAGAGGCTTCTGCACAGAGATTTCTGCATACCACAACATTTTTAGCTTTGCAAGAGAAGGGACCCTATTCTTCCCTCTACCCAAGGGAGCTTTTGAGAAGCTCAAACCTTCTTTCTCCCTGAGTCTTGAGCTGAAATAGGTCTGTACTTTGGGGTAAATGCACTTGTAGGATAAAGGTGCAGATGGTTCAGGTCATGGTCACTGCTGTTTTAACATGCAGTGAGACCACAGCACAAACACCGAGTCCAAGCTGATTATGTGAAAAAAGTAACACGAGCAAATTCAGGGGGAGGCAGAAGAACAGTATGGGATTTAAAAATCTCAGCTCTGTTATTAATTTCTCTGGAAGAGGTGAACTAATGATTCTGCTTTTAATTCATTAGTATTTAGGCTAAAAATATGTTGGCTCAGAAAGAAAATGATCGAGTAAAAGGGAAGATGTAATAAAATCTCCCTCCTCCTCTTTAAAAAAAAAAAAAAATATTTTGCACAAAGCAAAGACAATTCACTGATTAGAAATGAAAGTTGTAGTCCTGTGGGGCCAGGCTGGAATCACTGCATACCACTTGCCTTTGAAATCAAGGCCTCCAACCTTCTTAATGTCCAGGTGGGGAATTCCGGTGGCTTTACTCTAATCCAGGCAAATCTGAAATCCAACCCTGTTGGGAGGAAACAATGTGGGAAACAGATTCATCTTGATCTCGGCTTTGTGCCTTGGAAAACGATTAAGACCAACTGTTAAGCAGCTCCCGATAGAGTTCACAAACCTGCCGGCCTCTGTGTGACACAGCTTTCTCAGTTCAGGCTTCACCCTTTTAAAATAGCAGATGGAAGTGATCCGGTTAAGCTAAAAAGTGGGTTTCCCTTTATTCTCTGGCTGTTAAAATATTATTTCTGTAGTTACAAATGATTTTTCATCTGATTGCTTTGCCGTGATTGATTTTTTTTCACTTTCTATTGTTCCTTTAAAAAAAAATCAAAACCAAACAATTTAGTGGTGCTGACAGGCAGCCACGCTGACTTCTTTGAGACTGATGCCCTGAGACACTAAATCCCATGCAGTACCGTGGAGGTCACACACATGGTCCGATCAAACTCACACGGCTGGGTTCCTTCTATACCCTTTTTCCTGTCCTGATCTTAGTGAAGATAACTGGTTTTATAGTAGCTTTTGAGGATTTCAAAGTGATTTAGAAAATCAAGTCCTTTGAGGTAGAGAAATATTTATGTTCTGCACATAAATAAAAGGTGGAAGCAGAAAAGCTGCTCTTTATTAAAGCTTACTTTGGCAAATCCATGAAGAAAACCAAGGACTCACAAGTCCATCTACCAATATAGTTGTTGGAAAAATTTCCTCAAGGGAACCTGCTTCCATGAGATTTCAGACCTGGTGATTGCTGGAAGGGCATCCTGACCTTGCAGAGGCTTCCCAAAAATGAACATTATAAGGTTTTGAGGTCTTTATACTCCTACGACACTGGTCAAGGGAGGTTATTCTTTTCCCTAAGAAAAGAATAACTGAACATCCGTGTGATCTTTGTTATTCTTATTTTTCTTATTTATAGTAATTGCATTTGATTACAGTCAACACCCATGGTTAGCAAAACTTGTTGCTGGTTTGATTCTCGGGTAGTTTTGCAAGTGGTTACTAGCAGATTTGTGAACTTTGGCACCTGACTATGCTATTAAAGGGTGAGATTTTGAAAGTTTCCAGTGGAATTCAGAGCACAGACTCCTGCATTTCTCCGCTGCAAATAAACCTTTTATTCTTTACAGTAGATTTATCATTATTGCAGTTTTGGCAAGGATGTATCAGCAAATTTTGTTTAACACCATTCCTCAGCATTCCATTACTTAAAAGTCATGGGCAGCTTTGTTCTTCTCCCTTCCATTTTAGACAGCATATCCAATAGGTGATTTTTAAAAGTGCAATTAAATATGCAATATTGTGCACATCTTTTGCAGTATGTCACAGGTAGAAGGATGGATTCTGATTTTTTTGGGGGGGATCATCAATATTTTGCTAAAGCTGTGTGTGCATGTGTACACGTGTGCCCTGGGCACCAGTCCTGCTCCATGCTGTAGGCATAGTTGATGTCTCCTGCTAGGAACAGGAGGAACTACCAAGCCAGCAGAAGAACCAGTCTGAAAATCTGTTGCAGCCTTAAAATGGCGGCAGAAAGTTTTGTCAGTTTGTCATGGGCAAATGTTTCTGCCATTAGTAGGGTTCCTCAAGGCCGGCTTTGTTTTCCTCTTTGCCAGTCTCATTTTCTCCGAAGATTGCTCCATTTCACCCCTTGGAGCCTCCCCAGACAGTCTGACACCGCACATTTGAGTTGAAACTGGAACTTTCTGGTTCACAATCTGGCTTGAAGAGATGATCGCAGCCCTGTTCCTGGTGCCCAGCAGGGATAAGCAGCCCCAGCGGGTGCAAAGCCAGCACAATCCAGGCAGGGCAGAGATGGTGGAAAAAAACCTCTTGCTGATCTGTTTCAGGGGTTGTGTTTTGCTGCCTGCAGGTGCTCATGCTTCCCCTTGTTCCTCATCTACAGGACTTCAAGTGCCTTCTCCACCGAATTGCATCCCTATCCCCTAAGCATCAGCGCTCTGCTTCCATGTGCGCTTTGCTGTTGTCCCTGCTGAGTTTAGTGTTATTTAAGCATGTCCTTAAAGTTGAATCTGCATAGAGGAGTTGGGATGAATGGTGATGTCAATGTAAAATATAAGCGTTCTAAGGTTCTGGCTGATTTTGCTCTTTCTCTTCGCAATTTTTTTACAGCTGCTTCAGTTAAGTATGGGTGTTTCCTTCTTCTTTCACACTGGGAATGCAGTAAATTAATGCAGGGTGTAAAAGGAGGCTCTGTTAGCACTAAGCCAGAAGTCCAGTCAGATAGTCAAGGAGAAGTTGGAAAGAGTTTAAGAGAAATTCACACCTGTAAATGACTAGGTTTTTACGTAGCAATATACATATTTAATTTATGCTTGCAGCGACAGCAGTTGCATATGCAAAAGCAGGCGTGCAATTACATGCGCACTTCTGCTCGGGATTCCAAACCTTAAGAAAGAAGTGATTATCATTGTAGATGAGTTATGCTGTAACAGTTTTTCATGTTGTATAAGGAGCATCTGTATGCTGCATTATGCACATGTGAAACTATTTTCAAGATATTTATTTTATTTCCATGGGTGATTGTGTAGTAACTGTTCGTGTTTAGTGGCTGCATAGAAACTTGTCTTACAAAGAGTTTGCCATTTACGTACACAGCTCTTCATACACAGAACATACCTAGATGGTTGACACATCTGTACAGTTAATATTTTTACAATGAAAAATCCAGTTGGTTTGCCCCAGAGATTTTAATTGTAATTATGATCATGCAATTTGCCAATTATTCTATTCAGGTATGTTTCTGGATGAATAACAGATTTGTTTGATAAGAGTCAGTCCTCTGCGCACTGATTATGAGAGAACGATTGGAAGCAGAAGGCTGCAAAGAAGCTTTCGCTGTTGCCAGTCTGAGATCTCTGCTTTCCCTATTTATTTATTTATCTGCTTTGAACAGTGATTTCCTCTTAACCTCCTCCCCAAGATAAAACTCCTTACTTCTCACAGGATGTAATTTTCTCATTTTCTTGGTTCTTCTGAAGCTTAGGAAAGTATGGTTCAGCAGTTCAACCTGGTATATTGAGCTACCTCCCTAAGAAAACAGATGCACGAGACCTTGCCTCAGAGGCAGTGGAGTATTTAAACTTCTCCCTTTCCCTTTAACTTGGTTATTTATTGATTGTTAATGTTATTATCCATACAGATGCTCAAGTGTTTTATGTTTTTTCCTGAGTTCTTGTCCACTCTAATGTCTTATGGCAAAGGGTTCACATGAGGGGTCTTGTGTCAAAATCCCTCACAATTGCAAGAGGTAGTGAGTGGTCTGTTACATCTGACCATCTTGATTTCTAGTGGAGACTTCACACAGTGTTGCATTTGAACAGTTGCCTTTGCTTCTGACTGTGCTTTTTCCGAGACTCACAGTTTCCAATTTTCAAATTGCCTCTGTCACAACCGGGAATTTTTTAACTTCAAAAAAACAACTCCAGAGGGAGGGTGTGTGGATGATGAGTTCTCCATGGTTTTCATTCTTTGCAACACAATGGCAGGATAAAGAAACTACATGGGGAAAGATGTATTCTAAATAATTATATCGATTTAGTACGCAAAGATATGCCAAGCCTTGCCACAGAGGTACTGCTGCTCTGTTTTATGTGGCTTCTACATAGCATAAAGGGAGCCCAGTAAGCACTGCAACAGGCTTTCAAAGTATTTCAAGGGTTGTTCCAGTATACTACCAGTCCTCTTCCACAAGAAGTGCTCGAGGGGAATGGAGGAGGACAGGGGGATGCCAAGGACTGGAAAGAAAATTCATGTACATTAACAGACTGTGAGAATTTTTGGTGCAGAGTTTAAGGTTATTTTTGGCACTGGTAAAGTAAATGTTCATCTGTGAGTTTTGTTAACTGAATATTTAAACTGTAGAGGCAGTCTAATGTTGATATATATCTCCTTGGTGGGGCTTTTCCTATTCTTTTTCAGGCTCTGGGTTTAATAATAGTAATGTTCTTGTCATATATTTTAGACAATGGTCATCACATTTGCCTGTCTCCATAGGGACAATGTGAAAATTAATTAGCTAGTGTTTATAAAGGAGGACACTTGGATCCTGACTAATTATTCTCTGAACACCAGTATTGATTTAGCAGGAGTGTTTCCAGTACGGGATGGTGTTTTGCAGGGAGAACGGCATCCAAGTCTGGCCAGAAGAGGCTTGGGGATGACACATGGTGCTGGTTTCCTAGCCAGCTCTGAGTTTATTGACAAATACCTGATACTTCAATATGTCACCTCCTCTTCTCCAGGCTCTGCAGGATGCATTTATTGCAGCTGATTATCTCCACAGTTTATTAAACCAAATAAAATGTGGCTTGAGGAAGAAATCCTCAGGTTTCAGGGTCTGAACATTGGGGAAGGCAGTATATATTGTATGTTAAAATATGTATGAGCGCGTGTGTTTGGGTGCCTAGATAATGTTCGTACATGTCCAATCAGGAGAAATGTATACCAATATGTTTATGTTTTTCCTGATGTAACAAGTACGAACTTCATCTGGTGGTAAAAGCAGCAGTTTGTAATTGTATTTAGTAATGAGATGGCCTGCAACCAAGCACCCAGAGATCCCAGCACGGCTGGGTTTGGGAATGAAGCAGATCTCGGTCAGGGCTCTGCGGTGCAGACACATCCCTTCTGCCTGCTCTGTCTCGGCGAGGGCTCTGGCACCCACTGTGGTGACAGATACAACAGCTCCAACTAGACTTTCTGACTAGAGAAACTAGAGCTTCAGGCAAAAGTTGGGCCAGGAGAACATGAGCTTGAAAGGAAAAATCTGATTACTCAGCAATCACCAGTTAATACAGTTCCCCGAGTTTAGCTTTTAAAACTGTTGTTCAGATAGCAGCTGCAATTGAACCTCAGCAGCTCAGATTGCAAAACCCTCCTCAGACCTGCGCAGAATTAGCCTGTCCTGAGGCGAAACTACTGCACTTTATCTTCCTACCCGAAACAAGGGCAGCTCACCCCAGCTGCCTCGCAGGTATCAGTGCAGACATGCAACCCCTCTGAGCAAAAGCTGAAAGCAGAGGATTTACACCCAGGGGCTGGAGAGCAAACAGCAATCAGGGGCATAGAGAGGGGGCTGCTAACCTGGGACATTCCTGGTTTCACAGTTTACAGTGCTCTGGGACCACGGTGTAGACAGAGCAAGCAGGCCATCTCCTCTACCCAGTTCAGAAGTCTCTTATCTCATCCTTTGCCTGTCACGAGCCTCTGAACTGAAGTAAAGTTTATCCCAGGCCAGGTACAGGGCAGAAGATACACATTTCTGCCTGCTATGACTCAGAGGCAAAGTAGCAACTTCGGTCTGGCGGAGGTGGAGCTGGTTGTATGTTGCAGCCCAAGCATAATAAAGGTCTGGAGGCTATACATGGGGAAAACCATTCAAAGCCCTGACTTGGCAAAGCTCTTTAAAAAAAAAAAAAAGCTCTTTTCCTCAAGCCACAGAGCCTCCCAAATCTCAGTTGGTTCCCAGAATTCAGACACTAGTGTTCCTAACAGAAATGAACACCCACAGTTCGTTTTAATAAGGATCAAATTGACAACTGCATGGAGTATTAGTTACAAGAACATAATAGACATGATAGAGAGAATCTTTAAGCTATTAAAAGTGACTACAGGGTTGTTCTGTCACTCCTGGCGTCCATTTTCTTTGGCTTCTTCCACATAGTTGTGCAGTGGAAATGTATCATCTGGGCAGGTGAACATCTGAATGTCCTTTCGTTGGGACAATGCTGCTCCTGAGGCTTTCACTGCTTCCCAGATTGCTCTAAGGCTTAATATTTGCTGTGTCTTTTCGAGATACCTTTGCTTTTGTAGGCCTTTTCCATAACTGCTCTGCAAGTCCAAATACATCCTGAGTGTTGCAACCTGACAGCACAGCACGTAGTTTTTGTGTGGTTCTTGGGATGTTGCCTCATTTAACAGTAATGCGCCATCATGTCAGCTTCGCAGACTGAAGGGTCAGATGTTGTGATGACTCAGTTGTGGCAGGACAGTAATGCTCACCATTATTAATGTTTCTGCCTTTAGGAGCTCTGGATGTGTGCATGAATACATACATTTTCATGGTTTATTCTTTAAGTAGCCTGAAATCTCTGTGGATCCTGACTAGATACAGGGAAAACATAAGCATACATGTGACTCAGTTCTAATTTTCTTTGAGACTTAATGGATTTGCCTGTTGGAAGAAGATGTATGTTGTAGCAGAAAGCCTTTATTTGAGATAATATTCCTGTGCAGCTGAGCACAGAAGCTTTACTGAAACTGCCCTATTTGGGGCACACTGGTGGTGGTGTGTAAATGAGCAAACTGGAGCTCAGAGAGGTTGAGGTTATGGCATCAGAGGAAGAACCAGTCAACTCTTGAGTTTCAGCCTGTTTGACAGTGTGGTAGAGAATAAACTGAAGTTGCTGGTTCTCCCTATTTGGCACTAAGCACGACTGCTTGTATTGTACTGCTGCAGCTAAGTGTCTTCATCAGAGGTGGTCCCCTACGTAGCCTGGATAAACCACTGAGGATTAAACCACAACAAAATATCCTCGTCACTAAGTCTACAGATCTGGAGGGGGAAGAAATAAGGGCTAGAAACAATGGATGTTTTCTGCTGGTTGCCAAGATTTATAACGATGATTACGATGATGATGAGTAGCTGAAGGAATGTTGCTCACATTGTAAACCACTGATCTCTTGACGCTCATCAACACAGTTTCAGGTCTCAGATGTTTTTAGCGCTGGGGTGTTTTCTAGCCTTATCCAAGTGGTTTATTTAATTCAGCTGCAGCCAAAACCCCAGCATGGTGGCTTCCAGCTGCAGAGCCTGCAAGCCCCCACCTCAGACCCCCGCTTGAGCAGCTGCTGTGCTGAGAGCCCAGCACGCGGAGGAGAAGTGGCAGATGTCACCGTGCAACATATCTTGTTTATCTTTTATTTATTGCAGGTATTTATTCAGGGCAAGTTTCTCTGCTCCCTGCTCACAACTTTGCACCAGCGGCGGCTGCCGCTTGCCAGGCAGAGGCAGGAGGAAGGCGAGGGAAGGGACATGAATAATGCAGTGCAACATATTTATCGACATTGTCAAGTTGAGCCTCAGATCAAGTTTAGTGGGTAAAGAAAGGGCTTTGAATTCCTGCCATACAACACGTTAAGATTCAGATAACTTGATTTTGTAAAATAAGCAAGTCCGAGAGGCTGAAACCCAGGAAGTCTGTGTACAAAATGCAGCTCTGGTTTTTTTCTTTCTTTTTTTTTTTTTTTTCCTTTCTTCTTGTGTCACTAGTGGGGGATTTGATATGGGGGGGCGGAACTTGCCTGCAAATCCTAGCTGGCTGCAAACACAGGTTCTCTCTTTCCTCTGCTGCACGTCTCTCCCACACTGCAGGACTCCCACCCCACACATGGACGGGTTGTTTCTGTGCCTCCCCAATCCTCCTGCAACTTTTGGCACTTCTTTGATACATGCTGTCGTTTGTGATTGTCAAAGCGAAAGTACTAAACAACTCCAAGTCGGTAAGCCGGGGCCATTGGACGAACAGTATTTCGACTACTTAAAGCCTCTGCTGTGCTTTTGTGAGCACTGACCCTGATTTCAGTGCTCCTCAGAAACCCTGAAACTGCATTTGGTGGTGTGGGTGCTGCCCAGGTCTGTGGTGCTCCCTGGACATCATTCCTACCCCCGTCAGCACTGGGAAGCAGAGCTTGGTGGAGACGAGCGATCTCAGACTAAGTCTTCCCCGGCTGATTCACAGTTTCTCTGTTCTCCCACACTGCACCACTGAGCCGCAGGAATGGCACAAACCAGCCAGGCCTAGACAAAAGTTGTCGATTTATTTATATTTTTATTTGGGTGCTGGATTAGGACTCAAGAGGTATGGTCTCTCACAAACCGATCCAGTGGTTTTGAATAAGTCATTAGGGCTGGGAGTTTCTTAAAGCAAACAGCAACGGCTCAACTCCTTTGCTGTTGGAAAAGAATGATGGTAAAAGTCCTGAATAGCATCAAGGGGAGAGGAGAAAGAAGCAAAGTGCAAGTTAAATTAGCACCAAGTGCTTCAGAACTCCCCTCTTTTCATGTTCCTATTTTTGTCCTGTGCAATGGGAATGATGTTTCCTCACATTGCCCACAGCTCTGAAACTTAGACCACCTGTATCTGGGGTGGCTTTGCAATCTGTGGCCTTGAAGAACTTATTTCAGCAAAATGTCAGTATATGTTTATATACAAAAGAGCAGACAAAAGATATTTTTAATGGCACTTGCTCGTAACCTAGACAGCATGTGCAGTTTGGGTCCTGGACACCGATGTCCCTGTGCCCCATCTATTTGATGCTAAATCTTGGTTCATCCCCTGGGTTTGGGGAAACAGGTGCTGATCCTGTGCTCTGAGGTTAGGAACTCATCCACAGCCATTTGCCTATGGGTATTCATTCAGTAAGGTATAATGCAGGGGACTTTTATTTACTGACACCACTTTTGGCTGCAAATAATAATTGGAGATTTAAAAAAAAAAAAAAAATTAAAAAAGTACTGGTTTATAGCCCCTGGTTTTTAAATGTCTGTGCAAGGACACCCTGGTGTGTGTGTGTGAAATTAAAATGGGATTGTTATTCATCCTGCATTTCAAGCACCTAACCTCTCAGTTTTGAAAGCATCCTTCTGCTTTGTGGGAAAGCTCATACTCCTTAAATTGTTTCTTTTTTTTATTGGGGGGAAGAAGTCCACAGGGAGTTTTGCGGGCAGTTCACACTGTCAACTCAGCATTTTTACACACTTGAGAAACATAAATCTTCACGGTCAAATAAAAAAAATCCCCTTAAGAGATGATCTTAATTCTTAGCAATTTTTTTTATTTAAATGTGAAGGGTCTGGGCTTTTTTTAAAATTTATTTACTCAAACAAATAAATATTTTCCAGAAAGCAAACATAATTTCACTCTGTCTGCAGCACACAAGGGAAAGAGAGAAAAATCTACTTGATCCCAGGACAAAACGATGCTCTCTTTTTTTTTTACCCCGTTGTCTGGTTGTGGTGCAGGAATGTGCAATCTGCAATCAGAACTGGCAGATGCACAACTTTTGTTTGTAAAATTGACTTAATTATTCCCACTGTAGGGGTGGGCTGGCCGAAGATATTTGGGATGCTGACAGTTTCTGGCCTTCCTGTTGAATCATCCGTATATTTGGCCTGGACTGAACAAGCAGTAGTGTGGCTAAGCTGGGATCCAGGGTCTCTGAAACAAGGGAACAGCTGGCATGTTTTAACCATAGCTTTTTGGCACTAGTTCTTATTATCTCAGCATTATCATGATCTTACTCCACCCCATCCTTTGGTTTTATTTTGTCATCTGCTGAGAGTACAGACTTCTTGGACCGGGGTCATCTCCTCACACTGCGTGCAAAGAGTTGGGCAGAGATGATTTCTAGTGGAGCTTTAGATAGCAGTATCATGTTACAGATAACTATGATCTAATGTTTTATATCACCCTAGAGCTAAAAATACTAACCTTCCACCAGTACTTAGCTATATTTTAGTTCCGATGGCTTTTTCAGCATTATACCTCCTGCCTGTATCACTGTAATGACTGTCTTCCCTTATTTACCTTTTCAGATATCTGTCCTAGTCTGAAGCAACTCCCTTAAGGTTAAGACAAAGGCTCTGTGGACAAAAATGGTGTGTGATTTTTTAATTAAAGCCTATATTAATATATGCAAGAGAGTCTGAGCAGCCCAAAATTTTGCATTTCTTTTGGAGCTCTCGGATCAATCTTCTCATTTGTCTAGTAAGATAAAACATTTTTTTCCCTCATTTTCCAGAGTGAATTTTTTCTATTTCCTTTGCAACCACCCATGGGGTTTGAACCACAGACCTACAGCACTGTAAGAGAGATCTCCATAGTGTGTGAATTAAAGGAATTAAAAACAAAGAAGAGGAAAGCAGCAGCTCAGGGCTGGGCGTTAGAAATGGGGGATTGATGCAGGAACACATCCCCTCCATGGCAATCCCAAGCTGATTGTGCTGTCTCCAGGGGTCACCTCTTGCATCCCACTGTTGCTGATCAGACCATTGACCTTCCCTTTTTGTCGCCCGTCCCCTTCCACATCTCAGCTGGGAACCTTCCCTTCCCAATGCTGTGGGACAGACTCTCTCCTCTCTCCCTCTCTGCTGTTATTTATCCCTCTAATTGTGTAAAATGTTTTGGGCTGCAGTTTCCATGAAGTATGCTATGCAGAATAAAGTTGCTGCTGTGTATGTGAAATTGTGATCCATAGTTTATATTTCCTCCACTGTATAACTCAAGATTATTAAATAAGGATGACTAGATGCAGTTATTAACATCAAGTAGACAATGCAATTCATTCGTACCCTTTCTGTTTGTTGATCCTTCTTTATTACTTCTCTCACCTGGAAGCACAGAATGTTTGATTCATGGCTTTGTGAGAATCGTAGCAGTGGGTCAGAGTGGGAGATGGAGAGGAGGCCAGGAGGCTTGATTTGAGTGTCTGTGACTCAAAGTGACCAGCAAACTCCCAGGGAGAGCTTGGTGTCTGCAAATCTCATTAGGCTGTTTATTTTGTCTTACCTTCCTAGTATTTGATAACACTTAGAAATCTTGCACTTCTGAATTGTGTTGGCTTGTGATCTGAAGTGCTGAACAGCTCATTATTATGGCAAAAATCAACTCCTTTGTGTCTCGTAATACTCCTACAACTCAGTAACCTGGGTGGTGGCTCCACCAAGGCCTCTGATCATAATTTTTGTTAGTATAGAGGGGGGAAAAAATAAAAAGAAAAGAAAAAAATAAAATACATTAAAATTAAAGTCTCATGACTGTAATGAAAAGGTTATTTCCTCTTCTCTTGAAAGTTAAGTTCTATGCAATTGCAGCTCACTTTGTCCTGTCCATCTCATAGTCTCATTAGCTGCTGGGCCACAGAGGAATTGAGGAAAGAGAGTTGGGGGTTTTATCCACATGCCATTCCAGTGTGGAAGGTTCAATGAGACGATGGCTTGTCATTTTTTATTAATGAGTTGGAGCCTGATTCATTATAGATGTGTGGAATGAGCTCGGTATGGCTGCAGGGGGAGGGGAAGGACTCTATCAATGAAGAGTTACTTCCACTGTGGGTCTTCTCCTCCTTAGTCTTAAGCAAATTGGCTTACCAGTGTTGCTTGTCAGTAGGCTAGAGGACAGCTGAGATAACACACAGCTCCAGTTTGCCGCTGCCCAAGCCTGCACGTTTCAGTGTATGACAAGTAGCCCCAGGGGAGAAATGAGTATATAGCGATGTTCAACAATTAGACATTACAAAGAGGTTTCTAAGGGACTGTCCCCTAAGGTCTGGCTGGCTGGCAGATTGGTGGCTGAGGAAAAGGTTTCCAGAGTTTCTGTTTCAGGGAGTAGGTTGGTATGGTGGAGAAAATCATGTCCTTGCCAAGAGAACCAAAAAGCTGTGTGCCTTTCAGGTCTTCCTTACATGCTGGTGGCATGATTATACATACGTGTGATATGTGCATATATAGATATACACATATATGTACACGTACATAAAAGTAAAAAATAACTCTATGTACTTATAGAAAGCCATGTGGTCAGAAAAGCAATATTTGCATTCAGAAGGAGGTGTGTGGGGCAGGGGACCCTCTTGCCTTTGGTGAATCCAAACACCCTGGAGCAAAAGTGGATGCTGATGCTCTGAGGACCACCCAGTTATGCCACCACATCAACCCCTTCTTGGTGGGTGAGGGCAGAGGCAGCGTTATCCACCATGGCCGCTGCACCTTCGTCAGCAGCTCCTGGCTGTGCCCATGATTAGTTCCCCTTCCTCACTGACCGCATGTGCCTCTGCCAGACCTTTCCTCGGGGGGAGGAGGGCTTTAGGTAGTAAGAGCTGGTGAATGTTAGAAAACAGGATTAAAAACTTAAGAGAGTATTCAAGCCCAGTTTAAAGACAATTTAAGCCTAAAAACCGCAGCCCAGGTTTTCTTGCACAAACTTAAAGAATTCTGGTTTTGGTGCTTCTGTGGTTCTGCCTGTATCTGCAAAGAGCCTTGAAAAGCTGTGAGAAGGGCTTCTCTCTCACACTTTCTTTTTGTGCTAGTTCTATGGGCCAAAGAAGTACAAGTAAATATCCTAGCTTTTGAAAGTATCTGTGACAATAATCTGGCTTTTTGGAGAGTCAGCAGGTTGTAGGTAGAAGCAGAATGGGCATCATTTAGCTCATCTGCTGTATTGTACATATTATGTGTTTAAATTTGTAAACTCTGTGGTCTTTACAGAGATAGGTAACCATTTAGTATTAATGTCAGTGCAGACTGTCAAGAAGAGACATGCAATTGGAGTTGTCTTTCATCTAAAGTGAAGGTCATTCAGATTGAAGTTAACTGGCCGCTAATTGTACAGAAAAGGGTAAATTCTGTGTGTCTGGCAGTGGTCTCCCACTGAAAAAGTGTGGTATGTACCCATGTGCCACACTGGCACACTGACCAGTGCACAAGTTTCTTCTTGACATTAAACGACCAACTGGAAGCAATTAAGAAAATATTCTTGAGCATCTTAGAGAGTCATTGATTTCATAGCTCTTGTTGAATAAGGGAAATTGTTCCTGCTTTTCATTTACACTTGCCTTTAGATTAATTCTGGCTGAGGTTATGTTCTGGTGATCTGCAGAGGACAGAACATGCTGTTTTCCAATATTGTTATTTATAATCATGCAGTGTGGTTTAAATGTTTCAAAGGTAGCTGCACAAATGCATACACATAGAAATAAACACATGTTGCTCCTGCCTCTGGTGAGAGCTTTCTTTTCCAGCATTTTTTTCAGGCCATCAGTCTTTTCAAATTGTTGGGTGTACTATGTAGAAACTTAAATAAAAACTGAGGGTGATGTTTGTTTTTCTCTGCTTGCAAGGAAAAGAAAAGATCAAACTGTCCTTGCAGTGAAAATGCAGACTTGGAAGGGTTAATGCAACAAACAGTGCTAAAGGAATCTTTTCCCCTTGTAAAATATGCAGCCGGTGTGACAGCAGTATTCCCAGAGTCAAGTTATCTTTTACATTAGTGAATGTTGTTCCTAAAGCTTTAGCTAGGGTAATAAATGATTCATGGTAACCACACCTTTGTGCACAGCCGTCCACTTGATGTTCAGTCCATACACGACTTCAAGAAGCCTTGTGCAGGAGCTCTACAGCTCCAGTTCAGCAGCTTTCTCCCAGTAACTATGACAGGGTGGAAGGCATTTGAGTAATAAATGGTAAGTCGAAGGGAAAGGGTTCTCTTCTGCCTCTTAAAGTGTAAATTAGCAGTGTTTGTTTGTGCTTTCTGTGCAACCCAAGTTTGATGCATGCTCCTGAGAGTCTGGATGTGGAGACGTGACTGAGTTTATTCTCTTTGGAAAAGAAGAAAATAGGAAGGGAACTTTAAAAGTTGTGTGTGTCAGTTCTCCAAGCACTTCCTCAACATGCAACTAGTGAAACCTCCCAGTACATCTGTATTACAAGGGAGTGAGGGAGATCCCCTTGCAGAGAAACTGACAGTCAGATGGCATTTAGTATCGTGCTGGAGAGCAGGTCTCCTGCTACCAGACCTTCTACTCGCACTGATAAACGTCCACCAAGAGACAGAGCTCCTCCAGACCCTTCCACAGCCATGTGCAACTGTGGACCTAGGCCCCTTATTCTGGGAGAAAAGGCTGTCCCAGGTGGGTGGTCAGCTCTGGATTTTGGAAGGCCAAGGTTTAGTCCCTGATGGTTCTTCAGTCTGTCCTGCTGGGGTAGTCATCTGTCAGTTAGTTATGTCACCTGATATGACATGTTAGAAATGTTAACTTGACCTGAGTATGATACATGGTATATGCTAAATTGGTTAAGCCACCAGCATAATTAGAGATGCACATCCAAGATGGTTCTTCATCTGATCTGGATAATGGATTGTAAAATGATTGGAAAAATAGTTTTTGGAAGAGTTGTTCCGCAGACAGAAGGGGAACTAACAAAAACTTACACGTAATAGAGATGAACACAATCTTTACTCTCTCTGGTTGCATTTATACAGCTGAAGAAATCAGGACAGGACATATTGTCTGGCTCTGTGGGCTAGTTGAACAGCACTGCTCACATCCACACAACTACACTGCCTTCCTCCCCAAAGCAAGGTGGTCTTGTTTGTGCCATGTACGGGGAACAGCCCTGGGTCTGTGCTCTCCTCCCAGCTGTGCCTACCATCAGTTGAACAGAACACCCTCATAGAGAGTCCCACATGGTGGGACCCACAGCCCTGCTGATACTTCTCCAATGGAGACAACTGAGAGGGTAACTGCTGGATTTTGAGACCCTGTGATTACTAAAGATAGATTTGTCTAAGCAGTAAGACTCATGCAAGATTACAAATATCTAGAAAAGAATCTTCTGACTGGGACAAACAAAGCAGGCACAAGGTTTGACTCAGTTGGAGAGTGGACATTGCTACCAGGCCAGGATGCAAGAACACTGGACGGTGATTTACAACACTCAAGTTCTGAGATTCAGTGACAAGTTGAGTGGAAAGAGCAGGTATCTAAAAGTAGTCTTGGACTAGCCTGAGAAGTTTCTCAGCAGCTTAGAGAGGAGCTCAGAACTCAGCAGGACAGCAGATATCCAGGAATGACAAATACTAATTAAGGGAATTTGGCCCAGTTAATTTACCTTTCTCCACAAAATCACGTGGGGGAGGCTTTTGGTTTTGATCTTGTGTCAACTTCTAAACAGTCCGTTCTTAGGTCAAACCCGTTATGACTGTTCCCACACGAGTGTGACACATCACACCAAGCACTCAGCTCACTTTCCCAGAGCCTGGTTGCAGAGTACCACAGCTCTCTGGAGCATCGAGCATAATGTATTGGAGACCTGCATTTTATGTATCTCTGTCTCCAGCAGTTCATGAATAGTAAGCACAGTGGGTTTTACAAGGACAAATATGGAATAGTCTTCATTGCATTTGAGTAGAAAGTGCAGCATACAATTGACATAGCTCAGTCTTGGGCATTTGCTGGTTTAAAAGAAAAAACGATTTCCAACAATTGAGGGTTTTTTCTTACCAGACCAATCACAAACTTTTGAAGCATGAAATGAATTTCACTGGTCCTTGCCAATAAGGTTCTTTCTCTGATATTGGTTTTTATGAAATGGCTATAATCTTTGCAGGTAATGAATGAAAGCTACACTATGAAGTCCCACCTAACATTCTTCTTCTTGATTTATGGTGTATTGGTTAAAATAGTAAACTGATAATGATCAGAAAATAGCAATAAATCACTACGGGCTGATGTATCAGAAACAATAGAAAATGTTCTGGAGGAAGAAACTTGGAGCCAGTCAGGGAACAGCTGGGTGTTTTGCAGATATGAAAGATACCAGGGAGTCCACAAAAATACAAATTAAAAGACTCTCTCCTTTTGTTTCTGCCAAGATTGGGCTGTTCCTTGCTTCTGTATGAAATAAACTCAAGACATTTATGATGAATTGAAGTTTCCACACCCCCCAGTGTATCAAATCTAATTAGAAAGTGCTGGTGGAAATCCATTCAAGTCAAGAGCCTGGCTGGATCTGAAGTTTAGATCTGGACTTGATCATGCCATTTTGTACAAATCTGCAGAAGACTGGTATTTAGATCTCACTACTGCCAAAAAATTACCCTTGTGGATAAATTTATGTATGAGTAGTTTTCTAAAGGTGAATCAAAGTACTAGTGCTATTTTATATTGCCTCACCTTCTAGATAATGCACCTTTTTGCTGTCCAGCAGATGTGTTTTCAGACTGTCCATATTTTTTTTTGTGGGGATCATATAATCATGATACATCCTGTCCCAGATGTGCTTTGGCTAAGGATATTTAGCTAAAAGAAAAGATGGAACAAAATCACCCCTGCCTAAATGTAGTTTGAAGAGACTGTGATGTCTCCTAAAGCCTCCTGAGAACAAGAAAGTTACCTGATCTTATGGGGACTTGGCCAGTCCCTAACTGATCTTCCTAGAAAGGTTTTGGGTTCAATTCTCCCTCTTGTCTTGTCCTGTAATGGAAACTTTCTGTGGACTTGGTGCTAATCATACCAATGAGCCAGCTCTGATTGGTACTAGCTTGCAAAAGGCCTCTTTTGTTCTTGTTAGAGTATCTAACCTCTAAATCTATTTAATACCCTTTCCCTGGTTGTCCATCATTATGACACATGATTTTCCAAAGGATTTACTATTAGTTAGCAGCACAGGGCTTTCTCCCTGGGGTAGCAGCTACTTGCAGTGAAGAAAATGCATGTTCAATGTAGCAATTTGTCTTTTTTTATATATTTATTATAAGAGTAAATGAGTTATTGTGGGGGACTTCAATATTATTGCAAATTAGGTGCTACAAGCCAAGCCGTGCACATTTGTTATGTTTCCAGGCATACACAGCATGCATAGCAGTTCAAAAATCAGCAGTCATATTATATCTAGGCCTTTTCCTGGGCAGCTGCTACTTTGCAGGTATTTTTGTAGTGTGACTGTTCCATAACTCTGCTTACTTCAAATGAAGGGAGGAGGGAATCTGTCAAAAACGTGATTGCTATAAAAAAGGTTTTGATGAGCATGAAGGCATGAATTATAAAATCTCTCAAGATTTAGTTTCCAAAGTAGGCATGGGCTAATGAATATACAGAGAGCATTGCTTGTCGTGTATTCCTTCTATAATAGTAATTTATGAACTGGGTTGTTTTTTTTTTTTTTTCTCTTGAACCTTTCTGGATGTACTTATAGGCTGAAAACTTATCGAAATTATAAATTGCTCCTTTATTCAGAAAAATGTATGGAATCAAGCAAACCACATAGAACCAAGTCCTACCCGACCTCTGCTTCAACAGGGGGCTTAAATTAACTGCTGAATCTTAAGTCATCAGAATTAGTCAAATGTTTTGGTTTCAGCAGCTCACCAAAACTGGGGTCACTGTGTTGGGGAGGGAGAAGAGGGAGTTCTGCCCCAGGCCAAGCTTCTGAGTTTCTGGTTTGGGGTAAATCAGACTTTCGCCAGAAAAATGTCCTTTCACATTATTTCATCTCACTAGAAATGGACAACTAGATGAGAGACTCTTGCTTAGATCCTCTGCTTCTCAAATGGAGCCCTTTTCTTTAGTTTACCCAACAGCCTAATCCTGGATTTACAGACTAATCTGGATTCAAACTCTGTTTCTTTTGATGTTCCTGCAGGACAGGTGGTGTCTGGTGGGAGCGGAAAACATCCTATGTACAAAACAGTAAGGAAAAAAAAATCTGAACATTCTCCCTGGCTCCATCAGCTTTCAGAGGAGAGGAATAGATAAGAAGAAGGAGCCCTTTTTTTCCCCCCGCCCCAAGAAGAGAGAGCCCATGTGTCATGTTTCATGTAACACTGGTTATATTCATCATAGGTGACCTGGATCATTTGTACTTCTGGTTTATAGTCTCTCGACATGGATTGTTTTCTGTAGCTTGAAATATAGCACATTAATGAAGTATGTATCTGTTCAGATGTATGCAGTTAGCTCATGATAGATGCTTTGGTAGCGCTTCGACTAGTTTGTCAACAGCTAGCATTTTGGCAGCTGCAGAGAAAAAAAAATCAACATCCCAAATTCATACAAAAGACTACGAAAATCTGGCATTAAACTTTCAGAAGCCACATTTACAAGTACTGGAACTCTCTGAGTAATTAGTCATGTTGTAACCTCCCTAATCCAAGTTCCAGTGAAGTCGCTATCACTTTACAATTATTGCACATCCACTTCTGATGGTGGCTATATCCACACTTCTGTTCCCTCTTTGCTGGGACTGGGCTGCAGCTGGTGTAGCCAACAGCCTCAGAAGGTATGGCAGTGCTGGTAAATTACCCCAGAATTGCATGTTCAAAGTGGTTTGTGTTGAAGAGTCAGCATGGGTGTGTTTGGTGAGAGGAACCAGGGATGCTGAAGGCCTGAGAAGCTGATGCCTGGACTACTGCTGGAGCTGGACCAGGTTGTGACCTCCAGCATGGGAGAATCACACTAGCCTTTGGTCTGTGTGGGACAGCCCATGCAAGCAGTCTGCTCTGTGGAAACCCCTGTTTCACCCATGCTCTCCTGGTGGACAGGAGAAGCTGGTGCTGGGCAGTGTCCACCCTCGCACTTCACTGCAGCAGCTTCCCGCATGCCAGTTGCTCACTGTTCCTGACATTCCTGATCTGCTGCAGTGGCATCGTTGCCCTTCCTTACTGCAAAAAGGGTCACTTTTTACTGTTTTCCTATATAAGATCTGAAGTTGCTTGGTAGTGACAACAGAATGATTGGGAAGTGCTGGGAGTCCTAAATTTAGCTCCTTGTTTGGCCACAGGTTACAGTTTTGTGCTTATATACTTTAGCATTGCCTTGGAAAGCTGTTAGTGTATGGGTTTATAGCTGTTGACTTCAGTAAACGTTGGACTAGGACCTATTTTAAACATGATATTAGACCTACACGAGCATTTGGAACCATCTGGATTGTGCTTCCAGTTACCAAGGCAAGCCTTTCAGACAAATTTGGGGAGGAAAAAACATTATTGCTATTTCTCTGTCAAACAAAGAGAAGAAAAAGGATTTTCTTACTGAGAATTTGTGAGGTTTAAGCAATTGTGGAGTACAGTCTTATCGCTGCACATGAATGCAACTTTTTATTATTAATATACAATCATCCAGAAAGCTGTCTCAGTTTGGCAGAAATGATTTTATTTGCATGTTAGTGCCTTCTGTATCTGTGGATTATGGATACCAATCTGGAGTGGCATACTAAGGACAAAGAACATGAAAAACTACATCTTGGAAGCCATCTAAACTTGGATAGTTCAAGTCTCAAGGGGCAAAACTGTTATAAGTATTCCTGATGAGTAGTAACAAGTAGTCCCATTAAACAGTAGCTAGAAATCAGCATGCATCCGACACAACCCAGCGACATTTATTCAGAGACCGATTTGTGGGTGAGATGAGCCGCGGTGTCTTTGTACTTTGCTCTGAAATACTTATCCCCTGAATATCTCTCTGAGCCCCCAGGTTTCCAGAGGCCGAGGCTGACTCTTAATCTTTGTTTACATTCACCTCTTGGAGATCAGTATTTTCTCATTACAAATTGCTGTTCTTTTTACATGACAATAAAGGTAACTTTTAGCCTAGAGATTGAACCAGTTGTTCCATTTAACTGAACTAGTGATGTATATTTAGGGGCTTTCTGAATCAGAAGAGTTTGTGTGTATATGTTCTTAGGAGAATCTTTGCTGTCAGGGACTTTTTTTCCCTTGTATAGAGACTCTTTATCAGAGCTCATGCAGTATGCTTTGTAGGCGCTGAGGCCATAAGAAGTTTCTCCCAGCTATACAGAAATATTTTTTGCCTTTAATCATTTAGTATTCCACAGAAATAGTATTGTCGTCATCTTTTTTTTCCCGTGCACAGTTCTGATATAAATGCATCTTTTATGTCCGCTGATTTGACCAAACCAGTATGTTATTTCAGCTAATTTTCATTAACAACTTGGGGTATTCTAGCTGCGCAGTAGCTTTTTCATTGTGTTTCTATGCTACTTTATTATTGAATGAAATTTAATACATTGCTTATAATTAGCAGTGAGGAATGTTACCCTATCATCAGTTCACTGCTATGAGGCTTGCTTAAAGATTTTAACAAAGAAATATTCTTTACTTTTGAAATACTTTGCAGTTCTGCCCAGGCTGCTCAAAATAAACATTGTTTTTGAACTAAATTGTCCCCCCCCTGCCCCCCTTTCCAAAACAAACAAAATATTTTCAGTAGTCATCAGATAGAAATTTGACTCTAACTACATGCTTTGTCTATTCATGCTGTGTAGTAGGGGTCCAGAGAGTGATAGTTAGAAACTGAATGCACTTTAACATAGCATCAGGTGCTGGCAGAAATACGCAGCATGTGTGTTGAAAGGTACAATGAGAGTTACGTGCTTGTGTAAACTACTATTTGCATATGTGAAGTGAGGTGGGTTCTGGGTCAAACTCAGAAAACCTTACTCAGCTGTAACACCTGATTCACAATATAAATGGGAATTTTGTGTTAGTTGAGTTTCCAAAGACCATCCCGTTTCTTGCACCACTATGGGTTTCAGTAGGGGCAAATCTCTAGTGCTCAGCACCACAGTTTTACTTGTCACCTCTTGCTCCAGAATCAGGATGCAGAATTTCAAGGGAGTCCCTTGGAGCTGTTACCTCGGTCTCTTTTGCTTGTTAAGTCACCATGCCATTGCTCACACTCCTTGGCATCACTCTGGGGAGCCCAGGAAGACAGGTGGCTTCTGCCACTCATAGCAGAGCCCCTGTCTGTGGCTGGGTACATGCAGCACCCAAAGCCCCAAAAAGCATCCCAAAATGGGCTGTCCAGTCCAGCTCTGCTCAGGGGGACCTGCTGCAGAAATGGTAAAGCATCGAGTGCTGTCATGATTCCTTTGGGGTAGACTGAAGGAACACCTTAAAAATATGATCACATTGGTAGCGGTGAGGTTATTATTTTGGCTATGGTTTTGCTTATGTTTGTACGCGCCCAAGCTAGGTCAGGCAGTGGCTCAGACCCAGGAGGTGTTGCAGGTTGGTGCTGGTGTGGAAGTGCCCAGATGGAAAGAGGAATCACTCAGCATAAGGACTTGTCACTCTTCCCTGGGTTGTTCTGGCCTTCTAGCACTGTCTTATCTCTCCTGTCCCACCTTCTTTTACCAAGCTCAGTATGACACACTAAGGTCCACTCCGTCACAAACTCTTCTGAAACCCAAATTTAAAATAATAACATTAATGTTGTTTCATTTCCCTTTGGTGGTTCTTTTTTGTTTGTTTATTTCCTTGTTTTGAATTCAGTTTATGACTTTTGTTTCTCTGCTGTATAGGAAAATTTTGTCGTAGCTCTGCACAGACATTACTTCTAGGCAGCAGCCTAAAACAAAACAAGAGGGAGAGAGAAAAAGGAGGAGATTGTCTCCTAGTTACAGAACAGATTGTTTGTATTGAAAAAGAGACTAATTCTTAAAGAATGCACTGTAATTTGTATTGTAGATCTAATTTGTGCAAGTCTTAAGTGCAGCCATGCGTTAGAGTGTCTGCAAAAATTAAAACTTTGAGATGTTGGAAAAGCTTTATTCAATTTGTAATTTGTGCAAACATTTTAATCTCCTGCACTGAAGACCTGCGAAGTCTCTTCAAGCCCAGAAGGTTTAATTTTTCAGATAGAGCTTTTCCAAGGGGGCCCCCATGTAAACAGGGTCAAACTGTCAAATGCAAATCACATCCTTGGCCTCTGTGCCTGTTTTGATCAAACTTGCACTTTCTACCTCTGCTATGTGAGCTACCAAAGAAAGAACTGTGGTGGGTCCTGCATGGTCCATGAGCAATGTCAGCTGTGACTTCTGAAGGAGACCTCAGTATGCATCAGCTACAGGTATCCCTGCCTATTCCAGTTCTAAATGGCTTTTAATGAAGTGAAGAAAACAAAGTACAACCAGTGAGCCAGCATTACCATTGGATCCTATAATGAGAAGGAAGAAATGAGTTTGTCCAACAGCTGTGTTAGAGATTCGTCTTTGAGCTACTTTGATGGTTCTGTGACCACTTCAGTCAAAAAGATATATGAAAATGAAGTACCAGTTTATTGGACACCTCCCAGTCCAAAATGGTTGTGCCAGGATGGGGCATGGAGGGATGCCTGTGACAGTTCTGCAATAGAGGCTTTTCAGTGAGAAACATTGACAAAATGAACAGAACTGTTCATTGTAATATGTTCATGTTATTACCCTTGAGTGGTGTACCTCAAGGGTCTCTACTGAGACCAGTATTATTTAATATCTTCTTCAATGACATAGATGGTGGGCAATGACATAGAAGGGGGCTTATAAGAAAGATGGAGAGAGACTTTTTACAAAGGAAAAGTGCAGCAGTTTTAAACGGTTAGAAAGTAGCTTTAAACTGGATATTAGAATGAAATTTTTCACAATTAGGGTGGTGAGACATTGGAACATGTTGCCCAGAGAAGTTGTGGATGCCCCATCATTGCAAGTGTTCAAAGTCAGGTTGGATGGGACTTTGAACAACCTGGTCTAGTGAAAGATGTCCCTGCCTACAGCAAGGGTGTTGGATTAGATGATCTTTGAAGGTCCCTTCTAACACAAACCATTCTATGATTCTATAACTATAGATTGTCTGGCTTGAAGCAGGTATGCTGAGAGTTTCAACAGCATGAGGCACGTGCTGTTGGAAAACAGCACAGACAGCATCTCAAATTTGACTTTAAAAATCTCTTAAAATGCTCTTGAAATACTTCCATGAGTGTGGTCAGGCTCTGCTCCATCCTTTTCAACCTGCTCTGGGACATAGTTTAGAGGTGGACTTGACACTGTTAGGTTAACATTTGGACTTGATGATCTTAAAGGTGTTTTCCAACCAAAATGATCCTACGGTTCTATGACGAAGGTACAGATTTGGAGTGTGGCTTGCCTCAAAGGCATTCTCCCAGACAATTTGGATGCTATGCTCCTAGTAATACTGAATGGCGTGCCATAGACAGGCTATTTGGTGTTTTACACACACACAGTCATCAATGGCTTCCTGCTTGGGAACTGTGGTATTCAGACACATTAGCAGCACCAGCAGCAAAGACGCGTAAACACGTTTACAGCCATTAAGTCAAGGCCAGAAAAATGTTGGCTCATTCCCACTGACTTGCTCACTACTGCAGGTCCAGCTCATGTGCTGGGGTGGTTTCCAGAGCAGTCCAGACTGGTGGCTGCAGCCCAAGGAAGCTCCATGACGTTGGGTTTGACTGAAGTGCAGGCCAATTTCAAGGCCATTGCTGTTCACTCTTCTGCTCTGTTGTGTGCTTGGGGTATGACGGCCATTTTGGTCATAGTTTATTCCTGGCATAATATTTGTTCCTCAGAGTCTCCAGTGGGTTGCCAGTTTCACTGTTCATGGTGGAAAGATGAGCAGAAATTATTTTGAAACCCACCATCAGGATATGCTTGGGCAAAGCCCTGTTATTTCATAATTAGCCCTGATGCTTTTGGCCCAGCTACTTCAGAGTCAGCTCTAATCATCTTATGAAGCCAAATATCTGGTTTGTTTGGGTTTTTTTTCTTGGCTCTGGCAGTGCTCCTGCAGTGATATTTGATGTCTGGCTCCAGTGATACTTATAGTGTGTTTGCATGATCAAGTGATCAGGATGGGAGCAATCATACCTAGACTGTCCTTAAACACAGGCATCAGTGGAGTACATTGCCATAGTTTTGTCTGACACCACAGTGTGACAATTCTGTGGCTGCAGTGTATCAGCCTTGCTCTGTATCAGAGCTGGTATTTTTGTGCCTTCATGTGTGCAGATGCCAACAGGCACCACTTTACAGGCAACTGTGAATGGACTGTGCTTAGCACTGAAGATTTCCAAAGTGCTCCAGAATAAGATCCAAATGGCTGGGAATACAGGGAGTGAAACCAGATTCTGCTAATTTGCTTGTTAATTGATCTACTGATTGATTTTTAATGTATGTTGTGGGTATGTGTGGGTTTTTTTACAAAGCAACTTCAGCCTCAGTAGCCTTAGAGGACTTCTGCACACATGTTGCAATTGGGTCTTTGAAGGCAATGATTCATAGGTGGGTTTGGCCTGACTCTGTGGAAAATTGATTTTGATCCCTTCCAACAAGGGGCATGACTGCTAGTCTGTGTCAGCCAGCACACACTCTGTTCTCCGTCTGCGTATGCACGTTTCCTGTGAACCCATGACAGATCTGAGCATGTGTGTGGCAATGTTTTTCTTTTCTAAGCTAAAAAATGCAGTAGTGAAGGTCCAAGGCAAGCCAAACCTAAGCACTTGGATACTTTGAGAATGTTCCTGTTATAACAGATAGGGAAACTTCCATGGCACAGAAGGGATTTTGCAAATCCAAATGAAAAGCAGTGATTGGAAAGCTCATTAGAATATAGTCATTAATTCTCAAGCTAAATTAACAAGGTTAAATATAATTTAGTGGGTTTCTCAATGTAGGTCTGCCCGATCCATTAACAAGAGTTTAAAACAAACACTCTGTGATAACCGCATTTCTTAAGAGCTGCATCAAAAGTACTTTTGCAGAAGGTGAGCCCTGGATCTGTGATATTTTGGCCTACCCTGTGCTCTTGGGACCACTTTCGGTGTTTAACATGCAATGAATAAATAAGCACTCCTTCTTTTTCTTTTTTTCCTTCTTTTTTCTTTTTCTTCCTCTGAGCGTGAAAGGCTCTGAGAAACAATATTGGCAGCAGGAACACCTTGTGCAGATCCGAAGGAAAACTTCTCCTCTGACTTGAGCTGACTCCCACTAATTACATAGCTGGAGATGGACCTTTAGGGAAGCTGCCCCATGGCATTGTCCTGGACAATCCCCACCAAATTAGGGCCAGTCAGGCCGAATGCGAAGAGAGTGGTGATTACCGAGATTATTTTCTTTTTAAACATACTGCTTAGCTCTACTTTGCTGGGTGTTGGTTTTCAAAAGGCACTTATAATAAACGTGGGCCATCTATATATAGCTCAACTTTTGTTCGTTTGCACAGTTCAGAAAGCCTACTGTTTGAGGTTAGCCTTGAGTAAACTTGTACCATTTACTTTGGAGCATTTCAAAGGGAACAAAAACACAAATCATGATGAGGCTAATAAGAAGTTTGGGTGTTTAGTTTAAATGTGTACACAGCAATCATTGTAGAGGAAGTCCTTCTCTTTGGGAGTACATTATTATTAAGCAGCATTGCTGTTTGCCTGGTTTTGTCTGGTCCGCAATTTGCATTCACTTGATGGATTGCCAGGGTCGGAGGTGCACTACTTGGGAAACGCTGAAGTGCTGTCTCAGCAAACTCTTAAGAGGAAGGGAACACTAATACAAGCATTTGCCCAAACTCCTTGAGTCTTCTTAGGCTTCCTTAGGCTGTGCTAGATCAATATGACAGTTTGCTAAGAAGCTTTGGACATGCATTCACAAACTCTCTCTATTGCCTTTCTTGGCATGTTATTCAGGAGGTAGCTGCTAGTGAAACATGTCTTCTACCAGCGCAGAAGATTTATACATGCATTTTCTTCTCCTGCTAAGTGATTTATTTACTAGCAATAATGCCTTGCAGAGCTGCTTGGTCCAGTTTGCAGAACTCATTATGTCGACCCTCAACAATCTATAGATGAATGGGATCACTCTCTCTCTTGTTTGCATTTTAGTTTTTCTTCCCCCTTCTCCCTATCCCCTCTTTTTAACATGTTCACATGGCTGCAGTCCTCCTGTTCAGTATAACGAGATGATCCCAAGCTGGTGAACATTTCTTTCCATGCTATGCACAGTGGTAAGTTCTCTCGTGCCACCTGCCTCACAGCAGTGAAGGGGTTTGCTTGCTTTAATTGTAATCAGTTACTTTCTGACTGCTTACTGTCAGTTGTTTGCAAACGGACAGGCCTATATGGGAGACAGTTTGTACAGCTTATTTCCTGTGATGCACAAGCCCTGCAAAATAGAGAAAAAAATGTAATATTGTGCAACTTTTTCATGGTGAAATCTTTGCACTGGCCTTTACTCACAGAGCACTCAAATCTCTTCTGTTCTTGAGCCACCGGAATCTCACGCTGGTGCCTCTCAGCCTTCCTGCTCCTTGGCTGGCTTTGATTCCTGCTCCTCCTGAGTGCTTGGTGAGATTCAACCCTTTTGCTTCCCTCTGGCAGAGGATGGGAAATTGGGTCCTCTGACAGCTCTCACTGTCGATCCCTCAGCTGGGAGGTTATGCAAAGGTGACCAACTTATTTCCATTTTGATCTGTGAAGCATTAGCAGTGCTCTTCGTGTCACTGACAGGAGGGATGGAGGCAGCCTGGGCTTAGATGTGCACAGTCTTTGTGGCCCTGTGGCCTCAGTGTTAGGGAGGTGCTGGCCCAGCTCGACAGGACAGAGCTCCCGGCTCCCTCCACAGCTGCTGGCAGAGCAGGCAGCAGGACCTCTCCATCACCTATGCACCAAGTTTTGACTTAGCAGTGGAAAATGCAATTCAAAATTTGATTTTCACCATCCTTCTGGGAGTGGGAAACCTTGTCCTGGTCTTCCCACTTCACCCAAGTCTTTGTTTAGGGAGCTCCCCAGCACATTTGCATTATCCTCTTCCTTAAATGACTGAACAGATACATGATTCCTTGGACATGTAATTTAAAAACATTCCAGGGCATCTTAAGCTGTTTCGCATTTTATTAACCCTGTCAAATTCTAAGCACACCTTGAATAAATTCATAGTTGGTGGTTGTGGCGTATGTACCTTGGCTATCGTGGGTGGATAAAAAATGTTTTATAGCCCCAAGGAGCACCAAAAGAGTTAGCTTGCTCCATGCAATGAGAGGGGTGAAAAAGTTGGATTAAATCATGTCTGTCTGCCTGTGGTTGAACTAGCAATGGGGCATTTTCAATCAGAGGTCAGGGCTGTGGTCAAATTTCTGCTTCAGTTTTAGTTTGCTGTAATTTTCCCTCATACCAGATTCTCTGTGAAACTCCAGAAGGACCGAGACACTCTGTGTCTGACCTTTCAGGGCAGAATTTTTCAGACAGTCCTGTTTCAATTGAACTCGCTGCCAGAGCATGCAGGAAGGAAGCGACATGTGTTAGTCATACACCCCGGTGTGTGTTTAGCATCCAATTTGTGTACAGTCCAGGAATAACCCAGCATAATTCGGCAGAGCCGGACTCACGCTTAGATGTTTTGATGTTTGGGCTAGGAGGGGATTTCTTCACACATGAAACAGGCTTTCAGAGCTCGGGAAGGATCAATACCTCCCTCCCGGGGAGCTTGGGCAATGAAAATATTTTTGCAATAGATGCCGGAGCTCAACCTGTGCACGGGTGTCTCAGGCTGAACGAGTGCATTTCAACACTGGAGTTTACCTGAGTTTGCCCACCCAAGACAGACCCACTGTGGGTACACAGAGACATCGGTGTCCCAGCCGCGCAGGCAGCACCGTGCCCTGGGGATGGCTGATGTACGGCACGGGAAGAGCCCAAGTGTGCTCGCCTTACTCACCAGCTTTTGGAAACAGTGCTCGGGGCAGCTGCGCCAGGCTTGACATCTTGAAACAACATTAATTAAAAGTAACTTTTTAATCCTTGAGGGAAGAGAAACCAGAAGTGACAGTCTCCTGGCTACAGCCCTTTGGTTTTAATCCCAGTTTTGACTTTTTGCCTGGGATCGACAAGCCACAGAGAACAAAAACATATTTTAAAAAGTTTCTTTCAAAGCAGATGAATGTTAATCATGAGGGTGGGACTTCTTTTCTTTTTTCTTTTTTCTTTTTTTGACTGCAGCTGATCTGGAGAAACTGGAACAGCAGTCAGCCTTGCTTTGAATGGGTATCGTTCTGCTCCTGTACCTAGGCAGCATTTCTGCTCTTAGATAACCACCTTCATACATTGTGTCTGGCTGTTTTCGAGACTTCAGGCTGCCATGCAGGATCAATGGCCCTTCGTATCACACGAGCGTGGTGCTGGGACATTTTCTGTGAAGGGTCCCTGATTGTGGTAGCTTGTGGTGGGAGGGACTGGGGTGAGCCAGTATTAGGATTCATGCAGTTGGATATCTTTGGAAATGGGCTCTTTGAAACCACACTGGAAGTGATGCAAGGGAGGCAGGAGATGCCATTTCTCTTCTTGGTGCAAGATCCCACCCTGTGCTCCTTCTGACACAATATGCTAGTCAGTGCATCCACCGCTTCACAAGGAATTGTCCTGTTAGCGGCTGGGAATACTTGAGCAGACATCCTCAGCTACCTGCCAGCACAACAAGCCCGGGATTTCCAAATAACCCATTGATCCAAAGATGTGTGTGTGCTGTACCACAATTAACATTCCTTCTGAGTGCCTTGCATTAAGTATCTCTATATGTGTCTTGAAGGAAGCTTCTGAGAGATTGTCTTTTATGGAGGAGTTATAAGAGATTTCTTATGGCTGAGTTCACCTATAGAAAATACAGAATTGTTAGTCTATGTAGTTCAAGAAAGAAACTGAATTAGCCAGACCCAGACAAGAATAAGTTAACAGTACTCACTAAGGAGCCTTGAGTGGAATTAGAAAAGGGAAAAATGTCCTGCTGATAAAAACAAAAGCCTAAAAACTCGAAGAAACCCTTCCTTCCCCCATCCCAATCTCTAATCAGTCCTGGACAGAGTGGGAGTGGGGGTAGGAGGGAACACAGGATCTGCTTGATGCCAGTGGTGTATCTCCTCCTTCCCTTCTTTATTTGACCCTCTTTTAGAGGAATGTTTAGCAAAGCTGTTTATTTTGCATAAACCCAAGTAATAACGTGGCCCCGGGTGACAGGACCTGAATGAAGATGACAGCAGTTTGATTTAACGATTAGCCACCTGACCCGATAGCACCTCTGGAATCTCAACTGCAGAATAAATTCCCATTCTTCCCTCATGGGCTGCATGTTAATCACGGGAAGAAAAGCAAAGGGTGGTTGCAATAGGGCCATTGTTCCTAGGGGTGAAGGCTTGAAAAGAAACTGCCCGTCCCTGCCTGCTTTGTGCTGGCTTCACGCTGAGTCTTGGACACTCAAGTTTCTTTAACTGCTTCTGTATCCCCTGCCCTCCCTCCCTATGAAATACTGGTTTCCAGTGGGCAAATTCAGCTGGGTTCATTCACCAAGGGACTTGCCTTCTCCCCAGATTATTGCTATATAGTTTCTAATATTTGTTTCAGCTGAAAGTCAGTGCTCACAGCACGGGAGTCTCTCTATTTGCAGAGTTAGCGGAGCAAGTTGCTGAGGGATTCCTGCTTTTTCCAAATGTTCCCTAAAGCAGCTTAGCAAAGTGGTAGGGCTTTGTTTTGAGGGAAACCAATTTGGGGAAAAATCTTGCTGTGCTTTTTGTTCCTCCCTCCCCTCCCCCTGCCCTCCCAGCTCTTTCAAAGCCCCTGCATTAAGCGTGTCTGTAATGGTACAACCCTCGCTTTCGTGGGCTAATATTCACTTACAGTTCAGCCTTCCAGCTTGGTAGCACAGGGAGAGATGTGGCAAAGGGGAATTAAAAAATGATTGCAAAGTCAATGGTTTAAAGAGTAATTACAGAGTCATTAAAGGTTATTACAGGGAAACGTTCAGCTGAGCAGCGATTAGCATTCCTGATACCTCAAGTTCACCACGGTTTAGGGCACAAGTGAGATGAGTTGCAGAGGTCTCTGCTAAGAGGGCACAGCAGCAGCTCACAGCCCTGTGTTTGCCTCCTGCCTCCCCTGGGGCCACCAGCTCAGCCGTCAGCTGCACCTCGGGATCATGCCCGGCTCCAGACTCTGCCCTGCTCAGCTCAGAACAACACTCGCTTGGGTTAGCTTGTGGCTGGCGATTCCAGCCAACCATTCAGAGCCGTCTTGTTCCTGACCGGCTTTCTACTCATGCGTAAACCTTCAGGTGCCATCAGGATTCAGCTCTCTCACAACATGGGTGGTAGAGGGCTGCATGCTGCCGTTTGCACCTGCAAATAATTTTGGTGGTTAAAACTCACAGCAGGCAAATTCTTAAAACCAGCACCTCAGCATTGCGCTTTCACGGTCACCACGAAGCATGGCTGTGTCACCTTAGAGCCCCTGGGGTCTGGGATGCTGTCCTTGGCATGAACAGACTTTGCTCAGCCCTGGTGGAAAGCTGGGAAAGCCTGGTGTCCCTCCATACTGTCACTGTGAAAGTCCTGAAGAGCAGCAGTAACAGTAAACATTGTTTTCTCTTGTGTGTTTGTGCTAGTCCATATGCAGTGAAAAAAATAAACACAAACCAAAGTCAGGTCTGTTTTGTCGATGTGCGAGAAGTAAAACACTGGCCAAAGTCCCTGGCATTTTATAGTTGTGGAGGCCAAGTAAGTATTTAAACAGATAAAACACATACATAAAATAAAACTAAGTATTAATGACAGTATTAGCAAGTTATAAATATTTAGGTACAAAGCAGGTACCACTCTCATTGCTCAGGCAGTTGGCTTCTGGTCTGTGCTGCTGTTTGGATTTTCTTTTGAACACTGAAAAGGGCATTAATATGTTGCCAGGAAATATTATTTCCAAGGTAAATTTAAGAAAAAAGAAATGAGTGCAGCAAGCCAGGAGAAGACACAGACCCTGCCAGAGCCCGGCGTCAGGGCAAGAATGCACTTGTGCTTGAAGGAAAGCGATGGACGGACACATCTGAGGTGGGCGCCTGGGCCACTAATGAAGACTTAGTTGTCCTTTTTTGGGTAAAATAAAATGGGATTTGTTTTCAGGTTAAAAAGAGGTGTATTTTTTTAAAAAGAGAGATGATAAAAAGTGACTTTTTTTTTCCTCTCTGAGGGCAAAAAACACTTAGTCTCCTTATAGACTGACACCTCAGGAAGAAAACACTGCTGCCTTTTTACTGTGTAGCTCTCCACGTCTCCCCTGAACAGACAGACAGACAAGGCACGTCCCGCCAGCCCAGACAACTTCTCTGGGGATTGCAGCCCATCCAAGGAGGGAGCCTGCGCTCAGAGTTTGTCCGGGCAGCTGGTATTCATTTCTGTTTTACAAGAAAGCCTCTCACTGCAAATAGCTTTTGCAGATTTCTAAGATGTCGGAGCAGCGTAGGGCGGGAGGCCGCATTTTTGGCTGCATGGGGCTCACCAGCCTCTGTGTTTCCCCTCACATCAGATCTGTGCTAGTCTGCTGCCAACAGCGGGATTTTCATGCTGTTCAGATCAATGCTCATCCAAACACATGCAGTTAATTCAGTTGATTTAATTATTCTTGTAGGCTGCTCCCACCCTCTTTTCCTAAATCTTGTGACTTCTCAAATGGGGACTGGTGGAGATAAGACTTTGCATACCGGTCTTTGGAAGCCCAGCAGCAGCAGAGAGATAACCAGGCATCATGGCTGGAGCATGGTACACACTGAATGCTTTACATCTGAGCTGGGGGTGTTTCTGAGGCTGTCAGCTTTGCCAGGGTTGAGACAGAGCCTCTCACTGCTGGTGCAAAGGAGTCAGCTCCCAGACCAAGAGCTGGTTTGGGCTGAGAGTTGGCAGTTTGCAACACGCTGAGAGAGCAAGGAGTTACCCTTCAGCAAGAAAAACAGCAAAGAAGGAGTCCCAGCTGCTGCAGGCATTCAGGAATATTTCTCTCCTGTTTTTGTCCTGACGGAAAGAAGGGCAGCCATGGGGTATCTCTTATGATTAGCTGAACAAAAGATGCTGGAGGTAAGAAAGACCTAACTGGAGCAGGCATTGCCCTCAGCCCCTCTGACTGCTCCCCAACCCCCCAGCAGCATCCACGCACCGCCATGCCATGGAGTGGAGCTCCACAAAATGTCAGTGCAGGAGCAGAAGCATCAGCTTAGGTCAAGGTCTGTCTACCCCTGGCTCCAGCTTCGAACAAGGGTAAGTGCCCAGTTGCAGGGCAGGTGTGCAAGAAGGGAGCCAGCATGCCACACCGCTTCCCAACAGAATTCTCATAGCCTTGCAAATCTTCCAGTTCAAGGACTTTCTGAATTGCAGGTGGCATCACTGGATTTTTCTTCCATGAGTTTGCAGTCATTTTCTGAAATGCCATATCTTCCTAGTGCAAGCACCATCCAACAGTGAGGAGTGCCACAGAAGCATTGCACTGCACATGGGAACATCTTTGATCACTTTAGCCTGCATCCCCTCAGTGTTCTTTGGTGGCTTGCAGGTCTTGCATGGGAAGAGAATGTGAACTAGCAACCTATAGCACTGTCTTCATCCCAGCCACAACTTGCTGAACATCTTTCAGTTGTTCTTTTGCAAACTAATGAGCATAGATCTGCTCACTCTCTGCATTCAGCTTTGTCCCAGGAGCAGAGCTCAGTCTGCCCGACCCAAGGCTCCTCACTTTTAAGTGCCTCAAGTAGGAAATGTTTCTCTCCAGGCCTCCTGAATAGTCAAAGGAGAGAAAAATCCTCTTCCCAGCAGGAGAGCTGGGCCACCCAGTCTGATCCCCTCATCTTTCCTCTTTCTTTCTGCATTGTCTTTATAGGGAAAAACCTTTATGTAGAGACCTATGGTGTTCAGGTGGTGTGATTGTCACTCTGTGAGATAAACAGTTTCTATCTGTGACTTTGAAAAGGAGTGAGTGACTGGGTGCTGCTTGGCTTTTTGTGGGTTTCTACCAGCTAAGATAGGGTGCTGCTTGGCTTTTTGGGGTTGTTTCTTTGTTTTGATATCTTTTGCTTTTGTTTTTGGATTTATTTTTTTTTTTTATTCTCAAGGAATGGATACAGTGCACATCTTCAAAAACAGGCTTCTCTGGTTACATACTGGCGATTGCTGGTATCCTCTGAGAATTCAGGCTATACTCTCTTTTCTGTAGGCTGCTAATGGTATGTAGTCCTGTATTCATAGTCAGCCAGATACATAGCTTCATGGTGAGAGTCCTTTTTGCCTGTCTTGCCCTGTCTGTTTGTATTTCGGTTGCAGAGGACTTGCAGTCCCTGCCTCAGATGTATCCTCCAAGGAGCAGTATGTTTTCCCTTAGAAACAAGATGCAAACAGAGAGTTGTGTTCCTTGTGTAGTTCGTAACAACGATGACGCTCAGTGCGCTGTGCAAAATGCCGGGGGCTGTACAGAGGTGCTTTGTGTAGACCCACGACCTGCTGGCTCTCCACTTTTTCCCTGAAAATATTTTGTGTGTGTGATGGTGCATGGGAAAAACAGAGGAGCTAGAGGAAGGGCAGGAGCCAGGGATATTTGAGCAGGCACCCAGCTCATCTCTACCAGCTCAGCCCCGACCTCTGCCTTCTCTCGCATTTGCCTGTTCTGTCTACCTGGCGGCGGCGGGGCTGGGAATGCAGGCGGGCGCCAGTGGGAACCTGCAGCCCCTCTTTGAGTTTGACCCACCCGGGCTCTGAACGTGGGTCTCCATGGGTGAATGATCAGTGCCTTAAACAATCACTCTGCTCTCTCCCGGCATCTAATTACCAGGACAAAGCGGTCTGTAATAATGGATATTGCAGAATAGCTTATTCTCCTGAAGGATTTGATCCAAACCCCAATGAAGTCGGTGGAAAGACTCCCATTGATTTCAATAGACTTTACATTAGATTGCCAGCCTGCTGTTGGTTGCTTTGCCGTTAACTGTGATACACTTTTTAAAACTCTTTCATTTAAGGGAAGATCTCAATATCATAAATTATTTACTCAGAGCGAGGAAGTGCCATCCTTTTTGGAATAACTGTCCCTCTATCTTCTATTGTGTTGTTGATTGCTGGGAAAATAGCATCACTTTTGAACATCACCTAGTGTAGCTTTAGCAATGACAATTGGTAATTGCTTGCATTTTTTTTATTTTCCAGTAAGTAAAGCTGTGCAGGAATTGGCCTTAACATCATACAATATCAGGACTCTGGCAAAATATTTTATTTGCTTCCTCAGCTGAAAGCATAGAGGAAGGTTGACATATACACTACAACACTGTTCTCCTGTGCTTTCACTCCTTGTGGCTACAGTCTCATTAACATTGCTGCATGTGAAAGACTCCTAGGACTTTTTTTTTTTTTTTTTAATTAAAAGTTTCCTCATCTGATATTTTAATGAATCTCAGGAAAACATTTTGATATAAATTGATGGAGGAACAGTGCAAATTTTTATTATTTAAAACATATATATTTAAAAAAACATGTAATACTTTGAAATTCTTATGATCCCATGGAATTGCCTATCACCACACACTACTCTGGGAAAAAAAAATGCTTGTATCCAGCTAACACAACCACATCCCTTTTAATGGATAATTTTCTTCAGGAAACTAAAATTTTAAAAGTTAGTGATGTTCCTTTGCTGCTTCCTGGTTTGACCGTGGCCAGCAGGAGCATGCGGTGTGACCATGACTTGGTGAGGGATTTGGCTGAAGGTTCAAAACCCAGGGAGTGAGTCTCAGAAGTGCTGGGGGTAGTGCAGCATTGACCCACAAGGGAAAGGTGTTGGAGAGGGATGGTACGCATCTGGGAGGAAGAATGTTTTGGGGTCTCTGAGGGTGGTGGAGACATGTCCAAGAACAGTGGTGGTGTGTCTGAGAGATGGAGAAGGGATTCGATGGTGGGACTGGCAAGTGCTGACACCCTCAGATCTGGGGATCCCCTATGGAAGGAGATGGAGACAGGCCTGAAGGTGGAAAAATGGGACCCATTGTCATTGTGTTTAGGGAGGTAGAGAGGCCAGAAATTGAGCAAAAAGAGAATATTGAGGCAATGACATTCAGACCTTCCCCAGAGGAGGGTGCCTGGGAGAGGACATCGGGTGAATGGCTTGCTCCCCTCCAGGCACCACCAGTGAGGGTCAGGCAGCTGCTGAACATGATCCTGTCCCAAAACTAGAGTATCACGCTCTGCTCTGCACTGGTGCAGCCTCACCTGGAGCACTGTGTGCACTTTTGGGCACCACAGTATAAAAAGGATATAAAGCTACTGGAGAGTGTCCAGAAGACGGCTACAAAGTTGGTGAAGGTATTGGAGGGGAAGCCGTATGAGAAGCAGGTAGTTACTTGGTTTGTTCAGCATGGAGGAGATTGAGGGGTGACCTTGTCACTGCCTACAGCTTCCTCACAAGGAGAGGAGGAGGGGTAGGTGCTGAACTCTTCTCTTTAGTGACCAATGACAGAACCTGAGGGAATGGCAGGAAGATGTGCCAGGGCAGGTTTAGGTTGCACATTAGGAAAAGGTTCTTCACCCAGAGGGTGCTGGAGCGCTGGAACAGGCTCCCCAGGGAGGTATCACGGCCCCAAGCCTGATGATGTTCAAGAAGAGACTGGACAACACCCTCAGACACATGGTGTGAGCTGTGGGGTTGTCATATGCAGGGACAGGAGTTGGACTCAATGATCCTTGTGGGTCCCTTCCAACTCAGGACATTCTACGATATCAAAACCAGAGGAAGAAAGTCAGTACCAGAAGGGAAGGTTTCACTGCCTCTTTGTTACCTGCTGGGCTGATTGGGGGTATCAGCACATGGAGAAATCCTCTTTGATCCCTGCACAGGAACTCATCCCAGCTCAACAGGCAATACTGTGCTGTGTGTGAACCTTAAAATATAACCACTCTTGCAGCTGAGTGTACTGGTCCCAGGGTGCTGCTTTCTGTCTAATGGACAGGCAAGCCTGAGGGACAAGCTGCACCAAGCACCACACTCAGCCCAACATGCCAAGTCCAACAAAAACAGTGTGCTTTGCTGCCAAGAAAGCGACAGCTAAATTTGTCTTCAAACTACAACGATTTGGAGCAGGATCCCTGTGAGGGGAAGCTGGTTCGTCACGGTTCAGAAGATCATTCAAAATGCATGAAATTTGCGTGGAATTTCCTTAATCTGCCTTTACAGGAAAATTCCTTTCCTATTTCCTGAGGGCAGGCCCATATTGTTGAAGACAGCATTCTTTAACGGGGGGATATCATTTATTATAAAGGATCATGGGTCAGAGTATCTTAACCCAGATCAAGGGCAAGGTCTGTGGGGACTGCCTGGAGCATTTCGTGGTAACTCACAATAAAGAGCCAATTATAGAGCTAGCAGCTGACACCAAACCCATGCCGTGGCTGCACATGGTGAATGCACCTACTTGGGTCATGCATCTTGTAAAGAAACTGATGTAGATTCAAATTCTTGAGCTGGGTGACCATGGCTAGCAGGCTAATTGTGCCTTTCCAAAGTGAAATCCATGTTGCTTAACACTCGCTATATTTTTCTCAGTAGTTTAACCTTGATATCTTCCCTGGGATTAGAGAGTGATGAAAGGTTGAATTATTTGTCTCTGAACTCCCACCGCGAGCGGTCTGACTGCATCTGTTCAAGTTCCTGGTTTCTCAATATTGGTGTTGCGTGCAATGCTCCAAGGGTGTTAGGCACTGAGATTGTATCACTCCATACTACTGTTATTCACTTGGAACGCAGTTTGCTGGTTTGAAAGAGACAGCAGTTCCAGGAGATGAATAAACAGGGAGGGAATCCGATTTAATTAAAAGAAAATTTGAAAATTAAGGGGCTTACATACACATGCGTTGATTTCTGTTCAAGCTTTTTTGAAGCCATGTGTGAGCACTGGTATAGTTGCTAAAAGGTTTTTTTAAAACTAAGGGCAATCTTTTTTTTCCACTTTGCTGCTGGGGAAACTAAGGGGCATCTTGGAAGGGAAACCTCTCAGAGGTTATTAAATACAAAGGCATGTCCCTAACTCAGGACCTGAGGTGAGAAATAGCCTGGAGGGAGTACTCTGGCCTAGTGTGGTGTGTGTCCTCTGGTCTTGGAGTCTCCTCTGGGAGATGGAACTGCTAGAGATGGGACATCACGAGCATTGTCTGACCTTGGAGTTTTTTGGATATTGCTGAGTATTGCTACTGCTGGTCAGAAGGTGAGGAGAAGGCAGCAAAACATACCATCGACTTCTGAGTAATAAAATCATCTTACTGCGCTGTTTTGGAACTCGAAACAAAACTGCAGACCTGTGTTTCATTCCTCTTTTGTGTGTACGCTTTCAACATGTGCAGCTGACTGCCCAAGCTGGGTGTTTGCAAATGCAGCCCTGATGCACAGGCAGCCCTGCAGGGATATGGAGGCTGAGGGAGGTTTGCAATGCGTGGGATGTCTGTAGCTGCTCTGAGTGCCAGGCTGTGCTAGGAGGTACTGTAAACTCTCCCTGTGCCATTAAGGCTTATCGTTGCTACAGACAGTGATTGGAAAAGGCTTTTTGCAAGGCTGAACTATAAGCAATAAAACTTGCATTCTGATATAGGCATAGTGCACTTAGCTAATAAAAATAGCCTTGGTGTCAAAAGGTTTCAGTAAATGTGGCTAAAGATATTAGCAGTTGCTGTGCTCGCCTTTCACTTCTCTATAGACACAGGAGGAGGTGAGGTGATAAAAATGGGCTTTTTGTTTCCACTGGGAGCCAAAGTTGCAGAATTTTTACTTAGGATGCTGAGGGAGCAGTCCTGACATTTCCCAGTGCACATCATTCCCCTGCTCTTCTCCCTCCTTGGCAGCCCAAATATACTCCCAGCCATGACGAGTTCAGTCTCAGGTATCTCAATGTGAGCAGCAAGTTTCCCTTTCCTCCTGACCCTGGCTGGAGTGTAGGTGACGTGCCTGACGTGGTGGATGGAGACCTGGCCCTGCCTTTCTCACTGCCTGTGTGTGACTGGGCTGAGACACTTGCATTGCATCACTTGAGAGAGTTCAGGCTATGAAAAGACAGGGATAAATGCACTGTGATGGACACGAGGATGTGCATCATCAGTTTTCTGAATTGAGAGCTGTTTTCCAAAGGCCAGATCTGCTATCGAGCTCCAGATGGAGCTCTGTCAATTCACTGGAATTGCTTGCAAACTATGGTATCACCAGACATAAGTAAGTGTAGTAAAACTGGACTTACAATTAATAAATTAAGGGCTTCTTGGGAACAGATGCTGACAAAAAAAAAAAAAAAGAAACGTAGTTGAAGATGAGTGCATATTTGACAACAAAGCATTATTTAACAACTGAGCAATGAATGCACCTTATTTGCCCAACTATTAACAGATTTCTTTCATATGATCCCATAGTCATTTGAGTCAGAGGAAACTGTATTAACCAGTCTGCCTGCATTTCCCAGTCATATGTCAACCCCATGCTGTTTGCCAGGAGAGGTGACGGGGTGCCTGTGAATTGGATTGTACTCCAGAGATCCCTTCTTGGCTGGGAGCTGTGTTCTCAACAGTTTACTGATAATAATTATCACTTATGTACTGGCAAAGCTGTGTTTGGCAACTCTTTTGGGCTATGGATGTGGCTTGCATTGATACCAGGTAAGACAAAATCAAGAGAAGACAAAAACACGCTCTGAGAAATGGAAAAAACCCAGTAATCTAGAAAATTGCACCTATAAACTCATTTGCTGGCCAACCAAATAACTGAAAATCTCATGGGGAAGTGAATAATTAAACAAAGTTATAGCCATTTGTGGCCATTGTAGTTCAATTAATAATTTAGATATATGCAATAGACTGTCTCCTCCTGTTTTCACATCACAGCTTCCCCCACTCTTTTTCTTCATGCTCTTCTTCTCTCTCATCTTTTAGTAAGTGAACATGGCAGGATCTGTGGTACCAGCTGATTCCTGGAGAAAAGTGGTAGGGTCCTGTGAACCCACCCATGTGGTTAGATATCCCATCACCTCGATTGGTTGTCGCTTTGACAACCAGCATGGTGCTGGCACAGGTTCATCTCGGCCTTTTCTTTCCTTCCTCTTCCTCAGCATCCCCAGTGATGTTTCAAGGTGCTAGTGCCTCCCTGGTGCTCTTGGTCCCTGAGAAACAAAGTCACCCTTCTTGCAATGTGGATTCTTTGTCTGCCTGGTCCCTGACCCAGATCCTTTCTCCTCTTAAACACACGCAGGTGTGTTTGCCTATGAGAGAAGAGTTGTGAAATCAGGGTTGGTAATGGGAAAAAGTTCATTCACATGTTCAAAGGCATTTGCTGCTGCAGCTTTGCTGCTCAGCTGAGGATGCCAATGGCATTCCCCAGCAATGGGTGCCCCATCCTAAGGACATGTCCAGTTTATAGTGATACCTGCCCTTGTGGGGTTGGGTGAAGGAAATCATCCTGAGAATGGGGGCTGGGAAAGTAAGTGTTTGTGAGAGCACCGACCAGCGAGGTGACGCAGGTGATGTGACATGAGATGACGTGAGTACAGAGATTAAAGCACTGCGGCTTCCTCAGCTGTCAATACGGCCTCATCCACACACATGACAAATTCACTGGTAATTTGCAGGAGGATGTGTGGAAAAGTTCCTCTAAAACAACTCTCAATGACAGTGTCACCAACTCAGAAGACAAGCGCTCATGTAGGCCATATTTGAGTTACCAAACCCAACAGCTAGAGGCAAATGTCAGCTTATTATAACTGCTCTGTAAACAGAAATCATCGCATAATCTTTTGCCTCACATATCACATCCAGGTGACAGCCCAGGAAGCCTGTTAGCAAATGCCAACACGCCTACTGCACCAGGGCGAGCTACATGCCTGGGTTAAACACCACAAGGGGAGTGCAGGAGCCTCAGCAGGGTAACAGCAGTGAGTCACCTCAAGTCAGAGAAGTGCTAAGTGATTTTTCTCATGGGAAAAACTGAGATCTAACATCACTGTGATTGAAAATATATATATATATGTATATATATTTTTTTTTTTTTTAAGTTTCTTATTGAAAATATAATTCATGGTGAAAGCAGAGCACACAAAGAGGGTGCATATACCCATACCACTCTGGATGGGCATATTTCAGTCCTAAGTTTGCAGCGGGAAGACAAATTATAGAGGTAACCAGAACCAAACAAATACCAGAGCCAGAAGTAAAATTGCAAGAAATACAGTGCATACTTCAAAGAAAAGCGCTTCTACTAATAGCCTGATAGCAGTACCCATTTCAAAGTTAGAAGTGTGTTGTCAGTAAAACACAGTGCTCACAGATGTTTTGATCTGCCAGGACTGCATTTCTGAAGAACTTAATATGCCCGTCTCTGCTGCTGCCCTAGTTCAGGGCCCCAGTACACAAGTGGTTGTGTAGATCCTACCCTGAAATGGCATCATAAGCCTCAAGCAGTGGGTCAAAGCATATCCAAGGGTCTTCCCCAAGCCTCTCCTGCCAGCACGTCTCGTTGTTTTTCCTCTCCTATGCTGCTCTGCAGGTGTTGTTACATTGCAGTTGTTGCTTTTATGTCAGACCAACACTGAATATGAGAGCAAAGTCCAATACGATGCTATATCTGATGTGCAGTGGCTTTCCAACTCAAAGCCAGTGCTAACATTGCTTTCAGTAGATGATGAATGAATAAATAATCTGAAGCTTCTTGCCATAGAAGGTTCCTCATCTTGCAAATCTCTCAAGTTAGCTTGAAGCTACCACACATCAGCCAGGCTCTGAATTGAGGTGAGCTCATTTTTCTGCTCATAGAGGACTGATGCTAATAGAGGGACTTGCTGCAGAATTGCCCAACTTGTGTGTTAAACATGGTCTTTTACAGGTGGGGAATTTACTGCTAGCGGTAGAGATTTTTCTTGTTTGTTTATCAAAAGCAATGCATTAGCCACAAATTAATAAAATGACCCCAATTTATGTAAAATATGAGGTTGCAGAGACCTGTTTAAGAGTCCCTTGTGACAGAGTCCCTTATGCCTGTAGCACAAGTCTGATGAGGAGCAGCTGAGGGAACTGGGGCTGTTTAGCCTGGAGAAAAGGAGGCTGAGGGGAGACCTTATTGCTGCCTACAACTACCTGAAAGGAGGTTGTAGCATGGAGGGTGTTGGTCTCTTCTCCCAAGTAACAAGTGATAGGACAAGAGGAAATGGCCTCAAGTTGCACCAGGGGAAGTTTGGATTGGATATTAAAAAAAATTCTTCAGGGAAAGGGTTGTCAGGCATTGGAACAGTCTGGCCAGGGAAGTGGTGGAGTCACCATCCCTGTAAGCATTTAAAAGGTGTTTAGAAAAGGTTCCTAGGGATGTGGTTTAGTGCCAGAGTTATGTTAGGTTATAGTTGGACTTGATGATCCTGAGGGTCTCTTGCAACCAAAATGATTCTGATTCTATGATTAAAAATACTCCTTCTGTTGCAAAACTCTTTTGATTGTGTCACATTTTGAAGTCCTTTCTTTTTGTGCATCCTTAAAGATTAGATTTTTTTAAGAGACCCTCTCCAAAATGCTTGAGGGTGCAGAGAGGAGGTGGATGTTGATCATTAGATTGTTTCAGTGCAGATGTCATTTGGTTTATTTTAGCTTAGCTTAAGACTGCTTAACTTTAGGCCCCCGAAATTGTTACTTGTAACCCAAATGAAAGAGGTTTGCATAGGTCGTCTTAAATAATAGAATGCATGTAAATGAAACAGCACAGTTTTTGTGGTTTGATCTAGCCAAAGTGATCTGCTTTACTTCCTGAAGTTATGGGGCAGATTCATTGGCCAAATTAATATGGGGAGTGATACAGGATACAGGAACTCCTGTTGTTATTTCATTCTGCTTTTTCCCAACACTAAAATGGATTTGTTCTGAAATCTGGAAAAGAAAGAAATAAACTTGGCAGATGTAGCCAGTTTATGATTTATTCTGAGTTTGTAGCCTGATCCAAACACCACTGAAGTCTATGGAAATCTTTTGGGGGATTTCAAAAGGAATCTCATCAGACTTTTGATTAATATGCTGGGGAGTTCAGGGGGCACGTTTGGGGCCGAGGGAGTCTTGCAGATCTGGGGTTTTTTTTTTGTTCCAGGGTTTGCATTCTTTTGGTGTACATCCTTTCATGCAAGTCTCTCAGTATTCCCTGAACCATATGTATTTGGATTAAAAGGTAATATGAGTAGTGCTAGGAAAAGCTGGAGCCAAGTCCCATTTTATTGCAGGGAGGCCTGTAAGTGATGTGAGAAGGGAGAGCGCATCTGACATCTGGGGCTGTGGGAACCTTACTGAGCAGCTGCAATAGAGACGGGGGTTTCTTGTCAGTCCTGTTTCCCTCATGTCCACACTCTTGTGCTCATCTGCCAACTCTGAGCAAATTCCAGGGTGGAAAGGAAGCAGGGAATGAAGGAGGAGAGGTTTGCATTGTGTGATCTCCTGGCACAAGCTCCATTGCAAGGGATGTTGTGCGGGTGTCTTTTCTCGCGGTGTGGGTGGACCGGGGTGAGTTGCAAAGCCTTGTGCTCTGGTGCACTTTGGACCTTGGTTTCGTGAGGCGGCATTAAGTGTGTGACCTGCATCAAGCTGATTAACCTTGCTGAAGCATCTGGAAATAGAGATGAGTAATAATTGTAGAAGAATTTAGCATGTGGCATCTTTTAACTTTACAGTTATCTGCAGCGTTTTCTAGATGAAAATTTCCAGCTTTTTTTAGGATGGGAAAGGCCACTATGTGATTTACGGAAACAAAACAGGCTCTGCATCTTGATTTATTTCCAATCTTATTATTGTGTGACAGGATCAGTTATCTTTCAAGGGGTGGTATTAATTAATGGTTACAAAATATTTGCAGTTCTTGGGGAAAAATTAATCACAGAACTGTGTTATTACTTGAGATACTTATTACATGGCACTCAAGATGTGAAACCTCCTATTTGTAGCTGTCTGCAACCACATTTCAATGTACACTGTGAGCTTTCAAACTCCTTTTGGAAAAGCTTGGCTTTTAAAACCTTATTATTTTTCTTTATTTTTTCCCCCTTTAAAGTGGGAGGGAATCACAGATGATCTTTCACATGATTCTTCCAACACCCGGTCATTCATCAGCAGAGACTTAAAGATAATAAACTTTTTGTTTCAGGCAATTACTTAATCTCGACAAACTCCTGTGTTAAGCAGGGCTATTAACTGAGCAGGCCATAAATCAGCATGTTGCCAGGTGGGTGAGTCTCCTGAACTGCAATCACTCTTCAGGACCTTCCAGAGACCCCTCACAGTCTTAAGCACCCTCATTACACAAGCAGCATGCTAACAACCAGCACTTTGCATGAGCTGCCCAGACAATCCACTGCAAACTGCACTAGGACCATTTTTAACACCAGTCAGAAAATTTTCATACCAAGGCAGGATGATACATGGGAGTTATTAGCCTGCAGCAAAACCACAGCTGGGTAAAACAGATAACTTCCTCACCCCTCTCCTCATCAGACCTTCTGCTCAGTGAAGAGCAGCAGGCTGCCTTATGCTTGGTTAAAAGCCAGCTCCTGCAGTATCCTCTCAGTCTTTATGGACTAGGAGTGCTTCGGGGACTGATGTCCTGAAGCATGAAAGCTCCCAAAACTCTTCTTTGAAGGCTATTGAGGTGCTTATCAGCTGGGTATAACTGCAAGAAAAAAGTACATAGCCACGTAATTTTACCATGACTAGTAGAAAGCAGACATCTTTGCTTACGTTTCCAGAAAGAAGTTTGGTCAGAATGCACAGCAGACCCTGCACAGGGTTTTTCCAGACTCGATTTGTTCAATTTTACAAATAATATAAACAGACTTTTCATATGAGGAGGAAATTTTTCAAACCATTGCCTATAGGAACAGTTTGATTTCAGTTTGTTTTAGTGCCTGGAGAATCATATGCATAAAGAAAGTAAACTCAGTCCTGTGGTTTGGATTGGAGACGTCAGAAATGCCAGCGCTTCGTTTGAAGCACAGCCTTGTCCTGAAAGATTGAGAAAGTCTTTGTAGCGCGAGGAGGTCTGGGTGTCCCCGCGATGGCACCAGGCAGCCCTGAGACGGTGCGGGGGGAGTGAGGGGTGTCGTTCAGGTAGGTCTGTGCTCCGGGCGGGCTGGCGTGCCCTTTCATGTTGGGGCTGGCACCTGAGCTTTCATGGGATTTAGGCATCTGATTGGGAGGTTTTTTTATGCAAGGCAGTTTTCCAGCTCCTGCAAGTTGTGCTGGCTCCTTGAGCAGACAGTTCATGGTGTGTTATGGGATGGATTTGGGGAAATGTATTCAGTTTGCAAAGGCCAGTCAGCCCAGCTTCTCCATACATGTAGTCTGGCCAGCACTAGAAGCAGCCATGCTCCCCAAGACCAGCACCTGGGAAGCCGGGCTGTGAGCATGGAGCTCACCCAGCTAAGAACCACACCTTGGGAAGGTGAAAGTTATCTTTCAGCAGGATGGAAAAAACAGCCTGGCCACCATTATGGAGAGTGGCACAACATCAAGATGAGTGGCCAAGGGAGATCAGGACTTCTGCTTCCAGTGGCAGACTGGGCTGGAAGCAGTTGCTGAACCACAGCCTAAGGGCCTTCTTTGCTCATTCATGTACCAGTGTTCTCATGGTAAACTGGTTCAAGGAGTTAATCCAGCCAAAACCCCATGCAATAAAATTTTAGCTGATTAGGTTTCAACTGGATGAACTCCCTGAGCTGGCTCAGTGTGTGATTGCATGAGTGCCAGTGACATCTCCGCAGACGGGTGTGAATGTGTGGCTGGGGGCACGAGGCAGGATCGATTTGAGTGTTAAAAGACAGCCTCATCTGTAGACCTGCTTCTAGGGATGCAGCATGGGTTAAAGTTCCTCTATAAGCTTTTAAGTGCACACCTGGAAGACTCTTGGTCAGAGCCCTGCTGGACTCACTGCCCAATGAGAAGTGTCATGCAGACAGCACTGCATGATAGCTGATGTGCTCTCTCTCTTTATTCATTCACTAGTTTTGCCCTTTGGTGCTTAAGGAGTCTCTTTGTCTCCAGTCAGTGTGTTGAACTTCCCTATCCTTTCACATCTCAACAACAGAGATCTTGGGCTTGGCCATGCTGGATGCAACTGAGGGCATCAGTGTCCTCCACTGCTCCTCCTGCTCACAAATGCCAATTAGTGCTTTGTCCCATAATGCCTCCATCTAACAGAAAATTACAATTTATTGTTCTGTTATAGAGGATCTGAAGCAGTTACATTTTTGATAGCCAAGGAAAAGTTTGCTCAAATGTAAAACCAAGCTCCAGGAGAAGCTGAGCCATATAAAGTAGCATGTTCAACTGCTTATGAACTCATGTTCTGGTCCTCTGCTCCCCAGAGCCACTGCCATAGGATGCAGGACCTCTGTCAGAACCTCATCTGCACGTGCAGCAAATACATTTCTCTCTCCATGGGGTACTCAGAAAAAGAAACATCTTGGGTACTGAGGACGACAGGAGAAAGGCAGGGGAAATCGGGGAATACTCTGGGCGCTCCACAGTCAGATGAGGTTCACACTATCCCTTCCACCTGCCATTTCAAGGGATGTGGCTCCCACTGTGAAAGGAGCTTTAACATGAAATACACAGGGGAATGAAAGAGGTTGCCATTTGTTGGCCTGGTCCCAAAGCAGTCAATGGCAAATCCCCTTGGCCTGTTTTTCTTGGAAATTGCCGCATCAGCTGGACGTGCAGGCGGTTGTTGAGTCCAGAGTGCTACTGGCTTCCCAGTAAGCAGGATGATAACAATTTGGAGAAAACTTCTCCCTTTAAACCTGTAGGCATTTCCTCTTCCTTGAACATGTCTTTCTTGAGGGATTCATAAGTTTGCATAGATGTTTTTGACATACTGATTTTTCTCCTACTGGCCATCCAGGCAGGCACAAGCTGAACCACCATCTGGTCTGCCCCCACCTCCCTGCCTGTCTCTCGCATGCCGGGATTTCTTCCTCACTGGTTGGGATTTTTTGTCGTTGTTGTTCTTTTTCTTCTTTCCATTCTCTGGCAGCAGCTGTTGGGAGAACAAGCCCCAAGATCCATCTGGCCCTTCGAGCTTACCGGGCTGTGTCTTTTCTTGATAAAGCGGCAGTGGCTGCGCTTTCATACAAGAGTTACATTATATAACAGCAACTTGCTCGAAAAGCAAACTGCCTTTTATTCACTTGTGCTGCCTTTCTCCCTTTAGAATTACAGCCACGGCCGAACCACAATGTAGCCTCAGATCTGAGTCAGTCCAGAGAGATGCTTTTCTCTTTTTCTTTTCTTTTTTTTTCTTTTACTTTCCCCCTGCCCCCCCCTTTCCCTCCTGTGCTTTCTGGAGGAGTTGGCACAAAACTGTGTTATTAGGACATAAGCCAGCTTGTTCTAGTGGAATTTCCTGTCTGATTTTAATTTCCCCCTCTTTTTATTCCCCTCCCCCCTCCTCAAAGTGAGACAGAAAAGCTTTTTAATTGCACTGCCGTAGGTTGGCCTTTCGGGATATTATTATTCTTATTAAGTACTTCCTGTTGGGAGGCGGCACATGAGTAGAAGTAACAAGGATCTTGGTGCAATTGGGGCTTGTGGCCTCTTTGTTTGTTAATAACTGTCAGATTGGCAGCGTCCTCAAAATACATCTTGGCCTGACAGCCTGGTAATTAAGTGATTTTCAAGACTCTGAACATTTGCAGCTCAAGACCTGTGGAATTAATAAGCTGCACTAGGCCTTTGGGTTTTGTTTTCTGCCGTTTGGTAGTCACAGCTCCTCATTCATCTAATAAAAAAACAGCGCTGGTGGGAAAGTCTTGCTCTGGAAATCCTCAACACAGAGGTGGGAACCACTGATCAGGTGGACTGGCATGTCCCAGGTGAGATTCGCATCCTGATGGAGATAGTTCCATCCCAGCTTCTGCGGTTTACCTTTCAGCAGGCTGGCCATGCCCATGCAGGGGCTCGCCATGAGCTCATGTCCCTGGGGTGCTTCTGGCCGTTGGAGCAGAGGGTCCTCAACACCAGCCCTGTGTGATGCAGCTCAGAGGCCACAACCTGGTGACTTCTCCAGCAATGGCATGCGAGTGGAGCAAGTTGCCATGTGTCATTCTGCTGCTGATGTTTCAGATTTTGTTGTGTCCCAAAGAAGAATTCGATGCTTACTTATCAGAAAAAGGCAATATTGTTTTCTTTTTAATTTCCCAGGAAGCAAAAATTCTCAGCAATCTCTTTCAGAAGCTTCTCATGTTGGCAGATATTTTTGTAATAAAGCCAAGGTATTTCAAGTTCATCACTTCCATATTCTTCTTGTAGTCTAAAGTATAATAGATCATAAACCATCTTGATCTCTTCCGTGCCACTTCTGACAGCAGCTGCAGGTTCCCGTAAAATGTTTTCTGACGGAAAACTGTTCTGCCTTAAACCTTCCCCCAGCTCAGACTATTTAGGACTGAAGATGACGGCTTGTGGCAGCAAGGCTGAACAAGAGACTTTTCTAATTATTGCTCCTTGGAAAGCAATCAGAGCTTTGGTGTTTGGGCACCCTGCTGCAGGACTTCCTCATGCTTGTGGGGTTCCCTCTGGCTGCAGGCGAGCTCTGCTTTCATGTTATTTACCCTTCCCAGAGGTAAAAAAAATAATGATTTGTCCCCTTAGGGCTACCACGTATCAGTAACCTGAAGACCCCAGGAATTCTTGTAGAATAATAAACAAAGCAACGCCTGTATTCAGAGATGCCCACCTGAATGCCTGAAAACACTTCTATAGACGTGAATATATTAACCTTCCCAACACCATTTTGAAGTTTTTGAAAGTTTTGGGTACAACCTGTTTTACATGAGCCAGGCTAAAACTTTTCATGTGAGTTGTCGGCAGGCTTCAGAAAATTTCAGGGTTTGATTTCTTAATGACAATTCTATAGTCTTATAGAAAATGTCAATGAATTCTTACATTTTTAATCTAAATTTTCTGTGTAGAGGGAAAGGCTGTTTTTAGCTTCACTGTAATTGTTTCAGCTATTTTTCCCAGGAGAAGATTGAGAGGTTTAATGCCCGTAATGAAGGTCAGGCAGTGCACAGGAGTGAGCTGAGGAGAGATGCCAGAAGCTTTAGGATGACCAAGAATATCCCACTTCCATTAGGACCTGAGTTCATTTATGCACATTGCCTCTTTCTTGGGGTGAGGAGGAAATTTATGGGCTAATTCCTTTGGTGTTGCCTTGAGTTGGCCACGGGGCCGTGGGGGGAGCTCGCTGATCTCATCTCGCCCCATCCCAGCTGCAAGAGCCAGCTCGCTCCACAGCTGCCTGCCTGCTCGCCCTATGTTTGGACACAGCCTGTGGCTCAGAGCCATGCCTGAAGACAGAACGGTGGCCAGGCTGAAAGGCATTCCCTGGCTGCGTGGCCACCAGGACCACCTTTCTACCTGCCACGTGCTGGCAGTGTCTGTGTCCTAAATGGAAGCTTTGTAATGGCAGCCCTCAGCATCTTCAAAAGACTTTTCCTTTGTTCTCCTACCTGAGCTGAAGCAGTAGAATAAACTTTGTGAGAGGATAAACTTCTTGGGCCCCTGCCCAGGAGAATGGATGGTTGTTGTAATGGCTCCCAAGAAGGTTTCCCCTGGAATGCTGGAGAGAGGCAGCTTTGCGTTTTGAGTGCCTGATGGAAGGGTTTGCTGCATCTCATGGTTTTTATAATGGCTTTTATTATGCAGACAAACCCAGGAATTAGCTTTATTCTGCGTAAAGTGAGCACCACATCTATGTGGGCATCCAAAGTCTGTGTTCCCCAGGGAGCTGAGGGACCACCACATGGTCTCACTGCTGTCTGCAAGGGAGACAAACTGCTCTTGGGTCTTTCCATAGTGGTGGGATGCATGTAAAAGGGGCAAGCCTTCTTGGTGTTGTCCTCTGGTCCTCACTGCGCCTCAGTTTCTTCAAATGTAAAGTCATGCTGACTCTGTCCTGCAGGGGCTTTGAGGTGTCAGTATAATAATGCTTGTTGCAAGTCTTTCTTTGGTGATTTTATATCTGAAAGGTAACATATTTTTTATTTTTTTCTTCTATGATCTGTATCCCAGCAAGGTCGCTTCTCCTTCCAACACTCCTATAGGGTATTTACTATTACCTGAAGTATTTGTCCAACAGAAGTTAGTTGTGTGCTCTTCATCACTTACCCAAATGGGAAGCTTGTTTTGCTGCACCTACCCCACAGTTAAACTAAGCTCGTTGCCTTCTCCAGCATCCTGACATGTATTGTCTGAAAAAAACAGTTTTGTAAATCAGACTACCACCATCTTTCTTCATTAAGTATGTTAGAATAAGAAAAAGCTGGTTCTGTGTCCCTTTGGATGGAAACAACTGGCTGGATGTGTTTGAAGGTGGCCTGAAATACTCGGGGTGGGAGAGGGGTCTTCTGTAGGTGAGCTGCTGGGAGCCTGCCTCCCATTTATCCCTGTTGTCATGTCCATAGTGGGCCAGAATTAATATTTACTGTGTAGTTCCTCTTTTATTTTTGTCAAAGACACTGAGTATGTAATAAAACAACGTAATAATTAACCAATAATCGTTGGAGTATGCTGAATGAAAACCAAACCAAATGCTAACAAGCCAAACAAAAGAAAAGCATGCACGGTGCAGCCCTGTTTATAGTGCTGTCTGCTGGAATCATTACACACGTTGATATAATAATACTGAGCACTTAATTACCACATCATTTTTAAAGTGGTGTATAAACATTAAACAAACCTCTGAGGTAGGAAGGTATTATTATCTCCATTTTAAAGAGGGGAAATTCTGACAAAATGAGGTTAGTTGGTAATTTAGTGTCGTGAAGCCAGGCAGCTGGCAAGGCAGCAGATGAGATTGCAGCTCCACGGCCGATCCACCATGATTTTGGAGACAGAAAAGCAGAGCTGCTGAAGCACCTAAAATGCTTTTTGTGAAATGCACAATGCTGCCATCCGGGGAGGGCAGATACTCCCCCAGATGTCTCTCTCTGCTTAGAAAATGTGCAGGTTTGTTGTAATTAGCAACCGCATAATTACCGCTTTTTGAGGTAGGCACGCAGTTGGTGTATTTTGCAAAGTACCTAAAGAACATTACACTGAAGCTCTCAAACAGGGGCTTGCCGGGGTCTAAGAGGCAGATGCAGTGGACTTGTGTGGTTGCTCACTCTCTTCCATGTATTGATCCAAGCAGTGGTTCTGGGAATGCCTTTCCCTGTAAAGCCCTTAATATTCTGCATGGTGGTACATGACTTCATCTGAGGAGAATCCCACAGGCACACCAGCGTGATCTGCTCTGTCATGTTTCTGTGACCCAATTTTCCCCATTCTTTGTCTCAGACCTTCGCTGACCCCAGGCCTATTATCTCTTCCAATAATTCACCCGAGCCATTATTAATGGTGCATTAACTTTGGCTGTGCTTTCAGGGAAGATGTTTCTCTTGTGCTCATTCATTCGCTCAACTCACTTAAACAGTGAGATCATTATTCTGGGGACGTCACACAAACACAAACACATCTCCCTTGCCGACACCTACCGCCCCGAAACACTTTGCCGGAGGGGCAGCCATCCAAATACAACACTGAAACGCCCAGGAGAAACTATCAAAGGGAGTCAAGTAGCCACACACACACTCAGTTGCCCGGGGCCAGTTTGGCTCCCCTGCTCGCACTCCAATCATGCCTGGCTGTCTGGGGATGCTCTGGAGGCCACTGAGCCTGGAGGAGCTCTAACATAAGGAAAATCACTGCAAGGATGCTGGAGAGCAAAGCATGAGCCAAAGTTTGCTGTTTCAAAACAAACCTGATGTTTGCCATGATGGCTGTTGGATGCCAGGACATGTCCCTTTAAAGAGTACACTATGAATAAGTAAATTTGGCACTTTAAAAAGCCTAATAAGCAATGAATGCCACCTATGGTTTAATTCTCACTTGATGCTGTGGGCTTCTCTGGGTGATGACAGAGTGAAGGACACCTCAAGTTTGCTGTATCTTTAACCTTGCCCTTGAGAAGAGAGTGAGATTTGGACATCCAAGGAGAAAATGTGGGCGGTGAGAAGGTCCTTCGCTCTGGAGATGGGGAAAACTATTGTGTGTCTCCTCTCATGTCTTAGAGTTTTCCATGTGGTGTCTGATAAAGACAGCATTAATTTTCCTATTCTCCTTTTCAAAGAAGCTGGACCTAGGGAAAAAAAAAAACAACACAAAAATACCCGAAAAAACCAAACAGAAGCTCTTGTAAGCTGCCATGTCATACTGAACAGCATCCCACCACCCCAGTAATAGGATGTGACCAGTGACAGCTCAACACTGCTGCTGCGAAAGTACTGGTGGACAATCACCAGCACCTTCTGGGACATCCCCTTCCCTTTTTTTCTTTTCTCTTTTTTTTTCTTCTATTCTTGTGTTAGTTGTTTGTGCACAGCTGCTAATGACACCGCAGTGACAGGAGTGCATGAGCTGTTGTCTGAAGAAGTTTTTCTCCCACTAATCCAATACCCTGGGGCTCTGAAGCCTTTTCGAGACAAAGCTGGAGTTTCTGCCTGCTGTGGCTGAGGTTCACTGGGGAAGCTGCTCTTGTCTGACTGCCTTAGACTTGGGCAAGTTATTTTACGTTATCCTATTTCAGCCTTCTTTGAGTAAAAAAAGTTGTGTTTCAAATGCACGTTTGTTTCTCTTCCTAAGGAAAGGTGAAGCTTTGTTAGTCTTTGCAAGATAACTCATGATCCCTTTGTGAAAACTGTGTCTCATATGTTGTTAAAACCATAAGAAATTAAGCCAAAAGAGATCTCAATAAGTCAGGGTTTGTTTTTTCTCTTTTATAAAATGTTATTTTTTTTACTGATGTTTTTTGTGAATTCGTTGAAAAAAAAAAAAAGCACTACAAATACTGCATTATTGAGACAGCAATCTTTTACTTTTTTTCCTCAACAAATGACTTTCGCTGTTGATTGCAATGGTTAGTGCTCTACTTCTGATGGCAAAGAGCCTGCTCACAGCCAGGACTGCTTGCTCCTGCACAAGACTGCTGGACATCCATAGGAAACCCACATTTTTTTAGCCCACCTGCTAGCCTGTGCAGCACACATGCACTTCAGAAAAAGCAAGGGAACCCCTGTGTATATCAGATGGTACAGAGGATGTGGGGGGCTTTTTGGGGTGTCTTCCTAGCTGGTCTTACTGTAGCACCCCATTTGGAAGTGGGAACAGATGTCCTTTGTGTGCGTGCTCATTTGGGAACTGCAAACCACAGTAGTTTGGGCTTTTTCTATCTGTGCCAATTCCTGCTGGTGGGGGCCACTGCCCATTTCTAGTTCTTCCCATCTGTCTGAGCCTCTTGGAGGAGGAAGGGCTTTCTGAATTATTTTTGTCGAAGTGAACTGCATTTGAAACCAAATTCAGCAGTGTGGGGTCTGATTTCTTTTCTTCTGCTGTGTTGTTTTTTTTTCTCGAGTGATCACATGTGTAGGCCAAAGTACTTGGAATAGGAAAAACTTTTTTGACCCTTCCTAATTCTCCTTTTTGGGCTCAAAAAGAGGTGTTACTGTGAGTGATGTCGAAACAGCTTCTTTACTTGCTATACAAAACCATACGTACAGCTTGTATTTCTCTTGAAGCACTGGTATATCTGCGGAGATAATCAAAAGCCTGCATCATCCTCAAAAAATGCCTGTTTCTGGTGCCTCCCTCCCCAATTCCTGGGATTTTCAGCAAACGGACGTCCCCTTTAAACCTGTGTTTCTGCTTCATATCTTTTCTTTTTGAAGCCAGAGGGTTGGCTTGCCTTTGAATAGACAAGGATGAGAATATAGCAGTGGGAGGTCTGTGTCTTGCTCATAAACCTTGGCCAGAAAATCAGCTCCAACAAGCGGGGACAGGTAGCAGCGTCTTTCCCCTTATCAGCCGGCGCGGCGGAGCAGACGCATTCCTGCCGGAGCAGGGGCTGGGGAGGTGGGGCTCCCACTCGCCTCCTGCTCCACCACCGGGCTTCACCCCAGGACCTGCCCGCTACGGGCTGGGTGAAGAGCCGGGTTAATGCTGTACAAAACACCCTGTTTTCCCCATCGCCCCTGCCCCTTGGCTGCTGCTTTGATTTGTTCTTCGGTTTTCTCTTCCTTCCACGGGGGACAATGTTTATCTATTGTTCCAGTGTTAGGGGACTTTAGGAAGTGCCATGTCATGTCTTCACGCCCCAGTGTATCGTACTGCATGGCTTGGTATGGCCCAACTTTTTCGTGGGGGCAAGCTTTCCCCAGGCCTCCTGCTCCCTCTGTGTAAAACAATCATCATTAGCAGTAATTGGACAGATTTGGGGTTAAATCTGTGAAGATTGCTTGGGTTTGGTAAATCCTCTGGCACTGCAAAGCAGATAATGCTAAACCAAAGATTGCCTTGATTAGATTAAAGTTGGCAAATTCATTACCCTAATCATCATATTACCCTTCCCGTGGCTATTCAGGAATACATCACCATGACTTACTTGAAGTAATTGAATATAATTGTCTTTTTAGCTCGTACATGTAAAACATCCATCTTTGTTAACGATGTGTGTTCCTGTCCTGCTGCCAGCTTGCTGTCCTCTTTGGGAGGGGTGGGAAGAAGAAGCAGGGCCGGGCTGACATTTATGAATTGGTAGTTGATTGCCTATAAAATCATTCATGATTTCTGACCAAGCACCTGGAAGAGAATAAAAAAGGACAGCATCAGCCACCAAAGCCCATAGGCTTGGATGGTGCTCCCAGGCAGAGCAGAGGGGAAGCCCTGTAATGGGACATTGCAAAAGGATGTCACCAAAAACAAGCCTTCCCCTTGCCCTTGGTGACAGAGCACAGAGCACGTGGAGGGGCTGGAAATGAGAGCGGGAGAGTGAAACAGGTGCCCGAGGCAGGAACATTGCTGACCCTCCTGCCATCCAAATCGGTTGAAATGCCAAAACCAAATCAATGGTGCTAGGGGGAGGGAGAAGTTCATGGAAATTTTTCTCCCATTAATAATCAGAGGTGTGAGGAGAGAGAAATTTTGTCACACCAACAGATAGCTAGGAAAGGAGGCCAGGCAGCAAACACCCCATGTTTTCTTTTTCTGAGTTCTGCTGAGTAACAGGGAAAGACTCTTCTAGCACAAAAATTTCCAACATCACCTCAGCAATCAGTCATTTAGAAAGGCAGTTACAAAATAAAACATAACTGGCCTGGCTTTTAAGAGATTCGGTTTTCCCTGGTTTTATTAATGTTTTCATTATTATTCGTGGTTTAAACTGGTCTAGGGAATGAGTCCAAGGATTTAGGATATGACTCTCCATATTATTAAAGCACCATGGTGAACACAGTTTCAGCCCATATCAACTCACACTTTCCTGCAGTTTGGGGGTTAACCCAGCCCTGGACCTGCCCATTACAGGCAGAGTGGCCACCCTGTTTTGGGAAGCTGCAAAACTTCACCTATAGGGATGTCACCAGCTGGGCGGTGTGGGTTGGCTCCAGGACCGCAGAAGACTCCTTGCTCCTTTGGGTTTGTTTGTATGGCCTTAATATATGGTGAGAACTGCAGGAAGCACAGCCCAGGGGCTCAGGCTGGAAGATATATTTGTGTTGTCTTGTGTTGGGTATCTGTGCAGGGACAGTTGATTTTGTGACCATGCTTGGTATATGATGTTGTAAAACCTGCCTGCCCTGCTGCCTCTGGTCCTCAGAGCAGCTGTGTGTTGTGACCATAGCTGTGGCCAGGGGACAGCAATGTCCCCAGGGAGGAGGACAGCAGCTTTAGGTGTCCGCCAGCCCTGGCAGCAGTCTGGGGAGAGCAGAGGCGGTATGGTGTTGCGCGAGCAGGTGATGGCATGTGACGGCTGAACTCTGCAGCATATCTGACCTGGAAAAACACTGCCTGCCTCTGAAAATGAAGACTCCTTACAAGTGTCCTTATGTAACAGATTGTCCCTACCCAGGACCGTTAAAGGGTGAATCTTCCTTCTGCCAAAGCAAATCCTAAAGGATGTGAGATTATTCTCCCCCTGAGCTGCTTTTGGGAGAGAAGGGGAGGGGAGCAGAAGCGGGGAAGGCAGTTAACAGTTACTCTACTGTGTCCTGACATTAGGCAAGCTGCAAAAATGCTCCCAGTGTATCAGGTAGTGTACAGTGCCAGCCCTTCGCTGGAGCACGGAGAGCAAGTCTGCTGCGGAGCCTTAAATACTTTCCACCCTGACTACCTTAGCTTAACGCCTTTCAGCAGAGTTGGCAGGAAGGTTGTTTTTGTGTAGTCTCTCACCTTTCCCGGCAGCCTGGCTGACGCGCCTGTGCCACGCTGTGCTTGGGGATTGTACGTTGCAATGGGAGTAGGAGCCTCAGATCCTCTTGCTGATATGCCGAGAAAGACGTATATGGGGATTTCACGCAGGCTTTGCACGATGAACCCAAAAGGAGCACAGCCTCACCAGATGGAGTCGGCATAGCTATGTTGCAGCTGGAGTCACAGATGCAAAAGGCTGAATTTTAAGTTTTCCGTAGGAAAAAAGTTTCGCGTTTACTGGAGTTTGCTGAGCATCAACGAGAGACTTGGCCCAAGCCTTGACACTTTGGTTTTGGATGGTGCTTCCCCGCTCTACAGAGAGATGCTACCTGTTGTGGAGGCAAGTCACAGTGAAATATTGAGCGCAGACTGGAGCATTTGAAACGCTCACTTAGGAGGTTGGTTTTGTTTTGCTTTTAGTCTCCAGTTAGACAGAAAGGCCAAGAAGCCAGAGAGGGAATGAGAAGACCTGCGACAGTATTAAGTAATATTTATTAAGAACTTCTGACTGTTTGTAAAGGCAGAGCAAGACCAGCCTTCTATCTTTAAGCCAATTGCTGGTACAAATCTAGAAAGCAGCATCATTACAGATGCAATGAGCCCTATCAGAGGGCAACTGTGTGGTATCGTTATAGAGGCTCTGCTAATTGTGTTTCTTTAGCTTCTGCAATTTTAGCAGGAAAGGCCCAGGTGGCCAGGCAGCATTGTCGGGGGGTGGCGTGGAGAAATAACCTGATGAATTTTCCATCAACTCAACTCACTCAAATATTCTCGCCGTTAACATTTGGGGTCAATAATAAATATTAAAATCCGTAGATTTAATAAGTCAATGTAGGTGTTCTCTGTCTTTTGAGACCACTTTATCTTTCCATCAAAGATGAAACAAGCTTCTCAAATGAATAAAAAATAGGGCCTCAAGTGATTACAAGTGAGAGCAATTTGGGCTCCTTTCTCAGAACCTGGCAGTAGGCACTTTTGAGTCTCTTCTGACTGCCTAGATGGTCCGCGTTAGCGCTGCTCTTGCTGTTACATTTTTAGGTAAATATTTCCAACCCGTGCATACAGACCTTCAGGAAAGGTGTTTGCTGCCACTCCAAGCGTGAGGGACGACACGGGTCTGGATCCCGCCAGGCTCTGTTGAGTCTGATTTGCGTTGCGAGTCTAGTTTTCCTTGGTGCTTCCTATAATCTCCTCAAGTTCAAAGAGCGCTTAGCTGCTTGTCTTTGTCAAAAACCCTGTTGGAGATCTTTTATGTCGAAGATGTAGGATTTCTCCGCATGACTTTGATTATTTATTCATTCCACTTCTCTGGTGTATGATAGCGCTGATATCATGAAGACCCCTTGTCTTGCACTGCTCTTGCTCTGAAATTCATGGAGATTTAGTGCCTTTGAAATTGTTTTAAAAGGAAAGGAAAAGTTTTTGAAGTCCCTTTTTTTTTTTCTTCTTCTTCTATTCCCCTCAACAGTGCCGCAGCACATTTTTCCGGCCTTCCACGCTCCTTTGCCAATTGACATGCGCCACCAGGAAGGACGATACCATTACGAACCTCACTCTATCCACGCTATCCACGGGTAAGTCTTGCATCTCCACTCCTGTGCCTTGCTAAAACTTTGGCTGCCCGCGGTACGCTGAATCCCACTACTGAGGTCCCAGGGAATTGCTGCCCTCTTGGCAGGCTGACCCTGCTGGCTGCCCTCCACCCCGCTGGTCCCATCCAGTGGCAATACAGACCTGCCTGGAAGGTCCCACTGCTGCTCTACAGCTCCATTAAACCTACAGAAGTGCCATATAACAGCAGGATGGGAGTACGGGGCTTCTATATTGTTATCCCGCTGCGGTCCCAGGGACAGGCTTGACTTGCGTTTTTGCCCCCGCGGTGTTTTTCACATCATGCAGTGCCTGGGTCATTTCTGGCACCATCTAGGCAAAGACCCAGCACTGCTCCATCCATTTGGAGACTTCGCGTACCGTGCTTCCCTGCATGCTGGTTGGGGGATGTCAGCAAAAAGCTGCTGGGAATGCTGTAATTCAGTTTGTTTACACCGGATGACCGCCCGGACAGGCTGGGTGCTGTTTTCTAAAATGTGGTAAAGAGGCATGTCCTCACATGGGTGTTCATGTCTGCTATGGAGGACCCTGGGTTTTGTTGGTGACCTCCTCACATGAGCCCTTGCTTTCCTGGGGCAGTGGATGGGCAGCAATCACAGGCGCCACTCGGGGTTTGTACCGTGAGAGGGGGGATCATGGTTAATCTCCTCATCCAGGACATGACAGCTCAATAATCCTTGATGCCTTGGAGGACATGTTTATAGAGTGATCTGGGCTCACCTCCTGTAAGCTTTGATTGGGGCAGGGAAAAAGGAGACAGCAAGGATGTGAACAGAGGCTGGAGTGAAGAGGTGGCTGAGAGGGTTTCTCCTTGTCTCTGAAATACACGATCTCCATGGGAAGTGAGGAGCAGCCTGATGGGGTTGATGGTCCCACGACCACCCTGGAATCCCTCAACCCGTGGTTGTAACACAGTGCTCAGCCATCAGCCGAGAGACCGGTCCCAGGGCACTTGGGCACTTGGTGCAGGGGAACACAAAAGGGCTGCAAATCTTTTGTAAGAAGAGCAAAACCTCTCATTTCACCCTCCAGAGCCCCATTGCAGCTTTGCTGTCCGACTGAGGTGGCTTTGCAGGAGCCGTTCGTAGAGCTGTGTTTTTTGTGGATAGGTGTGAGTGGGGGAACGGTTCCCGGGAGGCAAGTAACACAGACGGCGGCAGCCGGGAGATCTGTGGAGTCTCACAGCTACCAGGGCTTTATTCCGCTTCCAAAATGCTGTGGGAAAACAATGATAGGGCATTCCCCTCATCCTACCAGAAGAAAAGTCATCATCGTTTTGGCTAACAATCAGTTTAACTGGATGTTTAAAGGGGCAGAGCAGCTGTGTGCAAAGTGGAAAAGACAGAGCATGTTGCTAACATGGGAACTGGGGGGGCTAAAGGAGGCAGAATGAAATAATTCTGGTCTTGCATGCAAGGACATGCAAAAATTGTAGGAAAAGGAAAGACAGATTAATAAAAGAACATACTGGGAGATAGTTAAAAAGGCAGAGCCCTGGCTAATAAAGCACATACTGAATTCTGAAGGGGGCAATATTGAAAACAGTGGTTAGAAGAGAGGGTGGCAGATGCCCAGATGTTTGGCACAGGTTATCTGTGTGCCTGGCTCAGTGCTTCACTTCACTCCTTGTGAGGGGTGAGGACTGGGTGAGCTTCATCTGCCCTGGGGCTCATAGCAATTTCTTCTGTGGGGTCATGAAGCAGGTTCTTCTTCAAAATGCAACCGAGGGCTCGCCAGCTGATGTTATGTACCTGTGAATTATATCCCCCAGTGACGGAAGCCAGTATTTTATCATATTGGGGTTGTCCAGCTGATCAACCCTGACCAAGTGTACAGTGCTGATAGATTGTTTCAGTTCATCTGTGCCTATACTGACACTCCACTGTCTTAGCAGTGACCCCATTTGTCTGTCAGCAGACCAAGAGTGTCCTGCTGAGTATTTGGGTAGAGTTGTTGGCAAATTCCTATTGACCCTCTTTGGGACCCTTCCACTTCCCAGCAGTACCTCTCACAAAAACTATTTATGAGGTACTGGGTAGAAAACTTGGTTACTGGTCTTAAAAGAGGAAACACAGTCTTCTTTGAAACTACCTGGGCATTGCTCTGAAGGGTGCCTGTGGGGCTGGTGAAGTACCAAAGCCAAGCAGCCAACTGCTGCTTGGCTGTGAGGGTCTTCTAGGGTCAAGGGAATACCACTTCTGTTTGACTCTCCTCCAGGTGCCCTGGCCTGCAGCACAACCACACTAGGAAAATTCTCACTAGCTGTAGAGGTAGTCTCTCAACCATTTTTTCTCTTTCAGTTTTATTTGCTAACATTTTAACCCCATCTCCTGCCCCTTCCTCCTCTAGTTTTTGTTCTACCTGTCTTTTGTCTTCCTCTTCCCTCCTTCAGTCTCTGCTCTGGAGGTCATAACATAGTGGTCACCCTTCTCACTAGAGGATGACCAGTGTGAAATCATCTAGAATATAGTGGTGGACCTGAGCTAGGACGTACTTAGTGGTTGCTTTATTCTTGTTCAATAGGCTGGGTGGACTCTGTGTGCACAGCTGAACCCCTAGAAATTTGTACTCCATCCAGATGGTGCAGAAATACATCCTTCTGTTTAAAGTAAACAACTCAAAAAAAAAAAAAATAGCAAGTGCATATTTTCACTCTAGAAAATTATGCCAAATATTTGGAAGAAAAATTGTGTGACTGAGTTTTGGCTTTATGATTAATGTGATTGGTGCTTGACAGAGAGGCCCCAATTCATCAAGCCCACATTCTAGCTGTCTGCTGTCTTGCTGGTACCAAATTTATCTAATTACATGAACATTGCACAGCAAATTAAGTGTAGTCTCATTTGTTGCTAACTATGCGGCCTTATTATCTGCCTGCTGCCTTATGTCAAAGGTTTGTTTCTTGATTGCTTGATGTGACACAGCAGTGCATTCCCCTTCATCGCTGTTTGCATTTGAGAACATCCATTATTTTATCCTAACTGGAGGGAACTCATCTGCAAGACTGTCTTGAGCAGGACCACCTCTGGGACTCTTTTCTTGAGAGTATGGATAGGAATATGGAAAATTGTTAGTAAAAGACCCACGTGCCAAGATGGGGGCCTGAAAGATTTGCTGCATTTCTGCTCATTGTTATCAGCCTTTATGTCTCAGTGATTTCCTTATGAAGCAAAATGGCACACAATTTCCAGGACTTGAGTCTTCTTCCAAATCACTCGGCATTTATTATATAGATACAGAAGCAGATCATGTTGAAATTTCCTTGAAGTGTACTTCTAGCGATTTTTTTCAGGGTGTTTTATTGTTTCTCCAATCATTAGGACAACTCACTTTTCAGTACAAACTCTGTTTTTATTTATTTGGTGATACATTTTTCAAACTTGGTTTGGTTTTTTTGGTTTTTTTTTTTTTTTTGTTGGTTTTTTTTGACATTGACAACAATTTGGCAGAATCATGGTGCTCACTTGGCCTATATAAGAAAATGAAGTACCTCATTGAGATGGTCCTTGATCTCTCTGCAGTGCAAACCAACAGGAGTCTTGTGAATTCAAGGCATTGTTCTGGATTCTGATGCTTGTGAGCTTGTGGTCATATGGAGGATGGTGGGAGAGGCAGGACTGGACCTCAGTGAACACTATGAAAAGATGTAATGTAGAATGGAGTAGGACTGAATATGGGATGAAATCTATTCCAGGAGAGTAGAATTGGAGCTGAATGAATAAATGAAATTATATCGGTACATACAAATTTTTTGAGGCATCATTTCCACAAAGCAACATTTGTTGAATATTAAGGTTGCAAACTACAACACCGAAAAGCTAAGAAATTACATAAAAATAAATTTGGAGATTTTGACTCATTTTGTACGCCACTGCGATGATGCATTAAATTAGACAGCTGCATACCGTTTTCCCTGAAATCCCTGCCTCTTCCACAGCACAGGATGGCCCAGGCTCTGTGGAAGAGCAGTGGCAGGTGTTACATGTGTTTTCTGCATGCAGCTTTTATTCATTGCTCAGAATTTCACTCTGCACCGTTGGTTCTAGGCAGAACATAGATCAGCGTTACTGGAGCAAAAGTCATCAGCTAGGGTGTTAGAGCAGGTTCGAAGGTGAACCAATCAAACTCACTTCATAGATTAGAACAGGTCCTTTTCTAACAACGAGGGTGTTTTGTATTTTAGCGAGCTTCTTCACAGAAGCCTGCTCCACTGGGGCCCGGTCTCTGCAATAACTCCATGCAGTTTAAAAGGGGACTCTTAGTGTCAGCTTTGCAAGATCAAGCCCTTGACTGCACAGGAGAGCTGCTGGCAGATATGCAGGTGATTACAGATAGTTCCCTTCCACTCCTCACTTTCAGGTGTGCTTAGCTACTCTCAACTTTTTATTTTAAAAACACAACAAAAATAACTAAAAACTCCTTAGCTCAGCCTAAAAGTTCCTGCCAATGCAAGAGCCTTCAGGGCTAACCCTTGTAAACAGCATGCCTAGGCTTGACTCAGCAAGAATCTTTTTTAACAGTAGCTCCTAAACTGTGGTTAAAACCCATCAGGCATTACGCAGTGTAACAAACAAAAGCAGCCTTGTTTTTCTACCGACATCCTGGTGGTGTTGCAGGATGCAGTTCTGACATTATTTATAAACAAAATATTGTTGTTGCTCTTCTGTGTGCACATAAAAATAGTAAAAAAAAAAAAAAACAAACCCAAACAAACCCTGAGCTGATAGTTAAAAATTCCATGGCTTTCATGAAGACTGAATTATCTCAAAGACTTAAACATAGAGAAGACTCCATCTCCATGATAATGTGGAGTTGCCCTTAATTTCCCTCTGGTAGGGATTTTATCTGGTTTAATCATGGATCATTCTCCATTTCCCTGAGATCTTAATATATTGCAGATTTTCCCTGATATTCAGCCTACAGGTTTTTTCTTTATCTGATCCTGTTACCCCTCCTTGTTGAAGTTTGTTTTCTTTTGACTGTGTTAAAAATTACAGAATACATTTTCAGGACCAGTTCCAATGTTCTGGAGCTGTTTAGGCAAAGTAATTCACAGGTGGGCAAGGTGTCTGTTAAACTTTTCATCATAAAAGGACTATGTCTCAAGTGTTTACAAATTTGCCAGATTTCATGTCGAACCCAAGATTTTCCGTGTTGGATATCTGTTTCAGGCTAGTTTTCTCTTTCCTTTGTTGTTTTTATGACATTCAGCCAAGGGAGGCCAAGTGGGGTTAAGGGAAAATATGTTTTTTAGACATACAAAAAATAATTGTTATCATTTTACAACTGTTCGTTGAGAAAGACCAGTGTCTCTTGCTTTAACATGGAAATTTGCAATTGTCACAGATGTGCCTTTTGCTGCTCTTATTTTAAGAAAAACACACAAAAAACCCCCTCAATTTTGCCAGATAGAAATCCTTCAAAAAAAATCTCACTTCCAACGCACTCAGTGAAGGGGTGTCAGAGTTTTGCAGCAAAATGTTCCACACATGCCCATGGCTCTGACCACCCCCTTGCCGAGTCCTGCCAGAGATTCCCTGCCAGAGCTTCCCTGCCAGGGCTCCCCATTTTCTGCCGGGGGATTCATGACCACAGCCGATGGCCGAGAGCAGCCGGTTACGTCGCAGGCTTGTGGAGCTGCCTTTGTGCGTATTGGGCGCGTGTAAAGTGCCTTTGGTTAACCTCCATGAGACATGGCTCCCACAAGGCTGCAGCTTTGATCCCATGCATGGGACCCCAGGTAACATTCAATCCTGCAGCAAGGAGCCTGCTTGGTTGAGCCACAGAACATACGCGCCAATAAAACCTGTGTGTTTTCATATTTACTTTGCTACCGGAGTAGAAAATCTTTGGCAGGTCGTGATTGATAGTACTGTGCTGCTTTGGAGATAGAGCGAGCTCCCTCCGGAGTCAAAGCAAACAGCTGCTCAGAGAGACCTTCTTATGTGTTTTGTGAAGTTTTACGACTTTCACCAAATAGATACATTGCTCATTTGGGAAACAGGTTTGGGGGCTCCCACATCCAATTTATTCTGTCCCCTCCTTTCCCACATGCTTCTTCTATTTATTTAAGAAAATAAGAATGTGTGAGTACGCAATGGTTTGCAGAGGTTGGTCCCCTCCAGAATGCTGGTTCAAGCTTTACCCTGGTCTGTAATTAGCAGGAGTGTGTTGCTTTTAGGTGGCTCTTTGGTAACCTACAGGAGGTGATTTGGGGAACTTTCAATACCAATTTCACTATAAAACTACTGGGATTAGTACTTGATGGTCACTTGATCCATCTCCAGGAGACCACAGATTAAATACTGGGTTGCTGCTGTCCTGATTTGGGAGCTGGAAGAATGACTTCAATGCCATCTGTACTTTAGTTTTCCCACCTCCAAAATGCCATTACAGTAATAACCTCCTGATGTTTTGAGAGCTAAGAAAAGTCAGATGGTCTGTGACTTGCTTGGCTACCCAGAAGGGGCTTGTGACATGTTTTCAGTATTGAGAAAGAAGCGTGCAGCGCTCCCTACCTGTGCAGAAACTAAGAAGGTACATGCTCAACATCTTCTGACCTCAGTGGGAGGACAGGTTGATCAGGTCTTCTGAAAATGGGGCAGATATAATCCAAAACAATCATCAGGGCAAGAATGTTTTTGTAGGTTTTTCCAGTCTGATAAACTATTCTATGGAAAAAACAAACAAACGAACAAACCTCAAGCAACCAAATACAAAACCCCACAGCTTTCTGTTGAATTTTGTTAACAATTTCCAGGCATTTTCCACAGTGAGATTTGTACATCTATGCTGTTCCTTAAATCGCAGATAGTTTCATCATGTATGTTTGGTTAAACAGCCTTCGGAATTCTTTGCAAAACTCAAATCTGAAGTCCAGAGGGACCTGAGGGTGTATGGTTTAGAGTCACTAAATTGTAGTAAGGCACAAATTTGACTAAGAAACATTTGGGTGGCATCTTCAGTTGCCAAATGCCAATGGCATCACACTGGAGAGAGGGGCCTTGGTGCGCTCAGATGGAGTCACGACCATTAGCATTTTGTGAAGATCTGGGCCACTGAGTTGCTGGTGCTGTGACACCACAACTTCACTGAATGAAAAACCGCTTCTCTAATTTAGCCTAATCACTGCCAGAAGTGTAAAAAAGGCTAAAAGGTTTTATTTAGTATTGCGAACAAGAGCCTGATCTCTGAGGTCTTTTATGTAAACCTCTGGCATGTGTTCGTTTAATATGATGTCACTCTGTAATCCACCATTGCTTTTAAATGTCATTCTCAGAGCTTCATGTCAGCAAGTCTTAAGTGATAATCCCTTTGCTTACCTCACTTTATAGTAGATTAAAAGTGACTTCATGCTTCCACCTTATCCACTGTTAAGCTTGAGCTTTAGGAAAAATTTATTTGAACTCTATTCTCCTGCTGCTTTCTAAAGAGTTTCTAAACAGACAGTTCAGTTCTCTCAGAAGCTATCTCAATGGTATTGCCCATTCTCCATTGCTTTCAGCATCCTGTGAAAATGGATAAATATTTAGTGCCAATCTCCTGCCCTTTTAAACTCCAGTGTTAGGAATTCATTTCTCAAGGTTTCTTTTGACTAAATGTGGAGCATTGCCCCTCCTGGCCTCTTCTTTTTCTTAATCCTAAATAAATCCCCTCTCTAGATGGTGTTTCACCTCTCACCAGCATCTTACAGTCATGAGGACAAGAGACAATGAGACCTGTTGCAATATTTCGCTCCTGTGTAGCACTTTCTCCTGTGCAGCACAGGGGTGTGCGGGTTCCCCCTTTGTAGTCCCGTGTCTCCTGGTTAAACTTTTACTTTATGCTGTATCAAATCCTTTCTTAGTATAAAAACCTCTCCATGCAGTTCATCTTCCTAGTCCACTCTCCTTCTTTTCTCTCCCCAAATCTCACCCTTCTGCTCCTAGCCCACCTCCTTGTGTAACGCGTCCCTCCAGATACTTGCTGCATGTTGTCATATCCTTCCTCCCCGCACTAATGAACTGGCCAGGCTGCAGCCTGCAGCATATACTCAAATATCAATCTGCTCAGCCTGCTCATGTGCACTGTGTTTCTCTGAAATCCTTCCAGTGTGTGTGGAGATAAATGGACAAAACCCATCCTTCCCATTGGCTTGTGAAATGAAGCCTGCGGCACATCACTGTTCAGGTGCTGGTTAATCTGGGTTCCCAGCTACCAGCGGCCATGGGAAGCAAATAACACAAGGTAGTGAGAGATAAAAACTAATGGCAGGAACACTGGCTTGTGATACTGGAAGAAAGATGTAGGATTTTTAATGTTCATATAGAGCGGAAATTTTAAAATCTCATCCAAAAGTTCCCCCCACGCAATAAAAAGCAGAGAAGTCAATTTACCCTGGAAGGATGAAGGACTGAGTCAACTCTGCTGGGATTAGAACATGTGGTTCGAGGGATCCTAGGTATTTTGAGTCTGATTCTCAGACCACCCAGATGGCTAGGGAAAAGGAAAAAAAAATAATATTAATAATAAAAAAATAAAACACCCTATTTGGCAGAACTGTGGCTCTAGATACCCTGCCTGCAGCTAACACAGCACACACACATCTGCACAAACCAAAGGGCAGAACTGGGTCCTGCTACTCTGGCAAATCTCAGATCTGCAGAGTGCTCTGATGGGAACGTATGCATTTTAGTGAACTTTCTAGGTCCCTGGCTTTGACACTAAACCACGTATGCATGTTTTTCTTCCATGTTCCAGACCATTTTGAGAATTTGTGATTTTACACAATTTTCTGTCTTGAAGGTTTTTCATGCCTATTCTTTTATGTCTCACCATTGAGATTAAATAGACATATAACAGAGCTAAAACTTAGAACAAGGACGTTAAACTCATTTCCACCAGAGGCCCCACCAGCGTCACAGTTGCCTTCAAAGGGCTGAATGTAATTTTAGGAGCAGTAGGTGTAGTTACATGTATACAGTCCTAAAATTACATTCAGCCCTTTGAAGGCAACCCCGATGCTGCTGGGGCCCCCAGTGAAAATGAGTTTGACACCCCTGATCTAGTGCATTACTCAAGGGTCAGATGTCAAAAGTGCTTGTAGGATTCCAGATCACAAATCCCAACAAGGGTCTGGTTAACAACATTATTTTGAAAGTAGGTGTGGTGGGTTTCATAGTAGTGTTGACCCTTAGGGCTGACTTGTCAGAGACTGGTAATGCAAAGACACAGTGGGTTTTTTTGAGCATGCTGGATCCCAGTTATGTATAACTCTCCCAAACTTAGTTGAAACTCAGGATCTCAAAGACAGCCATAGTAAAGGAGTTAAGTACCTAAAAACTAATAAAATGGCTGGAATGGAGCTTAGAAACACAAACATCTTAATGAAGCACTTTGTGCATGCTTGGAGCCCAGCATTTCCATCCAGGTCATACAGCTCCTGTAGGTCCGATGGGGATGTTTTCTGCCCTGTGTCCTCTCTGTAGTAGGAATGTGTACGTGGTAAATCCCATGGGAGGATGCATGATGGAAAAAGTATATTCAAGCTTTAGTTGGTTTCAGGCGGCCAGACTCAACTTCAAGGGCAAGTTTCCTGCATTCTCTGCGCTCACTTTATTGGCGTGTATGGGGTTAGGTTTTGATAGAATTGATCATGGTAGCTGACAGTGAAACCAGAATATTGTGAGTCTTTGGATGATTTTTTTAAGTGGATACTTGAGGGGAGGACTACCTTACAGCAAGGCAGGAACCTGGGAGGTAGGAGCTGTTCTTTTCCACCCCCTGGGCAGCAGAAAGACCTGTAACATGGTCTCACTGCTGCTGAGTGTCTCCTGTTAGATTAAATGTGAGAGTTAGGCAGCACCACCACCTCCTGCCCTTCCTACAAGTGTGTCAGTGTTTCTTTCACACCGGAGGAGCCTCCTCACAGTAGAGGTATTTCTTCTTGCCACAACTCATTTTTTCCTCTTTCTTACACCTCCCCCTACCCCGCACATATGTACCCAATTCACATATAACAGCACCTGGGTGCAGTCAGGTATGTACAAATAAATATGTTAAAGCTGTGTGAAATGCAATCACATTCAGCTTTTGAATTTAAGTCTCTCTGAGAAATAAATGTGTTCCTAAATCCTGTAAGGGCCTTTGAAATATTTTCCTTTCAATTCTGTAAACGCATCCTGGAGAAGAATTTGTCTTACCTTCCTCTTGCCCCTTCATGAGAGACTTCCCTAGCTTGGTTCTGCAACTGCTTAAATTACTTTTGATTTGCAAACCAACTACTGGACATGGTACCTACTAATTGAACACTTCATCTGAAAGCTTCTTAAGATCCCACAGAGTAACCACACATTCAAAATTACCACTGGTAGAGGAAAGGCTACCAGAGTGTGGTTAATACATTAAAAATAGGAAAGTTTCAAGCTTATGGCTGCAGTAGGGCAATGTTCTTACACGCATATTCTTGTTTGAGACTATTTGTCTTCACTGTGAGATGAAACACTTGATTTTAAATGCTCTCTTTCATCCCAACTCAAGTACAGTATGGTATTTTACAAGAGAAAACTGCATTGCAGATGACAAAAAGCAGGTTGGTTGTAGAAAGCTAAGATTCAATCATCAAGTCCGTAAATGAAAGGAAGATCAAACTAATGGGGATTAGCAGAGAAGGAGAAGAGATATTTGTATAAGATATTTGAAAATAAACAATGAGCTGATGTGGCAGAGGGACATAATGTGATCTAGACTACAGAGTTGTTTTTAAGTCTCTGTTCAGGAAAACATCTAAGTACATGCTTAGTTAGAAATAACTGCTTAGGTCTGTTGCCTTCAGAGGAACTATGTGCATGTTCACATAGTGTCCTGGAGAGAGGTGTTCTTCTGAAAATGCCATAAAATATAAATGTTTACTAAATCCCACTTGTGCATTCCTGCTGTAAAAATAGTTTGTATTAGAGATTTTTCTTGTGTCAATATGGATTTGGCAGTTGTCTTCAGACCTGTTACAGTAATTTGTTCATATTCTCATTAAGGGCTTCACTTCAATTATGTTTCTTTAGGTAATTTTGGCAAAGTAGAAGTCAGGGCCTAATGAAGAGGGACTAGAGCTCTGTGGTTACTTCCATGTAACGATGCTCTGAGTTCAGCATCATCACAGAGATCCCAGAACTGGTGCCAAACAGGCCAACCTGGCGGAGCCTTCTGCAATGGTACCATGTGGACAAAACATCCTGGTGTTTGCTTCCTAGGAGGGGCAAGTTTTCAAGGAATTAATGATGTTTGAGGTGCTACTTTGGGTAACTGATCACTGCTCAGGTCAGACAGTGTGATGATCCTGCTCGTTTGACAAGACCTTCAAGGAGTCAACGATGTTTTCAGTTCTCTGGAAGGAACTGAAATGAGATCTTTGTTGATGTTTTTACCCTGATCAGGGGGTACCCACTTTGTGATGGCGTCTTGTTGGGGTCAGGATACAGCATGGGAATTGGTATATGGTAGGGACCAGGTGAGGGTAACTCCATAATCTGTAGACCAGTGGGAATGATTTTGTAGTTGGTTCCTGGGGAAGGAATTGTATAAAAGCGATTTCTAGCTTTTTCCCTTTTTTCCTAGTCTCCAGCCCAACTGTTTCTCTGTAAGAAGTAATGCCAGGAACTGATGAAAAGTGAGGTATCTGTGAAGTTTTATCCAGTATGTTTCAACACTTAATATTTATTACCTGTTTTTATATTCCAGTAGAAGCTTCTAAACAGAGAAATTATCATAGTGAAATGAGTGTCAGCAGACCTCCAAACACTTTATTTGCTTGAAAAAATAGAAGACTTCCAAACTCCAAATAGATTTTCAGCCATCTTTGGAAAATAAATCATACTTGTGCACATAACCAAACCAATTTTCGTGTTAGGTCAGGAAAGTTCAAACCCTCCTTTGGGTCAGACAGCTATGAGATGACCAGAATGTCAGAGACTACAATGAAATTGAGCCAGGTTTTACAACCCCGATCTTTTTTAAGAGTCCCACATGATCTCTACCAAGGACAAATGCACTGGACTTTTGGGCTTTAGCAGATAAGAATGACGGCTGCTCCATATTCCACACCAGAGCATCGTCAGGTGGTGTTGCGTAATGAGTCAGAGGGAAAGGCTCTCCCCCACCAACACCACTTCCTCCATGTCCTGGGATTTTATTTGCAAGTCATCTATTCAAGTCTTGGCTAGGTCTTGACCTTTCTTGGCATGTGAGGTCTAAACCTGGTATGACTCCAGACTTCTCTCGACTGCGTCTGGTTTGAATCCTGTAGGTCCTGAGACGAGTGTTACCGCAAGAATAAGAAACTCCTCAAAGAGTTGTTTGTTTGTTTGTTTTCTTAAGAGCCGGCTTCTGCCAAATGTGAAGATGGCAGGAACGCTGTGAGCTGTAGCTTCTTTCCCTTGAGGTCCTGATGTGCTGATGGACCTCAACGATCCTATCAGCCTGGTTTCTCCATGCTTGGTCTCTGCAGAGCAGGATTTGCATTTCTGGTGAATTATGTGACAGTTGCTGATAAGCAGGGATGGTGAGCAGAGACTTCGTCTTGGCTTGTGCATGGATGTCATAGGTGAGTGACCTTTCCCAGGGTGGCTCAGTGAGTAAATGGCACAAACTGAGGGACAGAAAATTCCTTGAGGTGCCTTGCGCTGAAGAGCAGGTCATGCTTCCTCCCAAAATCTCGCATTAGATGCAGTGCTTTCCTATCCTTTCATTTGTTTTTTTTTTTACTACTTTGCCAAACTGTCCTTCATCCAGGCTCTAGTTGCTGTAATTGATTTCACTGCTTTGCTTTTCGTAAACCTAACCCCAACCCTCCTGGCTTCATGTTCATTGGTGGCTTTTCTCTCAGGCAGGGCAATTTTGTGGTTCACACATTCACCAGCAAAACTGCTGTGATCTATAAACTTCCAGTGTAACAAGGATCTGTGTGTACATGTGTTTGTGTGTGTGTAGTCTCCCTAACTTACCAGTGCAAGGTCTCAACCCAATCTCCTCTCTCTGTTACCACCCTAAGTGGGTGAAAGCTAGGCGGAAGATAATGTCCTTGCCTATAGCACATCATGGTCTGTGCTCCCCCTCATTGCATTTGAGTTTCAAATGAAAAAGCCTCTGGAGTCCAGGAGCAAATTGTTTATTAAAATGAAACTGGAAACTTTTAGAAGCTGTTCTTGAAGGCTGGTAGTAGAACATAGAGATGGTGCAGCCAGGGAATCTGGCATCATTGGGAGTGTCACAAGAGCTTGACAAATATGCCAGTAAAAATCCATGAGTACAAGAACATGAGCTACATTTGTTGTTCATTTTTGGCTCGTTCAACTTTTTTCCTGCTTCATTGAATAGCAGAATGAGAGCTTTCCAGCAGAACTTGGGTAATTAAAATTTATCTCCTGCCCATAGGTCTTTACAACTCTTCTACCACTTCTTCTGTCTCCCAGATACTCTGTAACTGAGCTTAGAAAATGGCCTGGGCATTCTTGTACTTCTTTTATTGGCTACAAGCTCTTTTGTAGCAGGCATGAAGGGTTGGATTAATTCTCATGGCATTCATGAGTACCAAATATGTACTGCAGTGCTGGATAGGAGTAGTTATTTTGCCATTACATTATGAACAGGTTTGCCCTGTAATATGATGCACATAAAGGAAATTGTTAATATTAGAAGTTCAGTTTAGGATAGTTGAATTTCCTTGGTTACTAGTAACACTATAGATTATTTAAACCATAAAATATTTTTAAATCCACTTTATTTTCACCTGTTACGTCATCTTTTTATTTTAATAAATCGTGCAGCTGCTGGATCTAAAAAAATCCCAAAACATACAAAGTGTAGGACCTTAAGTCCTATTTTCAAAGAAAAGTCCAAGCCAGAAATATTTAGACATCAAAATCCCATCAGCAGCCTGTTTCTACAATGAATGTGCGTAGGAGCCTAAAAGGCACTGAAATGAACTTGGGCTGCAAAAGATACTTGAAGGTGTAAAAAGATGACTGGTGGGACTTTGAAAAGCTGCTTCCACATGGAAAATCTTGCTGCTGGGATTTCAGCATAGCTTTCCAGGGTTGGTTTGGATGTTGCTGTGTTGTCTAAACAGGTAAAATAATCCACTGTGCCTGAGCAGTTCTGTTTTCTCATTCCCAGACCACAATACAATGGCCTTGTGTTTGTCTTCTCCAAAACTAGAGAGAAATGTTTAAGTAAAATTTTGTGCTGAATTATTAAAACCATTGCAAATGTTTTCATTAAAATTTGAGCATGTTTAATATCCCTTCTCTCAAATTTTAAATAGAAACAATACTTTGTGAGTTAATTACCTGGTAATATCTCTTTTCTAGGTTTTTACCTTATATTAATAAAATGAGTGTATTTACATAGTTCCAATCTAAGCACATCTTGTTTTACTAAGCGTACCATTTAAAGGGGACACAATGTTAACACCTTTTGGCTCGCCTGAGACTTTACATCATGCTACACACTGAATCCCATAGTGAGCTTTATCCTATGCAAAAAATAAATCATTTTCTCTATCCATCCTGATAAAATGTTTTAACAAACAAACAAAACAAAACAACAACAACAAATACAACAAACAAACAAAAAACCCCTCTCTGGTAATATTTAACTGTCCTCAAAACTCACCTGCTTTCCTTGAGGTTATATTCAGACTACCTGGAGTATCATCTCAGATGGACTTTGGCTTTGGTTGTGGAATGCAATGGCTGTAACGTGCAAGCCGAGCACCTGCAGCTGGCCATGCAAAGACAGCAGCTGTCTTTTCCTTGGCTCTGCATAGTTCAAGTGCTTGGCAGAGTGTATAGAAATAGGGCTGGAGATCTCATCCATCTCTTCACTTAGATACCATAACAGGCGCATGAGCTGGTGTTGGGTGAGATGCAAGAAAGGTGTTCTTTGAGGTTTGTAGAGTCATGAGGAGCCTCCTATTTCTGCTCTGGGTCCAGTAGTATGAACCAGAACTGTTATCATAAGGAGGATGTCTGGGGGCCTTTGCCATCATCGGTGCTCAAAAAAAACCCAAAAACAAACAAACAAACAATAAAACTAACAAACAAAAAAAACCCACAAAACCTGTGATTCCCTGGAAAGAGGAGGGTAATGAGGGGCTGTGCCTCTGCCATTGCTGTGTTTAGGAGAGAAATAGCTTCAGCAACTTGGCATCAACCTGGCACTTTTGGGAATTAGATATTTAAGGTTGGGTTTGGGGTCATTTAAGGCCCATCTGGGGACTGGAGATACTGAATTTCCTGCCTTTACCCAGCTGAGCTTAGTGCTCAGTTTCTACCTGAGCTGAAGGGAGATTTGGGGCATCTAAAAGTGTTGTGAGGCATCATGCAGGCAGACAGGCAGGTGAGAGTAGTGGCCAGGAGGAGCGAGGCCACACCAGAGCTGTGAAGTTGGATGTCCCTGGAGGGTAGTGGCATGGCGATGAGCTGTCCCTTGCTCAGACCTCCTCTCCTGCCAGGCTGGGAGCACCAGACCCACTGGACCCCAACACAATCATGGTGGATGCGCAAGTGTGGACTCTTCGGCCTTGAAATGCCATGTGCGTGTGTGCATCGCTCTCCAGCTAAGACCACAATAACTCTTTGAAATGTTTTTCTTCATTTGCATTGGATAAGCCTTTTAAAAAAAAAAAAAAATCTGATAAGTAGCAGGCAATTGAATTAACCACTGTTGACTGTATTGCTGTCTCTTAACAAACTCCATCTGTATGGTCTCCCTTTGTAGACACAATTTTATAACTTAATTTCCCTACCAAAACATCAGTGTTTACTTAGTAAGAAATCTGTTCTTTGTCAGCTGAAAACAGTGATTTCTTTATTACCACTCTGCGCAGGGAATGACAGCACAGAGTTGGCACTGGAGCAAGTCTGGTTGAGTCTACAGCGTTGTAATGGAAACAGGGTGAACCGAGGGTCAAGTATAATGGGATTTGTATACAGAAATGTGTCTGCATAAGGAATAGCTGCGAGAGATAAGAGAATGAAAGATGAGGCCAGCAGGTCTCCGTTTGCATGGTGGTGGTGGGAGGGAGGTGTCACTGTAGGTATACGGTGCTGCTGACATGGAAGATGGGGTTACCCCTGCACCGACGCAACAAAGATACTTAAATCTCGTGTGCGTGCTCCAGTGCTGGCTGATGTCAGTGGGTGTTGGATGGGTCGGGGTAGTGGTTGGTGATTACTCTGAGAACATTTTGTATATATTTTTTACTGATTTTGCGAAGCATAAGGTCAATGAGGGGTTTCAAAGCTATTACAGCCTGTGGCCTCCCTAAAAATTTTCCAGCAAAACTATAAAACGTGATATAGTGAATTTAACCTGAATAGCAAGAGGCTTGCAGGTTTTTTTCACTATTTTTCACAGCACCTAAAGGATTATTTTGTGATGCCCAAGGGTTTCTCAAACCATAGGCTGAAAAGCACTAGAGTAAACTTTCAGCAGTAAACAACTGGGGAAGATCAGGTGCTTATTCCTTCCTTGATAAATATGTTATACTTTCCTGCACCGTTGAAAAACTGGAAAAATAGGCGAGCAGTTGTAGTGAATGACACTAGCAAATCTGGGAGCAAAAGGATTTTGGAAGGAAGACTCCTCGGGTAGTACGTATATCACAGAATATAAAACATCTCACCCATAAACAAATGATTTTGGGGGTGAGGGGAGCATCCTGACTCCTTTGGAGTCTGTTGGAGTTGTACAGTTCAGCAAGCAGTGCTGAGGTTTTGCCACAGGTCTGGGGTTCTGTTTATTGCATTTATATTCTCCTACTATAGAACCTTTCTCAGTCTTACACTGCAAGCTAGAGCTGGTAGAGAACTGCCAGTTGTTTATCACAGTCAATTGTAGAGACATTCAGCTTTCTCTGAATTATTTGTGTATATTAACTCCCAGCTGAATGTTGTCCAGATTTTTTAAAAATCCATGTTTCACTCTGGTTAACTTTCTTCATAATGATTTAAAAAAAAAGAAAAGAAAAAGAAGAAGAAAAAAGAAAAAAAGTGATAGGTTAAAAAGATGAAATTAAAATGGAAGAGTTAACTTATTGTTAATTCTCTTATCTTGTATAGAAAACTTCAGACTTTTCCAAGAGAAAAGCTTGTTTGTAATAAAAAGGTTTTTCTCCCTGCAGTCACATAAGTGAAAAACTTTTGCCTAGTTCTGCTCTTCACTGTATAATTGCTTGCTTTTCAGCACACTCATAGCAAAGGAAAGGACGGTTAGATCAGCCAGCCTGCTGGATCAGATCTTACATTACATCTTGAGCTCTTCGAGTGTCATTAGCATTTCCTTTTAGAAGTGAAGAAATATTGACAGTTTAGTAGGTTATCTCGCATTTTACTGCACGTTAGGGCACTTCAAAGTCTTTATGTAGTGATGGGAACTGTCATGAAGTAGATGTGAAAAGGGCCTTTGGTCCAACTAAACCTGTCAGCAAGATTTAGGGCAGATGGTTATTATTAGAAATCAATGTATTTATTATATATTGTTCAGGAATATTTCCCTTTGGAGATTGCTGTGAGTGCTGTTGCTGTTTAAAATGTGTCAGATGCCAGTAGAATTAATTCCTGCAGAAAACCCAGGGAAGCCCGACCAAAAGCTTTGCTATTATAGGAACGTACATCTTTTACTTCTGTGTGCTGTGATGCCCCAGAGGCAGGTACACACGCCAAGTTCCAGCAGCATGTCTGGGGTGCCTGTACCTGTGCGTGAGACTGTTTCTGTGCAGCTATCACATATCTCCATACAAAGCTGCTCTGACTGCTGTGTCTAGAAAGGCTTTATAGAGATCTGTTCTGTCCCTGTTCCCATTTCTTTTTATTCCCCTTTGTTAACTATAGTTTTCTGGTTGCTTCCAGTTGATTACAACTGCTTACTGCTGCTTAGAGCAAGCACATCTTTCTAAAGCCAGAACACCAATGGTTTTCCCCTGTACTTCAGAAAAGAGAAGTAGGACATTTCAGGTTTTTTGAACTATTTGAGTGTACGTTTTCCCTCCTTGGTGTCTTGCTTAGTTATAAGATTTAAGGACCTTGCATTATGGGAAGAGGACATTCCTAATAGAAAAGGGGTGTATTAGCAGCAACATTAAAACTGGAAATCGCTGTCCTGTAACAAAGATACATTTTCCATTCACGTCGTGATTTACGGCACACTCCAACCAAGTGATTTGGCTATGGTCTTCTGGCATAACATTGTTTGCCCTTTCTCTGACATTTTGCATATAAAGAAAAGTTATGGGCTTCTTGGGCATTCAAGGTACCAGGAAATGCAGGAGTCTACCTAATTTGTTAACATGAAATTATAGATGTCAGACATAGACTCTGTTAGTTAACGTTGAGTAGAGTAATGCTGCAGCCAGTTGATTGTATTACAGTCATGATGAAGAGGAATGGTCCTTTTTTGCTTTTCTGGGATATGACGGGTACAGAGCCAAGGCAGATTTAAAGTGTAATGAATGAATAAGCATTTTCTGTGCTTTGCCTGACTCTTCCACTAGCTCCACTGCTGTGATGTCACTGCTACTGATTTGCCCTCTCCACGACAGGTTAGTGCCGGCATAACATGGAAAGGATCTTCTCAGAAGTACTATAGTAATTACCTTTTAAATGTTAAAGCCATCTGCAGCACTTGAATGTTATTTTCTTTTAAGGAAGAAAAGCCCCCACCCAAATGTAACATGGCAAGAAGACACTGAGCAGGGATCAAAAATTCAGATTTCCTCCCCACATGCATGCACTTTCCATTTGTTTTCCAAAGCCAAGTGTCTTCACAGTTACAAGCAAAGTATTCGCTCGAAAGTGCTAATACCCATGTGTCTTAAGGGAAATCATCTATCTGCAGAGAAACCAGCTGTGTCGCATGCGACACATCTTTCCAACACCCATTTCCCACACGCCCTCACCAGCACGGGATGCTCTCAGATCTCCCTCAGCTTCCTAGTCTGCTCTGCCATCAGGATCTGGTGTCCACACCTTTCCCATCTCATTCCCCACTGCTTCCCACTTTGCTTGCATCCCTCCCCCATCTGCAATGTCACTGCCCTCCCCTCATCCCCTCTCCACCCTGAACCCACAGCATTTCGACACCCCAGCTCTCGAATTTTGTGACTGCTGGAATCAAGTTCTCATGCCTGGTGGTTTCAGTCTGAAGTTCACATGCCTCCAGGTTTGCATTGCTCCTTCGGTCTGTCGCTGAACTACTTTCACTGGCTCTTGCACTTTTATCCATGCTTTCTTTCATGCCTTTTCTATCGCTCTCCTTCCCTCTCAGCTGCCTTCCTTGAAGTTCCCCTTCTTAAAATATGCTTCTTCTCTGAAGGCTTTCATCATTAATCTCTCAAGAAACTATCTTAGAGACTCATCTGCTGTGCTTTGATTTATTGGTTGTGGGGTTTTTTTTGGCGAGTATCTCACAAGAACTGAGCTGGTCATCCTTCTGCCTCCATCGCTAAAGGAAAGCTCGTGTGAAAAGGTGGGCTTTCAGAACTTAAATTAAAAGATCATGTAAGTAAGATAATTGGATAAAAAAGGATATTAGGATCTGAAACAGAATGTTTACTCGCTTTGATGTGCTTTGGGAACATATGTCTGCACAGTGGGCTGTGCGACTGATTAAGTATAAAACAACCCAAGAAAAAATCACCACTATTAAGCTTAAATCAAAGATCTCTCCTCAAGACACTAATTTGATTTGGGTTTGAAGGTCCTGTATCAACTCTAATTTCTACCTTTGATGTCTTGCTTCTTTGCATGTTGTATAATGGAGGGCAACCTTACTTATTAAAAATTTGCATTTTTCTTCCATTTTAAAAGCAAATATTGAAATTGTTGTTGTTTTTGTGTTGCGGTTATGCCTACAAGTGTCAGCCAAAACTAGATCTACATTGTGGTAAATGCAGCATAAATGCAATAAGAAACCATAGGTAGTTAGGATAGTTTCTAATTTAAGTGGCTATTCCTGTACTTAGGCATACAAATTTGCTCCCTCCAAATAATGCTGCCAACAATCTGTGAGCTTATTAATGTTATTAAGTTCTGGTGGGCCCTAGATGAAAAAAAAAGAAAAGTGTCAAGGTCTAAACCAAAATGCTTTTGATTTCATTGATAAAAAATAATAATACAGGCAAAATTAAATCTTTTGTTGCATTTGTTCTTGATTTTAGATATTTTGAATTTAGGATTGAAGTCAGGTGTGTATGAAAATGGAATGATCTTTTGAAAGGAAAAATGAAAGATGGTGACAGACTTTTTAAAAGGGCGTGTTACAACAGGACAAGGGGTAATGGTTTTAAACTAAAGAAGGAGAGATTCAGGCTAGACTTGAGAAAGAAAACTTTTACAATGAGGGTGATGAAACACTGGCCCAGGTTGCCCAGAGAGGTAGTGAATGCCCCATCCCTGGAAAGGTTCAAGGCCAGGCCGGACGGAGCTCTGAGCAACCTGATCTGGTTGAAGATGTCCCTGCCCATTGCAGGGTGTTGGACTAGATGAGCTTTGAAGGTCCCTTCCAACGCAAACTGTTCTCTGACTCTATGTTTAGCTTTTTTTTTAATCTGGAAACAAAAAAATCCTTTTTCTTACCTGGAGCAAATATATTAAATTGACCTCATACGCTAGAAGTTGCATTAAGTCCTGAGCATATTTTTCTAAGGGATGGAAAGAAAATGTGCTAAGAAATGCCACCCACCTTAGATTACGATACTGTTTCCATGGTGCAGATGGAAAACAGAGGAATTGACAAATTGGAGACTGTTCTTGTTTCTTCTGCCATCAGTGGCAGAGTTTCCTTTTACTTCAGTGGTACAAGATTAGACTCTAAGGCATGATTTTTAAAGGTATTTAGACAACTACCGTTGCCAATGGATGCATGGTGGGATTTTTCATGGTGTCTACCTAAATCCTCCTCAAAGCAGTGCCCGAACCACAAATCTACAAATAAGGGATTTTATATTCAGAGATTTGTGTCTGTTAAGGCCCAAAGGAATTGCCACAGCTATCTGATCTGACATCTGCAACACCAGCCATATGATTCCCCCCTTTAATTTCTACAGTGGGAGAAACTAATCCTTTCTACTATTAAAACTCAAAACATTGCAGTACAATTGGAGTCCACCTTTTAGAAAAACATGTAGTTTTGCCATAAAGCCTGCAGCGGTGTTGAATTTACCACTTCCCTCTGTAAATCCACCTAATGGCAACTAGCCCTTTCTGTTAAAATATCTTTTTTATTGTTCATGATTTCCATGCCTCAAAGCCATTTTTAGGGGAAAGGAAAAAATGGGAAATGCTCAAAGTGTGCCCATTAAATTTCTGCAGAGAAGCTTTAACAGCTTTTGTCCAGCTTCATAGCATCTTATAACTGAGTTAATTAATTGCTGAATTAAAGAGGTAACTCTGATTTTCTATAATATTCATTTTTGAGGGTATGGAAAAAGAAAGAAGATATTATTAACCCCATTTTAGATTGGAGAAAATACAGGAAAAAGAAATAAAATGAATTGTTTTGAGCATCCCAGCAGTGGAGGGCTGGGAGTTAGCAGTGATGTCTCTTGGGTCCACATCCTGATCTCTTCCTAGTGAGACACGTAAGTCGGCATCTTTGAGTTGATAGCTCTATATTTGAGGATCAGATCACTTTACTGGATAATTATCACCCTGTTGCAGTGCTGGGGGAGCTGTGAAGTGTGAGTGAGTCCCTGTCTCCTCATTATCAGCTGCCCTGCACTCCCTGGCAGTGGCTGGGGGGGGAGAGGCAACTGCAAGGTGGTTCCATGCTGCTCCTCCTGGCACATCCTTCACTCTCTGAGATGAAAAAATGGGATCATATGAATGATCAAATGCCATGTGAGTTCAATAGTTGTGGCCCAGGTTTGACCTCTGAAAGGTACCTTGTTTTGAGGGACCTCATGGGGGTTTAATTCTGAGGGTACCACACAAGTGTCATGACCTCTTGCCCTTCCTGTTGTAAGGGACTTTAAATCAGAAATAAACAGAGGTAAAGTTGAGGGGCTAGTAAGACCTGTTTAGACTGGATCGTTTAGCATGAATCCTGGGGCATTTTAGGTTTCCTGCTGAATACAGCTTTGGCATCCCCTATATAGAGTGTCTGCCACGAGTGCAGTCCTTTTTCAGGCATCTATATGGCTCTCCTCCACCTCGTGCAGACTTTGGGTGGTGTTCTGGGTACACAAGAGTTGCAAAAAGCAGAACAGGAAGTTTTATTTAAAACGTAGCAAAAGCAAGAACTTTTAAACTTTTATGTGGGGTTTAGAGAGGATTGTTGGCTTTAAAAGCTTTTTTCTTACAGCAAAACTCTACCAGGCTATGATACCCCTCCCTGTGAGCAGCTCTGTTCCTAGCTTCCATCTCTGTGTAGCAGCTATGCATTTTTCTTATTGTGCAGCAGAACAATTGCCTGCAAGGGTCCATATTCCATTAAGCATATGGAAAAGTATTCAGCCCTTTGTTTTCTACTGAATGAATATATTTGGCACATAAGTATTAATTTAGACTAGTCATGGGACATTAGTGCTGGTTAATTGTCCTTATTTTCTGAGTTTTGTTTAACTGATGGAGATTATGTCAGAAATGTGCAACTTCTTTAACCGTTGCATGCGTTGCTGGGTACCTCTTGCAGAGGCTCCAGACCTGCATCTTGCATCTCCACCATGCAAGATTTTGGGATTGCTGGTGCATGACCACAGCAGGAGAACAAGGGGAGAATACGTCACCCCAAGGCCCTGTTCATAGCAGCCAGCACTGGTTTTGCCAGTTCTGAGGAGTTTTCTTTTCCAGGAGCCCAGTGCAGCTCCTCAGAGATGCTGCTGCTCCTCTGCCATGAGACCACCAGGATCCTTTCTCAGTGCTGTGTCCAGCTGCGATGTGCTAAGTGTTGCACACACACACACATCTCCTGTGAGCAGCGGCACTAGGGGAAAGTGCCTGCAAGGCTCGCAGGGACAGGCTGGTCCAGCTTACTGAGGACCACAGGCTGAATTTTTTTTCCTTGCTTTCCAAAGAAAAACTACCAACTCCTTCCCCCAGCCTTGGGGATGAGACTGGAGCTTCGGACAAGCTGGAGCTCCTTTCAGTAAAACCCATGTTGCAGGAAAGTTCAACAAATCTCCTTTCGGCCATGAAGGGTAGTCAAGGAGTGACCAGCCCCTGGGAAACCATCAAATATCTCCTGGTGTCCCACCGGCAGTAGGTATCACATAGTAGGTGTCACATCTCAGGTGCTGGTAGGTCTCCTTGTGCTGGTCGTGCTGCTCTGCTGCTGCATGTACCCCATGTGCTATGGTCCCACTCTGCAGGCGGCTGGAGACAGGCAAACAGTGCAAGGATTTCTGCTCTCTGAGGACGGTTATCCACAGCACTGGTAAAGACCTGCTTGGTAAAGCCTTCAGCAGCATGCATGCCACCAGCATCACCCTAAGGCCCTGCAGCAGTATCAGGTAATATCTCCCTCTGTTAGAGACTGGGAGAGCCCCTCATGAGTGAAAGAAATGAATCCAGGCTCGTGTGCTTCATCAGAGATGCAAATTACTCTACAAGTCCTGAGCATTAATTATAGAGCCTGGGCTTCTCGCTGGAGCTGCAGGGAAAACAGGTCCCTTGCTCCCATTAACTTTAATGGCGTTTGGACACCCAATTCCCTTAGCCTATTTGAAAACCAGAATCACAGTTTCTTCAGAAATATACGTGGCCAGGTGAAATGCCTTGTCCTGCGGCAGACAGTGAGATTCTCACAGCATTGGCTTCAGCAGAGCTGGGAGCTCTCCCCCAGGCACTGGGGTGTCTTCCTTGTGCCATCCACAGGATTCAGGGAGGGAGCAGGGAGCGATGTATGGATACTGGAGGTCTGGGCAGGGAGCTCTATGGACACACGAAGAAACCCACCTATGGTGCTGTGGTGATATTACATGGACTGGTTCACCTCAGCGAGCTGGAGATGGTCCCACTGTGGGGTTCAGGCGATGGTGATGGGGAGCCCTGACTGCCCAGGAGATGAGCTGGTGATGGGGGCAGAGCCACCTTCCCCCAGCATCGCTCCATGTCTCCCCCACTGGAGCCACTGCCTCTAAAAAGCAGCAGCTGTTGTCCCTTTGCCACTCTAGGAGCAGACCTGTGAGGCTTTGCCTGCCTCTCGCTTTGTATTTGCAGAATGCCGATGCAATGGCACAGTCTGGGGATTATATAAGAAATAATGACAGTGGGAAAAGGGGAAAAAGGGGAAAAAAAAATCAGGCTTTGTGGGAGTTAGAAGCAGAGGATTCCTCTGGCTGAGTGAGTCGTTCCTGGTTGGCAGCTACTGAAAGCCATGTTATTTTGGTATGTGCTGTGCCATGGGATGGTGATTTGGTAAAACTGTAGGTGTGCAATGGTGAGAGGTGAGCCTTTCCTGAGAGAGCTTTCAGAGCCAGACCTGCTGACAGTATGTCTGTCCTAGTCCACAGACAGAGAGATGAGGCAAAGAGAGGCTTTAAGCAAAGCCTCACAGAGAAGCCTGCTCTCCAACCCAGTCTTTATGCACAGGGACAGCCTCGTACTGAAACACCACCCCGGTCTCCAGCTGCATGCATTTTGGGTGAATTCTTGATCTTTTTCCCAGTGTTACCTCTTTGAGCAGGGTGGAGTTTTCCTGTTCTGAGGGACTCTAGCATTTCTGCTCAATTTAGCACCGAGAAAATGAACAGCAAACTCTCCATATTGTTATACACATTTTAGATGTTGGCCTCACAGTTTGATCAGCGGAGGCTCCAAAGGCTCGTAAACCTGGTAATACATAGTTTCAAGCCTGCATCAAAGAAGTTCACAACCCTTTTGGGAGAAGCTGTGAGTACTGATGAAAGAGGCAACTTATTGTATATGTAAGAAAACTTCTTTCATGGCTTATGTATTAAGGCAGGCTCTGTGGCCCAGGGAAGATTGGGGCTGCTTTTAATTTACATCCCCCCCTCACTTATATTAAGTCTTCGTCAGAAGAAAAATTAGTCAGATGTTTTCTTAATGACATCATTTTTTTTAATCCTGTTTCATTTTTTCCAGATGAGGCGGTGGAGATTATTAGAAATGAATTGAAACTAAATCTGGAACAGAGACTTTGATTCACTTCTCCCTCCTCCCCGGTAGAAATAAATTGGTCGGCTCCGTGCTCAGCTGCCTTTATTAGCAGCCTCGGCAGAAATCAGCCCTGGTGGCCTCGGCTGCAGCTTTCCCGAGCTCGCCGCCGCCATGGCTGATGTCATGGCAAGAGGCACTGGAGAGCGACTCGGAGAGGGTCTTCTGTCGCCACATAATTTTGGTAATGAAAGGCCATGGTGATGCAGGTGGGGAAGGTGATGAGGTCTGGAACAGCCATGCCATCATAAGTTTGTCTTTTAGTGCTGTAAAAGAAAACAGGCTTGATGCTGGTGGGTGTTCCTGTAGCGAAACCCTGGTCTGGGTCCGACAACTGTGTGTGTGTGTTGTTGGCTGTGCATGTGCCCAAGTCCTTTATACCTCATAGGTTTTCACTGCCTTCTATTTCACACCACTGAACCACAGAGTGCATAGCTACAGGAAAGTAATTTGAACTATAAATATTTTAAAAGCATTTAATTTACCACTCCTCAGCAGAAAGTGTTCAAAAAGCCACAAGGTTTACTAATTTATCAGAAAGACAGAGAAACATGCGGAAGATCAAACAAAGACAAACATGCTCGTAAACTGCTGAATAAGTCTGCAAAGCTTATATTACATTTCTGTGTGGTTTTGTTGATATGCAAGTATTACAGATAAATTAAAATGCACCTGAACTGTTGATAAGGCAGGGTGGGACTGAGATCCTGAGGTGCCGGTGGCATGCCTAAACTGCTCAGACCCTCATGTTTGTGGTTGTCTGTGCATGGAGAGACTCATCTTACATACACTCACTAATGGCATATTTGGATATTCTTAGGGAAGGACCTTTGTAATACTGCCTCCTAGCTCAGCCCACGTCCCAGATCCCTGACCTCTGAGACCCTGAATTTCTGTGGTCTCCCATGCCTGGGGTGCAGCCCCACAGGTGCACACCCATCTCCCTCAGCTTTGCCAAATCACCCAGCCAGGGACGAATATTGTCTGTGCTGTGACCTGCATCTCCACACCAGCTCTGCTTCCAGCACTCTGTGAGTACAGAGAGAGCTAATGCAAAGCAGATTTTGCTCTTTCATTTTGCTTTATGACAGTACTGCCTCTTTTTGGCATCTAACTCAGATTTTCTGCTTATCAGCTCAGGGTGTGTAACTTTTCTCCCCTCCTTGCACTTTCTAGGGTTTGTCTAAGGGGCTGGAGGGTACAATAGGAGCCATGTCTGGGAGATGTCTGTGTACTTTCTGTTCCATATTTGCTCACCCTGAGAAAACCGCTTGAGTCCCAAAATATGGCTGTGACTTTTGTTTTTTCTTGTTACCTGCTGAATCCCTTCTGCATTTACTGACTGCTTTCTCAGGTAACACTTGGCCTGAAGAAGATCTGAGGGATTTAACAGAGGTGGCCCCTAGAAAGCATGCAATAAAACCTCTACTGAACTTTTGCCCTCTGAACTATTCCACCGACCTGTCAAGGAGGTTTGTGCAAGCCATGATGGACGCAGGCAGGGAGAGCTGCTCCGCCAGCGCTGGCTGAGCTGCACATGCTAGGCTGAGTAAAGCACATCATCCCCAGATTGTATGAGTATTCCTTGTGTTTTTTGTATCCTTCCATAGGCAGCCCTGTCCAGGGCTTTGTCTACACATGGCATCACTAAACATCTGGATAACCAGGGCCAGCAGGGAGCTCGCAAACCCTGGGTTTGCCTCAAATGTCTTCATGTAGCCATCCTCCATGCAAGGAGACGGGGTGAGATCTCTAGCATGGGATGTGCTCCATGCAGTCTGCATGTGCAAGTCCTGCCCGAAACAGTTCACAGCCGTTTTTGAGGCAGCCACGCTGCACAAGTATGTGTTGAGTGCAATGTAGGTGTGGATCTGTGTGAAGCTTCTGCTGGCTTCAGGCCCTGCATATGCCAACAGAGATGTTTTTTCTCACCATGTCCTCAGTCTCCTTCCTCATGGACGAAGGTGGTAGGGAGGGAGGAAGAAGGACAGCAGGCGGCCATGGCTGCTCCAGGAAGGCTGTGAATAACGACATGTCTCTGTTTCCTTCCCAGGCCTCCTTCCCTGAGTGGCAGCCCTGTCATCTCTGACATCTCCCTCATCCGCCTGTCTCCGCACCCCGCCGGGCCCGGCGAGTCACCCTTCAGCCCACCGCACCCCTACGTGGCACCCCACATGGAGCACTACCTCCGCTCTGTCCACGGCAGCCCCACGCTCTCCGTCATCTCTGCTGCCAGGGGCCTCAGCCCCGCCGACGGTAAGATACTGTGCTACTGGTAAGGCAGCGATTTTGTAGCTCACTAGCATTGAAATTCCCTAAAACCCAGGGATTTACAGCTGTAAAGTCTTTGCAGCTGCTCTCTGAAGTGGGAGAGCTGCCTCCTTTTCTTTTTTTCAGCCCTCCTCCCCCGACTCATACTGCACATTTGTTTTGCATCGTTGCCCTGAGAAAGCATAGCGTGAGAATAGCTATTACTGCTGGATCATATTATAAATATTTTACTTAAAGTACGTTCCTTTCTGCAGCGCTCTCAGCTCTCTTATGAGCTTCCCTGCTCCTATGTCTCTACTGGGAGCCCTGCTTCCCCCAAAGAGGGTCACAATTGCTCTGACTGCCTGGCCTGGCTGGGACTGACGTTGCAGGGATGAGGCAATTCTGGCTGGGCTGTTCCCTGTCAACATTTTATCTCCGGGCAGGATGGTTCCCAGGTGAAGGAAAGGGGCTGTACTTTCATCCTCCTTACTCTTGAGCTGTCCTGCAACAACTTTTGGGAGAAGGTGAGGGTCTGCTGGCGTTTGGTACATGCAGACGTGGTGATGCTCTTAGAGCCCTGGCAGACCCTGTATTGGGGAGCTGGGGACAAAAACAGCTAAGCAGGGAAAGGGGAAAGAGCCTAACTCTGCTTTCACTTTGGGAGGTGATGTATTCGTCAGAAATGCTACATTACATGATTGCAGGCAGCTGGCTCAGGGAGCAGCTGGGGTTTGGGGACCAGGTCTCTGCATATCAGGCAAACCCCAGCGTCTCTCAGCTCCTGAGCTGCTACAGGGGAAAGCGGTCCTTCTCTGCTGCAAAGCAAAGTGCACCAGAGAGTGACAAGGCCCCCGGCTTAGTGTCTGGCAACACGAACTCATCTTCTATGGCTAACAAAAACATTGCTAGGGTGATGAGGAGATGTATGCGTCTTCTTCCCTCCCCCAAAATGTCATGTGAACTCCCAGCCACTCACTGCAGAGAGGTCTGATGGCTGACGTGCATGTGTCCTGCCCCATTCTCCCCTTCTAAAGCCAGTTTTGTCATTATTTGCTATAAAAAAAGAGTAATTGTGGTTTCTTTTTTTTCTTTTTTCTCTTTTCTTTTTTCTTTTCTTTTTTCTTTTCTTTTCTTTTCTTTTCTTTTCTTTTCTTTTCTTTTCTTTTCTTTTCTTTTCTTTTCTTTTTTCTTTTCTTTTCTTTTCTTTTCTTTTCTTTTCTCTTTTCTTTCTCTCTTCTCTTCTCTTCTCTTCTCTTCTCCTCTCCTCTCCTCTCCTCTCCTCTCCTCTCCTCTCCTCTCCTCTCTTCTCTTCTCTTCTCTTCTTCTCTCCTCTCCTCTCCTCTCCTCTCCTCTCCTCTCCTCTCCTCTCCTCTCCTCTCCTCTCCTCTCCTCTCCTCTCCTCTCCTCTCCTCTCCTCTCCTCTCCTCTCCTCTCCTCTCCTCTCCTCTCCTCTCCTCTCCTCTCCTCTTTTCTCTCTCTTTTCTCTCTCTTTCTTTTTTCTTGTTTTTCTTTTTTTTTAAGGCAGTGGTAAATAAGTTAATGCGGCAAACGGATGGGGAGGCAGGTTTGAAAAATTACAGCTGGGAGAAAGTGAGCGTAATTGGCTTTGGCAGCCAAAATGGTTTTATGCTGCCAGACACTAAACCTAGCTCTATGCATTAGACCTTGGCTTTAATTTCCTTGCGCTGCTATCGGGAACTGGGCTGCATTTGTCTTTCCTTCGTAATAGGCAGGGATGTTAATGCTGACAGGGTTACTGCTGCCGGCAGGCTGGGCCCTCTCCCCCTCCCCAGGGTGCCGGCGGAGTCCGAACAGGAGGATTATTAGAAGGGGGAACGAGAGATTGTTTATAAATTTGCGGAAATGGAGGAATGCAGAGGCCCCAGCTTAGTTTCTTTTGTCCGCAGAAGCACGCCCAAGCCCACGTCATGAGAGCCCTACACGGAGCCGTGCGGCCGGGACTGGTGGGGGGCGTGGGGGGGAGACGGGGCTGCCAACGTCAGTGCTGAAGTCTAACGTTGTGGTGGGAACCTTCTCCCCGTGTTTTTCTCCTCACCCGCGGTTCCAGCTGTGGCTCACGAGCACCTGAAGGAACGAGGTCTCTTCGGGCTGCCCCCACCGCCACCAGGAGCCAACCCTGCTGACTACTACCACCAAATGACGCTGATGGCCGGCCACCCAAACCCCTATGGGGACCTTCTGATGCAGAGTGGAGGAGCGGCCAGCACAGCCCACCTCCATGATTACCTCAGCCCCGTCGATGGTGAGTAGTGGTCTGGGTCCTCCCAGATGTGCCTGAAATTTTGGGTGGGGTTGGATGGGGCTATCCTCCAGGTGAACGTTGCTGTACGTGGTCTCTCTGTCCTGCTGAAACCTACCAGTGCTGCACTATAATTTTCGGTTTAAAAGGCTGCCTTACTCCGTACATATGTATAAAGTATACATAATTTGAAATGCACACATTGTAGGGTCTTTGGAAGGATGGCATGGCTGCTGCATGAGAAGGAGATGGGCTGGTCCAGCAGAAAGGACATTGCTGCCATCCTGCTACCTTCGCCACGGGTGACCACACCATCCCTGGGGCAAGCTCAATCTCTAGCTCCCCATCCCACCCTGTCTGTCCCCAAGTTTAGCCTGCTTGGTGTCTGGAGCAAAGGCTGGCTGTTATAATGCGTAGCCGTGCTCAGCACAATGGACTAATCATCTTGGTTGGGACCTCTCTGGTCCCCAAGGAGATAAAATATGTTAACAGGGAGCCACGGCTGAGAGGATATGTTAGTACTTCACAGGAGAAAAAAAATGTAGGAATGTGGTATTCATGCTAGTATCAGGCATTATAAAACCCATAGGTTCTGGCTCCTGGCTAAATGAAGAAGAAATAAAATCAAGTTAGGCGCCGTGGTGCTGAGTCACCCCCGTGGCCTGACAGTTGGCTTGGTGAAATGGGCAAAATCTGTGTGGAAACATATCCAAGGTCTAAGTGATTTTTAAAGATGTTAGAAATTTCTTTCCTTTCATTTCATGCCACGTCTTGTAAGAACTAGAGTTGTGCAGATATTACAGAAGGCAGTTTGGGGATTATTTCTGCTGTAAGAAAGAGAAGTCTCGGCTCGACTTTCAGATACCGGCTTCTGTTTCCTGTGCTGCCTTCAGATTTGCCTGTGGACCATTATAATTTTTGGAGTGGAAATCTGCATCATTTTATTACCGCTTCAAAGTTTCTGTTGTTGAGCTTTTGAGATGAAAGACTTTGAAAGATTTTACAGTCTTGCTGCTTCATAAAGTGACTGGTTTAGAATGATAAAAGCTACTCTGGTTGTTCAGTGATAGGGGCTTACAGATGTTTCTAACAAAACAAAACAAACAAGCAAACAAAAAAAACCCAAAAAACAATCAAACAAACAAAAACACACACACACAAAAAGACAAAACAAAACAAACAAACAAAAAAAGAACAATTTCTTATCTGCAACTGCTGTGGAAGTTTTACTGGTATAGTAATTTTCTGCTGCCAGTTCCTAGACTGATCATGAACCTGGATCCTACTCTGAAAAGGAGAGCACATGCTCGTGGTGCCATCCTGCCTCTAACACCCAAAATGTATTCTGAGCTTCTCTGCTACAAAGCAACTGGTCAGTAAGACTGCTCGGTCTTCCCTCCAAAGGGTTAAAGTTTGTGGTTATAGCAGATGGGCGCAAACCGGCCCTGCCAAGTTCTCCTCAGGCTCATGAACAAGGCTCCTTCCTCCTTGCCTCCTTATTAGTCCATCTCTGACCAGTGGTGCCTCCCTGAAGTGCCAGATAAACAGTCAGTGAGGGAAGAAAACACAACTGTTTTCATGTCAGTGCAGACTGACTCTCAGCACACCAAGATGCCCATCCTCTGGTTTGCTGAAGATCAATCTTAATCTGAAGTTACCTGAGATAGTCACCTTGGCAGAAGACCCTCTTCCTTCTTACCTTTTGAAAACAGCTCTAGAATAAATCGCATATCAAAGGTCCTGGTTTCATGCAGCCAGGCTCATAACTATTACTCACTGGAAAACCGGGGCTCGCCAAGCATGTATTTTGATCTTTCAGTGAAGTTTTGTTGATGAGTAACTGCAAAGCCTTTTCTGGGCCTTCACATGCTGTGAGTGAGACGAAAACTTTCAAACATCATGAGGATACAACATGAGACACTGGAAGGCTACTTTTTAAAAATGTGTAAAGGAGTAGCAGCCACTCTCTGGTCTGTGTGTTCCAGTTTATCCATCAGCTGGAGAGAAGAGAGAAATGTGCATTATCAAGGTGGACACTAAAATGGATGGCACTGAAGCAGTGGCTGAGGAAACAGTCTCCCTCTCTTTTTAGAAAGTTATTTCAAAAATTTAAATCAGCAGCGTCTAAGTAAATAGTTGAAGAGATAATGTAATAAAGCATCCTCTTATGGTGCTTTTCTGAGACAAGAATAACAGTAGCATGCATAAAACCCCAGTGAGTCACCCCCTCACAGCATCTTCGATTCAGAGAGCCTTTTTCTTCCCAGAGACTACCAGAAAATAAGAACTTTACAATAATTAGTTTACTGAAAATGTGGGTAGGTACTGTCAAACCACACACAACATATTCACAGATCGTGATAACACTGGCACCTGCAAAAAAAAAAAAAAAAAAAAAGGCAGCAGATAAGTGTATATTAAAACTGACCTATTCAGTGTCTTGTCACCTCCAAAGATCTGCAGTCTGCAGGTCCGTTGGAGCCCTAGACACTGTAGTTTTTCCGTAGACACATACCTGGGCTCTGCTTGTCACTGTAATTGCATTTCTTGGAAAATTTCTCAATGCCTCCATGTTTGTCACTGCTTTTTAATCCCATCAGGTGTCTAGGGTCTAGAGCATCAGTGCTGGCTAGAGCTTGTTGGTACCAACCACGTGTCAGGTCTGCTGAGTGTTTCAATGATGACTGAGCTAGACTGCCCCAGAGCTGCCTATCTTTAGCAGGCTTTTCACTGTGCAGCTACAAGTGGTTAAACCACTAAAGTAGACCCAGTTTAAGTTTTATGCACCATACTGCTGGAGTCTTCAGGCCAGTGGAGACCCTTCACTTAACTGTCCTGTTTCATTCTTTCATTTAAACAGGGACTCGAAATCCAAGAGTGGAGTTGGAATCCAGGCTTACATCCATTTTCTGGAAAGCCTACAATTTCAAAGCAAAGCTAACTGTTTTCCAATGTCACAACATTGTTGGTGTTTTGAGAATCATTTATGGGATCTTTTCCCCAGATCAAAATAATCTTTTGCATTTCTATTGTGGAAGTGGATGCCACATGGTGGATTGTTCCAAGTGACAGAGTGGTTACACAAGAGCATCTCTGGGGCAGTAAAGACTAGTGGGGAGCTCAGATGAACCTGGAGATGGCTACAGCTTTCTGAGCATGTTTAGTGCATCTCACTTGTTTTTTCCACAAGCACAAGGGCTCCTGTGATTACCCTCAGCCCTTCAGGAGGTGCCATTTGCCCTCAAGAAGAGGGTATCCAGACTGACTTGATGCTTGTACTGTTATAGCCCTACATCAGAAGATCTCAAAGTACTATGCAAAGTAAAGCTGTTTAATCAATGGAAAATGGAGGAAATTAAATGATCAGTGAGCAGAGCAATGGCAGCTCTGGTAACAGGACCCAAATCTTCAGAATAAGGATTCTCCTGGTCAGGGTGAGAAGCAGAGATAATCTTTAAACTCATCACTTCTGTTTGCACAGTGCCAAAATCGTGCATGGGTTGTCCATACTGAGTCAAGGAATGGGGGAAAAAGCTCTGGAGTTCTACATATGTCCAAGCAGCACTGCAGAGAGGTGGTCACGCAGGCCATGAGGACTGCAGACATGTCTTTATGCAACTTTACAGTTACTAACAGCAGGGATGACCCTGCAGTGCTATCATGGCATTTCATCCAGTTACAGAGCTAGAAGGGAGATCCCTGCTCTGTTTCTTGCTGCCTGGTGCATGACAGTCATGGATGTCTTGATCATGACCAGCAGTTTAACAGGGAAAAGGCTTTGTTCAGCCCAGGGGAACCAACCGGCTAGCGGCTGGCGCAGTTGCCTGGGATGCAGGCAAATCACCAAGTAGGACTTTATTTCCCCAAGGCAAACAGTGACTCAGCTTCACTGGCCTCTTTCAGTCAGTGTTGTTGGAGCCTTTCTACTTCAAGTAAATGATTTAATAACCATCGGGGCAAGAAGCAGGGCTGGCAGTGCAGCCCAGTGGTTACTGCAGTTGGCAGGCGTGTGTCTGTGAGAGGTGATCTCAGGACTCTACTCCAGCAGGTTTGTCCAAAGCGATTGCTTCACCAGGATGAATGGAGAGAGAGAGCCCAGCCTCATGGCATCCTAAAAATAAGTACTTCATCTGCGACTTGGGGGACCAGCAGCTTGGGTTTTGCAGGCTGGATGTGCTGGATCGCAGATGACTTCCCAAACAGGACAGCTGTTGGCTAGTCCGGGCAGATGGCGTGCCCTGTGGTTGCTTCCTTAAAAACTGAAAGATCTTTTTTTTGTTGTTGTTTTCTTTGTCCCAGCACAGAATGGAAACTTGCTGAAATCTCAAAAAAAGGTTCAGAGAATGGGAAACAATTTCCCACCCATTTCTAGCCAGCAATGCTGTTTTCTTCCCCAGGAAAATATGTGCAGAAGAGAGAAAACGTCCCAGAGCATCCCATAAATGTTCTGTCTGGAATCCCGCTGCACTCTGGTTTCTAAAGAATTCAATTTACATATGCAAGTTGGGTCGTCTAAACAGTTACCTTGTGGATTGGGAGTAGAAGAATGTAGCCTTGTCTTTCAACAAGGATTTGATGGAAGCATTACTATTCCTTGAACTGTAAAGTTGATCAGGCCCCAGGGAGGGAAGAAAGAAGGGTCCCAGGACAGCATCTGGTGCCAGAACAAATGTCCAGCATCTGCCGCAGTCTAAGTAAGACGTGTGTTGCTGCTGCAGAAGGGGAGAGGTGAATAAGGAACTTGTTATGCGAAGAGTGTTTGTAGTTTTTTGCTGCTGCTTATTGATTAAGGGATCATCCTGTGTTTTTACGCTGCCCTTGCATTCAATCTGGTGGGTGGAGAGGGGGGGATATTTCTTTATGCTTTGGGTGGAGTTTTTTTGATGAGCAGCCAGGAAGAGGGACCATTTTGACAATGCTGGGTTTATCCCGGGGCTTGGCCAGGGGATGCAGGGTAAGTGGTGGCTCTGGCCACGTTTCAGTGAGGAGCGAGGTGAGCCATCTGCAGCCCACGTGCCTTGTGGGCTCGGCTGTCTGGAAGCAGATTCCCCCAATGTCCCTCTGCAATTGAGATCGCAGCAACATGCTTGTCTGTAAAGAGATGCCTGAGATTTCCTTGCCCTGGCAGAGCCCCCACTGAGTACCTGGTGTTTCCTTTCAGCAGGACTTTGCTGTCACTATTTCTAATGCACTATAGAGGTCTGAAATTTCCCTCCAGTAAAAGCATCTATTCTAATGTCCCTCTGATGGACCACAGCCACAGCAAGTGGTCGTAGTAGGAACCTCCCGCCTCCCACATGAGCCCCACAGGATCCGATCCTGATCCAGGACAACAGGGCTGGGAGCAGCTGTAGGAGCCAGACCACGAACTGAAACACGTGTGAAAATGAGGGGCTGACCGTGTGGCTCATTGCTGGCCTATTGTGGATAAATCTAAATTGGGGAAGAAAACCCCAGTTTCTGAGCAACCCATGGATGTGATAATTCGTGGACCCTGTAGGAAATTGCCAAGTAAAGTTAAACCTTTTTACAAAGAAATTTGGACTTTCTTCCCAGCTCTGGGCTGGCTGGAGGACTGGGCTGGGTCATCTGGCAGACATGGCAAATGTCACTTAAAAATTCAGCCTTGAATTCTTGCTAGTTTAGAAATGGGAAATTTAAACCCCTCCAGGAGAGAAATGGCTTTCACTTGAGAGCTGTGGCATTTCCATTTACCCTGCAAAGATAATGCTCCTGTCAAATCAAGCTTTTTCTATTGAAAAGTTATTCCAGGCAGCTTTTAAATGTTTTTAAAAATATGTGGGTTATTTCTATTCTCCAGTGTGTAGAGCTGAGTCTCTGACAGCCAGTGTATCTCGGTCTGTCTATGAAATGGTACAGAAGGGCCAGTGTGCCCCGGTTAAGACACTATAAAATGTATCTGGAATTGACTTTCTGTAAGAAGAGGCAGCAGGGGCAAAGGCCTATGGTAAATTTTTTGTTGAGCTTCGTGGAACTGCCATCCACTGCTGCTAATGCCCACAGCTTTGGGCTTGGCCTTTACTGCACCCTTCCCTTCACCACTTCACATGTCTGTTTTAATCTCCTCGTAACTCTAAGAGTGTAGGGAGACAGGGACAGTCTTTTGGCTTAAAATTTCCTGTGTCTTACTTCAAGCTAAAGGATATTTTTGTTGTTGCTTGAAATCTGAGTTTTGAATTCTAGCAGGTATCTTTAGCTTTTGTAAAAGCAAAAACAAAATTGAGTTTCTTCCATTCAGAGCTGATTCTTTTAATATACATGAAATAAATAAAAGCCAAGGTGTTCGTATGTCCAAAAAACGAGCACATAAACATAGCATGTTTTCCAAGTGGGAAATAATTAGTTTGAAAGTAAAGATGAGGTAGCTCAAACAAGGGTGTCTCTAGGTCAGCTTTTAAATTCATATTTATTCCATATTCCAAAGTCCATGGTAGTCAATGCAAAGCATCTGCTGGCTTTAAGGTATTTATTCAGGATGAGAGGTAGAAGTAGCAGAGCAAATCGATACGGGAAGAGCCACCATTAAAGAACACCCATCTTGGACCGGCAGTAAATATACTTGGCTGGAAGTATTACTGAACACTGCAACAATTCAGAGTACCTCATGGAGTTGTCTTGTTTCTTGTTTTGCTTGTGGGCTTTAGCCCATCGCTTCTTTCTGGATCTGGGTGAGAAAGATTTTTCACATCTCTCAGAAGTATTCAAGGGAATGAAACTGAAGGTAAAAAAAGCTTCTGTCTGAGGTAAGAGGCACACAGAAATGGTTTTGAAAAAAACTGAAACTCTGGCAGGTGAATGGAATTAATTTTAAAATAATTTCCTATTTTTATTTCAATTTGTGACCTTTTCAGTTTCATTTTAACCTATGATGACTTAATGTTTCTCAACAGAACATCTTTTAGAATAACAACATAAAAATACCAGATTTTTTTTCTTTCAGGAGTGTTGAAGGGGGTACTCTGACAGTCTGGAGACTATTCCCCTAACAAATATGCCAAATATCAGAAAAAGTCTTAAAATTAACCCAGTTCATTTTGATAAGTCAGCATTTTTTAAGGGGAGCTGAGGGAGGGAGTGCTAGTGATAAATCCTCCAGAGGCTCTTCATCTCTGGATCTGAAAAATGGATCCCGCCTTCATTTACTTCTCTGGGCGCAGTCGTTGCTGAAGTTGTATATGGTTTTGCTTTGAAATATCACTGGACCCCAGGCAACAGAGGATTTTGCTTATGTATTCATGTGGCTGTCAGTCAGCCCGTATTGAACACCTTACCTATGTGTACAGTCATACTAATGCTTATCTTTGCTGCTGCCTGGTATCAATTAACATTCATGCTCAGTGTCCTCAGAGCAGGGTATTAGGTCAGGCCAATTTTACTATTAAGAATGATCCCTGTGCTACTGATCTGCTTTTGAACAATAATTTTGAAAAGATTTTCTCTTCCTAAATGCACCAGTGAGTGCTTCTTCATGTGGTTAAACTCCTTTTCCCAGACTTTTCCCAGATGGTTGCCTTCCCAGGCGCCTTGGTCAGGCTCTTACTGAGGGGAATTTTTCATTCATAGCAGGATTTTAGGTCACAGCTTTTCCTGGAAACCCACAAGGCCTTAAAGTCCTTTGTATAAAGCATCAGCCCAACCTATTGGATCTGCTATCAAACATATCATATAGCTCAAGGTACTCGCAAGTTCTAAATTAGAGCAGACAGTAACACAGTGCATATTACTGGTTTGGGGCTGGAGAAGTCCCAGGTCAGCTTGCAAATCTGACAGCTTCCAGCAGGATTTTACACAGGGAAAAAATGACAGACCTGTGTGCAGCAGGGAGGGGAGCCCATGTTGGATGCACTGCAAAAACCCAGGTTTCTGTTGGACATCAGAACTTCTTCCCTCTGCAAATTAATGGCAACCAATGGCTCAACCAGCACTGTGAACACAAATCATGGGAAGAAACAGCAAGAAATGAGTACAAGGCTTTTCTTTTTATTTAGCAATTTATCAAGGGAAGTGGCACATTAATAAACAGATCTCCCTTGAGGTGTGGGAGTAACAGATAAATATGACTGTCAAATCTGGCCTGCTTCCTTCTGTTAGAGAAGGAGGAGACTGTGGGAATGCAAATGTAGAAACAATATCTATATCTGGAAGGATGCATATTATCTGTAGGACAAAAACACTGACAACTCAGCTGAGATGAAGCCCCGTTGCACTAGGTGCAATACATACAGAATGAAACACAAACCCTTTCTAAAGATGCTCATCTAAATAGATGACACTGTGAAATAGGGACACAGAAAGAAGCAGCATCTTGCTTAAGGAGATATGCCTTGAGAGGACTGGAAACAGCACCCACGTCTTCCCAGGTCATGGCCCATTGAATCAAGATGCCTTATAGTCAGAAGAAAAAAAGAAGAGAAGAGTACAGTTTTGACCATTATGATCTAGGTCTCATGTTGCTCTGTTCAGGGCTCTGGCAGGGCACAGACCTATGTGTTCTTTCTCTTCGCTACCTGATCCTTAAGTCGTATTTTCAAGCTTCTCCATGCCCCATGGGGCTGCAAAATGTGATTATACAAAATACTGTAAGAAGAACACGTTTAGCAGATGTGCAACAACCTGATTTCTAGGAGAAATTCCCAATAATGTCAGTGTTGCATCTAACAACTCTCGAGAATTCTTGGGTATAGGACAAAAGTCGCAAGAGTAACAGTTACTTCAAGTACCAACTTACCCTAGACTTCCAGTGGGATCTTGGACAAGTCATTTACCTTGTGCAATGAGGGATGTTATGGGTAATAATGGGATGGTGGTACTAAAACCCATCGATTACACAGCACCCAAGCATGGTAATGGCAGAGCCACTTGAGTACACGGGTGAGTCATGTGAAAACTGGGAGACTGCAACCCAGCTGCTGGTCTCCGGGAAATGTTGACACAGGCTTCTGCAAGACAACACAAATCAAGGAATAATTTGGTCATGCTGGCAGGATATATTTTACCTCCTTGTACATCCCATTCACCTTCTCACATACCAGCACTGTCATCAGGAGGGGAAGTTTATGCTCTTGCAAAGTGCTGGGCTTGTATTTGGTGATATACAACCAAAATCGGTCCCTACACCAACGAGAGGAAAATAGCATATATTGACTGTCTGGGCAAGTTACTGTTTTATTCACAGTGTTTAGTAGAATATGCCCACAGTAAGCTTTCTGGGGATAGCGCCACTGGAAAATCCAGGTAGTAGTGCAGTGCTGCACTCATCAAGGAAAGAAGCTGAAGAAGCTGAGCCCTCCTGCACCCCCAGGGCGGATAATGAGACTACCAGCCAGACCCCATGGCCAATTAGCACATCTTCCCATTAGAAATCTTCTTTAGTTTTTTGGGTTTGTTTTTTCTTTTTTAATAGGCAATGTAAAGGCTGCTCTCATTGCTCTGGAAGGATGATTCATTCCAGGCAGGGCTAGGGCTTGGGCAGGCTTTGGATCTGGTACCCTGGTATCAGGGAATGTTGTGATATTTCCCATCCCCAGCTCCCGTCCATGCCATGCAGGAGATTTGCAGGTGGGCCAGGCCTGGGCAGAGTTTCCTCTGGATGAAGTCAGTCGTTCCAGTCAGCAGTGCTGAAACACTGGGGAAGGCCAAATTTGTATATTAGTAACTTGCCATATATTGCAGATCCACAAACAGGACTGGCATGGTTGGAAATGACTTCATGCCCGAATGATTGACAATTGCTAATAGGGTCCAGGCACTGGCAGATCCCCTTGGAGGGAGAGAGCTTGAACTTTGTGCCTGAGCTGCCAAATTCGTTTTCATAAAACTCTTAATTTACATTTGGGGCTCCTGGAGTCTCGCCTCCTTCGTTAATTGGATGGTCAGCACTGTGCTCGCGCTCCCTTGGTTTCTGCACTCTCTGCACACACAAGTGCCTGCACCATTTCCAACGGTGGCCCCAGCTTCAACGTGCGGTTCCTCTGGCCTGCAGCTCCTGCCACCGAGTCAGCAGCAATGGCTGGGATCACAGAAATCTCGCTTGGGCTTTTCCCTTTTAATTTTAAGTTAATTTAGTGCCAATGAAAAAGGGTGATGGACAGGTTTCTGTTTATTCCCCGAGGAGGACAAAGCAAGCAGGTGTTTGTGACGCTGCCTGACCCTTGTCACTCAGTGCCCAGCAGAGAAGAAACCTTCCATCAAAGTGCAGCTGGTCCCTGTGCTGTTCCCGGCTCCTGAACATCCCACAGAAGTCACAAGTGCAGCCGGTCTCTTCACCCCCTGCCCCCCCTGCGGGCAGGGAGCAGCCCACTGGTTTTGTCTGACAAAGTCTCTCTTTCCTACAGTGTCCCGGTTCTCAAGCCCGCGGGTGACTCCAAGATTAAGCCGAAAACGAGCCCTGTCTATCTCCCCACTGTCGGATGCCAGCATTGATCTCCAGACGATGATCAGGACCTCCCCCAACTCTCTTGTGGCATATATCAACAACTCCAGAAGCAGTTCAGCAGCGAGTGGCTCCTACGGGCATTTATCTGCAGGGACAATCAGGTAAAGCTCTGCGACAGGCTCTGCTCAGCTGTGTATCCATCCCCCCAAAAGGAGGGGTGACCCCCCAGCAAGGGAGACCTTCCCTTTCTCACAACCTCTGCTTTTGTGTATTGGGGCTGCTCAGTGTATTAAATCAAAGCCCCCATCTGGTTTTGCATGTGTAAGGGTACTGGGTAGGGATTATTGGTTACCAAATTTCCAGTAATTACAGTATGATCATGCCTCTGTGCAAGCAGAAACAGAGAATAAATTAGTCTAAAAAATGCTCATTGTAAGCAGTTGGACTGATTAAGAAACCCTCTGATTTAAGAGATTGCCCCAAAGTATTCTACAAATTATTAGTCTACATCCTTAAAAAAAAATGTTGCCTGGCTGGATTTAAGAGCCTAATTCTAAAAACATATTTAAAACAAATCTAAGCCCTTGAGTAAAGTTTTGCTCAAACCTTAATTAAAAAGCACTTACATTAAGTAGCTCACTGTTGTCAATTCCTGCTGTGATTGCTTCACCCAAGTTTCACAATGTTATTATTCTTTTTATTACTTAACTGTTAAAAATGTTAGCTCTAATTAACACTGATTTTGCAAAGCAAGGGTTTATAAAGATCATGCACTCCTAAAGTTTGTAGGGGAAAACAGAGATATTGCTATGTAACATTAATTTTATCAGTTACTTTATCTGGCAGCACCATTTAGAAATTGACTGTAGAATCAAATATAATAATAACTTAAACAAATAGCAACTTCTTGTCTGATAATCATATGTTTCCAGTCTTGTCACCTATTGTCTTTAACTGGGCACACATATAGCATCTCATACTCAGATTTTAAGCTTTTCAGGATAGCATCTGGTATATTCAGCAAGTCCATAGAGTGCAGAATCTGACCCAATGGTCAGTTGTTGGCCTCCAAGGGAATAATCAAGTAATAATACAGAATTTAAAACTTTTCTCAGTGTTTTAAAGGTGTATCTTGAATGCCAGGAATTTTAAAGTGGGTTACATATATAACAGGATATCTGTCAGCAATTTGAGGTGAAAATACTTTTTTGTTATTATTTTAACAATGTCTTAGTGGCAGGAATGAAATCCTTTCTCACCCGCTCAGACCCAGATCCAAGTAGCCCTTCAGAAATTCATTTTTGGACTTTGCTGTAAGATAAGAAAGCTGTGCAGCAGCCTGCCATCACACCTCATTTGCTGCAGTGTGCATTTAACTGCCAGAGCTCTTTTACACTGTAGTGATTTTTGCGTTTTATTCTTTTGAACAAGTTGTCATTAACTGGTTTGGAACAGAAATATTAATTGTATGGTCACCAGCAATAAGTATTTTCTCTAAAAGCAAAATTTGAAATGAAGCATGCTAATTATGGCCCGGTTCTCTGAGCACTCACACCGTGGGCAGTTTTATTGATGTGAGAGAAAATACCATGACAGTAAAGGTTCAGGGTGGCCACCTCTTAAAAGTGGCAAGTAATTGATTTTTAGGCTGAGTCCATGGTTTGTGCACCACTCGCCTAGAGTACAGGGAGCAGAGCATCTCCTATACTTCTCCACCTCTGCCAAGGGGACTCGCCCCTTCTTGTCAAAAGCAAAGCTTCCTTTTTAATGCTATCAGCTGCTGAATCGCTGTATCCTGGCTTGGACCTGCTGCCCCCAGTGAGGGCACAAGCAGCCAGGAGCTGGTGCAGTTTCTGGTCACTGATGACCTAGATCAGAGCTGGACCAGTGACCTACATATGAAGTGTGACACACTTCAGCAGTCCCCTGAGCCAGCACTCCGCTCACCTGAATGCAGAGTAAATTGCATGGTTTTGGACTGTGTTAAATGGATAGTTATTCATACCCACAGTGATCTGTGCCAGGTGAGCCAGATGATGCTGGTTTTTTAAATCCAGGGTAGCATAACCCCAAGGTTGCGAGTCTGCAGAACAGGTCTGCCTGGGAGAACACAGGAGCCTCAGGGGCTGCAAAACCAGATGTGTTCCAGTCCCATCCTCTTCTGTACTCCCTACCAAGGGCTTTGGCTGCTTTAAGCATAGGAAACAAAGAAATTACAATCAGTCTGATACATGGGTCAAAATGATTCATAAGTTTGCTGAGGCATACACAAGACAAATCCTGTCTTTGAAGTAAAGCAGGCTGTCGGGATTATCATGGCTTTGAAGGCATCTAGTTGGGACATTGCAATCTGTCCCCTGGAGCATCCAGGAAGCCAAACTTGAATCGGTCTCTGGCAAATGTGATAAATATTGTTTAAAATAACTCCTCCTCATTTTTCCTTCTTCTTTTGCTGCAGTCCAGCATTCAGCTTCCCTCACCCCATTAACCCCGTGACGTACCAGCAGATCCTGACCCAACAGAGAGGCCTGAGCTCAGCCTTTGGACACACTCCTCCCCTGATCCAGCCATCCCCAACTTTCCCTCCACGTCAGCACATGGCGGTCATCTCTGTCAACCCATCACCAGCACAGATCAGCAACAACAGCAACTGCATCTCTGACTCCAGCCAGGTAGGGACGGCCATCCTGGCTCTCTCCATACATGGCACATGGGGAAATGGAGGCACATTCTCTGTGGGATGAACACTGCCCTTACAATGGCTGTGGGAGTTTTACCCACTCTCCTTTTCCTCACATACTCCCTTTATGTTGCTTTTTCTTCCTCCTGGCAAAGCATTTCTGAATTAGTCACAGTCAAATTTGGCACCTACCTCCCTTCCTTGACACACATCCATGCAGGAACGAAAGGCCTTGATCCATCAAGGCGTTGAAGATGATATGTAGGGTCATCTCAGGCAGCAAATCTCCTTGGACATGTGTTATGTGCTATTGAAATCAAGGGAATTCAGCACATGCTGCAGTGTTTTGCCAGATAAGCACCCAAGCACTGTGAACCAAGCTTCATCAGTTCCTTTACCAATCCTTCCTTCCTTTTTTTACTGACATGAACCATGCTGATGGTCTTAAAACACCTTATTCCTTTCCTCTTTACCAAATAAGTGCATGTTGCCTAGGACCTCCAGCCATTTTACTTATTGCTCCTTCTTTTCCAGTAGCTTGCTTTCTCAGGCTATCCCTGCTGTTGATTTTTACTGTTAAAGTTCGCAAAAGCACGGGTCAGATTTTGAAAACTAGGAATGCCATGAGGTGTATGAAATCCCACACCTCAAACGCATCCTCGCAAATACCTGTGAGTTCACAATGACACATGTATGTGTGTACAAGCCCTCCACAGGCACAGAGTTAGTGAATATGTCTAGCACATTTTTAATCATTTTTACTTCCCATTTTCATGCTGTGGAAGTTTAAATTGCAGTTGCTTTTCTCCCGGACAACTTATTTCACCTCATTTCACATCCATTTCAAATTGTTGTTTTAGTTGTATCATACTGAACTTTTCAGACTGATTTATTGTTTTAGGGTTTCTCATGGCTGCTGTGCTGCATATTCTGTTTGTTATTGAAGGTTATTTGATTGATTAGTTTTGTTTTCTTCTTACAAACTGGCTACCAAAATAATGTGACTGGCAGGAGTTATGCCCCTGTTTAATAACTTGCAGGCCAATCTTGAGCAATTAGCAAGAGTGTATTTAAAATGTTAATGTTCCAATTTTATGCACATACAATGGGATGTTTTTTTCTCCTGAAGCTGTTCTCATTTTTTAAGAGCTTAGCAAAATATACACATAGCCTTTCATGAACCCAGCATGCCAGAGCCCTTGCACGTAATCAGAGCACCCCGCTCCTCCCAGGAATTCATTTTCTCAACAAATTATTTCATCGCATTGAGAAATAAAATCGTGGCTTGGGGGTTGGTTGCATAAGGTTTTGATGGCTTTGACAGGGACCGAATTGCTCTGAAATGGAGCAGCAGCTGCGAGGCCAAGCCTGCAGAAGCTGATGCTGCCCTTGTCTCTCCCATCTCTCTGCCTTGCACAAACCCACATGGGCTAATCATTTTCATGTGAAACCCAGACCAGCAGGCCAATACTCTGTTGTCCCTGGCCACTCCTGAAGTTCAGCTTTGACTGATTTTTAAGTTAATTTGTAATGAGGAGGTGGGCTACAGTCCGTGTTTCATCCCAAACCCCGGTGCCATGTATTGCCTGGTTTTCTTTCCTAGAGCAAGCAGAACAGCGAGTCGGCCGTCAGCAGCACAGTCAATCCAGTCATTAACAAGCGCAGCAAAGTCAAGACTGAAGTCGAGGGCTTGCCCCCAGCCTCCCCAACCACACAGGTAACCTTCCTGGTGGGAGACATGTTGTGAGGCTGAGGTAGTGAGCTGCTGGGTTTCACTATCTTTGAGAACATTACTCTTGGCACCTTTTCTGCAGCAAGGCATCAAAGTCTGCCAGGCAGGTGGGTGTTTCTTAGGGCATGAAGCCCAGCAAGGTACAAAAGTACAGGACAAAACTGCAGTGGGTGAGTGAAGCATTCGATGGGTGCTTGGGATTCAGCTTGCTGTTGTTGTGTTTGGATAGAAAACAGAGAAAAGGAAAAAAAAATGAGGGAGGAAGGGAATGTTTCAAATGTGATAATTTAAAAATGATGTCTGAGCTTTCTGTGCTGCAAAGCAAGTAGCATTAGTGTCTCAGAGCAAACATAGATTTTGAGGGAATCTTGCATGTAGGTAGAAAGCTTGCAAAAAAGGATGACTTCTTGATTCAACAAGGAATTGCTCCTAGAAACATCCTTTACACTGGTAACACAACATTTGACACCAAGAAGTGCCCGAAGGCCTTTGCTTTCTTTCCAGAGCTCTGTGATTGCAAACTGTTTAATGGCTGACAGTATCCATCTGACCGTCCTTTATCACAACTGTAAACTATCAAGAGTGCTGTGGGCACTTCATTTTCATGAAATATTAGGCCACGTTATTGTCAAGCGAATGGAAGAGTTGATGACAAATTTCTCCTTCTGCCCTGGTTCAGGAGCAGGTCTCAGCATGATGCATGGGGACAGCAACGTGTGCAGTCATCAGGGGGCTGGTAAAATTGATGAAGATAGCATATCAGAGAAAGATAAACATGCTGTAGTCAGCACGATTAGGGCAAAGAGGCACCTCTCTGGAGCTTTGAGTTTAGAAGTACATATACACGCCGCTGCAAAAGCACATGCCCTGAAAAACCAATCTGGCCGCCACCCAGGCTAATAGGGCCACGTGTTGATTTCTTGCAGCAAATGAAAAAAATATTTGACAGCTATCACCTGCTTTCTCAAAGCATCTGTAGCAGAGGAGTTGTGTGACGGACAGCTCCTTTCTCGGTGGCTGTCATCCTTCCTTTTCTCTGCTCCGACATGGAGAGGTATGGGCACAACTGCAGAGAGGGCTTGGGTAGCATCAGCCTGGCTCCCCCCTGGAGCCCTGCCCCAGGGTTTCATCCATTGGATCTCATGTGAAATAAACACTGAAAGAAGTGGGGCAGTAGTTTAGAATGGTGCAAGGAGGTTTGGTTAGAATAGCACAGTGAAATTAAGGGAAGAAAAATGCACGCTGCTCATCTAATAGTTCCTAATGAGAAGATCTGTGAAGTAATACTCCAATGGGAATGTAGGCTTCACATCTTGCAGGATTTCAGTATTGACTGGGATATTACTGGAAAGTACCTTGTAAGAAACACCCCCTTATTGGCAAGAAGAACAGGTTAAATGACTGAACATAGTAGGTGTCTTCTCACCAGCTGGTCTAAGCAACAGCAACTTGTTAAATTTGGGGATACTGTTCTGCAGGAGACTGTGTTGAAATGTTGAGTTACAGTCAGTTACTTATTGACTGATACATTTTTTGCAGAGTATGAAGCTCATCTCCCCGCAAAATAAGCATGTATGTGTGTGTTTTGTTTTGGAAATGATGTACTGGAAACGCTTCATGTGAGTTGTGGTTTGGGTGTTTAAAATCCTTGGCCAGACAGTATCTCCCATGATCACTTGTGCTATAAAAAACACAATCCAAGCAAGATTTGTGGGACACAGTGGAGCGCCAGGCATGAGAGACCTAAGTTACTTTGCTCTTATGGTACTATAATAGCTCCAGTACAGATTCAGATTAGTGTTGAATTAGCCAGAAGTGAAACAAGTCAATCTGCTTGAACAAATTAAAATAGTTTCAATGCCATTTTTTCCAGCAAAAAGTATAAAAATTTTGGCAAAATAAAATTTTTAGTAGAAAATTTCACTTTTCCAGAGACCACACTTTGCATGGAGAGAAATGTTTCAACAAAAATAATGTTCACAGCTCAACCAAATAGGAATTATAGGAAAAAGAAGCTGCTCTTTGAACTTTCTCAGGCTATCGTTCTGGGTTCTGATATAGTCTGAATCTCCAGAAGTCTTTCTGTAAATTACTACAGTTTTTCATCCAAAGAGCCACCTGACAATATTTTTTTTTAATTAAGAGCTAATTAAAACAAATCTCTTTGTCTCCATATCTAAACTTTTGGATTGTAAAGTCACCATTAGCACATATGTCATGAGCTGGTTAATGAAAATTGTTGAACTTTTGTACAGTACATCTCACTTTCCAAGCCATGTAATGCATTAAGTCACTGCAGCCCCTCAGTAGGCATTGGGAAGGTGTTATCAAGGAAGGAGATGACAGACAGATAGGTCCAACTGGGCAGGTCAGAGGCAGTTTGAGACGAGTCTGGCTGTGTCTGCACACTTATGGGGCCAACTAGAGCACCAGATCATGAGGAAGAGTGTCTGATGTGGTCAGTCACCCCAGACACTTCTGTCTAAAGCTGCCCTGGAGGTGGGATGCTCTGTGCTGGGCAGTGGTAGTATCTGGGAGGAAAAGGAATCATAGAATATTAGAATCATAGAATCATTTAATCATTTTAGTTGGAAGAGGCCCTAGGAGGTCAAAACTTGCGGGGTTTTGTATTGCCAAATTCCCAAGCCAGTATTGGCTGCTGATTTCCTTGTCTGTAGTGCAAGTGTCTGATGCACACAGAGCCAAAAGTTGTTCTTACCTCTGGTTCGTACTAATTATGTTGTATGTTACAGTGTAGGTGTCAATGCTTTAATCCTCATAGCAGCCATTAAAAAATCTTCCGTGCTTCATTTAGCACTGAGGAGCTGGCTAGACATAGAAGTTAAGGAGAAAGCTCACAGTGTGCCCAGCATTAAACTAACTCATTTATGAGTCCAGAGCTGCTGGAACTCTGCTCTGCAACCCACTCATCACAGGGTTTTGCTCAAGCTTCACGAATTTGCTGATCTCAGAGGGGTGCTTTGGGGGCTCACCACTTTGTCCCTGTGGAGCACCAAGCAGACATAAATCTTTGGGTAGGCGTTAGGCATAATTTTCACATTTATGGAAAGATGCAGAAAACAGGAACCCCGCTCCCCAGTCCGTGTCAGGAGAGTGTGGTAACCACTAGACTCTGACTGCTCTGTGGTTTCTTCATGCTCATTTTTCCCCACTCCCCCCAGATCAGAAGTTTTACTCAAACAAAGGGTGAAACCAAACGTCAAAAGCCAGCATTTTCCTTTCTTCAGCCTTTCCTGGGACTGCCCACAACCTGGCTGGAGCCAGGCACCGCTGCAACCGTGGCTTCAGGGTGTTTTGTATCTTGTCATTAACTCTGATCTATTTCTACCAAAACTCTGTAACTCATTATTTCACAGTAATCAAGGATGTTATGTTGCCACAATGAGCACAGTTTTGTGATCAGCTGATGCCTGCCTTGTAATCTATGAGTGATGGAGGAATTCAGACGAAAGAAGTTCACCTTATACAATGCACCGTTGTGTGTTGCAGGAGCATCTGACAGACCTGAAAGAAGATCTAGATAAGGATGAATGCAAACAGGAGCCTGAGGTTATTTATGAGACGAACTGTCACTGGGAAGGGTGCACAAAGGAATATGACACTCAAGAGCAGCTCGTCCATGTGAGTAATGGCTGGGAGGAAACCCCAGCGATAAATTTGAGTTTCTGTGCACTTGTCCTCATTTTTTATCACTAGCTGCTGTACAGCCAGAGCTCACTCTGGGAGCTACTAAAGGTGCAAATCAGAGACACAGTGTGTAAACACTGCCAAAGCAGGTCGCTGCTCCCCAAGGAGTTTAGCTGCAACAAGCCTCTCATAGATTATTTGATGTTGCTTTCTTCTTAGCTGCTGAGGCTGCAGTTTTGGTCTCCCTTGTGCACTGACAGAAGGCTCTGCATAGAGGACCTGCCCAGAAAATGGGGAAGGGGCCTGAGCCCTTCCCTCTTCTCTGGCCATATTTACTGAGTCTCCCCACACACATGCACCAGCTATGGGTCAGGGATTGTCCATACCGTCCTCAGTCCTTGTCCAGGCCATGAAAGCCTTATATGCTGCTGTGACATGAGCTGTGGGGCCATATCACTTACGGGCTGTTGAGCATCTCAGCTCATCCGTCCCACATTAACAGAGCACTTCCAGAGTCTGGAGACATGCTCCAGGGTCTCCTTCAGGGTCCAGAATATAAAAAATGGATTGATTTTTTAAAAATTGTGTAACAGGGTTTCTGTAGTCACAGTGATGTCCCCAAACCAGTGTCAAAACTGTTTTCTGAAGGATCCCCAAACCAAGTCATTAATCAGATTTTCAGTTGTAATTAGGTCCGAGATCTTTTTGTGTGCTTTGCTTCACCTGGGAATCCACCACTTGGTTTCCTTTGGCTTCTGGGGTCAAGAAATCCCTCAAACTCAGGGTGAGTGCCTGTGAAATCAGACATGATCTGCGTCTGAGTCCCATCCTGCCCCCAGCCCCTCATCCTCCCAGTCCTCATTTTGGGTCTATGGTGTGAGCTCCATTTGTTTGAAGCCAGCCGAGAGCTGCTGGGAATTCACCAGCACCAGCAACCCTGCTGCTTGCAGCAAAATGTTGGATTGAGCAAATTTTGCAACAGGACCCGCTGTCTTCTCCTTTCCCTCCAGCCTTTTGCTGCCTACCTCAGCTGGGCTCCAAGCCTGCCAGGGGCCACCCATGTGCAACTCACATGTAACCCTCTTCCTGAGGGCTCATGTCTGCTCTCACCCTTTTTATATATCTTCATTTTAGTCATGTTTAGACGCCACCAAGTAGGCGTTAGTCTTCATTTCCCAGGCTCTGCATGCAAACATTATCTTAGCCCAGAGGGACAACACTCTACATGATAATTTTGGGTATGTGCTCTTCTTCCATCCAAGACTAGCACCTGCTCGCCTCTGCCAGAATTCACTGGTTAAGTGCAGCAAGTCCTTGAGTACAGACAGATTTGGAAATGGTTTCCATGGCCAAATGAGCGATAAGGTGCTTAATGGATTGCACGTTGCATGCCACAGGGCATTGCTTTTCTGGGGTTGAACCACAGGAGTGCTGTTGGATGGGCTGGGCTCACATTTGTCTGGCAGTATTTGTGTGTTTCCCTCTCAGATGTAAGAAAAACTCTTCAAGTCTGCCCAAAGCAAAGTGCAAGGCAGAGCCAGGCAGCTCAGCACAATTTATTTCCAGAAAAAACCCAAAGAAAAATATTTGATGGAATGTGCAAGATTTTCCTAAATTTGGAACCTTACAAAAACACAGGCCTTTGTACTATGATTACTAACAACATGGAGTTGTGGATTTGAGATGCCCAAAATACACATTTAAATGAAATACAGATGTTGTGGGCCAACTTCTGAGAAGGTGGCATCCCACCATGTGTGGAAAAACTCTAGTTTGTGTGCAGAGCAAAGTACCTGGGCGTGCAGGGTCTGTTCCCCACACATAGTGGGCAACGTACTTGTGAGAGGAGTGGATGTCAACAGGGAGCAGTGGAGTGAGGACTTATTTTTGCAAGCACCACTGCTGCTCCCAGTCTTGAAGGTCATGCTCACAATTTGAGAGAAGCCCAAGCAAAGCCTCAGGCCAAGTGAGGGTTTGATGGGGCTGTGGAGCTGTAGCTGAAGTGTGGTGAGTTGTGCAACTGCTCCTCAACTGTGTGATGGGCAGCAGATGTTGTCCAGACAAGGAGTTAATAAGCTTGAAGAGGGGCTACAGTCCCATCCCCAAAATGTCTTCCTCTGGCCCAAGCAGGACCGAACAGGTGGGCCTGTGCACTCTTCTACTCCTAGGACTGCCAGGCATAATCTTGGCTGCAAGTCAGACTCCCATGCAAAACAGAACCAGGAAACATATCTTTCCAGTCTGGTCAGTATGTGGTTTAGCACGTCTATGGGTCTCCTGGGGGGTTCACCAGATTTCAACCATCTGAAGCTAAAATCTCCCACCGATGCCATATTATAAAACCAGAATTGTAGGCGGCTGAGCTTCAAACTCATCCAAAACCTCTCCCAAAGCCAGCCTTCCCAGACCCTCCTGGTATGCAGCTTTGGCTCTCAGTTTTTAACGGTGGTTCCTGAGGCATCAGCTGAGCTCCATGCACCTCCTCTTGCCGCTGGGTAGACTTGGTGCACCAAGTAGCAGGTCTCTGTCGCCATGATTGGGCACAGCACGTAAAATGCCAGGACTGGATTCAGCTGGGACCATGAAGGCTGATAACTCTGCTTTAACGTGTTTTTTGTGTCCTCGTGGTGCCCCACTGCCCCTAGAAAGTCTTATCCTGAGCTGCACCATGTCTGTCTGGCCTTGGCTGGGAGCACAAAGGCAGGGGCTGGAAAAAAATCTCAGAGCAAAAAAACCAAACCCAAACCAAAAGTGGTTTATTTTAGGATTTCCTGTCAGTGAATGTCTGCTGAAAACACAGGAGCAAGGACAGGCATTCTTTTTGGCAGTGAGACCCATTCAGAGAGATAAGGCCACCACAGGAACAGTGCTGCCGACAGGCTGGTCTCCAGCTCTGTTTATTTTTGGCAGGGCTTCATCTGCCCCAGTCTGGGAAAAAGCAACCTTCATCTTCCTCCCATGGTGGAAGAAGGCACCCTTCTGATCTGTCTTTTCAATAACCTGCTGCAGGATTTCAGGGACCTAAGTAATTAGCAGTAATTGAGGCCGAGGAGCCTTCCTTGGTGCATAGCTGGCAGATGCTGTTGCCTCCCACAGCCACCAGCACTGGACAGCAGTTGGATATCTTGGCTAGCTGGAGTGCAGGCAGGCTTGCCTCCTCTCCCCGTCCTCCAGCAGTGTCCCAGGAAAGGGTCTCGGCTGTGAAAATGTAGCACAGGGGGGTTCAGCAGAGATAAAAATTACTCTTTCATCCTCTCCAACAGTGGCATCAGGCAGCCTGGGAGACATTGAGAGGGCTCCTCTCTCCCAGGCACTGTGGGTCCCCATTGTTTTTGCAGCACATAGGGCAAATGTCCCATTTCTAATTGTTTGGACCAAGTGCGCTGGGTGTTGCGCACCTTCTCCTGCAGGGCACACCAGACCACAGCGCTGGCTCCGGTGTCCCTGCATGTTCCTGGTGTTATCTGTGCACCTGGGACCCAGATGCAATGCCTGGACACAAGCACTGGGGAGGGAACAGATGGCTTTCAGAGCATCGTGCATGCTTTGCTGGTATCAGCTCTTCCAGGAGTGACTCAATTCTCCCTTCTCTCCTACCAGCACATCAACAATGATCACATCCATGGGGAGAAGAAGGAGTTTGTCTGCCGCTGGCAGGACTGCACACGGGAACAGAAGCCGTTCAAGGCTCAGTACATGCTGGTGGTGCACATGCGAAGGCACACTGGAGAGAAGCCACACAAGTGCACGGTGAGCTGGCAGGGCTGCACGCTGCATCTCGGTTTGGCAAGTGAGACATGGGACTTCCGTGGTCACACAAACATGTGCATACACAGTCGTGGTTTCAAGAAGGGGTCTCCCAGGGTACCTGCCAGCACCCAGTTCAGGACCAGTCCAGCTCCCTGTGTCCGAGTTAGAGCTACTTGTAGGTTACACCCTATGGACAGGGCAAGTGGTCAAGGATGGTGGTTGAGGTGTTATTGGGCAAAATTGTATTTCCTTGGGGAAATTGAGTTCAGCTCTACCACAGAGATCCAGGGTGACCCAGGACAAGTCACTTGAGGTGGAAAAACAGCTACTTTAGTTGTTTACATCCAAGAAGGAAATTCAGAAACCCCATGCTATGGGGAACCACCTAAACCTGGTTGTGTCTAAGTTGGCATCACCCGGTACCACCGCTGTGGGCTGCAAGTTTCCCTCACCCACATACCCGACAGCACAAAAGCCTCCTTCCAGCCTGGGAAGCCATCTATTTCCACATAGGCTTCAGGCCCTTTTCCTCACCAAGGTCCACCCATCTTTTGATACCTTTTGCTCCCTGACTTCTCCTCCTGCCAGTTTTTCATACCTCCTCCACTGTCAGCATTATGTCTTTCCTCTCCCCAGAGTGTTGGGGATGAGTCTTTCTTTCTGCTTGGCAGATGTCTGTTCCCTCCTCCCATATATTCCTCCTCTTCTGCTCCATTAGTCCAGACCTGCTCCCTCCCTGGCTCTGCCTCAGCTCCTGCTTACAAATATTAAGATATGTATGATTTGCTTGCTGTACAGCTGCTTTATCAATCTTCTAGCCCTGAAATCATTTAATTTAGAGCGTAAGCTCCCTGGGGCATCGGGCCACGTCCTTTGTTTAAATCTTCTAAAGCACTTTGCCCAGTTCTAGCACTTTACCAATCTTCCTTAAAAGTATCAAGGAATATTCATCACCAGTGTGCTACAAAGAAAGCAACAAGGGAAAGGCAGGCCCTGCCCTTGCAGGTAGAGGTACTCAGAAAACAAAAAGAAGAAGGGATTGCATCCTCTTCAATGCTATAATGGAGAAGAAAAATGCACTGCTGCATGCACCTCTCTTTCAAGCCTCGGTTGTGTCATACTGAAGCAATGGCAAGGTTGTATGAGTTCAACTCCCAAGTCATCCTCTGCCCGCTGGAGAACTGCTGTCTCTCCATGTGAGATATGTTGCCGCAACTCTCCCTGAACTGGAGTATCGCTGGTTTCCAGCTGCCCGGGATACACAGCAGCTCTGCAGACAGTGCCCTTCTTTGGCAGAGCATTTCTTGTCCAAGCCTTTGAGTGATTTTTCAAAGCGCCATTTGTTTCAGATGAGAAGTTTGTGGTGTACATAAAGCTACAGATGAACCTAATCGCAGCCTTGGATTTGATCAAGGATTATTTCAACAGATGACAGCCAGAACTCCCACTGACATAATCAAATCCATGCGTAAGAGAGGGAACAACTGCTTTGAACATGCAAAGGCTGCTTTGCTGAGAAGTTCTTATTTGAAAATGTGGCCTCTTCATGACTGCATTTTTGTGTCAGTATCCAGCAAAACCAGAATGGACACATGAGTTGCCTTGTGCTGAGTTCCCTTTGTTTTCCAGCAAATGGAATTATGTATTTCAATAACCATAAGTGACTTGAGTTTTAAAGGACTATTTGCACAGGACAGGAGAAGAAAGGGATATACTGTGCTACCTCAAAGTTGCGCCTTCCTCTATGGGCCAAATGGACTAATGAAAGTCATCTGGGGAAGGGAAACTGGATTAATCCCACCCCAACCAGCTGTGGAAGGAATCAGATCTTGCAGGATGCTCCTACTGTCCTTGAAGAAATCTGGGTATCTCAAGAGGGCAGAGCAAGTTTGCATTATGTCCACCATCCGCATCCTAGACCTTAAAAGGAAGCTTCAGTAACCCTACTTCTCTTCCAGCATAACAAAGTTATGAGGGATAAACCTGTGCCTACGTGCTTCATGAGTTTCATGGACTGCATGTTTGCCTCACGCCTTAGCAGTGCAAGTCCCGTGCCTGTGAAGCATAAGGAGACAGGGACCATTGCTATTGCATGTAGCTGCTTTTGGCCACTGCTCAAAAGGGCCAGACCTCTGGATATCTAGGACAACTCAACTGCCAACAGGGAAATCAGACACTGAGCTGTGGCATGACCTGTCCTGCTCTCATGCCAGTTTCTTCACTGGCCAAAACTCAAATATAGCAGTGTGAAGTCTTGTCACATCTGGATCAAACTTGTAGACATGTTTGAGTGATCTGACTAAAAATGCATGACCTTACAGCTTGCATGCATTGCATCAAGAGGGACAGCTTCTAGAAATTTAAAGTATGTTTCAAAGTGTTTGCATAGGAAGTGCAGTGTATATTTTTCAACACTCCCAGCAGAACAGCAAGTGCAACATTTAGCTAGAATTTGGAAGGCAGCCTTGCATTTCTTAAAACCTCTTCCAGTGTTTGTAAGTTCCCACTTGTTCCGTCAAAGAGCTTTTGAGACGCCCTCCTTGGTTTGAGGTGAAATCCTCCCATTCTGCAAACAGGGCAGGTGCAGGGAGAAGCCTCCAGCCCAGCCAGAGTGGAGGGTGGCAGGACTTCCATCACCCAAAGCCTCACTATGTCTCCTGAGCTGCTCCCTCTCGTTGTGTGGGCAGCTGATTTCCTTCCAGGAGGAAGGTTCCTGGCCTGTTTTGTCATCCAAAAATCCATCTGTCTTCAAGATTGAGAGTCTTGTTTTTTAAACTGCTAATGTCAGACGGCCTGACCACAGCATCCTCTGAGAGTAGACCCAAGCTGTAATTTGGGAAACTTCAAAGCTTGCTAGATTACTGCTTGTGTGTTAGGGAAACGATCTGGTCTTTCCAGTGTTGATGCTAGTGAAGTTGCAGGGCTGGTCAAACTGTCAAGAAGCCATCAGTTCTCTGGGTGGGAAGGAGAGGGCCTCCATTTCTGAGTGAGTTAGCTGCAGAGGGGTGGCAGGAGGGGCCAAGAGAGCCCTGGGAGGAGTGGAAGGGTGTTCAGCCCCACTGGTAAAAAGAGTCTCTTGTTGAAATGTCAGGTGGGTACCCAACAAGGAACAGCACCTTAAATATGAGTCACTGCTGAAACTCTCAGTCTGCCTAGGGAAGCGAATTCTCCCAACAAAGTGGATGTTGTTCCCTAAAACACAAGCCCTTTAAGGGGAAGAAAAAAAAAAAAAAAGAAAGAATGAGAAACAGATGAGAAGAGTTTAGGCAGGGGGGAGATCAAATTTTTCTGGTTAATTAATCACTCCTCTTTCATTTTTATTTTAGTTTGAGGGTTGCTCCAAAGCCTATTCCCGCCTGGAGAACTTAAAGACACACCTGAGGTCCCACACTGGAGAAAAACCCTATGTTTGTGAACATGAAGGCTGCAATAAAGCATTTTCCAATGCCTCGGACAGAGCCAAGCACCAGAACAGGACGCATTCCAATGAGGTAAACCTGGGCTCACCGCAGTTCAATGGAGGGCTTTTTATTTTTAATTTTGCTGACAATAAACATACACTTTACACTCTGGATGCATGTAAAAAGAAACCTACTGTAATGAGAGGTTTGTCTTATTTTTAATGGGATTTATTTTGCTGGAGAGCCAGACCACATTAGCTTTATATTTATGAAAGCTATGTTTGAAATCATAAACAGATGTTAAAGTATGCAAACTTTTTAATCGGCTTTGGAAATTAAAGCAAGCATTTTCCAAATATATAATTTTTAATAGCACAAATAGGATTGTACAGTTGTGCATGTGGTGTTTAATATTAGTGTGGAACAGACTTGCAGTAGTAGAGCAGCTACTCTGGTTCCTGACTCTCTGGAAATAATACTCCCTCCATCGTTTGATGTACGATGATAGAGCACAATGCAATGCTTTGTTAACCTTGGCTAATTAAGACCCACTATTAGTAGTTGGGGACCAGAGGAAATTGCCTTTATTGTAACGCATGTGATGGTCTGTTGCAATCAACCGCGGCCGACGATTGAAATTTATATTACCACTAATTAGCTGACAGGGAAGAAAAACAACACTGCAAAGTTCTAATAGTGTTTGCAGCCATGAAGAATTCAGCCTGTAGCCTAATTTGCAACAGTTAAATATATACTATTGAGAATGGAACACGATTGCTGTGGATGACAGCTTTTTAAAGTGATGCTATGTCTACAAAGGGCTTGTTGGGAGTATTTCTCTCTCTGGCATAATATCAGTTAGTGATAACCAAAGCTCTGTAGGTTTCAGAGATTCTGTTGGAATAAAAATAAGGACTCAAAGTCTAGGATGCCCTTCTGTGCTGTGTGATGCTGAGATGGACCCAATGAATGACCTGGATCCCAGTATTATTTGAATTGGTTTGGGTGTAAATCCAAATATCAGGATTGTCCTTCACCAGCAAGGCACTTCCCCAGGAGGACACAGGTTAAAATTAATCCATATCTGCAATGGCACTGGGTAGTTTGGGGGTGGTTTAAGGCTACACTAACCCTGAGGCTAGGAGGGACCAACAATACATGCAAACTCTCATCTGCTCAGCAACCTGCATTCCCAGTAACTGGTGTTTGACTAAAACATCATTTGCTCTCTTCTAAAGCTTCTTCGTCTGAAAGGCAGGCAGTCATGGTTTAACCTCACATTTCAGGTATTAGAAATTTCTTGTTTTCCAGCCCTGGATGCTTTCTGTGCCTTCCTCCAGTGCTGGATCCACCATTGTTGCTATTTCCACCTCATAAAACTACAATGTTTTCACTCTCCATCTTTTTTCTTGTAAGCTAAATAAGCCAGTCAAGCCACTGAAGATTCACATCACTGCAGCAATTTTCCTGTCCTTAAATCAATTCTGCATCTTTCTTCCATCCTGAAGGATTCTGATGTGGCTGGATCAAGGCTGCTGGTACAACTTTCATTGCTGGATACAGACTCACTCTGCCCAGTTTGTGCACACTGAAGCAGTATGTGAGCTACTTCTTGCCCATTCATCACTTGAGCTTGGATCCCTAGAGCTTTTCCAGGATCCTTCCTAGGCAGGCCAGAGTTTCCCTGCTGTTGGGCCAGCTGGTGTCCCATGTTCCTACATGTGGAATTTTAGCTTTGGCTATATTATTAAATGTCATTTATTTGCCGGGTTCATTTTCCCAAGTGATCCAGATCAGGACCTGCCCTGGATCTGTGATGACTCCTCAAATCATCTGAGCAGAGCTTGGACACACTTGAAAGGCTGCTTCTTTGGGTTCCCATCGTGCAAGAAGGTGGGGCTGTTGGGGAGTAGTATCTACCTCCTTTTCTATGGTGGACTCTGATCTAATGTGCTGACACTTGGCACAAACTGTACCAAACAACACAAAATAAAGACTAAGATAACAGATAGGGATTTTATTCTCTGCTGTTGCTTCTCCTGGAAGATGTCAAAGCCTTCTCTGGTGCAGAAACAGACTAGCCACTAGTGGAAGATCTGTACCAGGCCAGCTGAGCCTTACCATAGGAACTACATGGCACTGTATGATCTTACATTTTGTGATCATGCTCACTCTTGAACTGCTGTTCAACCCTCCTTGATGCAACACGGGCAAGTCCTGAGAGTTGTGGGAGATCCGTATGCTGCATATAATGGGCCACATATTTGACATCCTCTTTTTGAGGAACCTATGACATGATCCTTTGCAACAGATGACATCCCTCACGGCAAAGCTCATTGCATTGGGCAGCAAGCCCAGATGAGGGTCCTGCAGCCAGCTGTGGCCACGACCAGTGAGTGAACAAACTGCACAGAGATCTTGGTTCACAAAACCACATGGATGCAAAGCAGGAGTTTGTGGCTGTGAATATTTCCCATTACCCCTTGGTAACTCTATTGTGGTTCCTAGCTACCCACTAAATATTTTCCTCTGCTTGCAGTGTTTACTTGGAATGCACCACAGTTTCAGAGTTAGTCACCCACGTCCCCTCTAAGGAGGAAATTCCAGGTTCCCTGTATTTGTCTCTGTCATTGTGTGACAGGACGTGGGTATTTGGTCCAAACATGCTAAAGTTCAAGCCACACTGGCTTTTCTTTGATTGTTGAAATGTCACGTGCACTATTTAATTTTAAACTTTCAGTGACAATTTGAATCCTTTCAGGGGATACCTTCAAAGTTACTCCTGAGAAAAGGGCTTTCATCCTGTCACCATTCTCCAGGGCATACACAAAAGTCTGGCATGAATTCATGGCCAGCCAAAGGCTCAGAGAGACATTTTCTCTAATTCAAGTGATACAAGGGTAAACTGCAGAAAATCAGTTCTGCTGAGTGCATGGAGAGCTCTCCAGTTTGCCTACCCTAAGGAGTATCATGCTGTATGTGCATGGGAGCAGGAGGGATGCATCTGAGATATCTAAATTGTTGAATGAGTTATGCCAACAAAACAGCAGCTGTGCTCAGTTCAGATGCAGGAGGTATGGCCTGATGAACAGGATGGTTGTACCCTGTCAGGTGGACTGTCTGTTGTCCAAGCAACAGCAATTGTGTTATTCTAATTACTAGAGTCTGAAAAATCAGACCTATTGGGCCTAAAGGATCTTTATAAAAAAATCTTTGAACAGTTTAATGGAGGGGTTTTAGCATGTGTGGTGGGCGTTCTGTTCTTTAGTTTTTAATAACAGCAATAATATTTCTATTATGCCTTGTCCAAAAGGTTGCATGAGATTCATAAACCAGCTATTTTACATTTTGCATTTTGGTTTACCCAGCTTTAAAATACACTAAATATTTACCTCAGGAGAGTGTTATGAGGATTTAGTTTGTTCAAGTGATGTGCCAAGATCAGTCAGGAAGCATGCTTTTGAATGAAAAACAGGCTTTCAGTGTTTTTCCTATGATGATGCTGGATTTCTGCAAAGAATATGTAGTCCTTTGTATTTTTTCACTTAAGCTTCTGGACGAAATTACAAAACAGTTACAAAAAATAATAGGAATGGTCATTTTGGGTAGCATTCAAACAACATCTATCTGGTTTTTTTTTCATGGATCTATCCTAGTGCATTGGCAGAAGAATACTTAGAGTAGCTGTGAGACTGAAAGCGGAACTTGTGATGAATTCAGAGCTTCCAGCACAGCAGCACCAGCTCAAACAACTGCAGCACTAATACACTTTGGAATTGGAAGTTCTATTAAAAAAAAAAATATTTAAAGAAGAAAAGTATCTATTTGCTGACTTCTGTTTTCAGAAGCATGGCTTCAGTCTTGTTTTCCTGTGGCAATCAATGATTCATGAATTCGGGACTGGAGTGCTATCTTCTGAAAAAAACATTGCATGCCTGTGGTTTGTTTTGCACAATAACAGATTTCAAGGTGACAGGTGCTGGAGTAGTGTGATAGATTGGGTAGGGTGAATCCAGTCAGCTTGGTTTCACTGGAATTCCATCAGCCAGAAGGTCTCAGACATTTCCTCAGTGTAGACTTCCACCTTAGCAGGGAAAATGTGTTATGGCCAGTCCCCTACATCACCTCCCTCTCTAACTGTAATCAGGAGACATTCCTGTGGCCACCCAAGCAAATACATACATGGGAAAGTAGTATTAGGAAAGTATTTAATGAATTCTTAGCTGTCTTTTAATCCAGAAACTGAAAACAAGGAGTTTAGCCAACATCGAATGATAGGCCAGCTCTGTGTGGATCAGCAGCAGCCCATATATCACATCCTAGAGATCACAGTCTTACAGAATCCTGTGGAACAGATGCTTCACATTTTGCTGCTGCCAGATGCTGTGCTCATTGTATTTTCTTGGCTCATACACTGCACCTGGAATATTTGGATTTGTTCTAAATATAACCCAAGATTTGCTTGTATTGACAGAAACCCTACGTCTGTAAAATCCCTGGCTGCACGAAGCGGTACACAGACCCCAGTTCCCTCAGGAAACACGTCAAGACCGTGCACGGGCCTGATGCCCACGTCACGAAGAAGCAGCGCAACGATATTCACCCCAGACCACCTCCGCTCAAGGAAAATGGGGACAATGAGGCAAGCGCCAAGCAGAGCAGCAAGGTTTCAGATGAGAGCCCCGAGGCCAACAGCACCACAAGGAGCATGGAGGATTGCTTACAAGTCAAAACAATAAAAACGGAGAATTCTGTGGTAAGAGCAGTTGCTCTTGGTAGAAGTGATGTGGCCCCTAATTTCTCTGACACAGTGGGGGTGTGAAGCATTTGCATGCCATTTACCTCTCCAGGCAGTTGCCCTTCAACTGGCAACTCCCTAAAGTCCAAGCCCAGAGATGAAACTGCAGGTCAGGGCACAGGCCAGTACCTTTTGCACTTTCCTACCTAGCATCACAAATTCCCAGCCTCATAGTCATGGGGGCCACGTGATGTCCAGTGTTGAGCTTGTCCTCTACGTGCTGTGAAAGTGGGTAAAACCCTGAGTCTTGTGGTCAAATGAGCTTTACCTACCTCACCTCAATTTAAACAATTGAGCAATGACCATAGAGCACAGATTGATGAATGCTTCTTGAAGCAGAAGTCCTGGCTTAAGCAGTCCCTTTCCTTCTTTTCCCTGCACTCTTCACTGTTTTTCTTTCCAGGCCTGCACAGCAGTTTTGCTGGCACAACTCTGACTGCTGTCTGATGAAGCCAATGGGGATAAAAGTAACTGGTTTATTTTTGTTGGGTATCTTAAAGCAGGTTCAGTTCCCTGGTCCTGTGTACAATATGCAGAAGCACAGATTTGTTGGGATTGGCAGGGACTTGTTGAGATCGTCTAGTCGAACCTCCCTCCTCAAGCAAGGCTGGCTAGAGCAGGTTGCTCAGGAGTACACAAGTTCAACACACAGCTCCCAGATGCCACAGGAATAAACATGGGAGCAATGCCATGGCCCACAGAGTACATGTTTGCAGTCAACCATGATCATGCTTTACAGCCCCATGAGTGGCCACCAGCCGAAGCAAAGACCATTTATCATCCTTCTGGCCATTACAGTAGCTCTACAGTAGATGGTAGTTTGATCAATGATGCTAACAAGGTGTGTATGATGATGAGTCCAAACTCACTCAAGCCTCTTCCACCTCACCCAGGGAGCCCATCTGCTCCTCAGCACACCACTGCTGGCAGACGAGATGGAGCGTTGCAACACATGCGTCACTTTTACCTTTTGATGTTTCTCTTCTCCTTCTTACCCAAAGTTCTGATCTGCTGTACCAGCTCAGAGTGGGGCAGGGCATGGGCTGCACACAGAAGACCTTCACCTGCAAAGGAGAGTGTTCCCATAGTCCCCAAAATTCTTGCTAGAGCTGAAAGGACTTAGAGCTCCAAAGTATATATTTTCTTGATTTGAATCCAGGCTAAAAGATTGTTATTCCTATGAAACAACGTGCCCTGGAGCTACAAAGATTTTCTAAAAAAAGGTTAAGTGATGTGTTGCTGGACAAATTACTGATGAGCAGCATGTTTCAGTTAGGAAGGAACTGAGTATTTTCACATCCAAAGTGTCTCTAATTGACTAAAGGAACAGTTTTACTGCAATGAGGCTCTGTATTGAGTTACAAAAACTGAGTGTGAGAACCACTGGACAGAATGACCTCTCTCCAATACTCTTCCTCTGTGTGTTTTGTTGTTGGTGGTTTTTTTCTGTGAAAACACGGACACAATCACAGCTCTCCACCCCATGTCTCCCGAAGGTGTGTGCTTGTTTTGCTAGGGCTCTGTGCTCCCAGGGTAGCAACCAAGCCGTCTTGCTGGCGTCAGAGCCATGGGTTGGATGTTCCTCTCTGTTCTCCCCATCCAGCACTGCGTGTACTTGACTTGTGCACACCTAATGCACAGCATCTGACCTGGCAGACCTATGTCCAACTCCTGTTTCCTGGTTTAGATCAGGGTGGTGGGAAAGGTGAGATCTTCACTTGTTTCCATCACTCCAAGGCCCCTTGTTTTGACCCAGCTTTGGGCCTAAACCCAAAACTCACAGACACTAGCAGGAAGTCTCTCCTAGGGGTTTTTATCTGGGCCCCCAAAGAGGCATGGCGGGGAAGGTGGGGTACAGGAGAGGGGGTGATGCTGGCAATTTGTGTTGTATTCTACACGCCCTTCTCGCTCCTTTTACTAACATGGTCCTTTCTGTTAATGCTGTCTTTGTCCTAACAACCTGTTCTTTATTCCCACTTACCCTTCCTTACTTCCTAAGGACAGTCGGTACTAAGGTGAGCAAATAAATCCTTTGTATTAAAATAGCTCTATAAAGCATGGTCTCCTGCAGACCTCCTGTCTCCAGCTAACCTCTGTGGGGTGAGACGTGTGGAGTGGTGGGGAGGGACTGGGGATATTTCCTTGACTGCAGAAAGGGGGAGGACTCAGTGCCCAAGGATTCCCTTGATGCCTTTCTTCCAGCATCACAACTTGCCATTAAACCCTGGGATTGCAACCCAATTGAGAGGCTATGAGGCCAACAGAGCCAGTCAGCTCTGCCCATGAGGGCTACTAAGGAAAAAAGGAAAACACCAAATCACCCTGCACTTCCACCTTTCCCTGGGGCAAAGTACGTTGTTGCCTTTTCAACCCTCCCATTTCTTGCTGGAGCTGAGCTGAGAAGCCAAGCATCCTGTCTGGTAGCAGCCACAGCCACCTCAGGGCAAGTTCAGACTTTTTAGTGTCTGCTGCAAATAAACTGTTCAATGAGAAATGCAATTCTTAATGTAAATAAAATAAATATTTACGGTGCTTAACTGCAAGTGGGAGTTTGCAAACAGTAAACCAAGTTTTTATCTGGCTGGGAAGTTTGTCAGCTAGCTTAATTATACCTTAGGGTATTTTAAAGACAGAAAAACCTTATGTCTGCAATACTTAGGCCTTGATCCTATGTTAGATAAGCCAGTGCTTGCTGCAGTATACCTTGCACAATGATGTAATGTGCTGCTTTTTTTCAAGAAGCATCCGGAAGAAGAGCAGTTCATTTCTCTCCATCCTCCAGTTGAACTCACCATAGTTTTTCCATATGTGGGGTGCTGCCCAGCACTCCTTCCCTGGGGAAGGTGCCCCTGCCCTCTGGTAGAGCTGAGATCCTGCAGCAGGCAAGAATAACAAGAGAGGGCCTGGGATAGGTGAAAGCTGCTGGGGATGTTGGGTTCTTTGTTTCTTTCCATCCATGTTTCCATCGATCCAACTCCTCTTCTTTTCCTCCCTCAAGATGTGTCAGTCCAGTCCTGGTGGCCAGTCGTCATGCAGCAGTGAGCCATCACCACTTGGCAGCACCAACAACAATGACAGTGGAGTAGAAATGAACATGCACAGCGGGGGAAGTCTGGGAGATCTGACAGCGTTGGATGACAACACTCCTGTTGTGGACTCAACAGTCTCATCTGGTAATTCAACAGTCAGCCTGCAGCTAAGGAAACACATGACGACAATGCAACGACTTGAACAGCTCAAGAAAGAGAAACTCAAGACAGTTAAGGACTCCTGCTCATGGGTGAACCCAGCTCCACAAGCCAGAAACACCAAGCTGCCTCCCATCTCAGGAAAAGGTAAGCCCTGGGCCTGGGCCATATCCTATAGGAACCCTAAAGAGTTTGACTATGGTTCCAAAACCAAGAGTCTGCCCTGGCGGAGGATCATTTCTTATTCCCTCTGAGTCAGCCCTTGCTGGATAGGGATGCCAGGTAAAATGGAGAGCTTGGGTGCAAACACAGACGTCTGGTGATGTGCAACAGAAACCCAGATGCTCAGTGCTCCAGAGCTATGAAGGAAGGCAGAGATGTTGATGTCCTTGTTTCTGAGCTGTCCTCACTGTCCCAGTAGCATCCACAAGATTGCTTGGGTCTGTTCTACCAGTAACAGTTACCTAAGGGCTAATGTGCTTCCTGGGAGATGGCTGGAGCACAGCAACCATCCAGACAAGACCCCCCATTGCTGAGCTTGCACTGACAGGCTTTTTGTCGCTTTGAGGGCTCCTGACTATTGCCTACAACTTCATATGCTAGCTTCCCACTGGCTGGGGATTCCTGATGGAGGCATCTTTATGATCCCTTCGGTGCTCCCCTAACCTCACCAAGAAGTCGCAAGGCTTAGGGCCTGGCTTATACTAAACCTCAGGGTTTGGTGTATTGGAGCTTCCTAGTTTACTCTGGGAGGAGCCTTTGAGTGTCAGCTTTTGGACTCTCAGTCTCCTATCCCTGACTGCTGTGCATCTGTCCCAGTGAGCAGCTGCGGTTGTAGCTACATGCTGTCCCTATAGCACTGTTCACGCCAGTCCTCCTTTTTTCCTACTAAGAGAAGCCCATATGGAGGCACTTCCTCAGCAGCTGAGCATCAGCAGAGTACACATTGCAAAGACTCTGCAGCAGGGACTTGTCTTCTCTCTTCAGCCTTCTTGCTCTTTGTGCATGGACACACAGCTGGAGATGAAGCTTGGAATTCACTGGTAGCAAAAGAAATTTACTATCATTCCTTGTAAAATATTTGGGGCTGGGTTTGCGTATCTGTATTCTGGCATGAAGAACATTACCAAGTGAAATTTCTCAGCTAACTAAACCTTTTCCTTCCCTGCAACCTTTCTTTCAGGCTCTATTCTAGAAAATAGTGGTGGTTCTTCTGTTACACTGCCTAATCCCAGAATAATGGAGCTGTCTGTCAATGAGGTTACGATGCTGAACCAACTCAATGAGCGCCGTGATAGTACAACAAGCACCATCAGCTCCGCCTACACCGTCAGCCGCAGATCATCAGGGATCTCCCCATACTTCTCCAGCCGCCGTTCCAGTGAGGCTTCACAGCTTGGGCACCGTCCCAACAACACGAGCTCTGCCGACTCCTACGACCCAATTTCAACGGATGCCTCCCGCCGGTCAAGCGAGGCAAGCCAGTGCAGCGGGATGCCAGGTCTGCTGAACCTCACACCAGCTCAGCACTACAGGCTGAAAGCCAAGTATGCCGCTGCCACAGGGGGCCCTCCTCCGACTCCCCTGCCCAACATGGAGAGGATGACCCTGAAGAACAGGATCTCACTAATGGATGGACCAGACCCCACCTTGCCCTCCATTCGTCTCCCACCAGGCCCCAGGAGATGCAGTGATGGTAACACCTATGGCTACCCGTCAGCTGCAGCGTTTCCCCACGAGGTACCAGGCAACTGCACAAGGCGGGCAAGTGACCCGGTGAGAAGACCTGCTGGAGACCCCCAGGCCCTCCCACGAGTTCACCGCTTCAACAGCACCAACAGCATGAACCCCTTCCATCCTCTGCACCCCACAGACAGGAGGAATTTTGGGCCCCAGGGCTATGGGCGCTCAGATGGAAGCCTCCCCCGGCATACCTACTCACCCCGGCCACTGAGCATCAGTGAAAACATTGCCATGGAAGCCATGGCTGGGGACACAGAGGCGCCCATTGGAGATGATGACATTATGCTGCCAGATGATGTGGTGCAGTACATCAAATCCCAGAGCAACGGGACAGCAGCTGAGAGCACTTCCATGGGGTATGGCAATGAGATGCAGAGCTTCCAGGGAAGCGGGAAGCTGCAGCCTCCAACCTTACCTAGCCAGCGCAGGATGGCAGTGGCTGAGGCAAACATGAGCCACTTGGGACCCATGATGGCAGAATGTCCCATGAGCTTTGACACTTCCTCAGATATGAATAAAAATAACATGCCTGTTCAGTGGAATGAGGTCAGTTCGGGTACAGTTGATATCATGTCCAATCAGTCAAAGCAGCAGTTTTCACAAGAGAACTTAGCAGTGGTCCAGCAGAAGCAGAACTTTGGTCAGTACCAGAACTACAACCAGCAGCAGATGCAGCTGCCAGAGAACAATATGAACATAACACAACAGAGCTTTGCACAAAGAAACATGGGCATGGACGGGCAGAGGCTAAACTGTATGCAGCTGCGGCAGCAGCCGGTGAGCCTAGGCCCTGGTGTGAACTCCGATCTGGGCTTGCACACAGGGTATAATCAACCTCATCAGATGCTGAGCCCCAGTGCAATCAGTGGCAACCCAAATCAGATCTCACCTTCCTGCAGCAGCATGGCAGCAAAGTCTGGACCCCACCTTCACCCTCAGCAAATGGACATGGCGACCGACCCTTCTTTAATGGTTGGCAGCAACAGTGAGAGCACAATGCTGGGCCAGGTCATGCACGAACCAAGTCAGCAGAACTATTCATCTCAGCCAACCCACCTGAATTACCCCATGGCTCAGGAGGCCTTTCATCAGCCCATCATGACCTCCAACCAGCCCAGCTTTGAGCCTCAACAGAGCATGATGGCCTCAGCCACACAGGCATATCCACCCGGCATGGTCCAGCCTCGACCTCCACCCGAGCCAAGCCCAGCCAACAGATCCCGGGGCCTCCGCACCATCCAGCAGCTGGGCTACATGAGAACTCCCCACCCCACAAACACCATCAGCCCAGGCCAGGAGACGGCAGAGGCCATGCATAAAAGAACCAGTGACATGTTGCCAGCACCAACCCAGCAGTGTGCAGATGGCACAAGGGAAAATAATTTGATGTACTATTACGGTCAAATCCACATGTACGAACAGAACAGCAGCTTTGATAATCACGGGGACTGCCAGGTCAGACAGCAGCAGTGCGCGCTGAATAGCAAGCCAGCTGCTCTGCCCTCCCCAGGCGTGAACCAGGTGTCCAGCACAGTGGACTCACAAGGTCTTGAGCCTCCCCAGATAGATTTTGATGCCATCATGGATGATGGGGACCATTCGAGCCTGATGTCGGGAACCTTGAGCCCCAGCATCCTGCAGAACCTCTCCCAGAACTCCTCTCGCCTGACGACTCCACGAAACTCTCTGACACTGCCCACCATACCGGCGGGAATAAGCAATATGGCAATAGGCGACATGAGCTCCATGCTAACCACGCTGGCGGAAGAAAGTAAATTTCTAAACATGATGTCATAACAGTAAAGCACAAAGCCTTAGTGCTGTCTAAGGGGCTCTGCGTGAAGCAGTTTTATGGATGTGCTTTTCAAAAATAATCTGTTTCAATAGAGTAGATTTTTTTATAAGTATTAAATACATTAAAGGGAATGAAAATGAAAATTTTAAAAAGTCTTTGTACAGAATTATGTAAACTATATCCAGGCAGTTCAGCACTGCAAGGGTGCACCTCTAGTGTTATTTTTTTGGCTTGGTGTCCCAGCGCACTGAACTATCACCATCATCCTAGGAGACTGCATGAGCGTGGTTAGACACGAAACCCTCCCTCCCCATCAGCCCTGTAAATAGCACTCCCCATCATTTTCCGTTAGCTTCATTCACAAATAATTCCATTTTCAACCCACTCCAGCAAGAAACGGGAGGATGTGGTTTTGATCAGAATAAAAGCCATACTATGCATTCTGCTCTGATGAGAGTAGGGTTTAGTTATGTCTCCAAACAAGCCCTCTGCCAGCAGTATTGTTTTATACCATAAATACCTTTGTATCTTGCAAAGAGCATTGATTCCAAATGGCTTCTCAGCAAAGTGCCTTATCAAGCTTTCTTGTTAAGTAGCCAAGGCCTCTCTTCCTTTAAAAATCAAATACAGTGTATTGCCAGAAGCGTATATAAAACGTACATTTATAAAAACATAGTGGTGTTTCTGAGAAAACATTGGAAAAACATAGTGATGAGACACATAAAAGGTGAATGCACTCTTTGATCAGATGTGTTTACAATGTGGTTTATATCATGTGCGGAGTGGAGCAGAGGCCTGGGAACAGCAATCACTGGGAAATAATCCCCCATGGCAGGACAGCTCCACTGTGCAGGCTGACACACATGCATAACTTTGCGCCCTCTGAGCGCAACGACTTTCTGCAGTGGCCCCATGTGCATCTTTGATGTCGGGTTTCTGAAGCACACATTACCATACCCCTGTGCGGCTTTGCAACAATTTCACTTTCTGTTGGGTTTTCCATGCTAGGGTGCTCACACACAAAAGTGATGGTGATGGAGAGAATCTGATGATCATTCCAGACCAGTCTGCACTGTGGCAGTGTGGTGGGAGCTAGTTTATCTGTCAAGGGTTCATCTGGGTGATATACTCCGTGCAGGGCTCTGCCTGGGCTCTGTGCACACAATAGACACGTGGTTGCACAGGTGCAAGGCCAAGCATAAGCTAATACAGCCTGTCCTGCAAGGAAACTTGTTGGTATCTACCCAGTGCTGCATTAACACGTCCCACAGTCTTGGTCAGCATGAAAGTAATCACTTGGTCAGTGAGAACCTCTTGGAAACGTCCTTGGGGAAGAGATGGGAGGAGCAGGGCCTCCTAAAGCCAAATCCTCCACCAAAATATAACTGCTAGTAACAACAATCAGCTGTTTCCAGGCCGGTCTCACCTGGCACTGAACTCAGTCTTAATTGCGTTATTTATTTTTACTGTCATGAGACAAAAGGGTAGAAGTGGTGGGTTGCATATGCTTGGGCAGGAGGCCTTGTTTAACTTCTGACTATGTTGGATAAGGACAACTTTCCTCATCCTGCTCTCATAGCATCAGTTACTTTGTACCAGTACGTTGGAGGGCAGGGGATAAGGGTGACATCCCTCCAGGTTCACACAGTTTGACTGGACAAGCGTCTGCAAGAGCTTTACTCTCTCTTTCCCATCTCTCCTCTCTCCCCCATATCAATATGATGTTCTCACTGGAGGCCAACTCCCTCCCCTGTGCAGGACAGAACAGCTGCTTTCTGATCTTCCTGCCTTCATTTGCACAAACTGGTGTCAGACTTATGGTTGCGGCATGACCAGGGGCTGCCATAAAAATGCCACATTATCTTCAGGCCAGCTTTGTGATATCAGATTTGCCAGCAACCGTGCTTGGCAGCGGTGGGTTGGGATGACCCTGCTTCCAGGTAGCCCTGGGTACAGCTGGTGCAGGGAGGTGCTGCTCATTCTCCTGCCATCTCACCCATCCTCATCCCAAACACACAGGGTGTGCACAGGACGCTTTTCACCCCTCCAGGCCCCCATGACTCCTTCTGATGTCCAGGATGCATGAGGACAGGAAAGCAAGCAAGGTGCCTGGCTGTTTATTTGTGTCTCTCATGAAAGTTTTGTTTAAAGGGATTGTTTTCTAGTCCACTGTATATATTCTCCTGCAGTTACTGACCTTGCCCTTGCCTTTGCATTTATGAAAAGAGGGCAGTACATACTTTAGGACATTGTATGTCGTCCTGGACGCATAGAATACAACTGGGCATTCTATGTGCTGAGATGGATCAAGCTTTTGTGTCTCCTTCAACTGCTAATCTGATTTTTTCAACAGTTGCATAGGGCAATGATGGATATTGAGTCCCTCTTCAGAGATATCTCATTAGGAAAGGATCAAATAAAAAGCAAAACCAAATCTCCAATGACTTGAGATTTCTCAGACTTTCCAGTGGTGGTCTTCCTTCATTTACTGAAAAAGTATTATAATAACCATTCCAGCACTGTATATATTATGTATAGAAGACATCATTACTAAAAGTACTGTAGGGGAATTGTTCTGTCAAATTTATATCTCAAGAACATTTTTAGCTGTTTTCTACATCATAAGAACAGACGTAACACGCTGAACCTGTATATAAACGTTTTGTACATTAAAAAGTGATTTTTTTCATAATTCCTTGTGCCTGTTGTTACTGCTTTTTTTTTGTAATGGTGGCTGGTCTTGGTCTGTCGTTGCCACGTCAACACAACCTTACCCTGGTGGTGCTTAGGAACAGCTGGATGTGACAGTCACTGCTGGATGTGCAGTGGTCTTGCTTTGAAGAGCTTCCGATCAGCTATGAGACAGCGGTGACAGCAGGAGAGACAGCGAGACCAGGGTACGGCTGCAAGCACAGCCATGATGCCCAGGTGGCTTTCATTGGCCTGGCCTCTTGGCAGAGGTGATTTGAAAGGTGATGACAGTGCAGCAGCGACAGCCCAGGAGAAGGCCTCAAAGGAAGCATCAGACATACTTGGGAACCAGAAGATTCACGGTAAAATGGCTTGTTGACCATCTTTGTCAGCGTCCAAAAGGAGACAGAAATAGGACAGATCAGCAGAGCTGTGATGCACTGTAACAGTGACAAGCTGAATATTGCATTTGAAGGAAGGAAAAATTAATCCATCCACTATGTATGTGATGGGAAACAACAATATGGTGAGCAACGGATACATCAGTAGTGATCCAGTTAGAAGCTGGTCCTGCCCATTGATAAGAAAGATTTCACTTGACTGCAGCAAGAGTTAGCTCATCCACTCAAGAGGCTGATTCTCAACTTGATTTCATAGAGGTGGATTGGTGTAGGCAGAGCTAGAGCTTTAAGAGAGGGTGGGGAAGATGTTCACAGGTGATCCTTATGGGTACAATAATGAGTTTGGAATAAAGTCAGCTGTTGAGCAAAGCAGCTGGCCAGTGAAATAGCCATGGCACTTGGTACAAATGAGCCAGCAGTTTCACTTAGAAGCAGCTGAAGTGGATGGTCTCATTTTCCTCCATGCAGGATCCCTGCTGAGTTGATTGGTAGAATCAGGTAAGTCTGGGGCACGTCCTCACCCTATTACCCATGTTACCTTGTAGCCTGTGGCAGGAGATTGGCATATTCCAAGACAGAATTAATCTTTCCTATTCTAGACACATAGGATGGGCTGGATTTCCCTCTGAAAGACAGCTGTCACTCTCCTCATTGATTATAGTGAGACACCATGTAGCCGTCTTAGATTAGATAGCTTCTCCAATAGGGTAAAATGAATCCCGTCTTCATGTGAATCCCTTGCACCAATTTGGTCACCCTCACAACACTCTGAGGTTGAGCCAGTGAACATGATAGTGATTAATGTGCTAATGATCCTATTAGTCCGCAAATCCGTTAGATAAATATCACACCTCTCTGCACTGTCCAAGAACTACAGAAATCACATTAAAAAAATTCAATAATATTATCAAAAGGAAATTGTTCAGAACTTTTCTATTGACAAAAGGCTTTGGAGACTCTGATCAGCTCCTGCTTTTCTACTTTGAACACTTAAAGTAGGTTTCAAATCTAGATCAAATGCTACTTTTAGCTGTTATTTCAAGTTAGAGTTCAATCAGGACACACCTCTGCCTGTGTAAGAACACATTTATTGCTTAAGCCGGGCTAACATTTCCTAGGAGCCCGCCCAAGGTCACGTACCAGAATGTGCATTTTTACTGCTCAGCCATCCTGGAATAAACAGGGATCGAAAGGCCCATTGCTCCAACTGTAAGCAAGTAATGAGCCTTCTGCAACAAATGTTGTTTATAAGGCAGAATGCAGAGTTTATATTACTATGACACATTCATAATGTGCAATTAACCTTCTTATTAATTAATCATATCCGTTATGAAAGTGAACTGTCCTAACAGAGACGATTCCAACCCTCTTTGGTGAGTGTTACCTCACTCCACTCCCAAAACCAGTGCGGGCATAGGAGGAGCAAGATCCTACTCTGGGTAAAACCGTCACAGCTCCTTAATATTGCACTAATATCTTCAGGTTTTCCTGGAGGGGAGAAAAAGCCCATAAAAGCTACTGTTGCTGGATCTGATTGCACTAACTGAGTACAGAGTCATTCCAAGGGCTCTTTATTGCAGTGGTCTCAGTAGGGATGACATAGGAGCTCTTGTTCTTTACGAGCTGTTGGATCTACTTGGAAGAGCATATGTGTTGTAAATAAATGGTGTGTTTTATATTATTGGAAGGACAATTTATGACCAACTAAAACCTCTTGCAGACAGCTATTTAACTTGTAAGTAAAATGACCTAACACTTAAGAAATGTAGAAGCTACAAAACAACCTATGTTGTGGCCAGTATACTGATTTCTCCTTGATTTATGCTTCATGTAAAACTTGAAATGGCTATATTAAATATGTTTGCTGTAAAAATAAAAATAAAATTAAAAAAAAGAATCAAGTGATGCTTTCACACATGGTGAAGGTTTGCGACTACTGTAGATCCTTCAATTGCACTGGCAGCTCTGATTTATCACACAGGTTTCTTCCCCCCACCTATTTCCATTTTCCCCGCACTGACATGTCAGGCAGATATGTAGGGGGCACAGTGCCCTGCCTGCTGTCAGCTTTGAAAGAGCTGTTGTACTCAACTACAGTGCACTTGCTGGAAATGTCTCTGTAAGTATCAATGGCTTACCGAAAAGTAAACTCTGTGGCTGCTATTTTGCCATCACACCCATAACATCATTTGTAGAGTGGTATCAGCACAGAGCAGCAGGCATGGCAACACACCCCAAAAGGCAGCTTCTTCACCATGAAACAGGTCATGGGATGATGTAAATCTTTTGTCTAGGTTGCTCTTAACCTCTTATTAAGTATGGCCCAGACTAGCCTCCATAGAGAAAGGCCATTTAAGGAAGGACTCAAAGCAGAAGCTTAGTCTGATGGTCTGAATGTCTTCTAAAAGAGTCTCTTTCTATTCTCCTTTTCACTCTGTTTTTTCCTTTCTCTCTCCATTAACTATACAGAAAGTCTACAGGTAAAGATAACCTTCACAAGTATCCCCTCATTCCCTGCCTTTTCTGTTCCTCTTTGGGAGGATCCCAGAGTGCTCTGCCCATACCAACCTCTCCTCTGCCAGGGTTTGACAAACGATTGCATTTTTTTACTCAGGAACATGAGGAACAGCTTTCCTAACACCTGCAGAGGGAATCATGCAGAAGAAGAGCACACATTTCATAGCTGGAAGTTGGCCAGAGCACCTAGGTTCGTGCTACAGTGCAGTGCTGGTGTTTAAAAGAGATCACATAAAATGAGGAGAGCAGCAGGGAAGGAAGGGAGAAAAACTCTGGTCAAAGCAGGGCTAATTTTTGTCATGGCTTTATGTCAACCACCTGCGAAATTTCAGGGGCTATGAGAAGTTACTGGCCATGACAAAAGCAAAACAAAGAAGTGATGCTTATGTAGGTACAAGAGGTTTAGTTTTGAAGAGTTTAGATCTATAGAGCTTCACATAAAGGGCTTTTGGAAACAAAAATTTCATTTTTAGCCTGGTTACCTCTTTTACCCACTACTTGGTTGATCGACTGTGCAAACAGCCATCACCTGAAAGGGTGGTGTGACTGGTGGCACAGTGACCATACGGTGCTTGGAAGGCTTCAGCCACCCGTTTGGGTGGAAATGACTGTGACAGCAACCGAGGAACACAGCTGGGACTGATGTGCAGCAAGCTTGGCGAGGAGAAGCAGCCCCGGGCCAGGAGTCTGTAGGTGGCCTGCCCCACCCTTGGCAACACCAGCATCCTGCCCTTGGCTGTGGACCTTGGAGCAAAGGCGCTCCCAGCCTCTGGGTCCCAGCCAAGCTGCAGGAATCAAACGTGCTGCTTCTTTTCTGCTCACTCTTAGCTTGTAGCAAGAACCTGGTAATCTCCAGGTGGCTTTGTTGGCCCCATTTCCCAGCTGGCAAAGCAGCCCTCTGAGAAGGCACCTGCCTGCTGCATTTACCCATCTGAATGGCATCTGAGCAAAGTGTCTTAACTGACTGAAAAGTGATGTATTAATTTTTTTTTTTTTTTTTTTTTTTTGAGCAAAATGTCTTGATGCGAATCATTTAACCTCTGTGTCACTCATCAATAATGACGATAAGTGGAAGTCGATAGCACTACATAAAACGTACGGAGAATTAAACATCACTCTAGGCACACTGAAAGTGGGCGGTGTTACTGTATCTCAGAGATCTTAAGGAGGGGTGAGAAAATGGGTTTTGCTCTACAGCCGAAGAGGCTGCACCCCTGTAACGTCAGTACTGACTGAGGAGGGTGCTCCAAATGGTGATCCTAATCACTTCCTGCAGGCCAGTGAATTTCCCTCATTAGCAGCCATCCAAGAACTGAACAGGTCTCACCTTGCTTGAGGAGCTCTCAGGAAATGATTGCTTGTCTTAGCAATGTCAGGAGATTTGTCAGTGAATATGAAAAATGTTTTCAGGGAATAGAAACTGGGGCTGAGCCAGGTGAAGGTTTCTATTTAATTGGGAAAAAAAAAAATAGATTCCACTATTTTCATTGCTAACTGGAAGTAAGTGGGAGCATTTTGAACAGCAGCGGTCTAGGTGTTGAAAACACCAGTGGCACTAAAGTAGTTGAGAAGGCTTTTATTAGAGACAAGAGCAAGCTTTTTAGCCACTGAACACTTCCAAAAAAAATGGCTTGTAATTGCCCAGATTACAAGAGAAATTTAAAATCTGATCCCATTCAAAAAGCATTGCCAAAATTTAATACATATTAATAGTGCATTAGCAAGCTTAGCCTAAAAACCTTCCAAACCCTGAATTTAGAAGAGCACGGGGCTGAGACATGACTTCCCAGGTAGTCTTGTAAATGTGACATCAAAAGTATTTTCAGCTAAAATATTATCCCTACATTTTTTCATTAATGTTTTAGCTGTCATTTACATTTTTAAAAAATACTATGTAGAGAGCTAGGCTGGTTTCATCATGACTGAATCAGTACCAGAAAATGTCACATCCCCCAGGGGCTCATGAGGAGCTGATTTCCACCCCTACTCTTCCTATGAAGTTCTTCCACTTGGGAGAAGTTGAGATCAAGCAGATTTCACAAAAGATTAATATGTAAAATAAAGGCAGGGGCTGAGGACCTTTTACATTACCATAGTCCCTCCTTATAACAGGAAAATCCACATATTGTTAGTGTTTAAAATTATCCCAACTAACACACAAAATATTGTACTGGGTTGCAATTATATTAGCTAGGGTAAAATATCTTTCCCAGCCCTCATTTCAGTGCTAACACACAGTACTTCAGGCAAAGTGCTGGTCCACAGATGTTTCAGCAGATTCAGCAGGGCTCAGAAATGGTTCATTTGGGAGCACAGCTCCGAAACTTAGGGTGAACAAAGGGGGTCTTTTTTCCTTTCAGAATAAACCATGTAGATGGAATGGAGGAGGTTTATTTATTTTAAGACCTTTCAAACACCTTCAGTACTACTAAAAAAGACTGCTGTTTCTTGAATAAAAATAACTGCAGAACCATTAGGGCATTGCAGTTGCAAACTCGCTCTTGTGCACATGCATCAGTGCTCTATTGGACTGAGTGAAAACTACTCAAATTAGAAAAATAAAATCCTCAAATGAACCAAACTGGGTATCATGTAAAAAAAACCTGAAGAAGATGCTCCTCTAGCATGCATAGTGCTAGTGAGGCAGTGTGATTTCTTTCATTAGCTGCATGATCACAGGGCTGCCCTGTCATGTGGAGAGCACTTTGACAATGTGAAGACTGGGAAAACAGGTGAAATGTTGAAAGACCATATTTTAACAGAATTATGAAGGAGGAAGTTGAGTACAAGGATGTGGGATGGCATGGAGATGCTGAGCCAAATTCCCCCACATTCCTGGGCCTTCCTTTTTAAAGGAACCTTGCCACTGCCAGTGGCATGGGCCACTTTTGCTGTCCTGGCAGGTTGCTGTTGATATTTGTAACTCTCAGCTGCAAGGCAGGAGTGAGGCTGCTTATTGTGCTACTATTGTGCTGAAAGATGTGGGCCTGAGCTGGTCAAAGCAACAAGAGCGTGCCAAACTCTTTGAAAATAGTTTATTCAATGCTCAGACATGAAAACTTGCTGTTTAAAATGACCCATTTGCTTTTACAAGCTGCCTTAGTTCAACTTTTATCTCATAGGGCAACCTCCTGCTTCACTGAGGAGTAGGTTGATGGGTTTTCGAGTTTTACTACTGTATCTTGAGGTTGTTGCCTTAGGGTATATATATATATATATGTGTGTGTGTATATATATCACTGCACAAAATCAGCTATGAGGGAAATGGCCTTTGTCCAAGCTAGTCAACCAGCAATGGGAAAACGCCAGACCAATTTAATTTTTAGGTTCAGGGCGAAACCAAGGCCAGCCAGAGGTACCTTCAGTGGAGAAGTTATAGCTTTCCTCACCTCTGTGCAAACTGAGAAAATTCAGCTCTACAGCTCAGAACATGAAGTTCCTGTGAACAGTGTGGCAACTATTAAGAAAATTATTTTATTCTTTCAACAAAAGTTTTTGGGAGAGAAACAAACATGAGCATGGCATGAAGCATAGCAGAAAGTAGACAAAGCAGCAGGGGTAGGTCTGAGCTTAGTGGCTCAGAAATGTCATGCTTTATCACCTGGGTAGGACAGACAACTGAAAGACCACTAAAACATACAACACAATACGTGACAGCAAGTTCCATCCACCTGCAGCCTTCACAGTGTGTTCAAGGTGTCACACAGCGAAGGACATGTGCTCAGTATGTGCTCTGTGTCTCAGGAAGCAGAAGAGGGAGCAAGTCAGGATATAACCCAGTTGCGAGGGACATCTAAAAGAGCATAAGAAAACACTGAATGCACAATGACTCTTTGGATAGTGTTTTCTGGCAGTCATGCAAGCCTTTTTTTTTTCAATGTACAGGATGAGACAATGCTGGTACCATCATTTCTTCAACCAAGAGGCAAATATCTCATTTAAAAGTTTATTTTAATGAAGTCACAATAAGGCCTCCAACTGGAAAGGTTATTTATTAACCTCTTATTTACAAATTGGGCCCTGATTTGAAAATTAAGGCATTGTAATTTAATATTAACCCACATGTCAGAAAATAATGAGACAAACTACAGGGAAAATTGCATTCCATATTGCAAAAGACTCATTTTATTTATAATGACCAGGATTACAAGTCATGCCAACATTGATGGATCATACTTTAAAAATCTTGATAGCTCATTCATTTCTATAATTATATTTATTACAAATTAAATAAGTTGTGGACACCCTTGATATACAAAGAGACAAAATTAATTTGCGAATCAGTATTAATCTGTCATCAAACTAAATGAACTCTCTTTCTGGCAGCCTACTGAATGCAATGTACTGTACCAGGCTTTGTGTGATCCTCAGGACATGAAAGCAGTGGAAGTTCAAGTCCAAGCCATTGAAGGAACATCTCTTCACTTGAATGTATCTCATTTCTCAGTACAGATTTTAAAATTAAGAGATGAGATTACAACAGAAAAGCCTCTTGGCCAATTTCTGGTAATCAAAACAAATGTGAACATTTCTATGAGGCTTGGTGCGAGGACTCTTTGCCCACATAGATACCTTGATGCAGTCAGTTGGAAGAGCTCTGCAGACCTCAATGTCACCAAGCCCTGCAGCCTGGCCACCACTCAGCCAACAAACAGAACCAGCTGCCATGGCTGCTACGTGCCACTGCTCAGTTCAGTAGCAAAATGCAACATGCAGGGTTTTAGCACTTTTCCTGTGATCCCTAAACCTAGATCGCACTGTGGAAGCTGAAAAGGCTTGTGCACTACTGCTGTCCTTTCCTGAAAACGCAGGTCTTGAATCCTTGGGGAAAAACCCTTCTGCGCACCGCTCGAGCAGCATGCGTGATGTTTGCTCCCCACGGCTGAGGAAGAAGTGAAGGCGGCTGTTCGGCTGCTCCTGGATGAGATTACAGACCCTAATGCTCAACAACTGCTGCTGCGGTTAGCCGAAATGTGTGCCCATCTGCTCTGGGGTTTAGTGCCTGTAGACAAGGAGTTCTGCCAGCTTCAGGAGGACTCAGGCTTTCTTCCAAATTAGTAAATTTGGAGCTGGGGGGTGGGGAAAGAAAAAGGCTCAGTGTTGCAGGTTAGAGCGCATTGTCCTAGTGGAAATAAGCAAAGCCCAGTAAGACAGGAGGTGGCTGCATGGTAACCTGTCCCCTTGCTACCAGCTTTTCCACCCCAGCATCATCCCCACAGTCAGTGCTGAGGAGCTGATGGTTGGGCTGTTCCTTTTCTAAATAGGACACAGCTTGTCTGAGGCAGCTTGCCTGTCTCTTTGGGGAGTGGGGAATCTTCCCTGTGTTTACAGGAGGTTGGTTTTTTCTTTCACCATTTTTCCCTTACTTTCTTTTTTCTTTCCTCCTCCTTCCCCCAAGTTCTCCCAGAGGGAGTTGCACAAACCCATCAGAGGCAAATCTGCAACTCCAGAAGGTTGGACTCCTCTGTGCAAAAAATTGGCCAAAACACACTGAACTCCCCTGCCATAGTCTGCTGATCTCTCCATATAATTTAGCAGCTAGGATCAACTAATAAAGTGCAAGATGTAGAAATGTCATTTAGAGTTACCTAGCCGTAACTAAATAACTTTGTAATGAATGAAAGACCATTTTGAGCTGATGCCTTAAAGACTAACTTCATCTCCATAAAGAAAGAAATATGACTCAAATAGAGACAGCCTGCATATGGCATTAACAAACCCTCTTTGTGTTTCTGTAGGAAAGACTGACACGGAGTGAGTTGTGCGCTTGCATCATCTTCACCTTATTTTCCTTTCATACTGATGACTCCACCTCAAAATATTCTTACAGCTTTAGATCTGCTTGCAGGGAGCAGGTGGGCCCCTTCGCTAGGAAATAGATGGAAAGGTGTTTCTTAGGTTAACTTCAGTTATAGAACAAGAACAGTACCCGGTTTTGTAATATAAGAGTAATTAATTCTGACTGTTCATAAAGGAAAACTCAGTATGGCCAGAAGAAATGATTTACACTTCTTTATGTGACAGTGTTTTTCCATTCACCTTTTTTGGAGTGTTTCCTTCAAAAGATGTTAAGCCCATACATTACTATTTAAAGAGTCTAATTCAACCCAGGCAATAATGATCCATAAATATTCATGATTTTGTTTTAACATTAAAATAACATCTGTTTCAAAACATCTGCAATCTGTTTTCAATGCTTCAGTAACATTTAAATTAACTGTAACTAATACAATAAACCACTATTAGGGATAATGATAATGAAAGATGCCCTATTAAGAAACATGAACAACATGGAATTGAGTGAAAAACAAAACAGAGGGTGGAGGGGACGAACCCAACACTCAGATACCAAAGCTCCTTGCAACTTAAATCCACCATTATGGGAGAATTTCCTCTGTGTAGGACTATTATTTAACCATTTCAGCTGCTGCATCTCAGATCTGCTTGAGTCTTGTTCAAATTTCCACTGCAAAAGCAATAATTTATGGCAGAGGCGGTGTGACTATGTTTAATGCCGGGGTGGCAGGCTTGCTCTCTTCAGCTGAAAGGGCCCACAAAGTATTTCTGAGCTGGAAAAGGCAGCCGGCACAGGGCTCTCCCAGCCAGATGAGGTTAACAAGTCCATTAACCTCCCCAAATCTCCCCACTGCCCCGTCAGAAGTCCCCAGCAAGTGGCCATGCCCGGTGTCAGAGCTCACAGGTGCCGTCATACTCCAGGGACCAGAGTTAACCAAAACAGTCAAATTCCCCCCAAAAAGGGCTATTGTTTTCTGCTATGATTTCGCCTCTTTTTCTCCTTGTGGCCAGGAGAGATTACATCATGCACATCTGCATATGGTTGCAAGGGAAAGGTGAAGGTCAGGCGTGTGACAATTCTGGGGAGGAAGGTTCCCATCCTTTGCCGGTGGCTGCTGGTGGGCTGACACTTGGCACTCACCAACGAGAGACCCACACGCACCTCCCGCCCATGTCTGTTGGCTGTAAAGTTTTACTTTCATGGAAAGTCTTGGTGGGTCACATCATCAATCATAAATTAGTTTGTTTAAAAACTATATTTAGGCATTTTGTGGCTTGTTTTGTTTTTTGTTTTTTAAGCCAGCTCTCAGTCTTTGCTTCTCCCACACCCTGACATAAATCCAGGAGGTGCTTTTAATCTCCTGGACCAAATGCAAAGGGAGTAGCAAAAAAGAAAAAAAAAAATAGGATTACAGCAGCTGGGTTTGCTCTTATCTGATGATTTCTTTAAAAACAAAATTTTATATGAAAATACATTTTTTCTGTCAAAACAATGCCAGGACTTGCAACACATCTGTGCAACTTCAACGCAGTAAGAGCAGCTGTTTACAGTGCCAGATTGGCTCCTTTTTACCCAAAAAGCTCTAGGCAACATAAAGAGGCCATTGCATAGGTACAAATAGCTCCAGGAATAACACCAAAGCTGTTCATCCTCATTGGTCTGAGCACTGCAACCCTGGCACAAACCCTGTGCCCTGGCTGTACTCTTGGCCCCTGGCACCAGGCTGGACCAGTCCTGGTGGGCCACCAGGGAGCCTCCACCCCTTTCCAGCAGTGACAGGAGCCTGTGGAAAGCAGAGCATAAATCCAAACCATTTAAAGTGTGATTAAGACTTCCCCTGATTACTGCTCTGCATGATATTGAATGCTTCAGCTGTCGGTGATTTATTGAAGTAATATATAATATGCTGTATTCAGTTAACGGTCCCCATCAAGCACAATCTAGCTGAACCGAAAAAAAAAAAAAAAGAGAGAGTCTGTGCTCGAACTCTAAGAGGAAATCTCCCCGGATTTAAGGGAAATTGAAATATGCACATAGTAATCTGTGTCCGAAGCTCTTAGCACTTCAAAAAGCGCCAGTTGCTAATACCACTGGCTAAAATCAGCATTGGTTCAACAACTAACAGTCCCAATGCCATCCTCAACCGCTCCTTCCCTCTACCACTGACAACTGGCTCCTTCACCCCAGCTGCTTTGAGGCAGGCACTTGACATTTGTTTCTTCAACTTATGTTTTGGGGTTTTTTTTCAGTTTTATTCCAGGGTAAAGTTTCAATTTCAGGTTCTGTGGCAAAGGGGAGGCTGTGCAGCAGTGTTTTGTGCATCACGACGAGCTCCAAACTAGAACAGAGAAGGTGAAACTGCTAGAAACTGTAACCTGAAAGTGAATAAACTGGGGCTGACATACAAAAAAAAATCAAAGGAGAAAATAGCAATATAAGCACTCAATATAGTTCCAGTATTTTTAATGTTTTTTAATAGAAGAAGTAGCAGTTAGTTATGCAGGGAAGAAGTTCATTTGTTCTCATGCATGATATTTGAGGTATTATTGCTCCTTTAGGATCTGATTCAACGAGATACTTCCACAGTGGGCTAATTTCAAAGCATCATTTTCAATTAACATTGATCTCAATCACAAGCCTCCCAAAATAAGGTAGCTGCATTAGAAATGCTAAGATTATAAATCAAATGTTTTCTTTGACGTTTGTTTTTAAGGATCCATGCCTCCAGGCTGTTGAGTGTTTGTTGCTTTTGTTTGTTTGTTTGAGGGTTGGTTTTTTTTGTTTGTTTGTTGATTGAGGGGTTGGTTTGTTGGTTTGTTTGTTTGTTTTCCGCTGAAGACATAACCACAGGAAATAATTTCTGAAAACCAGCAGCGAGATCCTCTCGCACAAACACTCCCACTCCACAACCTGGGTGAGATGTGATGACCAGAAATCACAAAGATTTTCAGTGCCATACTAGAATTTCTCCAGCTCACCAAAAATGGCACCTGAAAACACACGAGGTTTGGTTTCATTTCCTCAGTTTCTAAAACCGGTGAAACTAGGCCCAATACTGAGTCCAAGAAAGACTTTTCTTCAGCTCTGATATTCTTGCATGAAAGTCACAGAGTTGTTTTTTCTGAAACACAGCAGGAATCTGACTTACAGTCAGTGTCTGATGGACGTTGGTGCCCATGTCCGTTTCTGTCCCAGCATAGTCCAGCAAACAAGGGAACATTCTTGGCATTGGCCTGGCTCAACCAGCAAAGAGCAAGACTTCAGCTCATGTTTTTAGTTATTCTTCATCCTTCTGGATGCCAGCCAGATATCCTCCATGCTGACTGCAAGGACACATAGCCCCTGGAACAGAGTCCCTGTTGTCAGCTGAGACCTAAACACATTGCCACCAGCAGATTTGCAAGAAAAGTCCTATTTACTCCCATAGCCAGCTTGATACAGCTGCGGAGGTGGTCAAAGCACATTTGGTTGTGGATTGGAGCACTCACTGAGCTCATGGAGATGCAGAGTTTGGTTGCGGAGCTCTAGCACCTCTAAAATACACACTGACAAACAGATATATAGATATGTATATATAGATATATAGATATATAGATACATATATATATATATAGATATATATATATATTTCCTGCAATGAATGATGGTACATGTTGATGGAAGCAGCAAAAGTGCAGCCCTGACCTGAGGATAGGCCCATGCTAACTGTTTAGGTCTTGCTCGCAAGTCCAGGAGCCCTAGAGCTTCTCTGTAAAATGTCTCTAAGAATATTTTAGCCTGGACATCATATTTTTCCCTTAATCTCACTCAGAATCATTTTAGCTGAAACTTTCCAAATCAAATTCAGCTGGAGGGATGGACCGTTAAAAGTCTGGCAAAGTTATATACTGCTGGGTCTTCAAATGGGAAGACCCAGGCAGCCGCACAGAAAGCTGGAAGCCTCAGCTCTGCTCATGAGCTGTGATAGCACGCTCCTCCTGAAACCTAGAGGAGCAACACCAGCTCAGAGCTTGGACAGTAGGAACCTCAGCATTGCAGCAGCAAAGGTATTGCTATATCTCAGCCCAATAAAGCAAAAAATGCATATGCAATAAATTGCCTTTTTCTGGTTGTTTTGGGTTTTTTTTTCTTTTTTTTTTTTTCCTCACAGTTTGATTATCCGTCATGATAAGACATTACTTAAAGCAGTGGTGACACTGTCTAATCATTCTTGTGAAATATAGACTTCTCTCTCCACTTCAGACAGAGCCGACATTAATACACATTTATGCAAAGCAGAGCTGGAGCTGTCAAGGGCTAATCTTTACAAGTATGATAAATGATGTTTATTTTCAGTGATGGAACGAAACACCCTGGCTGACAATAATTGTAATAAAAAGGACAGATCAACTTCTATAAAGTGATTGAATTACCAGTCTATTGCATTAATGCCTGATCTTGGCTATATCATAAACCTGCTTTAGGTTACCAACGACTGCACATTAGGAAACATCCACCTTCAAATAGGCACTCTGACCTTGACCTGTGGGAATGCAGATGAGTCACTGCTGGATGCAGATTTTGGCCACTCTTTCATTTGTTTACAGTAAAGTAACGTTTCCTCTCCTCAGGCCGACAAAACAGCATCCAGTGTCCCCTGAGCCTGGCAGAAAACATGCAAAAGCTCAGCAGCTCTGCGTGCCTCCTCCACACACACACACGTGATATCCAAGCTCCCACACGCAGGGATGAATTTGCTGCTTGTGTCTGCAATGCAGGTCAGATTCACCACCATTCACACAGATCAGCATCAGCACTGTGGATTGCCAAAACTCCTCGAAGAAAAAAAGTGGAAAGAGGTGAATCTTCCCCACCTACCTGGGAGAATGTCAGCATGCTCCGCTGGACAGGGCATGATGCAGCCCAGGGCTGTGGAGAAACGGAGGAGATGTGTGTCAGACCACTGAATGGAACACCCATGTCCACTGTGCAGCCAGACCAGCCCCTAGCACAGACGTCCTCCATGTCTCTAGCAAAGAGCAATGTCTAAGATGTAGCCTTGGAGAATAGATCTCTCTTTGCCTTGGTCTTTAATTTTGCAGAGAACATTTTTATAAAATATGGACTCCAGAGAGTCCACAATATGTCTTAGTTTCATCTGTGCGTTTTGCCATGTGGGTGCCACCACTCGATTTTCTGTGGTTGCCCTGCCTGGAACATAAAGGGAAAAAAACAAGGGCGTTTAAAGCCCTTTCCAGGCATTCCAGTATATGCAGGTGCTCACATATGGCATGGAAACACATATGTAAAGCAAACCCAGATAAGAGTGGAGCTTCTGCAGCTTTTACGGGCCCAGATTCAGGACTCGGCCACAGTCCATCAAAAAAATGGGTTAGATTAGGAAACCACGTGCTGCCTGCCCTGCCCTACACCTCACTTTAGCATCCATAGTATGACTGAAAACTCTCAGAAATAACTGGGTAAATTGTTTGCTTTGTAAGTAACTCTGTCATAGAAAACAAAAACATTTTCAGAAGGGGACAGATGTTGTGGGAAAAAGGCGGCCAGACAGACAAAGAGAATAAAGGAATGTGCAGTTATATCTGTGTATGTTTATACAAACATTCATGCATCTATTGCCATGTGTTTGCCTCTAACTGGGATTTCTGACATAAAACTGAAAAGGAAAAGTAAGAATAGGGTTCATAACAATTCTTCACTAAACAGTGTTCTGGAAACCCTTTGCTTCAGGTCAATTGAAACATTTCTTCACATTTTTTGATTATTTCTTTTATAGGTTTTCCATTCCATTATCTTTATAGTTAGTGTATATTTCATGTTTCAAGTATTCCGTGTTTCTCTTCCAGTCCAGATTTGTATAGTATTGTTCTGTTTCATAATTCATTTTGCATTCTTTCATGTAAGAATTTCTACTATAGTATACATTAATGCACAGTGGTGCCAAAGAGAAGTCATTTCAGACTGAAACTTGAAATGTCCCATTCTGACAGCTGACTGCTGTGAGTTTATTGAAATGAGTTATTCTGATTTTTTTCCTCTAAACTTAAGTTTGTCCAAATTGGCACATTCCCATGGGATAATTCAGTTTTAGCAAAGCAGCATTTTCTGACAGTAGACATTAAGCAGGAAATTTTCAGCCTTTCTCAGTCATATATTTGTCTGCATGTGAGCGTGTGTGTGTGGTGCCACAGGGCAGGACCCCTCCAGGGCCTGGGAGGTGGGGACCACCGCTGGGCAGCAGGAGCTCTGATCACTGCCCAGATGATGGTTTCCTACAGCCCTGGTTTCTATCCAGCTGGTACTGGAAGGGTGGTGGTACTCCTGAAGGTCCTAACAAAGATATTAATGATTGTGGAGTGATATAAAGCAAGTGAAAACAGTTAATCTAAAGAGCTGGCTGCTTTATTGAAGAGCATCCTCCACATCAATTCCTTCCTGAAATAAAAGTTATTTCTGCTGGATCTCTGTTCCCAGCATTGCTCTTACAAGGTTTCAGCCTCTGCAGACGTGTCTGCAGTCAGAAATGTGACAGGCCAACCTGTAGCATGGCTCCTGTGGGCAGATATGGGCCCATATGGTGTGAAGTCAACAGACGTGGCAGTTTCCTGAGATGGTCCTTCAGCCATGGGGAGAGAGGAGGAAGATGGGCAGCCAGACCTGATCTTTCAGCTGGAGCTGTGCAGGAGGCTCAAGGTTGGAAGCACTTCTGACTGACGTATCAGGGAAGAGAGATACATGAGTGCAAATATTCCCTGTCCTGCTACTATAAAGGGCAATGAAAGCTGCTATCCCCAAGCCCCTTACTCTCCCTTCCATTTCCTCCTCTGAGCACTGAGATTTGCTAATTACCCTACTGCTTATTAAAAGGTGGATACATGCATAACATATGTATCTCATAAAGAAGGCAGAAACCTGTAAATTACATCATATCCGAATTTTAGATGTCACAGGATGCTATATGTTCTCCAGGGTGAACTATTGTCAGAGTGAAAATCAACCTCATTGGCAGCTAAAGATTTTTTCACAGAGAGAAAAGATCCAGCACAAACCCCTGATCATCCAGCATTGCCTGTGTCTACACTTCCACGGCAGAAATGCTTGAGAGCTGAGTCAGAATAGCTATAGCTGCTTCTGTCATGTCCCACACATCAAAAAGACAAGCAGGGTCCCATTGTCCCATGATCTGATAATGTCAGCAAGATGCCAACACCTTCAAATTATTGCTGACCCCAAATGTGCTGGAACTGGTGAGCCAGCCATGCAAAGGGTACTTGTTTAGCTAAAAGAAAGAAGAAGCAAATTTAAACAGATGTATTTTTAAAGTCACATATTTGAGATTTTCCTCTATCTGGCTTTAGCTTAGTATTTCTGAGCACACTGAAGAGTGCAGACAAAGCCCTTGGTGGACAGCGGGGCAGGAGCAGCCACACACAGACTGAGCTTTGCAAAAAAAACCCAACAACCCAGATGGAAGCTGGGGCTAGAGAGTGGCCATTCCTCCTGTTGTCCCCAGGGTCTGGCACTGCCACAGGACAATGCCAGCTGGGGGTACCCTCTTGCCCCTGGCTTCCCCATCCCTCCTCTTCCTCTGGGGTAGGAACAGCCTTGGGACAGCTGTCACCAGCATGGCCGTGTTCATCTGCCCCAATTATAGGCCACCAGGGTGCTAAACAAATGTAAAGTGGCAAGAAAACTTGTGGTATTTTCAGAGAAAATGCGTGGCTTGTTTTCTTTGGGTACAAAAGCAGCCAGCCTGCATCCCCACACTGTTCCAGGCAAGTTGCAGGATGAGGCCAGCATTACAAACCTCCCTGGCACTTCCCAGGAGGAGGGCAGAGAAGCCTGAATACTTTTAATTTCTAAAGTAACTTGTTTACTGCCAAACCAGTAACATTCTTACTTTTGTCTATTTTGTTTATACCAACCAACCTGTCATAAGGAAAACTAAAAACACATCCTTGCTTGATGAGAGCAAAGCCATCCCTCTTCCCCAGATGTGCGCAGAGAGAAAAACTGAAAATCCAAGTAAAGTCCCTGGGTGGTGGGGGTGATGCCTGGGATAGCAGCGGAGATAAGCCGGGGGCTGCGGCACACACCACACAACAGTGCCTGGCCATGGTGTGGGGCAGCAGCTGCCACCACCATCTTGGGAGCGCCAGCCTCCAAAGTACTTGTCTTTCAGGAGGGGGCAATCCCAAACAAAGCCTATGCAGTATGTTGGTCCCCCAGCATGAGCACCACTGGAAGCTGCTCAAGGGGTGTTGGGGGCAGAAGGACATGTGGGAAGAGGTTATGTGATAACAGGAACCATGAGTCTGGTCCCCTTAAACCACAGGACTAGATCTCCAAACACAGACGGAGTCACATTTCAATATCAGGTGTTGATAAAACAGGTTGTGGTCCCTAGCTCCCCCTTTCACCCCTCCAGCAGGAACTACTGCTCTCGCACCTCTAACCAAAACAGCCTGACCCACTCACGCTCTGTATGTTATGGGTCTGAACCAACTTGGGTGGGTTTTGTCTGGGGGAAGCAGGAGGCACTCACATAACCTGCAGTGATGCAACAACCCCAGAAAAGGGAAAAGCAGGAGTAAGCAGAATACAGAGATCTCATTCACCAGCACAGACCAGGACCAGGGCATCTTGCTGCAGCACAGAGCAGCAATGGGAGGCCAGGGGAGAGCAGGACTGGGGTGCTGGGGTGTGGATGTGCTTGCTCACAGACATTGCACAGTGGAGGAGTCACGTGTGGGGCTTTTGCTGTGGCTGACAGAGCAGGGAAAGATGTTTGTGACACCTGAGAGCATCAGAAGGCAGCACCATGATAAAAATTGTGCAAACAGCAGGAACATTTCTTTAATAAGTCTCCAGACAGATAAATCACAGCTTAAGGAGAGATTGCAGTGCTATTTATTAGTCATTTGTGCATGATTTGCTCACACCATTGGTAGTGGAATTTCTTTTTCGGGTATTTAATTTTCATCAGAAATGATTTGTGTGCTGCATGGCAGTCCGTACCAACACCACCACCCTGCAGTGCACAGGCACCTGTGACCAACCACTTAGAGCCAGCTCCAGTCTTGAAGAAAAATGCTGATGGTGACCTCTAAAGGAGATACCCCAGTGGTTAAACGCATCACCTTGTACCTTTCTTGTTTTTCAGAGCTGTTTGGTTTCCTTGCATGGCTGAGTAATACCCACCAGCAGGTAGCACATGGTCCTTTAAGCTGGATCCCTTATTTCCAGCCATTTCCACATCCTATCTTCACACTGGGAAACAACAGGCTGGGTGGTAATGGGCAACACGGCACAGAAAAGGCTGATGTAAAGGCAAACAAACACAAACTATTAAAAACACACAAATTACATTTTAGAAGACTCAGTTAAAATGTCACCCCAATTTGTACCTGCTGTTAATCCAAGGGGTTAAGTCAAAGCTGAATTTTCCCCCTGTATGGAACACCCAGCAATACAACAGTGCTATGACTAAAGTAACATTCCAGAAGCTCTATAGCAATTACTGCCATACAGGGGAGATCTTGCTATTTGACACTTCTCCAGAGCAAACGTTCCCAGCTTTTGGAGAAGTAATTAGCTGTCTTTCCAAGATCTTCATTGTGGGACCTAACTGTGTATTGCTTGCTGGGCAATTTTTACGTTTCCACTAGCAAGAGGGAGAAAAGAAATACCTTGCATGGTAGCCAGAACCTTTCAAACTCTCCAGGACCAGCAACAACAAAGTCTATCTACTTGGAATAGTCTAACTTACCTACAAAGTAAAAATTATTACTATCTCTTTTTCTTCTGATAGTTCAAGATACATTTATTTCTTTACTCAAAGCCCCACTTACCACAAGAAGCTGCCAAACAAAGGGTTGGGGCTTTGGAAACCATTTTCTGAGAAGCGTGAGGAATGCCAGACTAAGGGTCTGCCATCATGTAAAATCCATTTTTCACCTTATTCAGACACACAGTGAAATTCAGTCCCTTGTCTACTCCCTACTCAAGTCCTTGAACTTGCAAGAAACCTTAGGAGATGTTCATTAGTGCATTGGTAACTAGAGAACTGGAGGCACTTTATTGCCTCCGTATGTGATGGATAACAAACATTGAAAAGTTTCTGCTAGGGAATAGCACTTTTGGTTTGGGGCCAACCGGACCTACTCAAAAAACACATGTGAGGGGTGGGGGAGTTATGGCCAGCAGTTCTGCTTTGTTGTTCCTATTATTATTAATTTTAATTGTAAACGTGAGCTGCCAAAAACCTGAAGGTATCTACCCCCTCCCTAAACGTAAGAAATAACTAAAATTTGAGTGAGACTAATTCTTTTCTTGAGGTTTAATAAAGATTTGGCTGCTCTTGAGTATGTATTTTATGTCCTCTTGCTCCCCAGCACTAGAGCCTGGAGTCACAGCCATCTCACAGACCAACAGCCAAGAGGAGCAAAGCTCACACAGGACCTGAGCACCATGAGCACCAACCTCACTCAAGGTCACGACACATCTCCCAAACTCATCTTCAGGTTTGCACTTACCTGGCAAATTCAGGCTGTTTTCCTTCCCTGCAATTACCCCTCCAGAGCCCAAGTCCACCACCAGCCTCTCCAAAATCCAGCAATCATCTCTGACCCCATGGGTAGCTGTCATGCACTACTAACTAGTAGTCTCTTTTAAAAGAAAACAAGTACTTTCTTTAGCATTAAACTACACTGTGTGTTTCCCAGGCTGGCCTGGGACTGCAGACAAGGTAACACTGCAAAGAAAACCCCTAAACTGTGCAGGAGAACAAAGGCTTGGTGGTGGAGAAATTGCTTCACTTTGAAAAATGTAAATGTTTAAGCACTTCTTATTAAAGTAATTCAAAAACGCAGCACTGGCCCAACAGGAGAGAAGCCAATGCTTCTCCCAAGGCAGCTGTCCGGGCCAGAGCTCACTCTGTATGTGGGAGTGAGCAGCTCCGTTCAGTCTGTTAGCAGAAAAATAGCTGAAAGTGATCTGTTGGAAGCTGTCTCCATACACACAGACACACACACACAGAGCTTTGATATGTGGGTCTGACTTAATTATAGCTGGCAAACGCAAAGGTTAGATGTGCTTGAGAATGATGCTTGACAAAACTATATTGTGCAAAGGAGAATTTGGTTTCCCAGAGAAAAGTAAAGCAGATAGTGGCCACATCTGGATTTTTTCTCACTCTCACATCACTCTACATTTCCTGGTTAGAGATGGGATCTCCCCAAGAGAGGCTTTTCTTGTGGTATTTCTAGCTGGGACTGGACACACCACAAATCTCATGAGAAAGTCTTTCCTTCCAAGATTCATGAGCTGGAAGCTCATGAAGCACAGATAGTTCAGGGAAGTGACCAACTGTGCAGTCGCCTTCCAAGCTCCCAGCCTTTTGGGGGGTCCAGTAGCACATGCAATGAAATAGGGTCCCATCTTGCCACCTTCCCACTAGCACAGACACTTGATGTTACAACTGTCCGGAAAGTTCCTTACTTCAAAATATTAAAAAGGGAAAAGAGAAGTCCTGCTGTGTCAGAGCAGGCAAGGCTTGGAGGTCTGCCTGACTGCTTCGGGGTCATAAAGAAGTCATCTCAAAACAGCTGCTCTAGCTCATAACACACCACGAGGAGATGGACACCCCAAAATCACCCAGTTGCTGATTTCCACTTCCAGGGAACACCAGCTTTCCCTCGTGCTGGGAAGGGAGCAATGCCTAGCAGGACCCTCAGACCTTCTCTAGCAGGGGAAAAACCCTCAGGCCAATCCAAACCTTCAACTCTAGTCAGTTCTGGGTCTAATCCATCTGCAAAGCACATACCATGAAACCATCTGAGAAAAAAAAACATCTTCAGAGCCCTCTCCACCCTGGCTCACGTCCCTCTGTGCTTGATGTCTCCGAGTTTTCTGAAAAGGTACAAAACGAGCACTTAGGAAGGCATTAGGCTGATTCTGGGATACCTCAGTCCTGCCTTGACGTGGGTTTTACTGCCAGACCCTGGGTAATCTGCTTAACTGATCCATGAACTCAGTTCCCTATCCTTAAAAATAAGAGGGAGAGAGAAGTAACAGCATTTCCTGACATCCCTGGGATGTTGTGAAGATTAATGCATTAGAGAACAAAGTGTGTCAAGATTCTCCAAAGGAAAAGCAAGTTAGAAAGTCAATATAGCACTGAGGAGTGTGTTTCAACACAATGTTGGTTTATTCCATATTGTTTCTGTCCAAGGAAGATTTGAAAGTTAAAATTAAAGCAAAACAAATGCGCATCTTTCTGTGCTCCAGAGGGGACTGCTCAACATGTGGTCACATAGGAACACTCTCAGGAATAAAACGTTTGAAAATTATTGTGAAAACTGTGGTCAAGAAGTGGTGAAACCTGCTGAAATCCCACAAGGAGCCTTTATTGCCAGGCACTCAGTGACCTCCTTGTGGGCAGAAGCTGGTAGACACAGATTTCCCTGCTCTCTGACCTCAGTGCAAAGCCTGGAGCTGCATAGTCTGAAGAGGCTCAGCCACCAGGTGCCCAAGTTGTCACTCCTCCATCTGGCTCTATTATGGCTTCATGGTAGACCATGTTGAGCCCCTCAAACCCATCAGGCACCTCTGAAAAACCTCAGCACAAACCTCTTGTAAGGTTAGGGTTAGAGACCCCTTTGCAACATAATCACTCTCCTGAAGCACACAATCCTCCCCTTCCTTCCAGTTCACCATCATTCAAACGTGACGGCTTGTAGCTCTGCCCCTCCTGGAGGAAACCTCACTCTAACAGTGTGTTTTGGCACAGTGTGTGTTGGCCGGGGTCATGTCACATGGGGACTGTGGTATTGAATTTAGCACAGGACAATGGGGATTCTAGGACCTTTCCTTTTCACATAGGCAGCGGCTGTTTAAGCTGCGGGGAGCCAGCTGGGAGCTGAACGCTCTCCAGTTCATGCTGCATGTTTATTTTCCTTCTGGACCCATGAGACATGAATTCCTGAGAGGGAACCTTTCTCTCTGGGGAAGTTAATAATATGGATTCAGACCTCCTTCAACTGACAAAAAAGCTTAAAATTCAGCTCCACCATCTCCTGGGCTCTATTAGAAAATGTCTACCATTATCATGAGCCTATCTGAAGAAAACCAAGCTATTTCCATTTAAGCATTCTCCCTGGACAGCTAAGCGCAAGACACATCACCTCTGAATCCTCATGCCATGAAACAAACCACCTCAGGGCTGCAGGGACCTTTCAAAGTAATTGTAGGTACCTTCAGATTCAAACACATAACTGGTACTTCCACTCAGCTGGATTCAACATTCATCACAGCCCATCCCAATCAGGGCTATCATGCTTTGGAAATTCACTGCATAGAAATCATAGAATGTCCTGAGTTGCAAGGGACCCACGAGGATCATTGAGTCCAACTCCCATCCCTGCATAGGAAATGTGGGCATCTGAGCCAGCATTACACATCCCAGTGCCCAGGGTGCACTGCACAAGAATTCGGGAGCATCAAGTGCAGCAAAAAAGATGCTGGTTAGACAGCAAGAAAACCTCTCTAATTATAAGTTTGGTGCAGACTGTGGAGAATCTGCAGAATTTCCCCCATTAGAGACCTTTAAGAACTGGTCAGATGAATACACACATGTCAGGCAGGAGCCAAGTGTGTTTGATCCTGCGTGCAGGTGTGACCTCTTCAGGCTTCTGCCACTTCTCTGGTCTTCCAGGGTCCAATGAAGCAACCCAGGCACACCAGTCACCTGGGGGTGCTGTGAATCCCAGCCTTGGGTTGTCACCGGGAGCAGTGGAGATCTCAATGGGAAACGTCACCTTCTTCAGGTGGCAGGGCTCCTCCTGCCAATCTGTTCATCTCTCCATCCATGCTGGGTATGAATCCTACCTGGGAATACCTCACATGCACCTGGTTAGAATTGCTGCCAAAGTAGATGTGTTTGAGTTGTGGGAGGGGAAAAAGGGAGAGATACAGGGAGTTAACATCAGTGGAAAACACTAAAGGTGCTGACACGTGGTAAGCAGGCAGCCCAGACATCGGGCAAAGCTCACCAACTCCTTGATGGGCTTTGGTGATGCTAGGCCACCTTGCAATCAGCACGGACACATTCTCTCCCCACCTCTCTTTCTTTCTAATAGATACAGCCCATTTCAAAATGTGTTTCCTAAGACCAGTCAGTAAATGGTCATTAAACACCCACAGGTGTCAAAACAAATGTGCTGCCTGTGCCTGGCGCAGCAGGGACCATGGGTGGTGGTGAGCAGGACCTGGGGCTCACTGGGTTGCTGGTACCTGCACCAAACTCACTCTCTGCCTCCACACATGCTGCCCCTCTCCCAGCACCCCTGGTTTATTTGGGTCTGCTGGAGTCTTGGTTAAAACAGAGGTCTCTAGTTTTGTATGACCTCCCTTCCCTTGTGCTCAGCTATGAGAAGCAAGAGGAGTTTCAGACAAGCTCTTCTCTACCACCTAGTGGGAAATCAGATTTTTCTCACCATGGCAAGCATGATGCTGAACAGTATTACTTGTGTGATGCCTGGATAAGCCCTTTGCAACCTGTCTGCCCATGCCTACTGGGGACATCCCAATGGCCATCAAAAGCCATCAGGTCAATGGGTCCCTTCATGACTCTTAGCATCACCCTGTCTTAGGGACCAGCAAGGCTTGGTTAAGAGAAGTAGTCCCCTCCAGGACTCACGATTTCTAGTGCAAATAAGGACTATCCAAGCCCATTTTCTAGTCAGTCACCAAGCACAAGGGCACCTAGATTTACCGTACCTCAATGCCTCTCAATTCAGCAGCATCGCTACAAAAAACCCCTGCCTTTCCACACATGCGTAAATTCTCCATGTTTTCCTGCCTCCAACCACCTTAGCCAAGGTTTGGGCATAACCCCAAGCTGCCCGCAGCCTCAGGAGCTGTGATGGCCCCACAGTACCTGAGCACTGGCCATTGGTGTCAGGTCCAGCAGTGGCTCTTGGAGGAGCAGGGCTCTGGCCAAACTCCAGCACAGGTAATTGCAGTCTGTGTACTTAAATTCCCCCTGCAGATACAGCCGCCTTAATTTCCTGTCCTAAACTGTAGGGTAGTGTTGCACTGTGTTGTTAAACAGCTGCCATGTGCTACCCAGAGGGGCTTGTATTTTGGCAGTGGGTAGGTTCAGCACGCTTCATGGATGGAGAGAAAGCAGGAAAGGAGGGTGCTGTGTTAAGCTGCCACTTGCCCCTCTGCTTCCCCAACGTAGTTTAAGCAGCACCAGCTCTCTATGCTCTTTCTCATGCAGCCAGAATCTGGACACCCCATTCACCTTGCCTTGTAAGCAAGCGCTGATGGGGAAAGTCAGTCTTTCCTCCAACTGCTGCCAAAACAGAGGACGCAAAGGGTTAACGGTGCAACTGCTGAGGAGGGTTCTCCTTGCAAACTGGAGACCCCTGTGAGTTTTATGGGGAGGGCTGGTGAGGGTGGAGGGATGGGGCAGGGGAAGAGAATTTGCTTTATGACTTTGACAGGAACTCCCATCATGGTATAATTATGGAAGTGAGAAGTCTGCGTGTAATGAAGACCATATGCTGTGTTAAAACACACACGCACAAATATTAGGCCCCCATGGGGCCTATGGGGGAGCTGGGGGGGATCAGGAAGTGGTGGAGGACCCAGCCCTCTCCTCACAGCTCCTTGCAGATTCTCCAGCCTGGCTGTGACCCGGGCAGCAGGGATACGGGGTGGCTGGAGCGCCCCGCACAGTCAAGCAGGGCCAGTTCGGTGTCAAAAACATCCAGTTTCAATAACATATTGAGTGGAAGGAAGGACATCAATGCCAAAAAAAAAAAAAAAGAAAGATAAAAAAGGCTTTCACCCCACATTGCTGCAGACAGCCCCTGAGAGCTGGGTCTCCTTCAGCAGCAGTTTTTCTTCAGGTCCTGCTACAATTTTTCCCCTTCCTTTCAAACTACGCCCTCGCTGCTCTTCCCTCACTGGAAAACATCTGCACACAGCTGCCTGTGGAGGCGACCAGCCCTCCTCCTCACTCCATCCAGCTGTGCCGGTAGGAGCAACGCGACGTCCCCAAGCAGCTCCTGGGCTGGGGAAGATGTCTTTGGCGAGCACCAGGGCCACCCAGCTGGTGTTTGAAGTCCCCATGCCATCCTCTCCATCACCCCGCCTGCTCTTTATAATGTGAAGCTTTCTTGGCTACAGCATATTCCATGTTTCCGGATCTTACATGTCTTCTGCTTCACATCATCCACTCTCTTTATGGGTCCTTTTGGCTTCTTTTGAGGCTGTTTCTTCCTTCACAGGTCACACACTTGCAGGATTATCTTCTTTCCAGCTTACTTTCTGGGTCTGTCTCCCTACAAGCCCCTGTGACACCCATGTACGCTCGCACCCACTGCCAGGCTACCAGCATACGCTCACCATGGCACATTCAACCATCCACCATGCCTCTTTGGGAGCCAGTCTCCATATTAACCTTCACAGGGATGGACATGAGCTGTGCTTCATCGGTCTTAAGCCCACTTACAACATCCACCGCCCAAACTTTGTCCATCCTTTTCCCTGCTGACAGGACAGACTCTGACCTGGAGCAGATGACCCTGTTTTTCCCTGCTCTGGAGCAGTTTCTCCCAGCTGGTGGTGCCTGAGCTGGGAGGTCCAGCTCAAGCTGCCTGGCACAGGCCCATTTTGTTCTTCCAGCTGTTTTGCCAGCAGAAAAGGGAGCTGTTGCTGTTGTGTACCAGGGCTGGGGGTGAGAGCTGCAGGAGTCACTGCGGGCAGCAATGCTGCTCTCCTTGCCCAGCAGAACCAAGGGCACCCAGCTGCAGGTCTGGCTGGGGTCAGCAGGGGACTGCAAGGGTATGGGAAAGCAAAACTGATGAGCTCAACATAAGCTCTCCTTGCACCTAAGGAGGGCAAAATACATCCCTGTGCCTCTACGGTAGAAAAGAGAGGTGAGAGGAAAAATCCCATTCCCTGAGGAAGAAATACCAAATGGACAGTGGTTTATTCCAACTAATTTCACTAAAACTGGCAATTTGCAGGAGAAGAGAGCCTATAAATTGTGTTTGCCTTAACTTTTATACAACCTTCATAGAAAATACTCTTCATTCATTTATGCATATACCATTGTGTATCCTCCTAAAAAAAAAAATAGCTGCTTTCGACCACCTAAAGCTGCTGCTATAGATTCATTACAGGCACAGGGTTTGGGAACACAACTTCCACAGCATTGCAGGGCACTATTAGAAGAGGGTCACCCACTCCGGAGGGAGAGCACCCACATTTCCCATTCATGCAAAGGGGATCCACCGAGACTACAGCATAGAAAGTGCCTGGATGAACACTGATGCCAAATGCATGCTCAATTTATGATTTATCTGTCTGCCTATCTTTATCAGTGTAAGTTCCTCTCCCACATTTCCCATCTGCTCTCACGCAAAGGAATGAGTGTTTGGTGTTGGGTTTTATTGTCTACTATATGCAAAATTGTTGCTCCGATTAAAAGTATCCCTCACCATAGTGGCTTAAAAGATGTTAAAGCCCAGGGCTTATTGTTCCCAGCACTCACTCATCCACATGATGCAAACCCTCCCCACCACTGCCTCCACACCTGATGAGAAAGAGACATCCCCAGATGGACCCATCCAGTCCAGCTGTGATGTGGGGAATTTTCCAGGGCTCCTCCAAACTTTTACAGCTGGTTTTACAGGAGAGAGCTGTCATGCAGAGGTGAACCGCAGGTGCAGTGCAAGTAGCCTTCCTCCGTTGGGGACAGCAGGGCAAGGAGCAACCTCTTTTTTTCCCTCTGTCTGCTGTGATCCACGATTCCCGTCATGCACAGTGTGTCATTTCCCATGAGTACCTGCCTGTTTCTGCCATCTGCCATGATTTATAGAAAATGGGCAGTGATTAATAGCCCAGTCAATGCCGAGTGAAGTCATTTTCTTTCATTTACCTGCTCCCTGACCTCCCCGCACAGTCCCAGACAGGGGCTGGGAAAGTGTATTAATCATGCACTTAAAAAATATTTAAAAGGGGAGATCAGCCAGGAGCTCGGTGGTATTTATGGAGTTGTTTTCTACAGAGGGTGCAAGCTAATTGCCAGATAAAACAAACGGGCTCTTTGAAATGGAAATGAGCCACTTGGAGGTACTCAGGGTTTGGTTCTTGAGTGATGCCCCAAACCCACACTCCTCCTGGGGCTTCCTGTCACCTACCTGGGACCAAGTCCAGTGGCAGCCAAGGCCATGGCTCTCACACAAGGAATAGGGCACAGCACACCAGCTTGAAGTGCAGTCATGGTCCCAAGAGGTCTCTACCCCTGGAGAAGGCTGTGCTTCCACCTTTCCATGGTGGTGGCACCAGTGCAGGATGCTGCAAAGAGACAGAGGGCTCATGCCAGGCTGGAGTCCACCTGAAGAAATCCTGTTACAGAGAAAGGGTATTTGGGGAAAATACCTTGATTTTCTATCATGTAAGGTGTATTCATGGAGCATGTGAAGGCATTTGGACCCTGTCTGGACCCACAGTATGAACAGGCAGCAGAAGTGCTCCAGCCCACTGCCCCAGGCATGAAGTGAGCATTCCACACCATTTTTGCCAACTCCAAGTGGCAGAATTGGCCCTGGGGCTCCTCATCCACCCAGCAGGACCAGATAACTTTATGGGGATAAGCATGAGTGTCTCTTGTTTCCCCAATCCCAGGATAGGAGCCCCTGTTCTCCTGTGCCTTCTGTGGCACAGAGCCACAATGCCACTGTCTGGAGTGGCACCCAGCTTTGCTTCAGCTCTAATCTGAAGTTTCTCTTCCTTGTGCTACGTCCCAGGGTGACACTGCGTGCACCATGTCCTGTACAGTTCTGCGGTGCCTCCCGGAAAATACCACTCTGCTGTGGGCCCCGCAGACAGCCGGGGTTGAGAGCAATAAAATGGAAATCCCCTGTCAAGCCAAACAAAATTATTGAGTTATTCTCACCCGCTGGAGACCAAAGCTTTGTTGACAACTTAATTAACTGTGTTTGTAATGAATTTTTGGCCACATACAACAGACTAATTATCAAAGCAAACCTTAATCTCTTTCTAGGCACATCAAAGTATTGAAAGCACAAAATATTTACATGAGTCTCAGATAAAATTCTTTGCACTAATTCTAACATAATTAAAATTATGTTGGGGCTAAGGTAATTACGCAAGGTGCTTATATGGCATAACAATGTAATACAAGCCTGTAAATTTTTTCTCCTGCAGTCAATCAGCAAAATCCTCAAACACGTATAACTTCTCTTAAGTGCACTTTCAAATAAGGAAAAGCAGCACCACTTTTAGGCTCAGTTAAGGCATTTAAAACTGCCCACTAAGGCCAGATTTGAGATAATCGGCTTCATTATTTGCATTACTCAAGCTTTTCTTAGCAATAACTGGACATGAGTAAAACTGGTGAATAAATAACCACTGCAGCATTTCCAATTGTCTCTGTGCAACCAGTGACAGTTTTATTTTTATTTACTTCAAAGTGTTGATGTGAATTTGATGACTAAGTGCTGGAGAGGACTTTGTCAATCCATTCTTTCCTAAGGGGCATCTCTTCCAAGAACAGGTCGTGTGATAAGAAGAGAGAGAAGAGCAGGAGAGGGGAAAGGGACCCGTTTTCTTCTTGGGCTGAGCTGTGACAGGACACCACTTTGCTCCAAAAGGGGAGCCCCTGTGACACAAGGCTGACACCTCTACCACAGGAGATGGTGATGCCTGAACACCTCCCAAAAGCCCCAGAGAAGGAAGGGTGTCACGGACCATTCCTGTTATTTCCATCTCCTCTTCCTAGACTCACATGAGTGGCTGTTCCCAAGGCTGTAGGGACTGCTTGGCCACAGTGAGCTTGGTCCCAGCTACACATGTCACCAAGGAACTGTCTGCAGTGCAGCCTCTCAGCTAAGCCTGGGCATGAGAAAATGACCAAAAGGCAAGGCCACTCGCAGGTCCCACCTGCCATCTGTGCTGGGAGTCACTTCTGTTGTCACAGGAGGTGACCCAGTTTCAGGAAGCAGGTCCCAAAGATGTCACCCTGCATCCCTCAGTGCTTCCTCCTGTCCCCGGGACCAGCACACCTGTGCTGCTGTGACCCAGGGCCTTGTGGTATGGGCCATGTGGAGAGTCTGTGATGACCCAGAAAATCCTTCAGCTGATGAGCTGGGAAGGCAAGTTGCCTGGGTGACACACACAAAATTAAATGCTGCCTTAGATCTGCATCACCAAACTGCAGGCACATGGTTCCAGAGGTTCCTGACACTGCACCACTGTACAGTGGCTGTGAGGACCCAGTCTCAGCACTGCCCCAGCCACAGATGTCAGGGCATATGTTCCTGTTTTCCCAGCTACTAAAACCAGTTCCTTTTTGTGGTCTTTGGAGACATTTGCCAACAGAAAGGCTGCCTTTGAACAGATTTCTGCCTAGGTTTGACTTCATTAATCAAATAATTTCTTGACACAAAACCCTAAGGACTTACTGGAGGTGCGAGGCTGGAGAGCGGTACTATGCCAAGCGGCTCCAAGGGGCTGTCCAGAGGCACTCCCATGGACACATAGCTCCAAGGAAACTGTTGAGCTTTCAGCCTGATCTGCAAAGCTTAAAAAATTAACAGGTAAGTTTGGAGCAACAACAACAACTACTCCTCCTGCCAGCCCTGTTTTCCCCACTATTGCAGTAGTGCTGGTGGGGCTACAGTAATGAACCCAGCCCTGACTGGTGGGTTTGCCCCCATCTTTGCAGATATGATCACCCTAGAAAAGCACAGGGCAGGACTTGGTGGAAACCCAGGCACATGCCAACACACCCACATCAGGCACCCCCAGCTCCTCTCAGATGGGCTGAAACCGCCTAAACCGACTCCAAACACCTTGCTCCCTGCAGCTCATGAAGGCTGGGGCACAACCAGGAGCTCTGCTACATTTCAGGCTTTTGCATCAACCACGAACAATTCTGAAGCCAGGCAAGAGTTTCTTTCTCTGACTGGTCTAGACCTCTGATTTCATATATTCTAGGTTTGCTACCTCTACAAAGCACAGAGCATCAGACTAAACCGAGACACAAACTAAGAGGTGGATGGACTAGTAGAGAAGAAGCTTCCAGGGACTAATATCTTTGCTACTCGTTCTTAGCAGGCAGGTGGCTGAGAAGACTTTTTGCTCAGTTTCCCATCAAGAGAGATAATGAACTCCTCATGGGTAGAAAGAGCTCTAGAAACAGAAACTTACTGATACCAGTATCAGCTGGTGTTACTGTGCACAAGACAACAAACTTTACACTAAGAAAAAGAGCAATGTCACATCTCAAGGTCGTCAAAAGGTGAATGAGCTATAGAGACACCATATGGGTTTCTTCCACAACAGTGGGTGTTAGTCTGGAGTTACTCAGGAGACAAACTCTACTGTTTGGTCACATGAGTAACCAACCAGGTAATTGCCCTGAGGGCAAGATGAGGGCTAGGACAGAAGAGAGCCTGGTCATTAAATCTGCATGCAGGGGAGAGCTATAAGAGTTTCTCCTCCTGCTGCCTCTCTGAAAAAACAGTTTTGGCATTTGTTCAGCATTTGAGTAGAAGAAGTCAACTCTACACTTGTCAGGCTCCCATGTAGTGCTGCTCCTCAATGCTTGATTGCCTAAAAGACAACTCCCACGTTCCTCAAATTTCTGAGAAGCTTGACAGCTTGACTGCAGGATTTGGGCTTGGCTTCACCTCTGGCACAACTGACAGGTGCTTTAGGAGCTGGAAAGAATTTAAGGCTCTTCATCCTCTCTGCAGAGGCCAGGACCTTTGTGTTGCTGCCACATCCCAGGCAGAGGAGAGGTGCTAGGGGTGCTCTCTAGTGGCAGGCTGCAGAGAGAACAGGAGCAGCATGCAGATGTTATCCACAACATCTGGAGAAGCTGAGATAAAACATAACTAGGGAGGCAGGCAAGCTTTTAGGGTGCAGAGAAAACAAAACATATTAGCTAGTGGAGTGGCAGGCTAAAAACTGGCATAAATACTCTCTACCGAGGTTGCTCTCTGCTAAATTGTGAAGCATTTTCTAGTAGTTCTCCAAGGGAATTCATGACATCTGTTCAACACACTAATTTTTTCTACTTGCAGGGAATGCTCTGGGTGCTCTTACGGTAGTCCCTCATGAGCTCCACATTTTTTTTTGTTTTGTTTTAGCCTCAAAAATCTCTTTTGACTTTAGGGGATATTAACCCCATTTTAGTGACGAGAAACAGAGACAGAGAGGATTAACTTTAAAGGTGTTTTAGCACTGGCATAGAGGAAGGTACTGAGCATCAGCAGAAAAGCTACAGAGTACACTTAGAAGAGTATTTAGAAGTTAAAATAGCTTCAAAATCTGAATCAGAGTGGAGACAGGGCTAATTTTAAAAAGGTATATTTGTGACCTTTTCATCATTACATTTTCAAGTTCTGAATAATAAAGACTAGGAATTAAACAGACTATTGAAATTCTCCTACTATTTAGCAGGAAAGACATTTGAACAATTGAGGGAACAAGGGCTTGTGAGAAAATGTATTAAAAAAAAAAAATCCATTAATATTTTCCACTTTTAGCCATGAATACTTTAAGTCTTTTTTTCAGAGAAAAATAATAACTCCAAGTTGTTCCTAAATTGTTACTCCCATCATCTTGAAAATGGTGGGAATTGTATATTTTACTAAAACCTACAATATTGCACTTTGGGGTAGAAGGAGATCTGATTCCAGCCACTGCATCCCTGGTTCCAGGCAAGTTCCCAGGGCAGCATCCAGCCATCTGAGGGCTCTGAGGGTGCCCTGGACCTGCTTACCTCCAGATTTCCTCCAAGCCACCACACTGCTGCTGTCACCAAAAGCAGGACCTCAAGGGGACTTGGTTGGTGGGAGCAAGAATTGAGGTTTACCTTCCAGCAACCAAATCCCCTTGTGGAGGCTGAAACATCTTTTTCCTGGTGCAGAACAAAAATACGAGTCTTTATTCACAAAACCTTAAACTCCTTGTGGTAAACAAGTAAATCTAAGCCTAATCCTTATTCCAGGGAGGAAAATGCACCCGCTCAGAGCCCTGCAGTCCCACTTAGGGATGTACACAGCGACAGCAGGTGGAGCTGCAAGACCAGGAGTGAGTGTGGAGGCGCCTGGTGCAGCTCCTCCCTGCCTGGGGGAAAGAAATATTTGGGTTTGGAGTTGAGCTAAAAAGACTCAGCTCAGTGTGGCCTTTAGAAGCATCCCCTCTCTGCCACAAATTAAGAAAAGGAAATGTTTGTTTCAAATCCAGGAGGAGGGAGCCAAGCCTTCTGTCTTTTTGGAGAGAAGACAGATGCTCTGAGGTTAGGATGTGGTGTTCAGCTCACAGAATGTTAGGGACTGGAAGGGACCTTGAAAGATCATCTAGTCCAATCCCCCTGCTGGAGCTCCCAGCCCCACTGCAGGCTTCATGTGCAGCCTTGCCTACATCACTCAGGGAGACACCTGAAATGGCTTTCACCATTTTCCAGGGAACCCAGGCAATAGCCAAGCAAGTAGTATCCCTCAGGCCTTGTTCCCCCTTCCCATGGGAGCTCTCCAAGATACTCTCCATCTTAAAACTTCCTGTAAAAGTTTCCAGTGGTAGATAATGTTGTCCTGCTCATAGCCATAAGGCACAGCCATACCTTACCAAAGGCTTTTTTGGTATTCTTAAGGTCACCTCCCAGGGCAAAGCAGGCATTTGCCAGCCTTGAGCCCCAGAAGCCCCAAAGGTGGTACTTTAAAGATATTGCTTTGGTAGGTTATAAAACTCCCTTATTAAGTCAATGATTACAAGTAATGTAAGATTTAAGGATGGGGATATTCTTTGATGGTGTTTGGTTTACAGGAAAGCATAAGGATTGATGCAAATGTGCACAGGCTGACCCTGCAACAGATGGGTGTCTTATGCATCTCCCTGCCAAATGCTCAATGTACCAATGCACCAGTGCCCCAGGCTGTTAATGTATAGAAGAAATAAAACAATAACTTCAGTGTAATAAGCTCACACACAGCCCTTCTTAGTTTAGTTTTTAACTGTGAGGGTGACAACCAACCAGCAGAAAAACTTCCATAGGAATCAGGTCCATTTCCTCCTGTGGGGTTTCTCAGGGGTGGCAACCTCACTTTCTGGGGTAGGCCTGGCTGACACCTCAGCATCTGACATGGGCATCCTAAGAAGAGTTTTAAAAGAAACACATTTAAATAGAAACTGTATTCATGCTGCTAGATTTAACTTATTGCTTCTGCAATAACTGCAGTGCAGTTCCATGTACACTATGCTGAGCTCTTATACCATCCTAAAAGTTTGCGCCAGTGCTCAAAGCAGGGCTGGATCCCACCCTGAACTACCAGCAGCCCTACGGACCCTGAGAAGTTTGGCTAAAGCTGTTCTGCAAGCCAAGTCCAGGCTATCCCAATTATATTTTCATTTATGGACTCAGGGCAGCTGAAACAGGAGGATTTTTGGCTCAGGACACATGGGAGCCAACATTCAACTACAATAGCTCTTCCACGCTTTCACATCTCTGGAGTGCTTCTGCCACATGGTAACAGTAGGGAATGAGCTATTTGCTCCACAAGCATAACCGCAGCCTGACATTGCACGAAACACATAGGAACATTGTTCTTCAGCAGGATTTTCATCTCATGGCAATTTCTGAGGGTGCTGAATTCTTTGTGGTTTCTTGTATTTGGGGGGAAGAAAAGCAAAGATCAAAGTACAACACCCTCTGAGATCTGGTCTGGGCAACACTGTCCCCAGATCTCTCAGTGGCATCTGACAAGATAACCTGCAAAACAGGCTTTACCAAGGAAAAATGCATGAGCTGTTCAGTGCTCGCTGCCCCGCCACAGGGCTGAGCAGTAGGATGAGGTGGGTAGTGGCACCTGTACCCCCCCAAAAGGCATCGTGGATGGGGTGGCCGTGTCCTGGGTAAGGCCAGCACATGAAGCCCATCCTTTAGGACTTCCCCACTGCATGCCAGTTCTGCCTCCCCTGAGACATACAGTCCCTTCACAGCCCAGCTGAGCCCCTGCTTGCCAAGAAAGGGAGGTTAAAAGATTTTCCTGAAAGAAAACAACCTAGAGGCTCGTGGGCTGGCAGAGGGGACGTCCCACACTGTCCTGCCCACTTTTGCAGCCTGCACGAGTTGTAGACTTCCAGCACAGGGCAGGAGTGCACAGTGACCCAGGAGCCTCTCTGCCTGGAGAGGCAGGGAGCACATTACACGGGCTTGGCAGAGGAGCTGTGCACCTCAAGCTGATGCCACCAAACCCACCTGCCCTCCCAGCTGCTCTGTGCTCAACTACAAGCCTTACAAACCCTACAAGGCCCTGAGCAACCCGACCTGACTTCAAAGTGAGCCCTGATTCAAGCAGGGAGTTGGAACAGAGTCATGCTGAGGTCTTTTCAACCTGATTTATTCCATGATGCTACCTTTGTGCACCACGGGAGATTATCCTGGGGCAACACCATGTCTTCCTATGCACCTCTCATGGTGGCTAAACCACCCACTGCTCCAAGCCCTGACACAGACACTCTGCAGACAGACTTTTCTTGGTATTTAACTTACCCCTTCTGCTGACCCAGCTGGCACAGATCACTGCCTGAGCTGGCAGAGGACCTAGAAGAGCCCATGCATCACAGCTGACTCGAGCCCAGCCTTCCCATGATTTATTCTCCCATTTGTGCCACACCAACAAAACAAACCCACATCTCCCACAAGCATTTTTCTACAATTGACCAAGCTGATGCAAAAAGCCCAGGGCTTATCTTCTGAACCCCTGTTAAGTTTGCCAGTCTGGAGCCTGAGGAAATAGACATCTAAACCCTTCACACAGCAACCTCGAGAGGCAAAGCAGAATTTTGAGCCTGGGAACTTTGATGGCTTTGGTAAATAACCAGGCAGAGATTGAGAGATGGGAGAAAGGCTCCTCCAGCATCCTGGTTTGCCCATAAAATGAAAGAATAGGTCATACATTTAATAACTTTGCATGTTTTATGACGTTATTGTCTGTAAAACCTTTCTAGTTTCCTTAGTAATCAGAAAACTGACTCTCTTTAATAGAAAACGCAGTGTACTTGCCACAAGAACAGAGAATGAAAATTGGTCTCCTATGCAAATAGTTCAATTATAACCAAAAGCAAACACTGAAAAAGGTCAGGTTCCCAAAAGGATGTATGTTTACATTATAAATAAGGAACTGGGAAATGGGAACAATATGACAGTTTTACTACTTGGGAGCTGTGACTCGCTAAGGTAAACAGCAGTTTCATGAGGGGGCTTGAGGTGCAGCAAATGCAGTGATGACACTATGAGTTGGTTTTTTGTGCGTGTGTAAAACTGCAAAAAGGCTTATTCCTTTTTACAAAACCATGAGGCTGACCCCAGATAAGTCAGCAGGGTTTCTTATTTGGTGTGTGGGGTGGATGTTTGATTAATTGACCTGAAATCACCACAAACAACTCTGAAGAAAGCAATTTGTCACTTAAACTGTTCACTCAAGATAAAAAAGTATTTAAGATGGGTCCAAATTCTCCAGGATTAGGATAAATCAGTTCTTTGTAATTATTTTTTAACTCCTTTTGCTTGCCAGTAACAGACTGTTACATTTTGGCTTTAAGACACTGGAGGTTTTTTGGCATAACAAAATCAAAACCACTAAATATTTTACTATTTATAAGTAAACTGTTAGAGGCAAGTAATGGAATCCTACTATAGCTTCGAATTAATGTATAACTTAAATAATGGCTAGCTTAGTGCTGTTGTGTTGGTTCATATCCGGGAAGGCTTTAGGCAAAAGCAGGTCCTGGTGTGAATGGTTGAATACAGTATAAACAGAGCCTAGCACAAGAAGGAAAGCAAGCCCAGTATAGGGAATTATAAATATAAACCAGGAAATATATAAGGAAATATAAATATAAGAAAGCTTGCTATAAAGGGAAGACAAAAATTTCCCTTTGTCACCTCCCAGGAGGTGTCTCAAGTTTTTAGGTCTGCAAGCTAAGCCTACAATGCATCTCCTGATTGCCACCTGTGGGAAGAGGTCAAGGCTGGAAATGATCTACCATGAACATCATCCTGTTAAAAGCATTCAGTTCAAGAAATATTAAAATGAAGCCAAGGGTGCCCAGCAATGAGCTATGACTGCTACAGCACTCCGAATGTGAGAATAACCCTCTTCCATAGCCATCTGTATTTATACTAACACACCCACTTTGAAAGGATGCTCCCAGACAGAAAGCAGTACCTGAATTCCCACCGGCCCATCAGCCGTGCACAGCTCCTCAGAGAAAGATGCTGAGAGATCCTTCAGGAATTTATTGCCTTCTCCATTTCAAGTTGGAAAACTGGAAGCTCAAAACCTCAGTTCTTCTCAACCCCTATATTACCATATCTTGAAACTTACAATTAACTATTTCAGACAAAAAGGCATTCAGCTACACATTCAAAGTAAACAGTCACATTCATATGGTTCTGGCAGAGTTAATTTTGAGATGGGGCATTTACCTACACTCCAGCCACAGACTGAGTGCTGAAGGCAAGGTATCCATTTCTCTCATTTTTGGAGGTGCAGAACAGTTTCCCCTCCCACCAAGACACCAAGGATGCTTCAGGGGAAAAACCTCACCTTTATAATGAGACAAACCCAAAGACAGCAAATCAGATTGCCCAAAACTTTGTTGTGTGAAAGCTCCCAGCTCCCTTGTAGAGATGCACCAAGTTTCAGCCATGGTTCAGCAGAGCTTAGCTTGAGTTTTCCCTAGTTTTAAGACAAAACTTTGTATTGATCTAGAAATAATGGATACTTCTTCTATGAAAAGACAGTCAATGCTATTGAATGCAGAATTTCACTACTTTATTTGCCTTTCTACATCAGCCAAAATATGAATGGCTTTTTTGTCTGAAGCTGAGGACTTCAGCTACTTCCCTAGCAAAGACAACCATAAAACCCAAGTAAAGATATTTTTTGACTTGTCAAAATGTATGACGTGATTGAAAGGCAAGAATCTTGAGTATTGTTAATCCCAAACTACTCTTGATCATTAGTGACCATTTCCACAGAAAGAGCATCATGCCAGTAAAATCAGAAAAAAAGAGGAGATGCACCTTTGCTTTTTGGAGAGATGTTAACAAGAGTTCACCACACACAAGTCAAGAAAGCAACCCGTTTGATCTGAATAAGACCTTCAACAAGCAAGATCTGAAGATGCTAACAGAATAACACTAATCAATGCAAAGAATAGGGCAGAAATTATTCTGAAAATCACTACAAACCTCTAAAAGGGATCTAGAAGCCTCTGAGCTTACAGTGTAAGAAAATAATTGAACAATGCTACCAAAGAGAAGTTTGTACCTATGACAGCTTGTCCCAAGGAAGGCAGCTGGAGCTGCTGCTACTCTCCCACTGGCTCCCACTTCCATGGACACCAGGAACTGCAGCAAAACTCCTTCCAGGGGGCATCGAGATCACCTGCCAGCCAGTTCCTGTCCACCAGCTGGTAGGCTGACAGCTCTCAATGGGTCAATATGCATTACAAAGCATAACATGGAAGCATTACACTGATAAAATTGATCACGTGTATTTTCAAAGTGTATTATCGAAGTATTCTCCAAGCACCTTTGCAACCATTTTACATATGGAGATACTGCGCAATTGAGAAAGCAAGAACCTTCACTTCACTTCTGATATACCAAGTCAGATATATCCACTGATTTCAGTGTTTCTTTGGGAAAAAACCCGTGTGGGAAAAAAACTGCCATACAAATGTATACAATCAGTATCAAATGGCAGAACGAGCCCACATGACTCAGTGCCTCTTAATTCACAAATCAACACTCCTACCCTCACTTAATCAGTATGACCAATAGATTTCCAGTTGACTGAAATCACATCAACTATTTCAAACTTTCCTGAGCACCCTGAAAGCTGAACGTAATTTCCACTTCCAAACAAGTGCAACAAGACAGTCTGAGTCTCCTGCCTCAGACCAAGCTTCTGATGGTGGTGTTCTTTCACCTGTCCTGAATAGGAATTTTAGGCTTGGGGAGAAGTTGCCCCAGATTTGTCTCTGCTCCCAAGTGCATGTTCAGCTTGTAGCTTTGACTGACTGCAAAGGCAGAAGGACACAGATAGCCATATGCCAGTGATGCTCAGCTCCTGCCCCCTCTCCCCCATTATCACGTGTGCTGCTGAGATTTTGGTGCTGCCATCAGCTGCATCTGGCACATCAGATCAAACTGGTTCTTTGCCCTGATGCAGGTGTCAGGAAGGGAGGGAACGCACACAGGACAAAACTGGTATGTTTTAAATGTGGGGTGGTGGGAAGAACCTGTGAATACAAGAAAATTGAAGCCTTGAAAATACCCAGAGGAAGAAAAAGGATGGCCTGAAGGGCTGAGTGATAAAGTACCTTTTCTCCCATAAGGCTAAAGCAGAATAAACAGAGGTGAGCAACCCTGCTCCAGCTGAAAGAGGGATTAGGAACTGCTTTTAAGAGGAAGGACCCACCTATAAATCCAAAGTGAGATTCAGCAAGAGCTATGGAGCAGGATCTAGGTGACAGCAGTTGTTTACCATATGCTCATATAGATTTTAGTAGGATTCTGTTTTTCTCTCCTCCTATTCTACATGTTACCTAACATTGCTGTGCAGCCTGTAGCAGCCGCAATCCCAGATCCCCAGAGGTGATTGCTCACTGGCAGAGGGAATGTGCGCATACAGCACATCAAATACATATCTCTCCCAAAACAGTCTTTGTCTATATATTAACCACAGATCCAGGCTGCTGCAGAAGGACATCTGTGTAACACTCAGTGCTGGTGCTGCACAACCATTTTAGAAGTTCGAGTAAAGAAGAGCACAGATGTTTTCCAAAATCCTGCAGGACATTTTCACTGTTACCAACAGCTGGGCAAGCTTTTGCATGGTAACATCACAGCAGACAGTTACGCAGAAAAAAGGAAAAACTGAAGCCTGCACTGAGCTGCCAGCATTCCAGCAAGAAATGTTATTTCAATAAGGAGCACAAATGCGGATGCTATTTCTGTGCAGGGCAGAAACCCTCCCTACCCATTCTTCATATGCTGCTTGAGTTATCTAACATCTCTCCTGCAATAAATGAATTTATTTGTCCATGTGATTTTTGCTACTGTCACAATATTGTCAGCCTTGGGGTTTCAGGAGAAAAAGGACTTGCAGGTCTCAGTGTCTCCTGCATCCAGGCCTCCCCATCTGACTGCAGTTCCTTGGTCTGCACATGTAGTGGAAGGTTCATAGCCCAAGGTGGGCCCTCTGCCATGCAGAGTGATGGAGATGCTGGAATCAGGATCCAACTGAGAAGCCCAGGAAGGCAAACCTGTTGCACATGACTTACAGTTGCAGGTGCTCGCAGGCAGCAAAGTTATTCTGTAAATGCTAATGTTTTCACACACTCTGCCTCTCTCCATCACAAAGGCTTGCTGAGATCAGTGTGTTTGCTGAAATGAGCCAAGAGCTAACTTCCCTCCAGCCAAGGAATATCAGCAGAACCAAAGTGACCTCTCTTGACCAGGTCTTCAACATTTAGAGGAATGTACAATGTTTTGCCACATCATTTGAGTAAGTTTGTTTCAAGAAGTGTGCAGAGAAGGGAAGGGCAGTTACTAATGGGCTTAGTTCATTCTATGAAGAGGTGTAATTAAAGGGTGAAAACTGAAGTATATCTCACAGTGTCACATGTTAACACAGCATTTTTGAAAGCTCTGTGATTGTATCCGTTAAAAACAAACAAACAACAAAACGAAACAAACACACAAAACCACCACACCACATTATAAGAGGAAGAAATGTACTTTGAGACGTGTAAACTTATATTGTCACATTACTACAACTTCTTTCCACTGAAAAAAAAAACCCACATAAGTCAGGGTAGAAGAAAGCCTTTTGTTTTTTTCTTTTTTGTAATTAAGTCTGTCTTGCAAAGAGACAACAAAAACAGGAGATTGGCCAGATTTGTGGGAGAGTAACAGAGAAACCAGAGCTACACAATGCACTTGGAAGTCACTCTCCCTCTTTCTTTTTCTTTCTTTCCTCCACATCCTCAACTGCTCTCATCAGGCCCTTTACACAGCACCTTAATGCAAATATTCATGTTTTACTCTATCTATTGTGCTAGAATCTAACAGTCTTCCATCACAGGCAGTGTCCTCACTGGGATCAGTGCTGTGGATATGTGGAAGCACAAACTAGTTCCTGACCACTTTTGAAGTAAAGACTGTCCAACATGAAACATTCTGGAGGGTCACCCCAGTTCCTACAGAGCACAGTCAGAAATAACCTGTATTCCTTATCTTTAATCCATGAGACCCACAGTCAGAGCATATAGGTCCAGCCAGCAGAGCTGTTTTTCTGGCCGCGTCACGTCTCTCTGAGATTTGGTCCACTGTCCAAAGTGCTTCTACAGTCTGTTTTAGTTGAAAAAAATGCAGAGAGCGCCTCAGGCTCCGTTTGTACCAACCTGCAAAGCAATTTAGTTATAGTTTAACTCCTGCTTGAAAACGAGGTCAAGAGGTGAAGCCTACAAGCCAAGGAGAAGTCCTCCAGCAGGCAACGTGGTTATTGGGTGCACCACATAAAATCAGCTGCACCATCTCTAAGCATAACCTTATGATTCACCATGTGCAGAAGTCTCTGGAAACTGTTGAGGACAACTACTGTCCCTGGAAATACCAGCTAAATTTGATAAAAACATGAAGATTTCTATTGCATTCATTAGGTGCTTTCTCCCACCAGATGTGGTACTGGGCAGCCCAAATTTTGCCCCAAAAGAAGCTGAATCAGCAAGCCAAAGCTTGCAAGGATCTGTATGCCCTCATCTCAAAGCACTGCATATTTTCATTCTGCCAGGGCTTCTGGGACTCTTAAAAGCTTCTCAGGCATCTGAGTTACAACATTACAGATTGTGACACCCCCTTGCCTATTCTCTACAAGCAGGGAAAGCCCTGTTGCTCCACACAGGTCCCAGAATGTGTTATTCATCCTGAAATGCACAGAGGGCATCAGACAAGTGAGAGCTTAAGCACAGGGTCACCTGCTGTTGTGAGTCTCATCTTGTTAAAGAGGAAAGTCACCATGAGTGACATTTCCTTAATGTCCAGAGATAAGCACAGTACCCACTACAATGGAAGTGACGTGGGTAAAAGCGGGATAAGCAGATGTGGTTGTACATCTGCAAGATGCCTTCCAGAAAGGGACACGTGCTGTCCTTGTTCTGCTATAGCTAATGATGGGACATGAAATTCCTGAAGTTGTGAGGGTTGAGGCTGCTTCTTTTATCTGATCTCACAATCCTGTCACCTTGGTATCTTAGCACAATCTGAAGCTTTTCTAAGTAAACATTTCCACAGAGCAGCCATGGTATGTGCTAACTCCTTCCATTTGCCCTTTGTCTTTCCCAGGGTTGCAAGCTATTTCCCATTCAGCAAGGCTGAGGAGGTTTTGCCACAGAGCCGAGGGGAGGTTCCTTGGTGAATATGACCAAGCATAGCATGTTTTTCTCTCCTTTTCCCTGTGGTGATAGTTCTGCCCTGCCCTTCCCTTCCTTCAGCCCAGTTAGACAAGTCAGACAGTCTCCAGTCTGACCTTGCTCTGCCTTCCTTCCCCTCCTGCATATTACTTTCCGGCACTTAGCGTGGCACAACACAAATGACCGTCTACAGAAAAACTCCGTGGCTGAACACCTGCCCATGGATTCTTCTCAGATCCTGTTTGCAGAGTTGGATATAGGTATCTCAGTAGGTTTACAGCATTTGTGTGGCCTTCATCCACATCGTTGCAGAATGAGTCTACAATCCTTTCTGCTTCCTGGGATCCACAGAAAATAATGAGGATTTGACATTTATATCTGAATGGTTTACAAGGTACTTCTGCATCTCTGAAGAACTATTGAGCTTGGGATGTAACTGTCAATCTCAATTACATGCAACTGGAAGATTTCTCCATCCAACCTTCTCTGAACATATGGGCAGATCTTCAGCTGGTGTAAATCAGTGTAGATATGCTTAGTTACTCCAGCTGAGAATCTGGCACATATGTCTTATAGCTCTTCCAATATTAAAAACACACATTCTCTTTCTATGTGAGCTCAAATATTTATATGAAGTCATTTGGACAATTCTACTTTTTTGGTGCAGATTAGTCTCCCCAAAAGAGAAGGGTGTACGTAAAATGGTTGCAGCATTTGGGCTTTATTCAAACCCCAGTTTCTGTGCTCCTTCCAATTGTTGTTTGCATCATTGTTTTAATGATGTGAAGCGTGCATGAATAAAATCCATGTATGGGAAAGGAACCGATGGAGGATCAAAAGCTGTTTATAGATGAAATACAAACTACTTAATGGAGTTAATGTCAGCAGAGCCAAATGCAGCCAGTTGAGTTACATGGGTGCCATTCTAGAGTCAAAAAGCGGACTTTTTACATTTCTAAATCTTATGTGCCAGAGGTCACTGCACTGGAATATATCCATTACCATTGAGATAATGGATCTATGATCACTTACATCAGAGGATAAACTGGCCACTTATATATGTGAATTTATTTTTCTCCCTAAGATTATCCCACAACATTATCTTCAGTCTCAGGCCATGTGAAATTGAATTTAAAATTCTGTGTCACTGAAATACCACAGTTCCTCTAAGGATAAGACCCAAGTTCTAAGGGTCTTCTGCAGCATCTGTCTCCATAGCCATGCAGGAGTCTGGGAATCTTTTTTCCCCAGCTGTGAACTTCTGCATTAGGAGGGTTTTCTCCTTTCTTTCACTGCTTTTTACATTATTTGATGGCCATCCCTTGAGTACTAGGGCAGACTTGCTTGATGGCTTCTGAATCTTGACTACAGTTCATCACTGTTTTTCACAACAGTTGCTGAAACAGCTCCATGTTAACTACTACATAAATCTCCTATTTCCCCAAATGCAGACAGTTTGGAATCCTCTGCTGTGTGACTATAGAGTTTTTCCTTCCCATCAGTCACACTAGAAAAGTTATTAAAAACAGTGTTTTTAATAAACCCCAGAAAGCTATGTATTTCCTGTACATGCCTGGCTAGCAAAAGAGTCTCCTTTTCAAAAGTGCCATATGCAAAGCTTATATCATCTACCAAGGAAAAAAATACCTGTACACAAAGCAGCAGAAGTGACTGAACTAAAAGAAGAACCTGTGCATATTTCCTTTACCAACCAGCCTCCACCTGGTTCAGAAAAATTACTAGGAATGAGATTTCTACACATTTCTAGAGCCCACAGGATTCCTCTGTCAACACTAAAAAAATCTTATTGCAAAAACCCTCTCCATCTTGTCTTGTCTGCCTACAGAATGAGCTGGCTAATAAATGCAGTTTACTCTGTCTGTCGCAACATCTGGAAGTCATATTGACACATACAAGCAAATTAAAGCCAGAGACCAGCAAGTTACGTAAAGAATGAATATGTCTGGCCGACCCCCTCCCAGACACCGCATTATCACAAGGGGAGATATATGGAGTCCAACAGGGAAATGCAGGTGGAAGAAAAGGATGACATTGGGACACTCGCCTTCATCATGTCAAAGGTCCTGCCTTTAATTTGCATTCAGAAGGACAGCTGAAACTTCTTGCTAACAAATAGGTACATTCCCCTGCAGGAGGTTAAGAGAGATATATAGAAATGCTGTTGTAAACAATTAATGGGTTGATAACTCCTAAGATTTCTTTTTAGCTCATGAGCTGAGATAGAGTGGTCCAGTCTACAAGGAGACCTTACTACCTTAATAAAAATGTCTGCACTGAAGTGACAACATCAGGACTTGCAAATGAGGCTCTGTTTGTAAATGACATTTCTTCCATAGTGGCTACTGACTGGCAGAATTTTCATATTTTTATGCTGCCTCTTTTCACAGCTCAGCATCACACTGCAAACTAAGATGCTCCAACCTGAGCTGTCTGGGACTAGCATGAACTGCTTGTTAGCAGCAGTCCTCATTTGGTGTTATCAATTTCACATCTTTTAGGTCACCAAGGAAGTATTGGTGGCCCTGTCCTATTCTCTGCATTTGGAGGCCCCCAAAGCAGCACCAATCATAGCTGCCAGGCCTGGGATGCTGGCACACTCCAAAATATCTTATAAATTCTGCCCTACCATCTGAGGTGCAGTTCAATGCACAGATTGGATCAGTGAGATATCTCCTGAAAGCATCAAATATGTGTTAATAGCAAGTCCATGCTTCAGAGCCATCCAACAAATTGGAATACAATTTTGTTTTCTTGACTTTTAATTGGTGTGAAGTTTAATACCATATTGTTCCCAAAAATCTGTTTGACAACCATTGAAAGACATGATGGACTTACAGTGCAAAGTTATTTCTCCATACAGGTGCAGTCACAGAATGGGAAAGTACCTCATTCCTGAAGGTGTTACAGAGATCTTATTGCTGTTTATGAAGAGCCTGTACACATCAGCTGGTAGGATAGGTAGCAGGCAGGGCAGCCCAGCTGCAGTGCAGACAAGTGGCACTGCCTCTGTATGTCGGCTGATCCCACATTTGACCAATATCATTATGTTCTAGCAGGGAATAACTCAAATTTTTCACACCTGGAGGAAGCAAGGAGGTACCTTAGAGGCAGATCTGGGCCTCCAGTACATATCCCAGAATGCAAACTGCAGGAATTTAAGGCATCACTCTATGGTAGCTACTGTCTAGTTATTGCACTGGATTCAATTCAGGTCGCATTTCAGGAGCCCACCTAAAGATGAATGAGGACTAGAAATTTAGCCGATACTCTGAAGATCAGAGATCAAAGAGCAAATACGGCATAAAATATAATAAATTCCTTCAGTCAGATGAGGGATGGGCTGGTCTTGATTTGACACAAACAGTTGTAGGGCTTTATTGCAAACTACAACCATGCAGGTATTTCATTTGTTTTTACCCTTGGCTGTTATCATCTCTCCAGAGCTGGCTCAGGCAGAACCAGGTCAGTTGGTTCCAGTCTAACCTTTCAGAGGAGGGGGAGGAAGGAGGGACCACTTATTTGCACTGCTAAGCAAGGCCAATCTTTCTATCACCATCTGCCCTGCTCTTTTGTTAGATGGCTTTAAAAAAACCCAACATAGCTAGGAAAAATTTAAAAAAAAAAAAAAATTACTGCATCCAGCCTGCCTGCACTACAGCACTACAAAGCTGCTCTAATCAAAGGTTAAAAATGAACTCAGGCCAATGAGATGGAAATAGAGAATAAACATGCAGAAGCATCTGAGATTTACTACTCAGACAAGACTATTTTCCATAGGATTTGACTAAGAATTCTTGGCAGAGGAATGGAAGGTAAACCTCTCTCTGTCCTTTGAGTGGAATGGGGATTTTCAGGTCTTTCTCTGGCTGAGTGCAGGCATGTGCAACTTTCTGTGGATGTGAGCAGATGTAAATACCATGTTCAGCAATCAAAGGTTCAGCATAAGCCTGCTGCTTTCAGAGGACCTGAGGTTTAAACAAAACCCATAAAGACAGCAGGAACCTTCCTTGACTCAAATGCCTGATCTAAAAGCCCAGTGAAGCAGCAGGTCACCTGAGTATGAGAGTTTTCATTGAACTTATTATGAAGTTCAAAGAACGTTGCCGTAAGTGGAGCCGAAAGGTGCAAGCTTCCCTTTTTCCCCTTCATTTCAGGTAAGGAACTCTAGGTCTTGGCAAATTCCAGCTCTGCAGCCCAAATACATGGGAGATCTCCCTCAGCAGTCACAACTGTGTATAGCTCTCATGATATGCCAAACTTATTTTCATGCAGGAATTGTCGTCATCAGAGCAGTAACCTTTCCAAGTCTGGAAACACTACGTATCACTAATTGACATGTCACACAGACAGAACATTCTTAATTAAGCCCCATGTAATTAATCCTCCTTCTCATGCCACTCCAGGCACCTGAGCAGGTATCTTTGCAAGATGCTGTTCCAAGGCTAACTCTAGGATAGCTCGGTTACTTCCAAAAACACCGCACAGCACATTCTGATCTCATTCCCACACACCTTTGAAGGGGAAAGACATTCCATTGACTCAACCAGTCACATGTAGTACAAAAGCTCTTATGTTTTCTAAGTTCTCAGGAATACATCAGTTAATTTATTTAAAAGTTGACCAGAGGGACAAGAGGAGGTTGGCTTCAGACACAGCATAAATATTGTGTTAATGTAGGGTAGAAAAACGCCTTTTTTCCCCCTATGTTCCCCATAAGGAGCAGAGTGTAACGTTGTCTGTGAGGACCCGTTGGCACTGTACTGACCTGTTTATTGAAGCCAATCTTACAAGCTTACTTGCTGTTTTATGCCTGTGAATGTGAACTCCCACTCAGGAAATCCTGATGTCTAATTTCTGTCCACTAAACAGTGTCTCCAAAATAACCACCTCATACTAAGCCCTGCAGCAGGCACATCAAAAATGCAGAGTAGGAGTAGTAGTAGACAACATCTGTCAATCTCAACAGCCCCCTCAACCTGAACAAACAAGTGGGGAGTAGAGCCTGTCCATTGCTGGGCGCTGCTCTGTCCCCAGCTGGCAAATCATTCACTGCTGGCCATATTGGAGTGCTTCTGAGGATGCAACATCCACAGCTCACAGGCCAGTAATGGGTGCTGAGAATCCCCAGACTACTTCATCCCTCCTGGTTTTGCACCTCTGTGAACAATACAGGTGACTTTGCTGTGCTGGGGGGCTGAGGAGAATCAGTCACTCCAGTGAAACCTGGGGACAGGAGAGTCATGTTTCAGCATATAGCTGTTTACCCCACAGGGTGTTACAAAAAGTATCTGGTGTTAGAGGAAAACCTGTAAAAAGCCAGGAAAACACTAAATTGCCAAGGGAAGGCTCCACATTCTAAGCTGAGTGTATTTTCCTCAAAACACAGAGACCCAAGTCCTCGACTGGTGTTAACTGGTGAGGTTGTTACATCAGCCATTTATCTAACCAACTTCAGTGCATTCCTTGGGACTGCATCGTGCTTAGCAACAGCCTCCTTGTTCTATATGTGCTCTCAACTAGCACAACCCATGTTCGAATGATGAGATTTCCAGCCAGAGCATTGTTTGAAGTTTGGGATTTGGAGGTGGCTCAGCAAGTGAAACATCCCACATGACTTCAGATCACAGCAGTGGTCAGAAGCAGAGCTATGCATGCTGGCTGTGCCTGAAGAAATCCAGAGCAAACAGAGCAAGCAAGCCAGACCTTGCTGAGATCAGCAAAGGGAGGCTGTGGCTCAGTCTTTTACAGTGGTGCACTTACTACGTGGCCATCTGGGTACATAAAGGAAAGATAGTGTAGGAGGGAGAGAAAGACTGCTTGGATACGTTCTCTTGAGCCACGAGAAACCTTCCACTGTGTTACCTCCTTCCTTCAATGTATTGTATCAATTCTTGATACAGTTGGTCCTATCAAATTGCTTAAGGAGGTGAAGAAAGCTCCTATTTTCAAGACACAGTTGCATCGCAGATTCAGCTGTTCAAGGTCCTAATTCTTATCAGAGCACCCAAATTCCTATCTAGGAATCTAAATATCATTGTGACACTTAATCCAAATTAACCACTTATTTCCAGACCTGTTGAGCCAAACATGGAACTAAATATCCCTTTGAGTCTACATGCAGATGGCTTATCCCTCCATTGTGGTGAATCCATCTATCTTCAATGGGGCATGCAGGAAAATCCAGGCAGCATGTCTCATGTTCCCACATGTGGGATTCCTGCACCAATATAAGTTCTCACTTGCAGAAAGCTCAGTTCGGATTTCACTTGAAAGCATAATGCCACCCAGGTGCTGTGCACACTGAGCTGAGGAACAAGCCTGCTGCACCTTCTGTGCCCACCTGCCAGCTTAAGCAGACAACAAATCCACCACTTGCACCTGGCATTTTGCATTAATCAAAAGTGGGGACAATGGCAGCAGTTTGCTTTTGATCCACCTTTGCATATGTACTGCAAATCCAGCAAGTGCTCTGCACACACAGCTGCCTCTTCCCACCTCCATGAGGTGCTCAAGTTCATGGACTGATTCCAGGCAGGGTTTGATCTGAGAGCAACCAAGATTCAACTCAATGGACATTTCAGGACAACATTCATTTTCAATTACCCTTAGTAGGAACTGTTCCTCAATTCTCATGTAAGAGACAACTCTGACTTAATCCAGATTACTGACAGCCTAATTCTGCCCCCTCCCTTCCTGAGCATCAGCAGGTCCAGCAGCAGTTCATGCCCTGGCTTGAGACAGTCCCATTCTTGATCATGGTCACTTCTTCCAGTTTAACTCACATCAAACCTGTCATCATCCAGCTTCTGTTCAAGTCTGTGTCCTCAGAAACACTTTCGTGTTGCTCCATAGCATGTTTACTCCGAAGTTAAGAGCACTGTTTTATTTGTAATGTGTGTTGCAGAAATTCAGTATTAGTGGGCATTATGAAAACAAATGTGAGTGAAAACATAAATATGCAAGAAGCACTAAGGTTATAGCTGAAAAAAAAAAATATCACTTTTTTATCTTAATGTAGAATAAATCTCTAAATTTGCATGACTATGTAAGTCTTTGTATACACAACTTGGCCATGGTTTTGGATGACACTAGGGCAGGAAGATTCTGAGGTGTATCACCTTGTCTACAACAACTACCTACGTTCATTCCAAAACATCTACCTATCCATAAAGTTTATCTCCTACTAAGATTGCAAGTTTTTGGATACACGGAGATCGTCCTTTTCTTCCTGAGAATACAGGACCCAGTTTCAAGGCAGTAGTGGTTTCACACTGGGCCCATCTTTTTGAAACACCCTGCATTTTATTTGCTCTCAGCCCAGAAAAAGAACCAAAGTGGTTTTTCTGCATGGCTAGGATTCCTGATAGAAGGAAAAAATATCCTTCAGTATATGTAAAAATATCTAATAAAGGAGGTCAGTATCAGAGTTTCTGATTGACAGATGGGAAAAGCTGAGGAAGGGAGGTCATGCTTATCCTGGTTTGAAAGACCAGATTTGAGCAGCATAGGCTCCCACTTGTTTGCCTTTCCAGCTGTGGAAAGCCCAGCTGGCTTTGCCCGGAGGCACCATAAGCTGCTGTGTGTGGCTGGGTGGATGAGAAAATGCATGGTCTGGATGATACCTCAGGCGTGAGTCACTGGCTGTTTGCATAACAGATGAGGATGGCCTCAAGGCACACAATGCCAAGCAGACATCTCAAAGACATCCAACAGGCCAGTTCTCAGATTTGAGAGAAGGACATCAGACTCCTGGTCCTGTTCTGTCTGCATCCTTCTCTCTTCCAGTCCACAGACAATTAAAATCTCCCCCAGCTAATCTATAGAAGTTGTGTTTTCAAGATACTGATATTCAATCTGAGGATAATGGTTCTTTATCAGCAAAGAGGTGACTCGGAGTATCCAGCACCTGCGGTAGTGACATTTTCATCAATATTCCAAGTGACATACTGAGTGAGAAGCTGGAGATAGGTGCTAAGAGGGTAAATATGCCCTGCAGAGCTGTCTCATTCTCTTTAAAACTAGCCCTCAAGAAATGTGTATTGTGGAACAATGGCATTTAAAGAACAACTAAGATGTACCAAATCTTTTTTTTTTTCTTGTTTTCTGATGATATCATACCTAACACCATGGGATGTGCTACAGTACATGCTGGCAAAAACTGGACCATCATACAAGATAACATGCTCTAAGAGCAAAAGGAGAAAGGACATCTGCAAAAGGTAAAGTGTGATGCTTAAATAACAGAAGCTATCATTTAGATATTTGGATAGCAATTCCACTTGTGATGAAGACAGTCAAATAAAGTATTCGTTTCAGCTCCAAGCAATGGTCTTTACATAAGTCCCTGATGGATACACTCCAAGCAATTCACTGAATCACCGAATGTTAGGGATTAGAAGGGACCTCGAAAGATCATCTAGGCTCTAATCGTAATTACTATGGGTTTGCTGTGAAGCCTTTGAAGGTACATAAGAAATAAGACTTTACCTGTGCGAGTACCTGAAACAATGACACTAGTACTAAGAAACTAATGCTATTGTGACACATACAATTCATGCAAGGTGCCAGTCCTATTTCCTCGATACAAAGTGCTAGAAATGTGTGTATAACAGATGTCAAATGTGCTACAGGGCTTGAAAGTTCATTTAGTGTGAACAACTCTCATTCTTTGGACGGGTTCTCTCCTTGGATGAATCACTCTGGACAAAAAGTCCTAATCATCCACCCCAAATCAGATAATGTTCTTCACCTGGCTGCAACCACATGCTAGCTCTTTCCCACATTGAAGTCATCAAATTACCAGTGATTCACCCACTACCGTAACTGGTACAAGTCCAATTGTAGAGGTTACCCTGAATCAATTCAATACTCAAGAAAATTAAAGAAGAAAATTATTCCCAAGTTGGAAGGACAATTATCAGGACAGTATTCAGTTAATTAGGACAACACCAGCTAAGTTTTGCTGCAAGAAATTAGTCCTCTTGCTCCTTTACCAGTGTGCCCTTCAGCATTTCATCCACCAAAATGCCAGCTTTTTATGTAATCTCAATGGGTTGGGTTAAACAATTTAAAACTTGGAAAGCCTGTTCAAGTTATTTGTCCTTCTTGAGTCTGCAAGGTCTGGTACCAAATACTTAGTCATTTGCATTTCCAGCCAAAAGCAGAAGCACAAAGATCAACACAGATGAAAAATAAGCTGGAGAAGGGCATGCAATGGTCACTAGAATTGGTTACCACACCGACTATATAGAACCACAGAAGTCAACATCCACCATTACTTCTCTTGTGACAATCAAAGTGAGATTTGCACACTATAAGACATGGGTGTGACTGCTACCAAAAATCAAAGGACTTTTCCAATTTGTTTCTGCCCCAGCTCTGTTTTCCAAGCCAACTCCATCTTTTTCGGAAATTGCTCACAACTTTCTTTAAGGATTCCTTTGGGAGATGAAGTTTTCTAGGCTAAGATTCAACCCAAAAGGTTTTAATTTTAGCCAAATTGATCTGACAATTTTTCAGTGGTGAAGGAATGGAAGAAAATACTTTTCCCATATGTTCCAGTTAGAGAAGTATGTTTGCAGAGGAGAAAGAATTCTTGAGGAGACAGAAGAAGAGAGGGGGTAAATATCTCTAAAGGATAATAATATTCCCAGACACAACAACACCGTGAGCTAAGCCTGAATCTTGCGTCAAGGAACACAGCAGCAATGGTATTTGCGTCTACACCAGCTGAGTATCTGACCCATAGGAATAGAGAAGAAAGCTTTCTATTAAAATCTTGGATAGGACACATCAGAATCTAAACAACATGGAAAAAGGCTCATATGCTAACCCCCTTCTTGTTCTTTCTCAAGACTAAAACACAGCATATTCCAATGCATGGAGAAGACAGCTGGTTGCAAGCCCTGACTGGATGCAATGAGTCCCTGCAGTAAGACATGCCTGCCCAAACCTTCAGCAAGACTCAGGATCCCCAAGGACCAGGGCTTATTAACCTCAAGAGATCATTAATAGCTGTGTGCTTAAGCAGCTCAGCTGCTCAACCTCTCTGGGTCAGACCAAACCTCCTGTATCTCCACTTGTTACCTCTTAGCTAGATGGAGAAAGTATGAAGACCAGGAAAAAATTAAACAAAGAGAGTGGGGAAGAGTACTCAGAATTAGAGTTGCCCACATCTTAGCAGTTCTAGTATGAGTGAAAAACAAATCTTAAAGCTGACAACTTCCAGTCTTGACCATGGAAGCCTATGGATCTATACCACAAGAGAGCCCACACTGAAGTGCTACTTCAGATGAATTCTTAAGGCTTGAGGTATCCCACATGAGATAAGAGAGCCAGGCTTCACAAGAACCCAACTGCACAACACGAAGCCCAGAAATTCAAAAACATAGTTTTTTTCTTAACTTACCCTCAATAGAGCCTCCAAGGTTTTCCAGATTCTTGGCATCAAATGCCAAGCCCAAGATGTTCCAGTTTCTTCAACTTCAATGAGGTTTTCAATGTGAAATTACCATGGAGCTGTGGATAAAAGAAGCCCCAGAGTCATAAGGAATACACTAATTTTTATGTGATAATAACATAATTATTAAATACCTGTGTCATAGGTACCTCATCAAGATTGCTAGGTGTTACACAAAAGTGTGAATTCTGTGCCTCAGAGTGTTTGCAATCTATAAAGATGAAGGAGGAACTAGGCAAGGACACAAACAGAGATACATAATTCAACCTCAGTTTGCAGTGTGAAAGTCTATAGGTATGTTAACCAGTACCTATGAATGAACTTCTTCAGTACATCCCCTTTGCTGTTGTTAGTCTAGTAGTGGTTCTTTACATAAGCACTCATTACAGACATAGACCTTGAAGGGAAAATAACCTGTTTTGTGTTCTATTTCCTACAGTCTCCATTGAAGGTCTGCCAGTTATCTCTGCTGGACACAGGCTCCTTATAAGTGCATGAGCACAGCTGGAGGACACTGAGAATGCTTTAAGTGTTTGATAGGACACAGGTGAGTAGCAGGCAGAGGAACAGGTAATGAAGGGGGAGAAAGAAAAAAAAAAAAGCAAACAAGATCTGAAAGACAAAGTCTGAGACCCTCACACATGGTATAGGTAGATAGAGAAACAATAAAGGAACAGAAATACAAAAATACAAATGTGTCCAACAGCAACATCATACATCAGTAGATCTTCCTAGTGATGATCCAGCTTCCATGCCTTTAGCAGCAGTAGTCTGTAGGAGGTTAGGTGAGAAAAGGAAAGATAGCAGGAGGCTGAGAAGGAAGAGAAAGATGAGAAAAGCGGGGGGGCAGCACTTTGAACTTAATAAAAATGTTGACATAGGTTGTACATATGTAGCAGAAAAAAGTAAAGAGGCACGTCAGCTGAGCAGTAGCCATTCAGCAGCCAGGAAGATGGTAAAAAAACAATAGGTTTGTATCTTAATTCTCAGCAAAGTTTAACTGTAGATAGTCAATTATTATGAATAACCCATTTATATTCCTTGCCATGGATGCCTGGAGACATGAGTGTCTGCAGGAAAATAAGATAATACTAGTCTATTCTAAAAATTTACCTGATCTAACTATATCAGCATGAAGAAAAAAGTGCAGACAGCTTACAAAAAAGCCCTCTGGCTGGGACTGTTTAGCCTGACTGATACAACCCATCCAAAGAAAAGGCTTTTTTACCATCTTGCTTTTTAAACAGGAACATTTGTCAGCACAGCTCCACTGGATGTGAATGTATCTAACTATTGCTGGTCCATACACAGGCAGGTTCTTGCAAAACACCTATCTCAGATCCCAACCTTGCAACAAGGTTTCCTGTATTGCAAGCTGCTAATTTACCTGCTGTTGTCAAATCTCAATGAGTCATACCCTCTAAAAGGTGTATGTTTAGGTGAAACATTATGGGGTTCTAAAAAACCGTTAGGTAATAAACACTGGGCTTCTTTTTCACTGCCTTTTGTTTAGGGTTGTCAGTTGTGTAGGTTAGAACTTCCATTACAAATAAAGCTGTTTTTTTCCACCCGGGGAACAGCAGCCAGAGCCAGATGTGTAGGATTAGCTCAGTGTATCCCCACACCAGAGCAGCACTGCAAGGTGCACCCATGGCAGCACCTACAGCTTGCTCAACCAGCCACCCTCTCAGGTCCAGCCACCCATGGGGACAGTGTCATTTGCCACATAATGGAGAGACTCAGAATCTGAATGTTGTACAACCCTCTTTCCCAAACAATTAGAGGATTCCCATGGCTGGGTCACAGGATCATAACTCTAGAGAGGACCTGGAGCTCCCTATGTGGCCTTGGCTCCATATAGGACCCTATATGAGCTTAGTGCTGTGTCTCTGTGTCCTGGTTTCCTATCCATCAAAGGGGATAATAATCCTGCACAGGTCTCCAACTGGTTTCTTTCAACTGTTCAGAGAAGCTGAAAAGTATGTAAAACAGGTTAAGGTAGGAGATTCACCTGCAAATACAATTAATTCATAGTTAAAAATCCTCTCTCATTTAATGCCACAGTATATTTAATTTTGGTCAAGAATAAGCACACTGACTTGCAGACAAGCAGCCAGGTGCTGAGGTGCCATGGGCAGTACTTCGTTGCTTCAAAAGTTCTTGATTCTTGTGAGACGTAATCTATCTCTTCACCAAATTCAGCTACACTGTTCAAAACCAGGACATTTCTGTGCCTGTACTGTGAGGTCTGGGCTGTCAGGTTAGCAGGTAAGTCTCTGAATTTAAACATTAAGCATACAGTAATGAGGCAAAGGAAGTGTCATGGAAAGCAAGCCTCAAGTCGGGGAGAGGAAGAAATTAATAAGGTGTTAGAGCACTGCAATAACTGTGACTATTTAGCATGTATTTTCTGAGGACCTCAAAAGTCTCTGGAAGATACTGGGTACCATGAAGCTTTATGGGTTCCCCCCTGAAAATGAAATAGAAATGGTACCCATGAATTGTTCCACTTACTTGCTGAAGAAGCACACTCACCTCCATCCTCTATTTCCTACACCCACACACATCAAGGATAGCATTGACCATAGAGCTTCTGAGAGCAATCCTAATATCAAACTGAGATGTGGACAAAATCTTCCCTGATTCAGATTTCAGGACTTCACCAGAAGGGAGCAGGAGAGACCTGCAGAAGAGCTCAAAGTAATGCATTCACTGTGGACAGTGTTGTCCTGCACAGAGCCTGGCTTTACTGTAGGTTCATCACAACCAAGATCCCAATAGATATGACAACTGCAAGATTAAGAAATCTCACCAACATCATCTTGTAGCCTGGGCATTGTAGCTTTGCAGTTTTCTCTACATGTGCAAGTTATATGCCTAGAATCATGTAGTCCACTGAAGACTGTACAAGTTGTCCCTTTCCTTTCCCACTACTCGTATACTTAAATAAATACATATACACCAGAAGAGTTCAATCCTATGTAAATAGAACATAAACCAAGTCCAGTTTCACATACTTTTTAAAAAACGTAACTGTATCTATGATCACTGATAGGACAGGTTAAGACCAAAATAGAAATCTCTCCCTTCCCTACTGAACATAAATATATTGATCCCCGTCCCAAATTTGCAGGCAAGAATTCAGAAAGCAAGTCTTAACTGAGCACCATGAAAAGAATAGCAAGAAGGAATACAGTTTAAATCATATCTAGCTCAGAACAGTATCTCAGAACATGTTTCATGGTAAATCTGTACAGTAAATGCAGAAAGCCAAGCTTTTGCCTGGTGCAGAAGAGTTTCCTAGACAGCAGTTCATAACCTCTGTCCTGGACACAAGGCTTCAGTTGCTGTCTGTCATACAGTTGCAGAAGCAGCCCTGCAGCAAGGTTTACAACTGGTTTCTTGGAAGACCAACATTAGCAAAACATTCAGTGTAAATATGCCAATCTTTAACTGCTTGGAGACCTGCTCCTACATCATTCATCTGACAGTAGCTACCCCCAGAGCACGGGTCAGAGCTCTCTACAGCTCTGCTGGAGAGTCAGTGGCTTACACGTGAACTTGACAAATTTGTATCAGAAGAAAGGAAGGTCTGTGGCTTCACATCTGCGTCACAGTCTTTTGGGAAGGCTTAGAACTATGGACTTCTCAAATCTGTGCTAGTCACTGGTGGATATAGTAGCGGATAAGCCTTGCACACCCAATACAAGCTGTTTTGTTGCATAGAGTCCACCCGTACCTGCAGGAAGACAGACACGATGGACATGATGACTGCACTAAGTCCCTCTTTTCCACAGGTGAGAGTTCAGATTTATGAGATATCATGAATTATTAGATTCAAAACCTGCGTTTGAATGACATTTTCTCATTAACTGCAAGCTGATTAAGGAGTTAAGTAAAAAGTGACTAATCTGCATGCAGGTGCCCTCTCAAGTCCAAGAGTAACCATCCCTGTTGGGTCTAGCAGGAGCATCCATGGATATTTACTGTCCATCTGCCTGTCTTCGCTCCCTGGGTCAGAGTTTGGGCTTCCAGAGTTTACCTGAGGCACATGGGCCATCCCCAGGCTGCACCAGTGCAAGACCAGCCACCTCAGGGCACCCCATTCCACCAGGTTAAACAGACAATCCCTTCAGAGAGCAGCTGACACTTCAGAGTGCACATTACTGTCTATCTGCCAAAGAGCACTGTTACCACATGCTTGGTTTTAGTGATGGCTCTGAGCTAACCCAACTGATTTTGCCCAACATAAAGGAGGGCAGAATCACATCTGCTGCCAAGGCAGAAGAAAACAGTAACTCAACAGATGGTGGTAGGCTGGTGGTGATCAGAGGAGACAGATATCTGTTCCCAACCAAGAAAGCCAACTTTGCACCAAAGTGGCCAAGGAGTGCCCATGAATTCTTGAGTCTGGTAGAGTGATGGAGCCCACTCCCACCAGACCTGTGGGTCAGCCAGGCACAGGTAATGCCCAAAACCTGCCTGGAACCTTCAGAAGCACCGACAGAAACCCTATGGGCTAATCCTGTTTATCCCCTAAACCCAAAGCAGAGTTAAAATTCATCAAGCTTTCCTAGCAGCTGGGTTATATACACAGGAAACTGGGTGTTGATGTTTACGAAACCTAGAGCTCATTTCTGTTTGTTTCTATGCACAAAGAACAAAACATTTAGGTACTTTCCATGTAGAATAACTTTGCTCTTGTCCTTTTGCCTCAGCTGTCCAAGCATGAGGGCTGTGTGTGACCAAGGGAAGGGAAATGCTTAGAAATCCTTCTCATTTGACTGCTGCTGTTCCTTGCTGACATTTAGCCCAGACAATATGAGCACCACCCTCAGTTACACCCAGCTGGGCTCAGTGATTTCACTGGGAAGCCATGGTGTGGCACGTTTGTAACCAACAGCAGAAACAGCCAAATATTCCAGTGTGGAGCATGAAATTGGTTTCTAGACTGGATTTTTCTTTGCTCAGTATATTTTGCGTACAATGTAAATTGCTTTAACCTTGCTATACCATTCCTGGTCCCAGGAGTAAGAGCGTAGGGCAGAAGAGAACGCAGCTTGTCACTCCTGACTTTGCCCCAGGGACAGCTCTCACCTCTGCTCCTATATTGTCATTCAGAGAAAGGAGCCATCCTCACACTACTTTGCAGGACCCTGCAAACTGGAGCTGAAAGTGCAGGCTGAAAAGCTGCCTGCTTTAGTTGCTGGCACACCACCTATTGAAAATGGGTGTTTTGAAACACCCACTGCAAAGACTGATGGTGTATCACGGAAGAAGACTTAGGAGGGACATGTTAGACCCCTTGTAAAGGGAGCAGGGACTCAGAATACCATTCTGCTGATCCACTAATCTCATTTAAGTGCTGCAAATCTGCAAGTCTTTGAAATTAATCTGTTTGGCTGCAACACCAACCCAAACCAAGACAAGTCTGGGCTGATTAGCAAGATGCAGCCACAGGTAGAGGATGAAGGCAGAAGTAGGGGTCATCTCCCCACCAACGACTTCCAACCAGGAGTGAGGGCTCTGAGCCGCAGTACGAGAGCACAAACCTGCGTGCTGGAGGGATAAAACTCCATCCACATCTCCAGCCCTGGCTGTACACCTCCCCACATTGCCCCAGCCCTGGTGTTTCTCCAGGGATCCTCACACCATAATGAGAGTTTAGATCTTGCTGTGACAACCTGATTCTCCACATGCAGATGCTCAAGTCCTGGCTCTGGCTGTGGGTCACTCGCGTTGCCTTTGCCTGTTGCAAAGCTCTTCATGTCAACCCAGCACATTGCTGCCAGATGCAGTACCAAGCATGGAGCAGCTCTGAGCCAGAACCTTCAGACAGCAAAGCCAGAACTCCTTAAGAGTAACAACCAGTTTTGCTTCTTTGGTCATTGGAAACCCTGGTTTCGGTTCTGGCTACCCTTGCGCCACTAAGATTCATGTACCTGGGGTGTCTTGCCATCGCAACAGAAGGCAAGGGTTAGCTTGTGGTGCACACCTAAGCACTAGATCTCTGTCTGTGTTTCAGCCTGCCCCATCCAACAAGCACCTCCCCTCACAAAATACAGAAATTAAAAAAAAAAATTAACAGCCAGAATGTCCGAGTTAATGATCAAGTGGGGACAGCTGCACAACTTCCACTGGTACGTCTATGTTGATGGCTGTGGTACACTGACGGGCAGGAATGGCAAAAATAAGCTGATGGCAAGGAGAAGATGGGGCCCGGGTGCCACAGCAGCTTCAGCAAGACTCTGCAGCAGATGGGCTGTCCTCCCACAACAGGAGGCTGGTCCCCTCCATTAGCATGTCTCAGCCCCAAGCTTCAGAAGTTTGGGGCACAGGGCTAGTGACAAGCAGCCTCAGCAGGGCGTGGGCGTCCTACCATCATGGTGAAGTAAGAAAATACAACGTGACTGTGTGTTTTATACAAATGGATCACTTGCAGACATGGTTCAGTGCAAAGCAAATGTAAACCTCATGCCTCAATGTCCTTATACATGTGTTTAAAAGCACACAGTATGCTCATAAAAGAGCTGAGTCTCCAGGGCTAACTTATAAGTGCCAGACAAAAATCCATCAAGATTGATGAGTCCTTTTTACAGCATTCGGCACGTCTGACATTATACTGGACTTTGAAAAGCCCCAAAGGAACGGGGACCACTAAATATCTAGAATAAATAGCCAAATAGAAGTTCAGACACCCAGCTGTTTGATTGCATGGGCATGTCCTATACTTGGAAATGCAGTAAACTTTCAAGTCAAATTCCTGGAAAGATTAGCCTAATGCATGACTCCCACATCCCACAGCTCATTAGGAAGAGACACTAATGCAACACCTTCTGAGCATCCCATGTGTGTGCCGGCAAGACAACTTCTTGCACATAGTTGTTGGAGGCAAAATTCCATTTGGCTGGACACTGGGTCATTTTGGCTTCAGAGATGGCACCCAGCCACAGACAGTATCCACCTGGCACTACAGAGTGACAAGGAACTGGAAAACCTAATGCTGCCACTTAGAAATGGGTTACTGAACTGATCCATCTGTGGGAATAACGTGCTTCATGACACTTCCTTTACTGGTCCAACAGAAGGCACAAGGCCAGCACAGCACATGGGCTCTTTAGTGATATGTCCTGCAAAGGAAACCCTCCATTGCCAACTTACTTCATTATTTAAAAAAAAAATATATAAAAAAAATAAAAATCCTGACCACAGCCTGCATGAAGTCATCTGGAAGTAAAACAGGTCATTTCCAGAATTAACCATTTGTTTCTCTAAAATATTTCAGGAGAGGAGTGTCTGTAGAGGCCACTGAAAAGCAGGCTTACAGTCAAGGCAGAGTGAGAGAGGGAGATGGTCTCGCTGGGACCATTTTCAGGCAGGCTCCAACCTACGAGCTCAGGAAACACCCTGTTTCTCTCATGTTGAAGAGAACACAGTTCTATAGACTGACATTTGTTGCAAATAACCCATCTGCACCACATAGATGCCTGACTCACCTTTACATGAACAGACTTCTCAGTCTTGAGACCATTTCTGCCCCTCAGCCATGCCTGGGCCACCCAGTCACCCCTGCCTGTTTGGGACTGCAAAAATGCTTCATAACAATAATTATCATTCTGGTTTCACCATTGCTTTTCCAAGTCGCTTCTGCCTCTGCTGTTTGGAAACAATGCTCAGGGCTATCAGACCCAGATCAATAAGTCATCTGGGAACAGAAAACACAGATGAAGGAAGCACCTTTTTGTTGATGGAAGGTTTTCCACCAGAAACAGTCGTGGGAACTTGGGCACACAGAGCAGAGCATCAAGGAGGAATGCCAGCCACAGTGCAAAGAGAGACCTAGTACTGCAGAGCATTGGCACATTTTGCTGACTTTAATGCTCCTCACTGACTTCTGATTCAATCAGCTTAGAACAAAAGATCCTTGTAGCCATGGGTGCACCATATGCAAATCGCAAAGTGCCAGGTAGAAAGCTGATGTGTTTTTTCAAAAAGGAAACCCTACTTTGAAAGTTCGTGGTCTGGGATGCCCAGGGTTATATAAGACAATACTGGGGGATTTTAAGAGATGTATTTATTGTGGTTCTGGAGACTGCATGTTATGAGTATTAAGCAAAATGTTTTCCCTTGCCAGTTTTTCCTACCAGCACATATGTGAATTTTTTACCAAATGGAGGACTAATGAGCTTGCTTGCCAAGAGGTGGAGTACAAAATTCTGTACATCTGTAGCACTGTTACCCAACAACTCAGCTTTCAGCAAGTATTCAGCCCAGTATTTTCACTGGGCTGATGTCTCATAGAAAGCTCATGGTGGGTTTCTCCATCACGTATCCCCATCCTCACTGCACACACACCCGTCTCCAAAAGAAGGGAAAGCAGCAAAACAAAATACACATGTGTACCTTCTTCCCCAGAAGGGATTGAAGGGACCATCATAGAGAGAAATGCTCAGATATTATGAAGAATATAACTGCGTAAAACCTGCTGCACATAGCAGAAAGGAATAAACATCAAGCATCAAACTTCAAGCATCTGGCCCAGTACACGCTTGGGTCTTTTCCCAACACTGAACACTGGGGAAGCTATATTGTACATCATAAATTACATGGTTGAAAGAAAAAACCACAAAACACTAATACCCTGATAGTTCCTTTTGGCTTTAACTTCTCCAAATTATCTTGCTTGTGATTTCTTTTTCTATTTATTGAAATGGCTTTTTCTGCTTAAAGTAGTACCTTGGTATGACTAAAATATACTGTTCAGCAAAGACCCCATTCAATAGTTACCAAGAGGCAGATAATCAACCACAACCCATAGTAACTTGGTTAATCAACTTCCCTTTAAAAGTTCTGCTTTATCTGTAAGTTTCAGCAACTCTGTTCAGCTGGATGCAAGTACTTCATGTCATTGCTCTTTCCAGAATAAAATGGTGTGTTGCTCTCAATTCTGTCAGCCTGCCCCGCCGTAAGTTAAAAAGACAGAGGGAGTTTCTTACATCTCTTACAGTACAGAGAGGCTTCCACAATCCCAGTGACTCTTTTGGGGCACTTTTCTGTACACCATTCATTTTTTTTATTTCTTTAAAAAGCTCTAGAGTTGAAAGTACTATGCCAATATCAGTCTCACCAATACCCAATGAAAACTGCATAATTCACCTGAACAGACAAATCAGAGGAAAAAAGCTACAAATCTACTGAAATTTTAGCCACATGCTTGACACTTTGCCACCACTGAAATTCAGCCAACTTCCAAAAGTATCACTGGTGCTTTAAAACCACACTTCAAATACACACCAGTTGCGTTGGCCATGACAAAAAGAACATTACAAAGAGCATAATAAAATATAACATAGCATAATACAATATCATTACTAGAATTGAAGAGATTAATATACCCATATTTAGAAGTACCTTTTTCAATCTTTGAGGGCGATATCTTAAATCCTTTAACAACCACTTAACTTTATGGTAGTGCCACTATGTCTGTGCTGCTGCATGTGATTCAAACTCTCACACAGCCATGTACAAGAGATTATTGTTTGGTTATATTTTAACTGAAGTAAAAATACAAGTCTTGTGGCTGTTCCGTACGTAGTACTTCCTTGTTTGTATTATGTCATCAAAGTGCCCTCTGAGAGCTTATATACCTGTTAAAGATGTCTTTGGTGAGTAGAATAGACTACCGGTAATGAACTGGTTATTAAAATTATTGTGGATGTCTGTAGCACAAGCCACATTAGATCATAAAACCCCAGAACAATCTTTTCCAGGTCACAGACAAATATATTTCAAAAGACGGTTCTACGCTCAAAAATATTTTCAGATTCCTTAAGTATCTAATAAAATCTGTATTTCTCAGACTGCTCTGGCAGGGATTTTAAGTTTGTGCTTCCTAACGTCACTATGGAGTTCATAAAAAACATACATCCAAACTAGGCATGCTTTTTCACTCTCAGCCATGCAGTATATGATCCTAAATGCATGGCAGTTTTTCCATGAGTCTGCCATAAGAATCAAATCAAGTAATACGCAGCTTGTAGCTAGATTAGAAACGAAAGATGAGCAGGAGCAACAACCAGACTGACAACACACTAATCCAAACAAGATGATCTGATTATATTAAGGGGAAGGTTCTTCTGAAACTCCTGCAGGAACAAGGGAGTTCATAGCTATTTCAAAAACACCAGCCTTCAGCTATGTTTGTAATCATCCCTAAATGTAAAAACTGCTGTCAGCACACATAAGTGATGGGGCAAAGCTGCCAGCTCGAACTGCAGGCCACCTTTGCTGGGGAAAACCTATGTGGTTTTATACAGCCCATGCGAGGAGAAGCCTGTATGAGTATGAGCACGTCTGTGCAAACCATGGGGCTGTCTGAAAACATGACTCGTCAGCTCCATAATCAACTTTTATTCACGGTTTCTCAGGAAATACAACTTAGAGACTCTTTAAATGTGGCACATATGAAATCCCATTCATGAGTTTTAAATAAAAAAAAAAACCTAGGACAAAGTTAATCCCTGTTTCATAGAAAAAGTCAATACTCTGATAGGAATTACATATTGCTGAATATATTGATATTGAATATATTGATTTTCCAATATAGATAATAGGAATTTTTTCAAAAATGAGTGGCAGGCCATTGTACTACAGGCACTGTCATAAAGGAAAGACAATATTTTCCAGACAGTGTCAGTGTCTGCACACTGCATATCCTGACTCTAAAAATAAAACAGAATTACAGCCATAAACTTCAAATACCATATCTCTGTGTGAATAATTTCCACTTTGCCACTGAAAGAGCAAAAATTGATATAATACTGAACAAGTGACCAAAACAGCATTAAAATATTATATTTCTGTAGGTATTTGACTCTTGAAAAATGAGTCAAGACTATTTACAGAGAACTATGTAAATGAAATGAAGTATGCACACAGACATATGCATACATGATGTTTATTATACAAAAGCATATCCAGAATTTCTTCAGCCACATTTATTTGCGTGTATGCCATTCCTTTTCACCATCCTTTCTAAAGAGCATTCCTTGGTTTCAAAACAGTAATGTGCTTTATGGAAAACTGGTTACAACCTGTTCAAACAGGTTGAAATTTATGTCTTTTCTATCAGTAATCAGTCTCTTGCAAGGAAAACTAAAGGGAAATGATCCTTGAAACACCACTCTGGGTGGCTATGGAAATCCTTTTAATTGTACACTACTCCCAACAGTGACAATAAGTAGATACTATTTACCAATAACATTGATTGCCATCAGTCTGGATTTACTGTACTTTCACACGTATAAACCGCATCTCAGATAACCTATATTTAAAAGTATGAGTAGTTGTAAATGTGTCCTCAGTTGACCTCGGCATCAACTACCTCCCACAAAGCTGGAGGTGGAGGCAAGTGCCAGCCGAGGTGGGACAGGTAGGTGGGGTTCAGGCAGTGCAGCAATGCAGATTCCCTTCATGTTGTGCTCATGTTCATGTGGTCCCTCCTACTGCTAAATCACAGGGACTTTTCCACAGGTGATGAAGCTGGTGAGGGGCCTGGAGGACAAGTCTGATGAGGAGCAGCTGAGGGAACTGAGGCTGTTTAGCCTGGAGAAAAGGAGGCTGAGGGGAAACCTTATTGCTGTCTGCAACTACCTGAAAGGAGGTTGTAGTGTGGAGGGTGTTGGTCTCTTCTCCCAAGTAGCAAATGATGAGACAAGAGGAAATGGCCTCAAGTTGCATCAGGAGAGGTTTAGATTGGATATCAGGAAAAAATTATTCACAGAAAGGGTTACCAGGCATTGGAACAGGCTGCCCCAGAAGTGGTGGAGTCACCATCCATGTAGGCATTTAAAAGGTGTTTAGATGAGGTTCTTAGGGACATGGTTTAGTGCTAGTTAGGTTAGGTTATGGTTGGACTCTATGATCCTGAGGGTCTCTTTCAACTGAAACTGTTCTATGATTCTATGACGTGTGCATTTATTTGTTGCCACTTTAAAATACCAGTAGGAGAAGAATGAGGGTGCCCGATGGCATGTCTCAATCTGAGTATTGCAGAACTGTCAGTCACTTATCACCTTAGACATTTTCAGACAAGTAGCCACACACCAGAGAAGACAAGGAAGATGCAGCAGTGACAACAACATGCTAGTTTAGATGGCCACAGTGAAACCTTCTCGTAACCACCTGGCAGGGCTGGTTGCACCATGCAGCAGGGAGAGAGCATGGCAAGCTGCAGTGACATGCTGAAATGTCATGCCAGAAATTTCCAGCAAACCTCAGTCTGCACAGACTAGCCCAAAGCCTGGCAGAAATCATACTGGTACTACCAGAACATTTTCCAAAGGAGAATCTTATATGCATGCACATTTACAAGAACATCACTAACTGAAGTTAGAAACTAGGGACCCACTAGGTCATTCAGTCTAGCCCTATCCCATCCTTTGCCAATTTTCTTTGTTTAATATCAACAGTGGACAAGCAAGCCATGTTCTTTTACCTTCCTTGTGCAATATGGCCTTTTTGTTATTCTGACTGTCCTGGGCATGCTTGTCTGCCTCTTTTCTGGTTTTAGTTGTTTTTCCTTGATCGGAAATAACCAGAGATGTAAACCAGCACTACAGAAGAATTGCTGCATGCTAGCTGAGCATAACAGCCAGGAGGTGTGGACATTTATGTCCCAGAAAAAGGAAGGAAAACCTAACTCTACCCTAGTTATGAAGCATAGGAATACATTTTCCTCAGAGATGGTGTGTTTCCTGAATCCTGCCCCACTCCCACAAAGATCTCCTGCCTTCTGCAAATAGCTGCTGCATTTATCCAGAGGCCAGTGTCCACACCCCTACACAGCTGCAGCCAATGATGCCACCAACCATTTTTGGCAGCAAAGGGTCCTACAGCACTGCAACAAAACGTGGAGAAACAGCCAAAACAAGCCACGGATGTAGCCCACAACTAGGGTAGTCTTCATAGATAATCTGTTTTGGTATAATGCCTCATTAATATATTTTTGAATCACCCAGTGGCACAGAAACCACATGTTAGCATACAACCTGGACAAGTACCCATGTCTTGAGACCAGTCTTTCTGGGCACAGCCAGCTGGGCAGTGTTCAGAGAGGACAACCAGCAGGTCCCATGCCAGGGTGTAACTTCAACTGCCAGCAGAGATGTATACATTGGGGCTGGAGGACCAGAAGGCAGTTTGTCATGTCTGAGGTGCTGCCCACAACCCTGCCAGCCCCTGCCCTTGGTGCTCATACACCCTGGGAATTCTGTTTATGAGGCAATAACTGTCTTCTGGCTTGAAAAAGTTTGATAACCACAAGCAGAGGACACTAATGGAAAAATGCTATTCCTGAACAAACAGAGAGCACCTCAGGGCATCGTGGTTACAGCTGGCTACTAAAGATATCTTTTGTTCTGGCCTCAAACCATCCATACACAGGCGGGGGGGAGGCGGTAAAGCCCTGAGAAACAAAAGAGCCATTGACACCTTCAGGTATCAGGAAGCAGCAGGGTGGGGGCACACAGTACAAAGTTGCCTTCTCTTCAGTGGAGGCACTGCTCCAGGATCCACCCTGACGTCTGTGCAGCCACCTCAGGTGTTTCTCAGCCTCTGCTTCCCCGATGAGGATGAGCATGGATGTGGCTCGCTGAGGTGTGCCCCCACCTGCCACAGGCAGTTGCTTGGCTCAGAATTTGATGTGCTTCACCAGAAGCCACTAAATAATGTTTATAGAGAATGTAGATCTTGATTTAAAGAAAAGCTATCAAATTTTGGAGGACACAGGAAGTTTTGCAAAGAATACTGATGACCAAAGCAAAGCTTGGAGAAAGAAATTATAACAGCACCATAGTTTCAAGGTACGCACCAGGGAGAGGGAATTAAATGTGGGATGGGATACAGTTTGATTGCAACCAGGATAATTTGCATGATACCATCTGCATAACATGCCCACTGCAATAGGTAAAGAGAAATATGAGAAATCCTGAAGGTGATGAGTGATGCAGAGAAATTTCATGCCCATAAAGGAAACTGAGATCTATTTTGCAGAAGTGTCCAGCAGCTTGAGTAGGCAAATCTTGAGAAAGAGTTGGAGACAGTTCACAAAGCACTAGTCCTGCAATAGTACTTAGAAACATTAAACTAAGATGCTTCCAGACACACGAAAAAGAGACACTGAATCAGTCCCCTTTGAGCAACAGCAAAAGTGGAGACAAGTGGCTTGTATATTCACACTACTAACAGCAGTGCCAACGTGCTGAAACAGGGAAAACAGCTTTGGCTTAGGGGTAAAAACTATTGCATCCTCATGTACCATACAATCCTCTATTGATCTTTGTTGCCAAATATTGCCCCCAGTTCAGAACTATAGAGATTACATGTTCTGTAAATTGAAGACAAATGTGGGATAGAGTGAGAGACTGAAGAAAGGGTTTGACAAAAGCGAAGAGAAGCAGAGACCACAGAGACCCTGCATAGGACAGTTATATCAAGAAAAAACCTGTCTGATCTCAGAACAAATAGTAACCGCAATTGCCAGAGTTACTGCTGAGAATTAGTAAAGAGCAGTCAGGTCAGGATAGTATTTTCCCATTGGTTCAAGATGAAAGTTGCAGTAACAGACAGAGTTTTGTTGAAAAGCACCAACAAGGTGTTCAACAACACATTACAGAAAAATATTAGTGAAATGATCTACAAAGGTTATTTAAGAATTAGAAATTAAAGAGAAAGACCCAAGCTATTTTTTGGCCTTAAATGAGCAGTGACATAGAGGACATCAGTCGAGTTTGCAGCGTGGGCAAAGGCTTCATGCTAGTCGAATAAGTAAATGTGTCCTTCTGAGTGTAATACACATGCCGTTCTTTAAATTGAATGAGAAATTCATTGATATTTTTATTCTCACTTCCTGAGTTGGAGATAACACAGCCAAAGTGATGATTTCACTTCAGGTGTATTTTCACTCGACATAGTTCATCTGACACACAGATGGCACACACATAGCATTTTAAAAAACTTAAAGTGTTGTTTAGGCAAATAGCTACTTGGCCCCACTGTTAGCAATACAAAATGCCACTTGAAAATATTTTTAAAATAATACAATATCTTCTGAAAATATTTTGAAGTTTGACTGATAAATGTTTAGCCCTGTTAAGGTACACAGCAGTCCCATTAGAGCCTTCAGACATTTTCTGTAACAGAAAAACGAAAATAAAAATGCCTGGAATGGTGGAAACTGACACCAGAGGGAATCAGGATTTGTAAGTGCATTAAGAAATGGCTAACATCAAGCTAAACAAGACGCCCATGTGAACTGAGGCCGCAGGAATGCTCCTACTCTACCAACATCACACTAAGCCACCCATGCAACAAGCACAACCAGGCAGACACCCATGGCCTTTGCACGGATGGACCTAGAGAAAAGAAGATATGGGGCAATTCTACACCTTCCAGAAAAGAGAGGGATACAGTTAGGGAGGATTGGGCTCAACTACTTCAATCTCCAGCATTTGAAAGGTGGTCACCAGTGTAAGCTGGTCATCTAGGCTCCTGCAAATCGATGGGTAAAAAGGATTCACCCTAAACTGAAGTGTAGACCTGAGGCAGGCTGGGGGAATTGCACCACACTAGCTGACTGCAGTTGGATACGACACCACTAGCTTAGATAATGTACTTGACTTTTGTATGGCTAAAAATTACTCCTAAACATGGTTTGCCATTTTACCTGGAAGGGTCTGAGAGCCAGGCAGCAGAGAACAGCCACAGAACCTGATCTGCTGAGTTTAATCCTCCAAAGAGGGGAGGAACTAAAAGACACCTTCAAATCCAAGATGTTGCAGAGAAAGCTGAGCATTGCTGGCAAACATTTCTGACCCTAGGTCTCCCAAATTTCCTTGATCCTGTGAGCCAATACCTTCGTACAGACAAGAGCCAAGAGACCCATTTGGGGTCCTGAGCCCGAGGCTGGAGAATAAAACTGGCCACATGGCTCTTCTAGTCTTGTCCCCCAGCAGCTGAGCCCTCTCTCTTGCCATGGTGGGACTGGGGGCAGAATATCTACTGGAAGCACTCCTCGGTGGGGACAGCATACAAACTGCCCTAGCCCTTGCCTGGGAGGGTGACAACAGGCACAACCCAGGGCCATGCCAGGGAGCGCGCTCAAGATGAAACAGCATGGACACCAGTGAGTCAGAGCCCAAGACCAGGTTTTGGTGCTCTTTGATTTGCCAGATCTCATTTTTCTTTACTGGATAATGTCATAGCTCCCTATCATTCAACACATCCAGATCTTCTTCCCACAGAAACCTAGCCCATGCATGCCAAGATTTTGCCTCTGCCAGGCATTGGGACACAACAGGATCAGGCACTAAGCCTGGCAGTCACAGTTAAACTACTTTTGGTCCCATGCTGTTCCAGAGCCACTGCTTATTTTAAGCATTTTCTTTTCTAAGGCAATGGAGGTAGCGTTTTCTGGAAGGCAGAGTGCCATGCAGAGTTGCATTTCTGAATACAGAGGGTTTCTTTCAATCCCTTCTGCCTGAAGTGGCTCCTGAGCCCCATTCAACTTAGCTAAAGTTATCAACAGACTACATCCAAAATATCTCAAGTTCTTCCTCAACAAAAGATTTGTTCTGACCACTGACATTCTCTGTCTGACAAATGTCTTCTAGAAAAGGCAGAGCACAGTAAATTATCTCATAAAACATAGAAGTTATGGATATTCAACAGCCCTGGATATTGAGAAAAATACCCAGTTAAATCAGCATGCTTGGTAACAACAGTACGCTGTCACATCCCAGCAGATACTGTTATCCACCAAAAGCCATGTCTGTATTCTTGAGTCAAACAATTGGTATGTGTTACTCTCTGAAGACTTGAGCCTTGTGCCTCATTCCTCCCACCATCCACTGTCTTCCCTAATGTTAGAAGGCATCTTACTCTCTTTGTGCACATCAAAACATTTGCCCCTATTTTCCCCCCAGAAAGGCTTCACTCTTTCTGTCTGTTGAGCTGACTTCCCTCTTTGATTTTCATTGATGACAAAAATCACATCACTAGATACTCTCACGCTGAGAACCCAGATCATGGTTTTGCCTGGTTATACTTTGCTACAACATTTAGGTTTGATGCTCAGGTCTCATGATCAGCTTCACTGTCGCTAGACTTTCCTTCCCCATTCCTTGTGCCTTTATTACCTCTTCTAATTTCATTGCCCTCTGGAAGAAGTGGAATTTCAGGGTCAATAATTTTCTATCTTTGGAGCCCCTCCAACTACTTTTTTACTATTTCTTGCAGTGTCCTTGCAACCAGGTTGAGCTGTAATTCCTAGAACAGTTTTAGACTGTTTTATTCTTCCCTTTCAAGGATGAGAACACACACTCCTAGTTCACATTGTCTTGAATTCTGACTTCACAGCACTACACACATTCTCAGCAGTTTCCTTCATTATAGCTCAGTTGCACTGTCTGAGGATACATCCCACAACACTCTACATTTTCCCTGCCTTTGTCAGTGGTTGCAGTTAATCCACAAGATGAGAAGTGGCGTGGTAACTCTTGCTTACCATACACAGAAAGAGTTTGTTACCCTAATAGATTTAACATTCTTAAGCAGAAGATTTACATCTTCTGCTGTGCCTGGTGCACTGGGTTTGTAGCTCAGATTACATACCAAATTTGAAGGGCATAGCACATTCTCTGATCTAAACAAAGACCTTCTTCTAAGCCCCCCGAAAGGAAGCTGTCAGAGGACATAAATTGTCATGGCTCATGGAAGTCAGTAGTACAGTTTCACCAGCTGGAGTTCAAGCTAACTTCTTCAATTGATGAGGCAATTAATCTATGCTGTCATCTCTCTTTTTGAAGGAGTTCTATCACTTTATTTTATTTTTTTAAAATTTCTGTCTACACTTCTGGTCCTAAAGCCTATCTTCAAGCTGTCAGATGAACTGTTCTCACTTGTTTCAATATCACTGACAAACCATTTTTGGTAACACCAATGATTTATGTGTGCTGGTCTAGGTACTTGGCTTATGCCCTTTCACTACTACCAAATTTAGCTTTGCTGTTATGTTGCAACTGGTGGCTAATGCCATATGTTAACATTCCTTTCCAGTTAGCTTCTCCTCCAAACATATGACAAAGAAAAACCTTTTCTAAGCACATACTGACACAAAAAAATTAACATACAGCATGGTTTTTGTCTTGAGTGAGCATGGTACATCTATGGCCAAAATACCAACAAAGTTATGTCAAGACAATCCAGGAGATTACAACATAAAAGCTGACTGCTGATGTCACAGGTTTCACTTTTTTTTAGCTTAAAGTTCACCCCACTCCCCAAAGCCAGAGAACACAAAAAGCTGAGAGAAAAACAAAGATAAAGGTAAAGACAAGAGAATAAGACATGAAGGAAAGGAAGGTGTTCCACTACAACTCAGCACAGGTAAGACCACTGATCCTGCCCATTCTCCATGTTTGTTTAGAAATATAATGAGATTGAGGGTGAAGGATCTCCTTTTCAACTGTCAGACTCAATGAGACATCAAGAATTGTATTGAAGGTGGCTCATACATATTGCTAAAATGCAAGTCACACCCAGCTCCCTGGCCTCATCTGGCACCAACATAGCAGAATATAAGACACAGCATCATAAAGAAATCTTCCTTCTCCACCCCTCTCCTAAGCTCTAAAGTCTTGTAAATTTACATTGGTCAGAAAAGCCTGAAAAAAAAGAAATAAAAAAATCTTTCCTCAAGAACATCAAAGCTTTTGTATAACTACAAATTGTTCACTTTTTTGTGATTGATTTGTACATCTTTGATTTGGAGCCCCATCCCAGAATAAGTCATGACCAACCATAAGTCTCTTAATGGAGAAAATATCCTGTAAACATGGAGATTATTCAGAAGCCTTCAAGATAAGAAGTTATAGTACACCCAAGTCCTTTGCACATGTACTTTTTCCAAAACATAACTCCATATGTAAGAGTTGAGCATCACCACGGTTGCTTTTAATGAAACTCAGTGTTTGAAAGAATTAGATGCAGTTTGAGCATATATAGCAACCTTTGAGATACATGCCCCTTTTCTCCGCCCCAAACAGCATGGGGGAGAAAGGCATTTGAGCAGGTGCCTCAGCCAGGTCAGGGAAGTTCTTCATAGGCTGAGCATTTTCAGCATCATGTAAAAAGATTTTCCTCAGATTTTGGGAGTCTAGAGCAACTCAAGCAATTACAGAAATAAGATGAGACCTTATGATTCATTATCTTGATAAGCCTGCTCAGCTAAATCCCATCCAAACTACATTTAAGACCCCCATATGCTTTGCTCATTGTTTTTCTAATTCTCCTGTCCCCTAACACAATGACACTTTACAGAGATGAGAGTTGAGCTTTGTGACTGCCAACTGGATTTTAGCAGCAGCCATGAACATAACTCATGGACTAAGAGGTTGATGTCTCTCAAGCAAATTTTTTAGTTTGCTTTACGGAACCTCATGTGTAAGTAGTTGTTCATGACATTAAGAATTTAAAATTCAGATTGCTATAAAACTGAAGGAAGGGATTTGCAGAATTAATAGAGGTTATCCACCTTGCAACTAAAGTAGATGAAACATCTTGATTCTTTATGTACAGTTACCAAATGTCAGAAGGCAGTTAATCCAAACCTTGTTGTTTTGCTATATGATCCTGGAACTTCCAGTGAGAAAGAGGCAGCTGACCTCTCTGAATTTCATTGTTCAGCTGAATACCGATGACCATAAGTTTGCTCAAGTTATCTGGTGTGCTTTGTCACATCTGTAAGCCCTGTTAGCTAAAGACTCCCAGGAACCAGACAGGATTCAGTCTGAGAGGAGCTGGATTGCAGCCATGAAATCTGGATGCAATCCCATGCAGCAAATGTCTCACATAGATATATACGTCTTCTATTAAGAGTCACGTAAGGTGGCTAGACAAGACAGTCTGAGTCCCACCTTTTTCATGTCTTGTAATAGCTTCTTTGAGGCCTTGTCACTGTTGCCCCTTGCCCAACCCACACTTTACTTGCTTCTTTTCCATGTGTATGACCAGGTGGCCCTTAAACAGTGTTCTTCATATGGCTCTGCATTGCAGACCTACAGGAGGAGACTGTGGAAGTGGTGGATGCTAGGCTCTATCAGCCATGTGAGCCCCAGCAGCATGGCAAGGCCAGGGCAATGGAGCAGCCCGATCTGCACCCAATCCACCTCATGGTTCCAAGCCTTGGCAGGCAGCAGAGGGCCTGGACTATGACGGGCATAGGAAGCAATCTCCCCCACAAAGGGAGCAGACAACACCCAGAATCACTCCAAGTCATCTCTGAGATGCTGCAGAGATGGGAACACCATGACCAAGTTGTCTAACTTTGCACGTGGCAGAAGTCTGTAACACCAGCACTGGTGCATGAACTGCAGTGAGTTGAAAATACGAGCAGATGCTTGCAGGAGGGCAGGCAAGCACTTCAACACCCCTTCTAATAAAGGGTGAAGCAGAGACAGGGAGGTTAAGTAGTTTACTTAAGCTATGAAGCAGAGCCTAGTTAGGCATCCTGGAGCTGGGCTCAAGCCACTGTTAGACCAGCAGATTTCAAATAACCATTCCCACAAATTTCTTCTGTGGTGATATTTCTGAACAATACCATGGAACATTCCATCATAAATTGTGCTGTGTTCCAGTTTCCACATTATAGCTATGATGTAACTCAGTAACACTTTGTCCCATCAAGCCCAAAAACAATAGATTTAATCAGAACATTTGTCTCAGAGAGACAATGGGGAGTTCTGATTATTCTGGCACCAAACACTGGCAGTTGCCTACAAGGGATTTTGTTGGTTTTTTTTTCTAAATGCTTGCCCTTAGTGGCTCTTCAGTATGCAATATGCCAATCCTGTGGACTGCCTGGAGAGCTGCAAAAATGTCCCATGCCATTTGACATGCAAAGAACATACTTCACTTCAGAAATTAAACATTTCTGCAGAAGTGAAAGGAAGATGATGCTATTCCCCAAACATCCCACCAGCCAGCCACATGAGCATCAAGGACATCAAACCACTGTAAGATGCGAAGGGTCAGACCTTGCTGGTAGAAACCAAACTGCAGCCACTGAGCACCCAAAAGAGGGCAGTGGACCAGGGCAGCACTGCCCCACTTCTCTGCAATAGGTTGGCTGGTTCCTTTTGCACCTCTGCTACTTTTCAAGCAGCTCAGATTACAAAAAATGTACAGGTCACTGGAGAGCGGAGAGGCTCCTTCACATACAGTGCAGATGGGAACCCAGTTGTGAAGTTAAAGCACAGGTTCACTTGAATATGTTGACCAACAGACATCATAGTCAGTCCCCAGAGGTACAGGAACACAAGTTAAAGCCCAGTGTGATCATGAACAAAGGTAGGGCTCAATTCTGCTTCCCTGAATATTTCTGCAAAGATTGAGGTTGTTGTAGGATGGTGTAACCAAGATGACAAGCAGCCCTAACAACCTTCCCATAAAGGGCCAGGACATATCAAGGTTGAGGTCCAGACTTGTTCTTGAAGTGGATTGTCACTGGGCAGTATAGCCTAGGAGGTGGAAATAATTTATATGGGATTGTCTATCTCAAACTAGCCATTGGCATTTGCAATCTAAGAAAGCTTGACTTATGTTAGCGGGGATATTAAACAAAAAAAAAAAAAAAAAAAAAGAAGAAGAAGAAAAGAAAAAACGTAGTAACCAAATCCTGCAGCAAGGTAACAAGGTCCCAAAGCAACTATCAGCCTCCAGCTCTTGCTCCATCCTTCCCTCTGCTCAGCTCTGTTGTCACTGCAGCAGCACAAAGGAAAGGGGCCAGCTCTGCCACAGGAGACTTGGGTCCAGAGGAAGAAAGGGAGTTTCCCCAGTGCTCCACACCAGAGGAATTATAAATAGCACATTAGCATGACATGAAGGCAGCTTCTCTAATATTTGAGACCAGACAAAATTCCAAGATGCCTTGTTTTCACCAACACCCTCTTCCACTCTCATCCTTTTGCCTCTTTCACGCTTGGCATGAGAAGTACTTCTGCAGTTACAAAAGCTTTTCTGTGTTTTGATGATGGAGTTGAAGAAGCTTTCTCTGGATGGATCTAGTCAGCCAGAGAAGAAGTTTGGGGGTTGTTACAAGCATATTACTCATCTTGGCCAGCCCCCACCTCCCATTCATTTCAATAAAATATGCTTGTTTTGTTATAAATCTTGATTTGATTTTTGGAAAGTCAAATGCCCACCCTTGCCAGGAAGAAATGGTACATTCTACATGTCACCACTATGTCCTTCTCTTCTGAAGAGCTTGATGTTGTAAATAAAAAGATCAATTTATATTAACGCCAGAGTTTTACCAGGTCAAGGCTTGTAAAGGAAGGGATCTGTGTAGGGAAAATATATTAAAAATGACAGAATTACTAAAAGAGCATGTAAGCCACTAGCTTATTTACAATGTAATTCATCCTAAAATCCCTAATATTCTCATGACAGTTATATTATTGTTTCGTCCACCACTGAAATACCATCCTGATTCTGAGAATCCATTTCAACAGCTCTCAACTCATACAGGCATATCACTAAGTATACAGCCAGGAATGGGGAAAAAAGGAAAAAAAAAAAAAAAAAGGAGAAGAAAAAAGAAAAAAAAAAAAAGAAAGAAAAAAAAAAGGAGAAGAAAAAAGAAAAAAAAAAAAGAGAAAGAAAATAAAAGGAAAAAAATGCTGGGGGAAGAGGAAAAGAGGAAAAAAGGAGGAAAAGAGGAAAAGGGAAAAGAAAAATCTTGTCCAAATGGTTACAGAGAGGTTTGACAAGCAGATAGGGAAGACCCAGCCGTACAGACAAACATCTTCTAATATTATCTGGAAGCCATTCAGGAGCTTGCAGTAGTGTGTATACACTACAGTTCTATTCCTACACCATCAGCAGACTAACTCATATGCAATTACATTCCCAACGGGCATTATCCACATTCCTAATTCATGGCATTTCAAGGAGACTGTAATGTCACACCTAGCCTCTTCATTATTAACCATATGGATATATTTTAAAACTATCTCCTCAGTTGCTCAGTATCTTCACTAGAGATGGTTTCAAACTGGATTTCTAAAACCTTGGCTTCGGGATCATTCATTATATAGACCTTGGGTCTGTCTCTTCTAATGAGTGAAGCCTGCAGAAACGATGTTCAAGTTCAAGCAGCTTTTAGTGCAGGGCTTTTTATATGCAAATTTGGTTCAGGTCTGAGCTTAATTTTTCCATGCTGTTGAGAAAGGCACCATCACCACAAGTGAACTATGCAGTGAAGATGATGCCTGCAGCTGTAAGGAGCCAAGCTCTTCTTGATGGACAGGGTAGAGACCTGGAAATAGGAACAAACTGGCATGGCCTAAAACAGAGTCCCATTGACCAGTCAAGAACATTTTACATGGTGCTTCTCTAAACAGATATTACTCCCAGAAATTATTCACATGGATAGCCACATGCACAGTTACCCAGTGCTCAGAGGCTTTCAAATAGACATCAGCTAGAGGAAACCAGGGTCCAAAGCCAGTGATCCCCAGGTGAGTTCATTTCAATAGGTTATTTATTCAGTCCTCACTCTCTTTAATATAAGTATTTGAATCTCTACTCCCAGATTTTTCCTTTCCATGTGCATTTCTTTTGGAGTCTAGTAGGTTTAATTATTTCCAGATCTCACAGCAAAAAGCGGAATGCTGAAAGAAACCTAAAACATATGATCAGAACATATTTTTCTTAAAAGAGGATGAATAATCCATTACTATTATTTATGTCTTTGGATTGAGTCAAAGTAGGAAAACAAGTATGTCATAAATGACATCTTGATATATTTTGGTATACCACTGAACTGCGTCAATGACTTTTAACTTGTTCGGTTTAGGTCCTGAGAAATCTTATCAGGATTATTGCTGAACACAAGCCAAAGTTGATATTGTTTATATCTTGAGTTGCAAATTAGGGGAAACACAATAAGTGTTTGGGCTAACTCTAGAAGACAACTAAAGGAGTGAATGTTTTGAGAAGACAGCAATGGTTATGATGGTCTAAGGTCTACCCTGCCTGCTGCTTACAAACCTTGCCCTGATTATCCCTACCCTACAAACCTTCCTATCCCTTCAGGGAATCCAGTTGCTTTAGGTTAAGTGGTATATGAGTGAAATTCAAGTGATGACCTTTTGTGAATTAAGATGCATGGTCTAACAACAGTCATAGCATATACAAACACCTTTAGATATGTGATGCTGAAGAACATTGCATATCACAACATGTGCCTGCATCACTTTCATAGCAGAAATCATTGAATTGACTTGTCTTGTTTTCAACTTTGAGTTTGCCATCATATGTTAACTCAATCCACTCTTTTTTTCTTTACCAGATATCAGATATTCAGCACACTCTTCTAGCAAAAAATGGTTCTTAATCTCCTCCAGGAAAAATATTTGTTACATTCAACAAGCAACACTCCTATGCTAAAAACAAGATCAGGTTAAATTTTTCAGCTCGGAAAGGCAATTTCCAAAATCTGGTGTGTTGGCGTTTTTTTCCTTCACCTTTGAAAATATGGTTTCTCTACCCTTATGAACTTCCTGTCCCTGGAATCAGTGATTAGGTTTAGAGGCCTGTGAACAGACTAAAGTAAGCCAGTTCATTCACTCATCAGAAATGGTCAGCACATTAAGGAAAACTTGCACTGCACTAAGTTCAGAGAAGTGTGTGTGTCTTCCCACATATCAGCCATCTCTCCTGAAGGAAGCACCAGGCTGACAGTTTCTCATTTTGCAGCACAAAACAGACAACAAATGAGAATTCAGAAGTCAGTATTAAATAAGAATTATGATCCATGCTACCTTGTAGAATGACAGGCACTCTGGGTTTGTTTTTTTTTCCAGTTAATACCTCAAAAAAATAGTCCAGGGCAAGGCTTTAGTCTATGCACCATTTTTTTCAGTTTTGCCAAGTCACCACATCTCCCAGCTTACATTTGTACACGGCCAAATCCCATGTGCAAGTAGTTTTGCCACAGCAGGGCTACCTGTGATGATTAACAAGCATATGCACTGAGTCTCCTTTGTGGTCATGCTGTCTTGCTAGAACTTCATGCAGTCATAACTCATCTTGGAAAACCAAATTTGATTCAAACCTTATGGACAAGTTGCGCATAAGAAGCTAAGCAAAATTAGCAGTGCTGGCATTTATGCGTCATTGCAGGTAGAAAAACTTAGGACTTCTATGCACTCTATCAACCTTACTAAAATGACGCATCTTGAATTCTTTAATACATTGGTTTTGGTTAAAAGAAAAACCCACATCAAGCTGCTTTGCAGCTTTATTCTTAAGAACCAATGACACAACGTCTGTTATTGCAGATAAAAATGAGAGCTCTTTGTGTGAGGTTTTCTGGTTTGAGCAATCCTAAAGCTTTACACAGTATGACGTTTCAAGAACTTTCACAATGTCATCAGATCCACAAGCAGCTTCCAGAGCCGATGTGAAAATTCCCTATAGAGAAGCAGTCTGGGCTGAGAAGGGAGCAGAAGACAGCAGGGGCAGTCGCTGCCTCTTGTCCTTCAGCCACAAATGCCTGCGACAGTGCAGGAGAATGCCTAAAGGACAACCTCCACCCTGCCAGCTCTGCTCTTTGGGAGGTCAGGCACCTCAGTCCTGACATCTTTTTGACACAGCCACCCTTGACACAGTCTGTCCCTGTCCCCAGGACCTCCCTGCCCTGCTGATGGCAGCTTCTGCCATGAGCAGCCTTGACTAATGCATGGCCACAGTCAAGCCACACACCCCAGCTCTTCCTGCTGATGGGCTTCAGCAGTCTGGGATGGACGTATCAAGAAGCAGAACAGGTCAGTTGAGAAGAGATGGGAGAGATTAAGAGGGCAGCGACAACCTTATTGTTGCAATATAGTAGGAAGCGGTAAAGTTAAACCATCACAGGGTTACTGCTGGAGGCCGAGGGACATGCTGATAAATGGAAATCTGGCCTCTCATTCAAACTCCACCGGAAAAAGAAACCAGCTCCCCAGGGTATAGCATAATTTTGTTGCTGACCTGTCTGTTATTGTCTTTTAATTTTAGGCTGCTACCATTACACTTGAATATTCATTTATTTCCATAGCCACCTCAAACACAATATAACTGGGCCAATATAACCATTGTTGTAGCTATGGGATGAATCAGATCAGGAAATTCTCCCAAGTCAAAACCAGTGAGCTCTTTCTAACCTAGAGCAGTCCCGGTGCATGCACTGGCACATGACACAGACAGTATACCATAGCCCAGGCAGGAGTGGGATGCAGGGCAAGAATATATATATAAGAGAGATGGGGACAGACTTTTTAGCAGGGCCTGTCTTGATAGAACAAGGGGTAATGGTTTTAAACTAAAGGAGAGGACATTCAGGCTAGACATGAGGAAGACATTTTTTACAACAAGGGTGGTAAGATATGGCAGCATCTTGCCCAGAGAGGTGGTAGATGCCCCATGTCTGGAAACATTCAAGGCCAGGCTGAACAGCATTCTGAGCAACCTGATCTGGTTGAAGATGTCCCTGCTCATTGCAGGGGAGTTGGACTAGATGAGCTTTGAAGGTCCCTTCCAACCCACACTATTCTGCGGTTCTATGATTCTAATACACCTCACATCAGTGTGGCAGGCAAACACCTCCTATTGCAAGAACCCATCCCCAGACAACCCACAGACATCTAATCCTGAGGCAAGCAGTGCAGAATCAACAGTAGGAGTATGGCAAATCACATGTAGGAAAGCTAAAAGGAGAAGAAAATGGAGGGAAATCTACTGTGAAAGAGAAAGCCATGTGGCAAGCTTTCTCTGTTCTTACCTGTGTGTGCATCAGCTGTTGCATCAGTGGCAAATGTTGGGCAATACGAAAACTTGGTCATTAACCTGCACATCAGTTCCTGGGACTGTCTGACCAGACTACACCCTAACTTAAGCAGTGTGTAAGACCAGGGAGAAGGAAGAGTTTACTAAGCGGTGAAGAGCAGGGTCATTGTAATGTCTACATGAGCATTTTATCTCTTGGTAGTTCACACAAGCTTACAAAGCCTCTGAAGGCATGGGAGGCACAGGCTGCAAGTGTCACCAGCAGGTGCTCTGATTACCCACAACTCCTACCTTGTCCAGCAAGATGAAATATTTCTACTGCCTGCAGAGGGCTGGGAGTCCCACCTCCGAGCCCTAAATCTCTGGTGACAGTGGGAACTGGAGTGGCCACAGTTCCCTGTCCTCTGCCCCAGGGACATCCCTCACTACCTTTTCCCATGTGGAGGGCCCAGTCTGTATGGTGTGACACATTAAAACTGCTTGGTGCTGATCCAGTACTTATATGGCTTCTCTTAGTGGGCACTAACAGCCATGCATGACAGTCATCCAAATACACTCTCTTCCCACCACACTTTTTATCTCCCCAGCTGGTAATTGCACCAAAGGAGGCTCTCAGATAAGTATCAGTAGTAACACTTTCTCCCTCACTTGTCATTGTTCTTCCATGATTCAAACAGCTTCAAATGACAGGTTGGAAAAACAGCCAGGGCTTTTAAAGTGTGGGAATGGAAAATTTCTGAATGCTGGCAAGTGCTTATCAACCCCTGCATTGTAATATCAGCAACCAAGTGGCAACAGAGCTGTGCCAAATTAGGTGGAAAAGGAGCACACACAAAGAAAGATCAATAGATTTAAAGGCAGAATTGCTATGAGCATGAGTACTCCTGAATAATTTCACCCACTATTTGCTGCAACAGGAGTTTCTCTTCAGTAGCATCTCTAAGTGTTGTTCCGTTGACCCTCAAGGAAGCCAATAGAAACATCCAAGTTTTCCATCTGCAGCACAACATATACCTCACCCAATTTCACAGCTTTTAAGCAAAACAAATCCAGTAGCTCCATCATAGCTATTTGAGGAAAATATCCACCCAGGAACTCCTTGTATCTGCTTAAGAACACAGAGTGCTCAGGCAGCCATTCAAAGAAAAATGTTAGTGGCTATCAAGCACTACGTAATGCTACAGAAAAATCCTTACTCAAGAATATATGGAGAACATGTTGTTCTGTGTGGTAGAATGCATTCCCTAATCAGTTCTGTAATAGGTAGTGTTGTTTCACTGACCATCATTGAAGTGATGCCCTTGGTTACAGTATATGGGAACCTCAAACACCAAGCAATCATAGACTGCACATCTCCATGTGGTAAAGATTGCTTAGCCACGCTTAACTGATGTGATATTGTCAGAGGATTCTGCCATAACAAAGCTATTTTAGCACTAGAGAGTTTTGTGGGTTTTTTTTTCCACAGAAGCTTTCTGGAAAAGGAAACAACCTTTACTCTCCTGAAAGTACATCCAAGTATTACAGGAGTGTAAAAATTTAATAAATAAATAAATAAAAAATCTGCCCTTCCTCCAGCAACTTTTACAAGAACTAGCACATCTGCCCCAAGCATGGCTGTCTCTCATGCACTGGGAAAACCCACCCCGACAATGCTGAATTCCCACCCATGAGATAATCTTGTCCTCCTAAGCTCTCTCAAAGGCCCTCCATTAAAAATATATAAAGAAATACAACATGTCACAGACTCATTAGTAAAGGCTGTGCTTAAACCTAATGTTAAATTCCTGTTAACCCTACAGATCCCAACTGAGCTGTCCCCCGGGATGCTGCAACCACAGCCAGGAGGCATTCAGGTTTATGCAGTGCAATGCCTTCTGCCGTAGGTCTTGTTGATGTCCTTGCCTGGTGCCAGGTGCAGCTACAGCAAAGTCCAGGTTGTACAAGGGCAGCCCTGCACACTCTTCTTACTCTTCCTGAAAGGGAAATGCTTATAAACTTTGTCCAAGACTAAATTTTTAAAGTCTCTCTACTCATGCCGTATCTATAATACCCATATGTTATGCCACTGATTTCCGTTGTGCATTTAAAGCAGGAGGAGTCAAGACTTGTGACTGTTGCCATGGAAATCAGGAATTGCTGATCCTGGTAAAGAGACCTACTCTGAAGCCCAAGTAATTTAGAGGCTCTAAGTCTAAATTACTTTGGTCTGGTTTCCCCTCACTGAACAAGAGGAAGAGCATGTCCCAGCCACCATGGACACTTGAGAAGAGCCTGGAAGATGGAGAGAGATCACATACCAGCTAATAAGCTACTTAGCTATGAGGGACACATGGGCATCCAAGGGACAAGAAGAGCTACACAAGACAGCTTCCCAAAGTTCAAGTAGTAAAATGAGCAATGCTCTTTGAGGTTTTTGTACTCTTTCTTAGACAAAGGCACAAGGGATATTACGCTCATCCTGTCCAAAAACACATCCTCCCTAGGACAGAATTTGCAGCATGTCAACGGCGATATGCCAGGAGGTGCTTTGGCCAAACCGGTAGGTCAGGTACCTTTTCAGAGGACAGCTTGCACACTCAAAGCAGTGAGAGCAAAGCATACATGTTAAGTAACTTAATACGTGAAAATGTACTTTAGGCAATTGGTGTTCTACTGTGCTCTGCTGCCCTTCATTTACTGAGGTGAACAATGAATTAAATTATGCTTTGCTGAGAGGGAAAAAAAAAAAAAGTATTTTGAGCTGTCAGAACATCCCGTTTTTGAAATGAGGTAGGAGTATTTTTGAATGGAAAAAACTAAATTTACCACTTGTTGAGGTTGAGTCACAGTTTTGAAGTGGCATTTTCACCCTAAACATAAACAAACAAACAAAAAAACCCACAACAACAACAACAACACAACCAACCAACAAAACAGCTATGAAATAGAAAGAAGTCTCCTCTTTCTCAGAACTCATATCAGGCATGGGTGGACTGTTTGAGGGAAGTTTAAAATGAAATTCCACAAAAACATTTACTACTGAAGTAGTGGACACAAGAAGAAGTTTGCTATACAACACTTAAGAAAGTTGCCAAATCACCTACTAGAATTTCCCGCTTTTTGAAGAAAAGCAAGGCAATCATGCTTTCCTTCAAAAAGAAAGGCATGAAGGTACCATGTACTGCTTCTTGTGCTAATAGCCTATGAGACTTGGCTTGTAAGACCTATCTTGTTTTCCTGGTAGAGACTCCTGCTGATTGTTGTCCCTTCATTCAAATTAGAATGTACTAAAAGAAGACAATTTGCGTCTTCATTTACTTGAAGCCTATAACTTAAGGATAAGCATCTCTTATCCACCAACTCTGCAGCCATTTCTCCTGAGTTAATACACCCTCTCACATTTAGGTTATATAGGACACCAGAGCACGAAAGCACAGCTGGGAATCTGCAGCACACACAGCCAGTTGCACGAGATCCTAGTTTGGATATTTAATGCATTCACAACACAGGTATTGTGAGCTGCTCAAAAGGCAGCACTGACTGCCTTGCACCATAACACATGTAGAACAAGAGGCCAGTAGCAATTAATATGTGTTCAGTTCCATTGTAATAAGTTATAAGGTTAACTGGCAACCATATCTTCATAAGAACTGCCAGACTTGGTAGAAAGCGGTTGCCAAGTTACATTCTTTCTATTTGCTGGGGAAAATTATTAAGTAAACAAATATATCCCAATTTAATTTTTAAATAGTCATTCTTAATGGGATGAACTGGAAGATAATTATGACTTGGCATGTCTGTGTTATTCTACTTTTCTCCCACCCAACAGTGAAAAGACAAAAGCTTTTTTTAGTTAGTGCATTCATAGATTATCTGATGCAAGAATGAGGCTTTACTACCTCTGGTGGGATTTCCTGGGTAGCACTGGCCATGGGCTTCCCCTTGCTGGTTCCACACAACACCAAGCACCCTTTAGACTGGCCCTGCTGTGAGCAAGGTCTGGGCCAGATGACTTTTGAAGACCCTGTCTCCTCTAAATTATTTTATGACCCTATGAGTTTATAGCCTTTATCACTCACAGGTTGACAACAATCATACATTCTGGCAAGATGGTGAAACCTCATATTAAGGCTGGGAGCAGGCTTCATCCATACTGCCAGTTTTCAAGAGTAATTATCCCATTGAGTGCAAAATCACCAGCCTGTAATTAGTTTAATTGCATCCTTCTGCAGTTTCCATCAATGCCAAACACTACACAACCAGCACTGGGCTGGTAATGGATTAAGTACCCACAGGTCAGCCACATCAGGAGAGATCAGCACAGTTCACAGCAGCACACAATACTTTTGGCTACACCAAGGCTTTGGCTTTATGGTTTGAGGTCTGAAACCTCCTTGCCTGTGTGCCCATTTTTAAATGAGATTAAATTTGCTCTCAGTTGCTCAGGAGTTGTCTCATTTATGTGACTGGGTAAGCAAAACCTCAAGTCACACAGACCGTTAAGGAACAAAGCAGAAAGAGCAGATGGAGCACCATCCACTGAAAAAAGACCATCAGGATCACTGGAGGTTTCCACCACAAAACTTCTCCAAACTATGCCACTAGCTTCATTTCTAAGGAAGTAGCGCCCGTTGCTATAAAGATGTGCACAGCTGGCATGGACCAGGCACTGTCAGCCCCGAGGAACTGAAAGAGATGGACAGAGAAGCAGTAAAAATACTGGTAAGGGTGGGAAAAGAGGAAAGTGACGGGGGTTTTCACATTGTGAGACCTGGGACAGACAGTTAAGGAGCATAATAAAGCCCAGCAAGAAGTACAGGACACACTAATAGTTAACAGCACACAGATTCAGCCTCTTTGGTCACTCACTGGGGATGGGTTCCCTCCTCCTACTTCAGCAGTGCCTCTTCTACAGCCACCTAGGAGGGGAGGGCAGATTTATAAAGCCAGATCTCCTAACCAGGTTCAGGGAGGGCTTCTTGTTTCCGCAGTAGTAAGACTGACCCAATCATGGACCAATCTGGGAAATTAAGACTCTCAGAAACACCTGCTGGCTTGTTTGCATGTCCCAGGAACATTCTACCAGCTTTGGTGGAAAGGGGCTTTCCAGCCCTGGCTTCAAGACCTCCCCCAAAGGCCAAATGGGTAGATAAAAAAGTGTCATTCCTAAATAAGGGTCATCATTTTCTTCCCCAACACTTACTAATAAGAGGCTTCCTTGACCTCAACCCACCTGGCATCCTGCTGAAGGTGACAGGCAGAACACCTGAGAAAGGACCCTGGGGGTGCAACTTGGAGTCTCTGGGGGTTCAGTGCTCTGCCAGGTTGGGGTTTAGTGTCTAGTACTCCCGACTTCCAAAATGGCCTGTTAATTTTTTACTTAATGCCTTATCCTGGCTTCAGCTATAAATCTCTACAGAAAGAATCAGGTTAAAAATTGTCTTATGCTTAGTGATACACCCTAAACAGACACCTCAGACAACACACATACTGTCACAACGGATCTATGTATTTAGGTCAATTATTAACTTAGTGATGTACATGATGTTCTTACTGTTCTTCCCGTACCCAGTGGGTGCTGTGTAAAATTTAATTGGTTTTTCTAATGTATGTATTTTATATTTATTACCTGAACTCACCTCCACACATATTCCCATATTAATTTGACTGGCATTGGTGGAAACCTGTTAGGACTTCAACAGGAGCCCAATTGTTTGAGTTTTTTTGAGATCCACAATGCCGTAATGTCATGAGAATTTCATTTTAAACACAAGTTTAAAAGGGCCCCTGATGGCTTTTTCCTCCATCTGATGGACTCTTCCCCTCTCACAGGGCCTGGGCAGTCAGGCTAGTTCTCCTCCACAGCCCTCAGGCCCAGGTTCTCAGTTCAGGCTCCTCCTGCTTTTTGCACCACTGAGGCCCAGAAGCTTTGCACTTAACTATATATAATTTTGAAGGACTTCCTCACTGAGAGAGACCAAGAGGGTCATCACCTGTGGGTGTGAGCGACTGAAAGGTGACAGATTAATGCCACTTACTGATGTTTAGGAGAAAGGAAAAATTGTTTCATTGTTTCACAGTGGGCGTCTCCAGCAATTGAAAGGCTCATTTACTCAATTGCTCTGCTTGTGTAGCTGTCCAGTACGTGACCGCAGGCATCACCACAATTAGGTGGAAAATTCAGCCGTTCGACAGAGAATTGAAAAGTGTAAAAATTGAATCAACCCAAAATGGAGTACAAAACTGCATCACTCTCACATGAATCAGCAGGACCCTCTTCTCTGTGCAGACACACAGGCCAGGCCTGCTCAGCTGTGTGTATCAGACAGGATCACAGAGGTCCCACCTCCCTCCATAGTGAGACATCGACAGTTGCCTGAGGCCACCGCATATGGTGCCCAGCTCTTGGCACTCGTGCAGAGCCACTCTCTGTGGTTTCTGAGCTGCACAAAGGGCATGGTGCTACCTCGCAAATAACACGAGAGGGTGAATGCCCGGCTCGCTTAGTGAGCCACTTGCCACCAGCCAGCTGAGTCTCAAAGTGAGTCAACAGTGTGTTGCCCATTTGTCCTCATAGTACTAAAAGCGATTCATGCTGGATTTTAAGTGAAAGCCAAGTTGCTTCTTTGCTTTAGTCACCACCCATGGTGGATAGGCTGGAGACCGTTTCTTTAGCTGAGATTCAGCTCCATTCCAGGCAAGGACATACAAATGACTAGAGCACTCCAATCCTGTTTCTACTGTTGCAGTAACATCGTTGAGCTTCACCCTGCTTGTCCCTGCTCTCCATCAGAGTCTTTAAGCTCAAGTCAGACAATTATCCACCAAGAATTACATGGGTGGCGCTGTTAGACAACCCCATGATTACTTTGGGCCACTTTGGCTACCATCATGAAGCAGAACAGCTATTCCGTTGTGACTTCACAGGAGTGAGGACATCCTTACACAGGCAGTTGGTTTAACACCCTCCCCAAACAATCCTGGAGTAGCTCATGTGGTTATTAGTTTTTTGGGGGAAGACGAGTAAAACAGCAACTTCCACACAACATAATTTCTGATGTTAGTTTTAACTGCATAGCAGTAAAACAAATTTTCTGATGACAAATCAGAAATGCAACCACTCCATAAATAACCTCCTTTAAATATGAAGAGTCACTAGTCCTTAAAAAGGTGCCCAAAAATGAGACTCCAGGGGAAAATCCCACCACTCACTTTCAGCCATCACTTAATAACAGTTTCATGAAATACCCTGTATCATCCACGGACAGACATGGTGTCCTCCAGAAAACAGTATGAAAAACAGTCCAATTGGGAAACTCGAGCTCCCTTGATACAGGCACCCAAGCCGAGTGGTGAAAGCTGGTAATGCAAAACTTTCCTCCCCACCCTCATTACAAAATTTGTGGACTCACTTTCTTTGTTTAAACAACAGTGGAGAGAGGTGTCCTGCTGAGTAGGCTGTCAGTAGGTTGCATTTCTGAGCAAGGTGCTCAGGAGGTGGACTTGGATTTAAAACAGCAACATCGCTGCGTGTATATGTGTTTGGGAACAGGCACACCTCTTCTGCAAACATGGTGGGGATGCTGCAGAGCTATCGGCAGGGACTGGCAGAGCCAGAAGGGAGCCAAAGCTTTTGAAAAAGCGAAGCAGAGTGCTCCTCCTTTTTTTTTTTTTCCCCCAACTAATTACTTCAACAACCATCAAATTTATCCCCATGTTCTCACTTAGACTTTATTCTTTCAGGCCAGACATGTGACAGTAAACAACTACGGCTGCACAAGAAACAAAAGTTATGGCCACATAGGCACCACCATGAAATGAGGTAGATCTGTTGGAAAAGGGAAACTGTGGGTGGTTCTGGAATAATTTTGCCCAGGACACTGTTATTTGTCCTCAGGACAGCTGTGCCGAAGCACGCACTTGACTTAACATATGTGGCCTCCACGCTCGGCGCTGAGCTTTCCTTCCCCGGGCTGCTCCAGCCACGCAGCATCAGACACATTTTTATTCCTGTAGAAAGTAATGATGTGCTCATTTTTCACTCAACTTTTCCCTGATTTTACTACCACAGGTTCAATTCCCAAAGTGGTGCCAACCATCCAGAAACTCTTTCTTCTGGGAAATACTAAACTGTGAAAAGGTTTTCATGAAGAAATTCCTCCTAGTTTTGTGTCCGCTCAAGTCTATGCAACATAATATTTCTAGCATGTCTCCTCTCTAAAGCATAGTCTTAACTTCAGCATTTGATTTTTCACCCTTAGAAAATTATTTCTCAGTGCACTACTGTGCTCAGCTAATTTTGAATTCCTGCTAATCAATCTTTTTTTCCAGCTATATCATCCTTGCTTATGACTTAGTATCAGTGAAATCAAAACTGAGTTTTTTCTAGGCTGCAAGATGGATAGTAGCATTGTTTGCAACAGCTGAAAATAGAGGATTTTCAGATTAAAAAAATATATAGCGAAAGAAAAAATAAGTGTACATATTTTTGTAAAGAGCAGCACCTCTAACATATCTATCAGGCACCCTCAGAGGGAAAAAGATAAATCAGGGTCATGTACCTCCACATCCACAGCAGAGAGCAGCCAGATGCTGCTTTGCAGGTCCAAACATAAGGACATAGGTGTTCTGGCACTCTAAGATCACTCATCACCTCAAGGGGACTTTATCCAGGGTGTTGGCATATCATATTTTACTGCTTCATTTTGTTTTATTTAAAACATTATTTTCTTCCAGCTTTCTGTTTGTTGTTCTTACTCAACAAGCTCCAAAGTGGCTTTTATTTATGCTGTAACTTACCAGCATATGATAATACTGAGTGTAGAGCCTGATTTGCATCACCGCTCTCCAAGAAATGGAAGGATGTTTTTGTTTTTGCTTTTTTGTTATGAGCCAAGACAAGCACTGCAGCCTGTTGTGCTCTCCCAGGCAGAATTACAGCACTTGGCCCCTTGGTTCCCTCCTGAAATGAGAGAGGCTGCTACATCCCAAAGGCCAGCAGCTGCCCTGCCTCCCTGGGCCATGTATCTCTGCAGAGCAGAGAAGTTTGAAACCCCACATGACAACAAACCTGCTGTAATATACTAAAATAAATAAGTAAGTAAATAAATAAATAAAATTGCAGTGTCAGATCTCTCCTACCCAGCCTAAGCCTGGAAGCAGTTAGCTTCTTTACAGAAAGAATATGAGGGATATTATTTCCCTGCCTGCTCCATAGTTATGACCAATCCTTTCAACTGAAAGACTACATTGTTTTGTAAACTGGAAAATTAATTTTAAAATGTTTGCTTGTTGTTAAGGATTTAGATGAGATTGGGCCAATGCTTTGGCTAAGCAGCTCCAGTCTTAGGTCTTGGCTCTCCTCACTCTTGAAAAGCTCTTTTCAGCTCCTGTCCAGTCTTAATTACAGCTGCCGCTGTACGTGTCCTAGGAGGTCTTTTTCTTATAAGCTTCTCCTGGTGTGTTTTCCATGAAAATTAAATTGTGCAGCATTATCCCTTTCTCTGCCTTTGAACCCCTACTATTAGGCAATTTTAGGTAAAAACCCTTCCAAGTATTTCTTTTTGCATTTACCTTAGTTTTAATGCCAAGGCTGGATGCTGGAAGGTTGCATTTGCAAACTGGGCTCCATTTTCTCCAATTGTAAAATGACAATGGACATATATCAATCTCCTGAACACGTATATTATTAGATCTATGGCTTAATCCTTACAGGATACTAAAGTGTTCCCAGCCAAACCATTGTGAATACTTCATGTCCAAACCTCTCAGCTTCTTGTCTAGTCTAGTGTTGTTTAGTTTAACAGCTGCTAAATGGGACAGAGCACTGCTCCCAGGAAGGACTTTTTACTTGTCTCTGATGTCCCTGAGGACCAGGCTCTGAAACACCTGTGTCCCCTGAGCACTGTACGATCAAAGCCAGCCATCATCTAGCACAGCTTGTGCTCTCACTAAAGCATGTACCCGCTGTCACAGTTTCTGCAAGAATAAGGCATTTATCCTCCTACCTTGACCTGGATTAAATACAAACCAGTCACTGCATTGTGCTGTGGAAAAACAAAGTCAGTCCCAACACAAAGAAAATGCTGCAGGATGTTTGGCTACAGCTGATGTTCCCTCACCAGCACTTGGCAAACTCCAGTCCCAACAATTTTGAGAGGATGGACAGCATCTTACAGCTGCTAGCTGAGGGGGAGCAGATTCTGAGGCTCTCTTGCACCCATCCACACCGAGCAAAAGCAGAGACGAAACTTGTGCTTCTTACAAACAGGTTTATTTGCATTTCGACTGGAGCACAGATTCTAGATACAGATTTCTTCTGCACAACAGTACAAGAGCCAGTGCAAAATATGCTTTCTTAATATTCATGTACAAAAAGAAAAAAACAAAAACAAAAACCACAAAACAAAACAGAAAAAAAAATAAAAAAAACAGGAACAAACAAAAAGACAAAGAGTGTGGCAGTATTTACTCACAACTGGTACGCCTCAGCCTCCCATCGACCCACCTCCACTCGCCCTCACCCATCGCACTGACTTTGCAGTCAGCATCCCTGCCTCGAACGGCTGCATTGTCAGCAAAGAGAGGTAACTCCCTGAGCCCTTGGAAAGATAAACGCTCACCCCAAGCAAACTGGGACAACAGCAGGCTACTTAAAACAGTTGGACACACCAGCTGCTCACCAATGCGTCCTCCCACAGTGGGAAGAAGAATTTTGAGGGAATAGCAAAAAAAACCAAAAAGGTACAAATCAGAAATGCACAAAAAATTAGGCACCAGCATAAACCACTTTTTTTTTTGTTAAACAGAGGCAAGAATGCTAAGATAATCTCCCGTCTGCCTTCTCATGTTCACCCACAGCAGTGATGATGAAGGCCAAACAAACAATCCCTGCTTTGAGTACCCTGTGCTGTCAAATAGATTATAGTCTTAAGAAAATATTTCTCTTAGTAGCATAAAGTTAAAGCATTTCATAACTGGAGGAGAAAGAGAAGATACAGTCTGAATACAAGTATTTCTTTGAGAACAGTCAAAAACAAACAAACAAAAAAAAACTGTCCCAGTCATCCACCAGATGATTGTTAGTATTATAGCCAATGCTTAAGCAATACAACATCGAGCTAAAAAAGTCATAGTATGGTTGTTCCGCTTAGGGAGTAGCTCTCACTAGTTTACAAAGCATTGGCCAATTTATTTATCTTTTATTCTTAACTAATTTTCAGAAGCTGCAATATAGAACTGCAGGGTTAGTGCAAGAATATGCTTCTCTTCACCAAGGTCTGGGATTTATATTGCAGAAATTCATAAAATTTACATCACTCCAAGCATACCATGTCCAAATCACCTAGAGTCACTATTATGGACTTTTACCTTTCTACCCAAGGAATGGCTGGGTTTCAAAGCTTCATCAACCAGAGTCTTTTACACTGAACTGCAATTAAATGAAGCAGAGTACCAGTTACAGCCAAAGAACACAAGTACTCAGCACATATATGTGTTGATACAGTACAGTATGTATGTGTGTATATATATGCATAAATATGTATATGTTACATTATAAGGAGAGTGCCATCTGGGACTTCTCAACTGGAAGAATCCTTTTACCACTTCCAAGTCTTGAAACTCCAGCCTGTTAAATTTCACAGCAAGATAACAAGAACTCCAATATTTTCCAGATTTAATTATTATTTATATTTTAGCTAATTAACCAAGCAGGGCCAGCTGAAAGAAAAGGAGCTTTTAATAACATCAGTTCTACCACCTCAGGCAGATGGCACAAATTTCTATCACCAGATTATTTGCCCCTTCCCTGCACTGCAGTTGTGTATCATGGACACTTCTATGAGTTCTCAGACTATCACCAGATTTGTGCACACCAATCTGTATCAATTTATTCAGTTGCCAGAGTAAAAGCTGCATATCATGAAGTAATTTCAAATAGCCAGTACAGTTCTGACAAGAACTTAACAGCACTGACTGGTGCCATATTGGTTTTAATCATGTAATGGTTCTGCCTTTTCATCCCAGCAAGCCCCCTTCTAGTCATCATGGCTGTCATCATACATACAACCTAAGAGCTGGACAGTTTGGGATACTACACTATTCATTTTAATCCTAGAATCCAGAGCTTACAAAAGTCTGCTGTACAAATTTCATGTACAGAGCTGGAAAAAAAGTGTCATTTAAATCACTTTGAGCAGAAGGTTTCATTTGTTACTTTTTTAAAAAGAAATAGAAGCAACAACAACAAAAAGGCAAGAATAAATATAACAGGCACTTAAGAGCAAAGTAAATGCAAAACCTTTTTGGATATTTAGATGAGGGGAAGCCACTCATTTCCCTTGCCTTTAGCCTATCTAGACTAGAACTACTCTGTCAGGTAAGCATAGACCTCACACAGACATTAAAGTTATACAGCTTTACAAACAGGCTAACATAGGTAAAATGGTAGAGCCCACCTAGTAGGACAATACTTATAATCTACGGGATTGTTTACTCTGGTGTACCTTCTTACAGCATAGAAAAGCAAATAAAGATATGTTGCCAAATTTGCGTTCACATTGGTATAAAATGATTTTATCAAAAAAAAAAAAAATCTAAATATAACAAGGCTCTAACAGTTATTTTTGTTCAAATTAATCAAGCAAGAGCTACTGAAACATTGTAAGGAGTTTTGCATATAATTCCTTATGGGCAAGATTTGTTTTTTAAATAATCAAGAACAAGTTATATTTAAAAGAAAAAAATAAGGCAAACAGTTCTCAGTCTCTAACTCTGGGAGCACAGCTATGTCTATCCTTTCTTCATGTTGCTGTGTTTCAGTATTGCTGTGCCCCCTGAATTACAGAGCTATCACACATAAGGAGATATGGTCCAGGATACTCCCCTGGCAACTCCAAGGTCTTTTTTACACCCTTCTCATCAGGTCAGCTGCTCTATGAGTTGCATGCCAACAACAGCCATGCCATATATCAGACCAGTATTACATAATGGGATGAAAAAGCACAGCCAACATACACCTTCTAAAATACCGTCCACAAAATCAATCAAAAGCTCCTGATGTGCAGGGGCACATTGGTCCCACCTAACTCACAAACATAGCTAGAATTTATTCCCCATTTTGGAAGGCAGCTGTAACTGTGTGGCCACAACCTGGACTCCTCGGTGACCAGGGCCAGGGGCTCCGCAGCTGCCTCCTCCATGTACAGAGCAAGCTCCAGAACCAGGGAGGTGACACTGGCACCAAGGGAGGGTCAAGCTTGGCATGGCTTTACCATCCTCTCAAAAAGATGGTGTTTTGAATCCTCCATAACGACATTTCTTCCCCCGAAGCTCTCCCAGCCTTACTGTCTGATCTCTCCGCTCTGTCAGGAGACCACTTACAACCTCCTCACCTACACAACTTAGTCCTCAACCAACCTCCTCACTTCTTGGGAGGAATCACCATGTCCAGAAGCCTGGTCATCCTTTTTGCATAAACACTACAATCTGTGAAGCATATAGGACAGCCAGTTGAGCAAGATCGTGCCTAAGTAGGCAATGTTACTCAATTAGCTGAGCTGGCTGAAGGTTTTCCTATTGTAACATGATTTTTCTATTCCAGTATTTTTGGTGAAAAAAAAAAAAAAAAAAAAAGCAGTGGGAATGGGTGGGTTTTTTTGCACAAAACTCGATGCTTTTAATGAAAAAAAGGCCGCTTTTCTCAATATTTTGCTGTTTATTTCTGTTGGGAAAACTTGAAACACATAATTTTTGTCAGAGAAATATCACTCTGTGTCTGTCTGAATTCCTCCAGTGTCAGCTGGGAGCTGTAATTCATGGGCTGTATGTCCCCCCTCTTTCTCAGAAGGCTGGGCTCCTGGGCACCGCTCCAGCCTCCGTGACGCACTCCCCCTTTAACTAACCCGCAGTAAGATCATCATGGGATCTGTAATCCAGCCAAAGAGATGGGCCGCAGGGAGACAGGGGGCACAAGGCGCTCGAATGGTAATTTCTGAGGTCTGCAACGGTAGCTCAAACTGATGCTCCTTTAAGGGCCAAATGGATTTAATTAAATGTTTCCATTTCAAAAGGCTAGAACATTTTATTCAGCATTTTCCAGCTGACAATTTCTCATTTTTTGAAAACTTCCCATTCCAAGAAAATTTTTGGTATTTCAGCTTTCTGTCTCAATTCAGGATGAAATTAAATGTTTGAGTATCAGAAATTGATGCTATATGGACGTTTGGTTTGGGAAGCAGCCGAATTAATTAGCTTCCAACAGTGAAATGACTCCATCCATGCAAGAAGGGTGTGATCCAGTTTGCCTTTGACATCAGTGGGAGCCACTTTTTCAGCTTAGTGGAGCCTGGATGGCATCCCAAAAGACCAAGGGTGGGGGAAGTTGACCATAGTTGCAGGAATTTGAAACAGGCATCAAAAGTGAAACAGCAAGAACCTAAGAAGCCACAACTAAGATGATCCATTACCTGGACTCAATTAAAACTCAGCTTTACTTAATTCAGTGAGTAACAGGAGGAAACATTATTAAGATCATAACCTAATTCCCAGCTACAGTCAACATAGCAGTTAATCAATGCTTTGCAGAGTAGAATAAACACATAGAATGAATTTGGCATGAGCTCTGTAAGTCCCAATGGTCAAAACACTTCCTCAGAAAACCTTCATATACTCTGTATTCAAGGAGACTACTCTAAAGCTGAAGATATAACATGGTACTGAACTGCTTGCCTCAGGTTGTCTGTCCTCCTTCAAACCCCACAAAATTGTTCCCTTGGATCAGTATCACAGAAGCTCTGTCAGGATGGATCGAGGTCCCTGGCCTTTGAGCACATATACAGGTGGGAAGAAGCTAAAGTGCAGGTTTCCAGAGTGGACACTCTGAGTGAGGACTGGGCACTAAATCCATCCTCTGCCTTGCCCAAACTGTTTCTAGATTTAGCCCCAAGCCTTCCACCTTAAAGAGTAAAAGAAGAGCCCTAGGGAACCTCTGTCCATCGGTAACACGGTGTGTGCTGAAAGCAAGAGAGCACTCAGAACAGTAAATAAACCGATTCACCCAACCATGAGGGGTCTAGAGAATTGTTTTTCGTTTATCTTTCATTTCCCTTTAGTACAAGGTAGATGTTTCTAAGTAGTAATCAGAAACCTCGACAATTTTTAAGACTGAAGAAGAAGGGAGGGAGGAAGAAACACGTACAAGCTTTGAGGATGCTCTCAGCTTCAGCTTAAAAACAAAAACAAACAAAAACAAACAACACACCACCACACACACCCCACCAAAAATGTATTTTTGTAAAGGCAAGTTTTTTCTTAAGCTTCTTGGTAATTTGTAGTTCATAGGAGCTTTTTATCCAGAAGGTTCTTGGTGTTTCCAGTCTAGGTTGTAGCAATCTCAGTGAGGCATTACATTTTAGGCTGTTAAAGTCTCTCTGTGCAGCATGGTCATTTTAAAATGATGTGGTAGCCATCATTGCTTTCAGCTGTAACAAAGAAATGCAAAGCATTTTTTCATTGGTTTTTAGGAAACAGCATGGATACAGAACTCTAGATTTTCTTCGTAGGTAGTTTGCAAGAGTCTGTATTCTTGTTCCACAATCCACTCAATGAAAATGAACGTTGAACATCTCAGTCAAAGCATTTATATAAAAAAATACAACATGTGTCATCTTTTATCATTCTACTAGAAGGTTTTATGTTTATGTCAGTGATATCAATGGATTTATGTAAGTTTTTTAACACTGTAACTGCGAAGAAAGCATCGATCAATCAGTCTATCATAGCATAAGTTGATGCAACACCTTGACTTACACTAAATTAGCTTCTTATCTTTTCAGGATAACAGTATGAGTTTGTGATAACATTTAATGCAACTGAAAGGAGAAATTATTTTTAGCACTACATGTAATAGTGGCAGCAATACATACCTTTTAATGTGCTGATAACAAAACAAGATTCATCTTGGAAGTTTTGCACCATCTGAAGGGCAGAAGGAAAAAAGGGAACATGAAATGCTTTAAGCAACTGAATTCCAATTTATTTCAGTGCCAGTATAGAATTTAGAGGAGAGTTATCAAATAACATTTGGTGCCTAGTGTTATACAGCCCTGAGTAACCCTGCCCATAAAATTATTAAAGTACATGACTGATTAATTAAGGTCCTTGCAGCTGCTAATGTGCTTAAGAGAAGCTCATACTAAAGTGCTTGCCTGGGAACTCATGTGGCTGGTTCAGCATTTCAGCATCCTCTTTGCAGCTCTTCAACCTGCAAGTTCTTACACCACTCTGGTTAGTCTATTAGAGACCATGCTCTTAATTGCCTTCAATAAAGCTATACTACTTGAGACTGAATGAAGATAGTCCCTTTCCTAAAATCTAGGAATGGTAACACACATTCAGCTGAACCAAGAAGCTTCACTGAGCTTACATGAGCACCTGGGATCCTATCTAGAGTTAGTCAGCCCTGAGAAATGGACTCCTTGATGAATAAAGGAACGTTGTTCCTGTAAAGCCACCTCAGCAGTGTGCTTTCAGGAATCATTCACTTGTTTGTATTTTGCAAGGCACAGGAATCCTAATGAAACTACAATGAGAAGCAAGGCAAATCATGGGAGGCAAGATCAGTATCTAAAGGTATTAGAGTTATTCATGAGAAACAACAAGTTTTCAGAACACATGCACATTCTAGTGAAGCCCCTAAGCAAAGAGATGAGTTAAAAGATTCAGATGACTTCAGATACAATCTGAAATGCTCATTTAAGCTTCATCCTTCGCCATTCCTCCCATCTTAGAGTAGTTCTGTGGGACAGAGAAGGTTAATTAGCTTCAGGAGGTGTCTCATGCAGTTGAAGCAGCTGCTGAACACCCAACTTCAGAGGGGAGGTGATCAAAACCTCTCTGATCAGCTCAGAAAACCCTGCTTCAAGCAAAAGCCTTCTCCTAGCTATTAAATACCATTCCGGTAGAGCACTTTCCAGCTGTAACCCTTTTCAACTTAGACTAATCTCCCTATTCTCTTTTGGGTTTAATATCCATCCCCTGTTCCTGCAAACCAAACTTCACTGGCCAGCCAGTATGTCTGTGCCTAATGATGCATGAAGCACATTCACAGAGTGCCTCACTCTTGCCACTATAGTACTAGAACAAGAAAAAAAATATAGAAAAAGCAATAAACATTGTTAATAATTGACTTAAATAAATACTTAAAGCCTTATACCCAAGCTGGTTCAGGCAATTCCCCTACCAAGATTTGCCTCCAAGCACTTTACATCCATAAAGCTTCAAGGTTTCAGATTTAATCAGGCTAAAATCGCAAGGAGACTTTAGGAATAAACATAACAGCCTTCTGTTCAGGCTCCAGTTGAGGCCTACGTTCTGCTTCATTTATTTTAACAATGTTTCTTATAAATGAAGCTCCTTAAGTGATTCTGGTGTGTGAATCAATAAGTAATTTAGTGGGGGAAAAGAGGAAGAAGGGCAACTTGCTATTAACCTGCAAGTTAATGGCATGGACTAAATTAAACCATCATATAATGGGACACAAACAGCTAGCAGAGGTCCATGAAATTATAGTGCACTTACACAGCACTGACGGACCCAGTGGCTGTAATCACTGGCCAAGGTTTAAGACTAATTGTCCTAAAAATTTTCAAATTTGCCTTCTTCAAGAAACTCTCCTATTCAATTTTAAAGGTTCTCATTTTAGATCCTCACTTCAGAATTTGTTTAAGTAGCCATCACGAAAAGAAAATGACCGCTTTTGTGTGTGTTTTGTTTTGTTGTTTGTTAAAAAAAAAACAACCAAAACTTGTTTTACAAATCAACAATCTTGAATTCACATTAAAATCAATGGTATGCATGTATCATTTGCTGTAAGTAATTACTTTAAGTAAGTTGGGATTAGTAACCTTGCAAAGCTTCCTTCAAGATTCATTCAATAATTTAAAAAGTAATTCTAACTTCAAGAGTTCAGTCAATGGTTACAACTCTGACAGAGTTTTCATTAACCACTTACCTCATTGCTCACCAATACATGGATCCCTGTGGGTCCCTGCCGATAGATTCGATTTATCTGCTGTGGGGAAATGCTGTACAAGTTGGCAATCTTCTCAATTAATTCCAGCGTGGTCAATTCTTCCAAGAAGATTGCATGATATACTGCAACAAGTTGGAAGTATTCATAATTAAAGAATTACCGAGTAATTCTAGAATAGCAACAACAGATAACACCAAGATGTTCAATATCAGCAACCAAATGGGTTTAAGATCAAGATTCAAATCTTGACAGTAGATAAACAAGCTCAGTACCTTTTAAAGCAGCCCCCCAACATCCAGCTTGATGACTTTTAGAAAAACATCCAGTATTTGGATGCACTGGGCAAATACAGCACACGTCACTTTTGGTCAGTGAAACGAGAGGGACTAATGACAACATGTACCATGAGGCACTAAATCCTCTCATAAAGACATTTTTAGATAATCTACTTTTACTGTTTTTGACATTTTAAGATATATCAAATAAAATAGTGAAACACACGATGTTACACAAAATTAGTATTTTATTAGGGGTTCTCTCATTGATCCCACAAGCACAAACTAAAGACTACAATGTACCAAATAAATGTAGATGACAGTACTATTCTTCAGATCCAATCCAAATCACAGAAACAACCAAGTAGAAAAGCTGTGCCTGGTTAATACTACATACAAGAACTAAGGACAATCTCTATTCTCATTCAATCGCACATCACATCACGAGGGATAGTTAAGAGCAGCAAGTCCCCAAAAGCTTTGAACTTCCAAGAATTAGAACCTCACTTTAAAACATACCAACCTTCCATTTCCCAGAATATTTTGAAACAAGCCATAATCTAAAGAAAATTGTGGATGGGACAGTAGTTTTTAATACTATGGTCCCTATTAAGAACTGAATAGTGAATTTGCTGTGGCATTCTGCAGACAGCATGTAAGTTGGGTCTGTTCATTGGGCAGAGGGTACCAGTTGGAAACTGTAGCCCTGAAACTAAGCCCAGTTGCAGAACTGGGATAAACAGGACCCCTTCAAACCCTCAGTACACAAAGCTGTCCACACAGGAGCTCAGGCACAAAGCAGCATTCTCACCAGATAAGTGCTTAAGAAAATTCATTCATAAAAACTTACCACAAAGACTGCCATCTCCATTTTCTCGTTTTTGGTGGAGATGGGACCTGTTTTGCTCTGGTTCTTGACAGACATAAATTGTCATCTTGGGCCTTACATTTCTATGGATTATTAAAAAACAGTAGTGAGTTATTTAGATCTAAAATTGTTCCAGTCAGCTAACAGACACTGAGAGATGGACTCATTTGGGCTGTGCGTAAATAACTAAGGGATAGTCTTGATCCTTGTCTTAGGAAGTCTAGTAAGAACTCTCAGGAGGTGGTGGCACAATGCATAACACCTTAATCTCTTCAGGATCAGATAAGAATAAACAGTTTACAGCACTTGCCAAGCAGCCTACTGTACCTGCCTTTACTGATCTGAATCCTGCCCAGCTGCAGAATTTATGATGTTACTGCAATAAAAGTTTAACGGTCATTTGAGGCTCCAGGGTTTGGTTGGTTGGTTTGGTTTTTATTACTTGTGATGGAGATACAACGTATTATTGTAGTCTGTGTCTCATATGAAGTAGATGTAAGCTATCAACTGGTAGCAAATAAGCCACTGGAGATCTATATTATACTGCTTCATTTTGGCAACATTTCTGAGCTGTGCTTGGATTTGAATAACACTGTGATCTCCACACTGAGATGACAGATGACCTCTCTGAAGTGCTAAAAGGAATTCTAAATGTTACAGCTCCAGGATTAACTTCTAGTTAACACTGAAATTATCAAAGGATGCTGCCGTAATTAAAAAAAAATAATACAAACCTTCCTTTGATCGCATTAAAGAGCCGAATTCCATCAGCAGGCCCACAGATTTGAACAAAATCTTCTTTGGACATCTTCAGTAAGTCAGCACCTACATATTTCAAATTGATTTTTTTTTCAGAAGTTAAGCAAATCTTAGCTTCCAAATTGTGTGTATGGGCAGCAGGAAAGGACAGAGGGAGAGAATCCACAAAGCTAAATCAGACAGATTTGCCTAGAGAAGTTGCAAATTCAAAGACATGTACACCGCAAATCAATCACTGCAAAACAGAGCACTAGAAGCTGCCAAGAGAGCAGTGCTGAACTGGAAGATATCCCTACCCAACTCGGACAGCAGCTAGATATTTAACATTGGCCATTAAATGTCCCAATTTTCTCTAACTGCCATGTTCACCAGGTTATTTAATCATGTTGCAAGCCAGAGGGAGGCTTCTCAAGGTTTCAACATCTTTAATAATTCCCTCTTCCACCATCTTATTGCTGAATACAACAGGAGGGTATAGTGAAGATGGAGATGCAGATGGAATCAAACTCCTCTAAAAGGTGCACAGGGACAGGATGGGAGGCAGCAGATAAAAGATGGGAAACAGGTACAAGGAAAAACTTTTCCACTGTGCGAATAGTGAAGTATCTGAAGAGGTTGCTTAGAGAAATTGTGGAATTTCCAACCTTGGAGACACTCAACTGCACAAGGCCCTGGACTTGCTTCAAGCAAGGGGTTGTACCTAATGAATTCAAGAAGTTCCTTCCATCTTAACTTATTCTCTTCCATCTTATTCTATATTTCTACAAAATGTTTTGGCAAATGCTAACTAATCTAAGAACAAAAGAACCACCACACTGGATCAGACCAGTGATCCCATCAACAGTGGCCAGCAGCAGATGCTATTGATATGAAGCATGAGCTGCACTTAGAAAAGAGAACAAAGACAAAATAATTGGACTGCTTAAACTCACCCGAAAAACTTGAGAAGAGTCTACAGAATGGAGAGAACCTATTACGATGAAGCCACTGCTGGGCATCTTGAATAGAAGCAGAAGGAAGGAGATGCTACATTGCAAAAAGAATAAGAAGGTCTTGAAATGAACTGTTCACCAGTGTCCTAAAAAAGAAAAGCACCACATTAACATGATCTCAAGTACTTACATCATTGCTGGGAGGCAGGAGCTCCACTTGGTGGGTTGGAGAACTGTTGCTAAAAAAAAAATTATATAAAGTTGGAAGAAAAAAAATATATTATTTTAAATTTTACATTGCAGTGTCCATCCTCTTCCCCCTCCTCCATTTAACTCAACTGTCACAAGTTACATACCAACTTGGCTTTTTTTCTCTATCAGATTTTTGAAGAGGTGTCCAAAATCTGGACTAAGTAAAAAAGAAAAAAAAAAAAAAATCTCTACTTGAGCCTTTTGTTGGTCAGTTGAGGACCTACTCAACACAGAGAAAAACTCAGTTTACTGACCTCATTCAAGCTTTTCTATACAGGTGACTCAATATGTGACACCATCTAAGTAAGGAAGTTGTGACCTACAGGGTAGCTGAACTCAAAATTTCCATGACCCAGAAATCCCCTAACTAAATCCACTCTCTAATAACGATTCTTCACAAAAATTGAATAAAGTACCTTATAATTCAACCCTGGTGTTATTTTAAACACAGTAAATTGCAATTTAACTGTATTAGACAAAACCACATTTCTGCTAAACCCTCCTAAAATATAGACAGTACTTCAACACATCAAGTATTTTCCCAAAGAGTCAATAATCTACCACTGGAAGCAAATGCTCAAGAGATCTCTCTAGTGACAAAAATTTTTGCCATCTCAGTGTTTGTCCTTATTCATAGGTTGAGGTCACTCATTGAAAATTCATAATACAACATGGATTACTTAATAAGCTGTGCAGGAAGGCAACACGGCTGCAGAGTCCTAGAGGATGAAAAGAAAGGCCTAAGCCAAATTCCTAGGGAAAAGTGTGTTGCAGGAAGGATTCAAAAGTACTGAGGGACCCTGCTGCGCATTTCTGTCTTCAGCTATCATCATCCTGGTAGTTTCAGGACCACTGAGACTGTTTCTTTATGATGGTTATATTAATGAATTAAACATGTCTCCTGTTAGCCCTTTGTACTGGAATGGTTTCTCAAAAGCCAGGCTGGTTTGCCCCAGACAGAATTTCTATACACCCCATTCAACTGGGAATTCAGCACCCCTAGCTACCTCAAGACAGAAAGGAAGGAAGGAATACCAACTCTGAAGAGACGTTGATGGCTGAAAGCCTCTAACACCCTTGTCAGAAGATACTGGGAATTACTGGCACAGGATATGGTGTGTTGTCTGATCCCCACAGAAAAGTAAAAAGGGAAATTCATGATAAGAATTGCCCTGGTGGGCCTCTGATGCTCATCTCCCAGCCATCACATAAGCAGCAGATGTACAATCAGTATTCTGTGTTATAGGGAATTCCTGGATGGAAGGTCTTTCAAGGCTTTGTGGGAAACGTTTTCCCCTTTCTAGGAAGGATGGTCCTTGACCTCTTCTTCCAGGGTATGAAATGCGTGGACACACAAAACACATGGACGTGAAGGCTACGATATCAACAGAAAAGATAAAGCATTTATTTGTTACATACCCATCTCCAAGGTTGAAGCTGTTTGGAGAGCTGTTGTAGCTTGGAGATGGAGCATTGTTCATTTGATAAGGCACATCTGGCCAGGGAGAACACTGTTGGAAGAAAGGCAGCGGGGATACTTTCATAAGGATGGAAATATAAAGGATTCGATTCTCATACCACATTCATGCTGTTGCCACGCCACTAACTTCAGCTCATCAATCCTGCTGGGAGGAGGAGACGGGCCATGGATTTTCTACGTTGCTCTCCAAGCGGGCTGTCAGGGGGCCAGATTGATTCCAGTTGTGCATTCCACATTTCTCCCATTTCACAAAGCCTGTCCCCAAATAACACTGGGCCTAAGTGTGCACAGCTGTAAGTCAGAGCAGCGCCAATAAGTCAACTCAGACTGAAGGCAGCAATGATAGAGAAATACCCCTGGTCTCAATTATAAATCCCTAATTAAATCCAGGCAAGAGTGACAAATACACTCCAGTGGCATTTCTTCAGGTTTATACCAGTGAAAGAGCAGAATTTGAACCAGTCTGCTAAAACCTCTGGCTATTAGTTGAATAGCTCGAGTTATAAATGGGTATTACATGGAGAAAATTTAAGATAGACAGACACAAAGCTACTGAAAGCCTTCACAAATATAGGTCAAACTCCATATTCCATTACAGTAGTATAAAACCAGAGAAACCCAGCTAGAATTGGTGACTCTGTTCTGAATTTAAGCCGCTGTAATCAGCTGGAGAAATCTAGCCCTGTGGAAGCCCCCACCATCACAAGCTCAAGAAAATGCTCTGTAGTATTCTTGTTTGCAATGATAAAAAGACGACAAATGTAGCTTTGGTGTTTTATCACCTCCGCAAATACTAGCAAATATTTAACTCTTTAGCAACCTGCATTTCCCCATGCAATATGTCAAAGTGCATCAGAGCTCGCAGGGAGAGTTTGGGATCTGCCAACTCAGTAGAATTAGGTCTGTATACACAAGAGTCTCATGAACAACCACCACGTTGAATTAGAAGATGTGCTGGTCGCTCCTGGCAATTTGAGGAAAATTGAGTGGGAGGGACTGGATCTCACAAACAGGAAGTTTGATTTAAATTAAGAATAAACCCTCATTTTTAGAAGTCCAGCAAGCCACTTCAAAAAAAAATAAGCTAAGTCAAATGACAAGACATTCCCATAGGGAGACAGAACAGCACTTTAAAACCACTGCCTTAAGTCCTGTTGTTTAGTAATTCTGCAGCTTGGGTGAGCTTATGTAATAGCAGGGACTGGTAGAAACACATACATCTCTACACCAGATGCATCAGAATATAAGACATTCAAGATATTCCTAGAGTACAAGCCAGAAACTTCCAAGATCTTGGATGTAATAGTAGCTTCATAGGCACATTCATGGAAAAACAGATTAATAATTCAATCAGACAGCCTATTCATCTGTTCTAGTGCCCTATCTCCAACATAAGCTTTTGACAGACAGTTCTGAAGAAAATACCTCATATAGATGGCATCTAAGTGCCACAACAAGTACCCAGGAGCACAGCAGAAGATAGAGAAAATGTTTCTTTTAAAGCTAGGCTGTTACGGGTTGGTTTATACCCTGAAACATAAGAAACTGGCATCTTTTATAAACTTCACCAGACATTTTATAACTTCACTCTCAATTTGAATCAGATCTGGGCATACATGTCTCCATAAGACAATCTCCAGGACTCAGAATGCATTTGCTCTCAAATCTATCTCCCAACATGCTGAAGTAGTATGACATGTCTAAAACGCTTTACCTCTGTGAGAATAGTTGTCTCATAGGAAGGCTGATACTTTTCCTTCTCTTGGGTGGTCTTCTTCTCCATTTTCTCCCTGTCAGTCTTCTGTTTTCTGTCTGCTCCTTTAGGCTATAAGCACAAGCACAAGCTTTCCCTTATGCCAAGTATTACAAGTTTGGAGACAGAGGCCAACAGATTTATTTTTTTTTTCTAATCTGTTCACAAAACTCTCCTTAAGATTTCTGGGGACTCTGCCTATGGAACAAGATCAGATCTGCATTTTCTAGGCAAAAAAAAAATAAATTGGTCAAGCATCTCTACTGTAATATATCTCATTAATGTGTATTGCTATTCCAAAATAGGCTGACCACAGTCCTGAAATTTGATACCAACTATTTCAGATCATGAGCCCCTCTGTTGCTATTTGTACCATCTCCCCAGGAACCAGAAAGACACTGATCACTGCAGCCCTAGAACCTTTGAGAAAACAGGTCTACAAAAAGCTTGTTGTTAAGTGGCTACAGGTCTGCCATGCCCACATTAGGAGCCTCAGAAATGCTTTCTCTTTGAATCTTTCTCTCCTCCAGGTAGCATGGAGAAGAACTTCACTGAGACAAGCAAAGAGTATTTAAAATCTTCAATATATACTCCCATTGTTCATGGATGATTGAATCAAAGAAATCAGAGATGCCATGATGTCTTGATTGCTTAGGAGCACTAAAACACAGTGGATGCCCTAAATATATCAGTGTTTGCACAGTGTTCAGGGCACAATGGACTGGCATAAGACTTGGTGCAGCACTTGGGTCATTTGAACTTAACTAGAATCGCTGTGTAGTTCAGTGTTCATGACACTTTGTGTGCAAGAGTTCTGTTTAAGATCTTAAGCATACTCAGTTAAAAGTCTGTTCTTTACTCCACTATTTGCATCATTCCTACACAACTTAAAAACTGCACGTTCTTATGTCTTAATCTAGTGGACAACAAAACCAAAACTACATCATACCTTGAACACTTTGATCTGGCAGCTTGCAGAATGCAAGTGTTCCGTGTATTCACCATTTTCATTCTGCTTAAAGGTGTCGATTTGCACTCGGAATGGCACCCCTTTCTCTCCTCCATGTTTCCGTGGAGTAAATTCTGTGCTGATGCAATGTACCTGGCAAAACAAAAGCTGTGCTCATCTCTGGAGACAGTTGGAAGCTGTGCAAATCTGAATTTCAGATTTTGCCTGAACATGAGGTGTTGGCTCCACCTGAGAAACTTAGAGGCAGAAGAGTTCATATGTTTTCATCTCTGTTCCTGAGGACAAAACAATTCAAAGAACAAGCAGCATGGAAAGGAACACAGTGTCAGGAAAACCATCCTTTGACTTAAGGTAAAATCCACATATAGATTAAAAACACATAATTGGAGTTTGGGATGAGAAACTCTCATGAAAGAGAAAAGCAAGCAAAATTACCAGGTTGTGAACAGTTTCCTCCAGACAAAATCCATGTTTAGAAAGCAACATCAATTAAAGAAAAAAAAAAAGCTAAAATTCTAGCCATAGCAGCTAGTACTCCAAAACCAGCAAGTAGCTATCAAGCTGGTTCAGCAAGTATCCTACAAATTATTATACATGACTGTCACTTGAGTTAGTATATTATCATTAGCATCTTTCTTCATGTCCTGTTTGCCTTAACTCTCTAGGTCTTTATAGGATATCTCACCATTGTATTTACTACAGGAATATAACTTCTCTCTTACCTGAATGAATGCTGAGGCTCTCTTTGATGGATCCCACAGAAATTCAACAGTATTCAACTGGGTTGGGCTGGCCCTGGGATCCAAGATACCAACCGACAGTGGAATATCTGTAGAAGAAAACCCCTAAAATTTTAAAAATATTAAATTGAAGAAGAGAAAGCATTTCCATACAATTACAACATGCATGTGAAAAGCCAAGCCACCAAAAATACATCTATTTGGGACGTATAGTGCTAGATCTCCTTCCCACCCAAAGACATACAGGATTCATAAGAGAGTAGGATATAAAAAGCTAAACACACATGCAAACACTCCATACATCATTCAGCATCTCACTTCCAAACACTGCACAGGAATCATAATGAAATAATCTCACCTATATCAAGGATGCGGTCCCCAGGTCGACTCCACCTCCAGCCCTCAAGCTGCTGATGCTCTGTGTACTGCAGGCGTCGATCATGGAAAACTACACGAATTATGCTCTGTTAAGAAAAGACAGTAAGATGAACAACGTGATCCAGAGGCCCTTAGGATGACTTTGGTTTTCCAGCATAGAAGCAAAAGCTGATCTGTTATGTTTCTCATCCCCATTAATGAAGAGAGTAGAAGGACCACCTAAGAGACCCAACACCATCAAATTCCTAAGGGACCTCTGAGTGAGAGAACACCACATGTTCCTTTCACAGGGGACTTCTACACTGTACAAAGCAGCCCTGTACAGCTTTCCGGGATGCAGTCTGGGGGTAATATTTAATGTGTCTGTACCATGCCCCAACCCCAGTATATCCCGCTCCGACCGACCAATGTGAAAGCCAGCTCATCTGTCCCTGCACCAGCAGAGCTGACATGCCCAGACACACTGTCAGTGGGAATTAAACTTGATTCCAGCCATCAACAGCCAGTCATTGGATTTGTCCCAGTGTTGTTAAACAAAAGGAGAATAGGAAAGCTTCTGTAACAGGAGAATTTTCATCTCTGGTCTGCAGTGGTGCAGCCATGTCAACAACCAGAGAAAAAAGGCTGGAATAAGGGCAATCCCCAGGGCAGACAAGTCCAAATTACTCCTAACTAATATATCATTTTGTATATTTAGAGTGCTACACTTGCCTGAGTTGATGTCCCCCTACATCCCAGTTTCTCAAGTTGATGCTCCTGCTGGGAACTTCTGTATCAAATGAGTGAGCAATTTTTTGTGAATGAACCTGAGAAACACCCAAATCAAACCCTAGCTCAAAAAAGCAAGCAAGCTGCAGCGGGAACACTTGCAAAATTGGAATCCCAATCCACACTCTTCTAGATATGGGTCAAAAAGCAAATACGGAACTGCCTAAATTTGAATAACAGTGGAAATCCAGATTGGAATCCAAATTTTGCAACTAGTCCCCATTTCAAGAGAAATCCTGAGGCCGAACAGTCAAGAATTGGGGAGAGAAAGGTTTGAAGGCTGGATCCAGAACTGAGGTCCAGACCAAAGTTTTTGAATTTGAACTGGTTTAATAGGGGGTGGGCCAGGCATCAACAACAACGAAAATATCAAAAATCAGACAATCCAGTTCTATATGTTCATCATTATGCACACTACCAAAGTAAACTTGAGCTATGCAGAATCTGCATGACAGAATAATGTAAACACATGTAACCCCCCACGTGCGTTACTGGGGTTAAGAAGGGAGACCAGTCTGCCTCTCCGCAGTTTTGACCATGTTCACCTCTGAACTTTGGGATTCCGTCAAACCCAATATTCATGGTGAAACTGTGGTCACGATAAAAACAGAGTAAAGGTTCCCCTGAAGCCCTGCAAAGCCAAGCTGCATAGTCTCGTGAAACTATCACAAACTCCAGCAGCTCTGCTCCCACTAAAAACAATGGCAAAGTATTTTCCATTGTCTCAGTGTGAGCAAGGTCAGGCCTTTCATTAGAGGCTGTACGTAGTAGCAGGAAGAAAAGAAATCTATATTTCTCCTTACCTTTACATATTTTGTGTTTAAATCTTGAAACTCTCCCAATTTCCTATTCTCAAGTAGACGGATTTCATAAGACTGACCTAGAGTTTAAGGAAACATTTCCAAGGTGTTTAATATGTTGTAGCAATGAGAGAGTCATGCTGGCATTTATGTGGCTAATAAAGCATACGTTTGATATGGGAAGGTTCAGTTTTGGTAATATAATGCATTTGCCCCAGTAATCGAGTAATCACTAAAGCACAGCAGAAATCTGAGGGGAAGGTATGTGTTTTGGCAGCTAAAATCTCTCAGGTCATCAGTCATAGTCTGTCCCCTGGGGTACACTTCAGAAAGGCACCAAGGTGATCAAGGCAGCTGTCCCCCCCGTGTCACTTGGCTGTAAAGAGCTATGCCTTTGTCTGTCTCTTCTCCTGCAGCAATGGTTGTGTCAAGAGCTGCTGGCACAACAGGTCTAGGCACTATTCTGCTGAGGATAGCAACCTGGGCAAAATCTTACTTTCTCCAGAGAGCAGTCAAGGCTGTAAAGTGTTTCGGTGAACCAGAAATACAAGATTTGTTCCATAAGGACTTGAAGGTGGCTGCCCAGGGCATAAATACTTCTTCAGACATGTGTGGAAGCAGCAATGGGTATCACAGCATGTGCAAGGACAAATCCCATGAAGGAAATTCATACCTCAGCACCTCACCACCTTCCCCCTACCCCAACATAAGAAATTTAGCCAGTTCAGTAGAATTAAGCTAATTAGTTTATGAAATAACATCTCTCTCCAAGGCTGACAGCAGACAAAGGAGACTAGTGTCTCAATACCTTATGCACAAATGCCTAAGACAGCACAAAAGCTCACTGTATAGCACCAAAAATTTACAATCAAACTGCAGCCAGTACAGATGTAGGACAGGATAATCAGGATTAATGGAGCACAGGGATATTTTATAGCTAGTTTTTCTTGTTCATCTTGCTGTCCTCCCTTTTACTGAAAAATATACAGGATATGACAAGGCAGGGACAGAAGAAGGAGATCAGTTTGGGTTTGCTGGCTCAACCAGTATCTCCGCAGAACTGGCCCTGCAGATAACTGCAAAGCAGGTATACCCCCCTCTAAGCAGTTCTTACCAGCAGAGACAAAAAATGATACATTTCTGGGTCTGGAAGTAGAAGACTTATCACAGCAGGTGTGTCAGAAGGGCACTATGTTTCAGGCAGATTCGCTTTTGTGAAACCCAGCTCTTCTGCTTGCCCATGTGAGTACAGACCATATCACTAGAGCACACAGATAGGATAATTGTGCCTATTCAGCTGGCTGCCAGGAGGAGGGCACAGGGAGAGGGAAGAACAAACTGTATGAAGTACCAAATTAAGCACTGGAAACATGCATAGGTTTTAATGCATCTCTTTGCATATAAGTAAACCAAAATTACAACAGTGATCTTCCTCTGAAGACTGATGGACAACAACAGTGGATTTTGTAAACAGTCTTGAAATTGAGGTCTTCCACACATTAACTCAAGAGACTTTCTAATGTTCCTGCTGATACACATTAATAGTGTTCACTTGGTAGTTTTTAGAGAGACACACATATCTCCCCACGTAGCCAATACTGTTGCATTCACATTAAAAGATCAGGCTTAGGGTCACAAAACTGGTTTTCTCTCATAGAATAATTTAGGTTGGGAAAGACCCTTAAGATCATCAAGTCCAACCGTTAATTTAGCACTACCAAGTCCACCACTCAACCAGGTCCCTAAGTGCCCCATATGTTGTACTATGTACTCATGTATATGTTGTATATATCTGTGTATGTATGTTATATGAAGTAGTTGGCTGCTCAATGACTCTGGGGATAGATTTCACCAGCTATAGAGTGATACAGTTCATTGCCTCAAACAAATTTACACAGCCAACCATCTCTTGCACTTAGACGGTTCATTCCCATGCAAATGTAAGGCTAATTAATCATTAGAGAAGATTAATTTAGGCTTTGAGACCATGAACATCCAAGTAACAGTAAAATATATCTATGACTGTACTCAGATGGGATAATAGGGAAAGAAATTAAGTGGCATGAACCGTGCTACAGAAGAAAGCAATAGTAGAACCAGAAGCACTGCCACCATTCAGTGAGCATCTCAGGAATGAGACGGCTTATGGGGCACCTTTGTTCATTGATACACTCCTGCTCTTTGGTCAGCCTGATTTGCTTATTTGTAGTTCCAATGAGACAAAAGAAAACAATAGGCATTAAAAAACAGGCCATGTTACTTTTGAACTAGCATTGAGCAGTCAAAAATTCTGCAGCATGCACCTTGCAACCACTCGCATGGGACAGGAACAATAGTGCAACCCGGCAGACAGCAAGCACCACATCTCCCGACAGGAGAGATTAAGCTTGGATGGAGGTACAAACAGACTCTGCCCACTGATAAAACAGAAACTGGGGTGAAGATAGAGTTAATATTAAACGGAAAGCCAAAGGGGAAATAAAATGCTTTGATTAAAGATATACAGGTCATCTGATGTAAGCCCTGGAACACAATTTACGCCATGAAAAACCTCAATCAAAATGGTATTTTATGCTAACTGCTTTCCCCTTGACCTCTGAATGTTTAACTCCAGTTACTACACAGAACTGTTATCAAAACACGACTGCTCCCAGACAGGCTTCAGGAAACATGAGGTTTATTTCCCTCTCTGTGCAACTCTGACAGTGAAAATTTCATCCTAATTCCTCACAATTCCTTCACATATAAATGTTTTGGTACTGATTCTGAAAAAGTCATTCTCCCTAAATTTATTCCAGCAAATTCATTCCTTTGTGGCTACTGACACCCACTATTCATTGGTATAGCACAGACAGCATTCAGATACTTGTACTTTTATAGCACCAAACTACTCGGATTTTTTTTTTCCTTGAAAAATACCTTCCAAACCTTGTTTATCCAATGTTTTCCACCATCACTACCAGCAATACTCCTGAAATGGTGAATGACAATCTCAGCCCTGCAATTACAACAATTGAAGGGGGGGGAAAAAAAAAGCCCTAAAGAAACAGTACTTGGATGTCAGAAAACAAGATCCTTTTGTAATATAAAGCAAATAATAGTGACCAAACCTGAAAAATGCTGAACTCCCCCTGGTGTCAAAGAAGTCACTCAAGACTGGTACGCAGATCATCTATGAACCCTGCATCACTGACTCACCAGCACTAGCAGGCACAGACTGACAATTTTCTGCTAAAACTGAATCAGTAACAGATCATTCTTCCTAAGGTATCTAAATTTGTAAATAATGTAGCTGCAAGCCTGACTAAGACAAACTGTATTCCCAGTTCCCAAGACAGACAGCAACTAGCTAAGCCCAAAACATCCAGCTGAAATACAGACAGCTCCCCTATGCTGAGTTTTTCTATTTGTCTCAGATGGAAATTCAGATTAACACAGGTTAGATTACATCCTTCCAAGTCAATGTTTGATAGTAAAGCTGGAGACAGGGGAAGAGGGTACTGGATGCTGAGACTCTGCAACGATTTGACTGAATGTTCTGACTTTGTCAAGGGCAGTACCTGATTCTCAGATGACAAGGGTTTAAAAACACCTGTGGCAACGCAGAGCAGCAGCAGCAACCGTTTTAGAGCAGCCCCTGTTTACCAGGATGATATTTGACATTGCTGATTGTTAGTCTTAAACCCAGTGCTAAAGGCCAGCACCTTGTCAAAACCCTTTTCTTTCCATGCTCTCAACATTGGCGATAGCTGCACCACCACAGATAACACAGGTTCAAGATTGCTTCAAAGTTGGTGACCATCCTGCTCTTTGGTCATGTTGTAACACTGGGCTCATGCATATAAGCATCTCTGTCACTACCTGCAACGAAGAAGACATTTTGCAAACAAATCCCCAGCATAACTGAGGCCAAGCAGCCCCAGTGCTCCCCTCGCACAGAGTTTGCCACAGCCCTTCTTCTCTACTTCAGGCAGAGAACAGAACAGTAAGAAATATTTAGAAAATTACAGTAAATTCCTGAGATGCAGTTTGTCTCACAACTTCACTGAAAGCGTCAGGGCTACCAATAAAAACCTGGGTGGGTGATGATACACTGTAATTTGTATTTTGAACAGACATTCCCCGAGCAACAGCAAATTTACGCAATCTCCTCCTAGGCTAGAGTTTGAGCAATTCTGCTTTACAAACAAGAGTAGTATCCAGCAAAGTAGTAACCACCCAGGTCCAGAGGGTTCCTGCTTGGTGATTCATAAAGCAATTGGATCTATCTTAAAGAGGATTTATAGACTGTTCGTTTTTTTAACTTTTATTGTCTTCAGTAATTAACAAACATTAAATGCAGGCATGACCACTTAGTTTGGGGACAAAAGAACTGAAAGTCAACAACTTGCTACAGATGAAAAATAGCTTAGTTCAACACAGGAACGCTTTCACACACTCAAAAGGTACAAGCCATAACTTAACTGATTTCCATTGCTGGACTTTAGTCAGCCGTCAGGAATTTTAGGCAGTTTCTGACTATAAAATATTATTATTATTTCAAGCTCAAAGTCACACTTTGTTCAAAGATTATTTGCTATACAACCAGAATATCATGCTTGCGCTTTTTTGTTTTGGTGTTGCATTTCAAGGGCCACTTGCACTACGCATTTTGTGGTTTTCTGCACAATGTGCCGATACGATACACTAATTTCCAATTAGGATGCTGATGTTCCAGACCAATATGACTCAGGTCTTACTTAATCTACCCAAGCAGTCTGTTTACCCTTTCCAGCAATTAATGAAACCCTAACCTTAGACTTAACAATATCCTTAACAGAAGTCTGCAGAAAGAAGGAAAAAAAAAAATACAACAAATAAACCGCAACCAACTGCAAGTCTTCTTTCTCAGAATGGATCCACACAGCACCAGAGAGAACCAGCTTTGAAAATGTTTGATTATTAAGCCAAGCTGGCCAATAAAAATTCCATTTAGCAACTTTATATGGACATCCTAAATAGTGCACAGATAACGGCAAAGGAATGCTGACAGTCAAATGCAGCACACAGAAGAACAGGGAGAAAAAACAAATAGAAAGCATTTATCCTCCCAAACCAAAGCACATCCAGCAGGCAGGAGAATCACCTTTTAAACAGCCAAGTGCAACTATTCACGGCATCAAGCACACACAAAGATTTTTCTAACAAGAAAAATTAATGAACCCCAAGGATGAACAGGCAAGAGTGGCAGAGCTGACATCTGAACTTGCCTGCTTGACTGCCCACACCATTTTAGCCAGACAAAAACAAAAATAAAACTTAGCAGAAGACTTGCTGAAGTGTCCCATTCTGCAGGACCCTCCCTCCCCAGGCCACAAACAGCAGTGGATATTCTGCAGCTGCTGACTTCAGCTTCATTTGACAAGATGCTGTAGGAGATGTTTATCCAGTGGATATTATGAATTCAGCAGCTACACAATAGGCCACCCTCAAAGCTCCCACTCTGCTAGGAATATAGAAATCCTACAAAGGAGGACCAACTGTGGGCTGGGAAATGCAGAAGGAACACAAGAGTCATCCTGATACTTCAGGCTCATCTCACTCTGCATCTCCAACACAGCACCCAGTTACGAGCACTCAGAGATGGGGCAGGGTGAATACAGCCAGCCCTTTCCTGGCCGTATCTTCCCAGTTTCTGTTATTCAGTGTGCAGACATCACGCTCTCCAGTCATGACCAATGCTCAAGTACTCCTGTTTCGTGTGTTCTCCTTTCAAGCTTTCTTATACTGTGGCAATAAGAAACACAATTTAAACATGCCTTGCTTCATTAATCACAGTCTTAACCTTCACCTGCCTGTTTCTCTTTGCAGAAAAGCTACCTTAGCTCTGTTTCAGTACCCATCTGAGTCCAACACCAGGGACACATGTCCTACTTGCCACTACCACCAGGACAGCAAGACTGCAGGAACATAGGAGAAAAATTCAAGTACTAATTCTACTGCCACACCACAGAGCTTCACTGTCACTTTGTCTCTTATGTTTTCCCTCCTTTAACAACCTGCCCCCAACTCCAGAGGGGTTCTTTGTCCCCTTCTTTCTCTTTCCCTACCTCTTTCTTGTGGGAAAGGCAAACACATGCCTTGGAGCCAAGCCTGCTGGAAGAAAATTTCAGTGCTCATTTACTATAAGAACATTTGGCAAAGCCCTACTCTTCCCAGACTTTTGAAGATTGTCTAATTTTACAGTGGTGACACTTCATAGCTAACAGGCACTAACAGAAACACTCCACACTTACAGTGGTTTCCACTCAAAAGAGAGGGATGTACATTTAATTCCTCCAACACTACAATCTAACTTAGAATCAAAGACACAAAACCAGCCAGCAAACACAAAATTGCTAATTACACTGTACGCACTTGGACTTCTCTTGCATAGACGTCATGCAGTTTGTTGGACCCTGCCTAATCTATGCCATGGTATAAACTTTGATTTTTAATATAAATTAATCAGTGAAAAAGTTACAGATTTCTAATGGAAAGCTGAAAAAATACATGCCCTGAGAAAACAATTTCTTCCTGTATTTCCACTTCTCTAGTGTGTGCTTGAAACACCCAGGACTATCTTAGTCACATCTGTCCAGCTCACAAAACTTCAGCCTCCCCTGCGTAAGTAAAATATACAGGCTTTTTCTGGTTTCAACCTGTTCTAAGTCAATTCGGACAAGTTTTATAGCTCTGTAAGAGCAGCTTTGTGTGTAATATTTACTTGAGTTTCAGATAACTAAGAAGAATGGTCCCAGGTAAGGGTGCTGAAGAGGGATGCAGAAGAGCCGGGTATGACTCCTGACCCCACCCAGCAGCTCCCTCAGATGCCCTCAGGTAAGTCGCTTCCTTCGCCACATTTCTGCAGTAAGAAACTTGGAGAAATCAAATCCCATTCCCACATGTGGCTACCCAGTGTCTACCACAGAACAGGGGAGAAGATGTGATTGGCAACCGTCCCATCAAAGCAGACTGTACCTTCGACACCGGTTGCAAGCATGGCACCAAACTAGGACAAGAGGAATTTCACTGCTCAGGTACTTTCTGTCTAGTTTCAGGAACACATAATAAATGCTTGGTAGGAAGCAAAGGGGAGAAAAAAATGTGGTTTTCCCAGCCTCTTTAGAAAGAAAAGAACCATATATTATTCCTATAAAAACAGCTAGTCATGTAAAATCTACAGTATTTCTCAAGCTTCTTAATGTTACCTAAAAAGTGGTCATTTAGGACACAGCAAACTAAAGAAAGCTAATTGGAAAATTTCCAGATCTTCTCAGATTGATAGGTACATTGATACAAGCACCAAATGCTGTAAAACCACAGACAAAAATTTCACTATCACAATTACAGGAATCTCAGAGTAGATATGGATAATGGGAGAAAGTAAAAAAAGTAACATGAAACACAGGAAAAAAAAAATCACAGATATTCTCTTACTTCTCATTACTCTCAGAGGAACGACTGAGCACTCCCTTCACAGATATTGAAGATTTATAGAAGTGGAAGAACCAAATGCAGTCTAAGGGCTTCCAGTAGGAGTTGTGCACAGGATACAATCCAGCAAGTTCACAGTCCCATTTGAATTTCATCCAGATGTTAGCAACAGAATAAAGGATTACAGAAAGAATAGAAAACAGCCTCTTGGTTAAAAGACAACTGAGATTCAAGCTTCCTAGGGACAACAGAAGTCAGATGCTCTACTTATGCAGAGGTGCCCTGTCATCTGAAGTAAGATTCATAGTGAGCTGAGGGATGGTGTGGTTTGGAGACAGGGTTGTTTATCCTAGGCTGCCAAGTGAAGACAGAGCTGCCAAACATATGGGGAAATTGCTGCTGGCATAATCAAGGGCTTCAGCTGAGACACCAAAACCTACACAGAGCTGTCTTCAAAGTCAGGCAGGAGACAAATTCCTGCTCCAAAGATGAAGAGGTGCACCACAAGAAACAAAACCACCAAGTTGCCAGAAACAGGAAAGACAAACCAGCTTTGTTAAGCTGTTTTTTAAACCGCCCAAGCCTAGGAACAGTTGAAAGGGGTCAAGGAGCAGTACAGCACACCACAATGGTCAGGGATCGAGGACATATAGGTGGGCAGACACCAGGGAGCACCTCATAGTCACAGTCTCAAAGACACAAACTCATGGTTGTGCCTGTGATCTCAGGCAAGGGTAGAATCCATGTTCACATAGGAAAGGCCACCAGCAGCAGAGCTCCTTGAAATAACAAGGGCCTGGTCAGTAACAGCAGTGATAGTTATGAACAGAGTCAGTCCTTAGCATGGGACAAAGCAAAAATATCCCCACAAACAGAGCTATAATTAAACCAGAAGCACACCCAGGCAGAGCTGGTCACTCAGCCTTCTCTACACTTCATTTAGGCAAATAAAGAATTGTTCCAGGAAAACTACAAACATTCAGACGGTTGTGACCCCATAAAAACTCAATTACGTAGGAGTTAACGTCAATACAAAACAGCTTTTTTTCATTTACTGTAAATCTCAGTGTTTAAAACTGGGTTCTCTGGCTGTAGAAAATTAGCCAAATTTGAACTTTAGACTTTTTAAAGGAGACAAAGGTTCTCTTTTGTCTTCTGTTGTAAACTGTTTCATCTCCTACCCAAGCAATTAGCTTCAAGGTGTCCTTTTCAGGTGTCATTGCCCAGTACTGTCTGCACCTTTCTTTGGAGGAGAAACCAGAACATCTGCAGTGAGATGCAACAGGACACCACTGAGCAGATTTTAAATGTAGCACAGTTTAAAGTGCACCAGTTTATTCACGCATGTTTTGAAACTGGATACATGCCTTTGCACCTGAGGGCTGAAATTCGGGGTTTTCATTTAGGTGTGACCCAGGCTCAAACTAAGTCCATCTTTAACTTTATGAGATATCTGTTGCTTATGCATCTCTACAGAAACACTCCCAATATCATCACAGGTCTTCTCAGATGTTAGTGGTTTTCTCTCATGGTTTAAGACTTTTGCTTGTTTGTTTTCTGAACTGTCTAGGACTGGCAATAAAGATGACTCCTGGACAACACTGTAAAGCAGAGATGGCCAGCCTTCCCAACCCTAACCAGCTGTACACCAAAATCCCCACATGGCCAAGAACCACAAGTCACATACCACAGATCTAGAGAGCTGAACAGAGGCCAAGAAAGCTTTACATGCAGGTGACGGCCAGTTACTCTGAAGTACCACTGAGAGACAGGGCTGGATTTGTGCCCCAGCCTGCTCTCAGTGACCCTCTGCCATCAACCTTAACCACCCTCCATTTGGAGTAATTTAGATCTGAGGCTGTGAGCCAACCCTATGTTGGTCATGAAACAAAATCATTACTTTAATAGCTCACAGTCCACATGTGGTTCTGGCACTACAAGCTGATTCCCTTGGGCAATGACTTTCAGGTTTTTGTGTTTTTTGGCTTTTTGCTTTGTTTTTTAAAGGAATGATTTTATTTCCTCACATTTATTAGCATTCATATCTACAGTACAGTACTTGTTTCCTCCACATTCCTCCTGGTGCAATTTCTGGAACCATCTTCATTGCTCCCATTTCTGTCTGTATTTGAAACCAGTTTCAACCAACCATGGTCAAACCACACCCCAAATGACTGCAGACCATGGAATATGCAACTGCATCAAGCTCTCTTGCTAAAGCAGTGGTTTGTAATATGGTTGCTGGCTGATTGTTTGTCTGAAAATCCCAATCCGCAAGAGACACTGAAATAGTGCTAAAAGGCAGGCTAGTTCCAAAAATGTTAGGCGATGTTTGTGCTGCAGACTTCTGGACAGTGCAGCTCTGTTGGCAGATGCAATCCCTGACCAAAGAAGGGATGCCAGGAGCAGCTCCTAATGTGAGGACAGCACTTTTACCAGTTTTGTGGACTGAAGGTATAGTTGTGTTAAGACACCACACTAATAAGTCTATACCTTGTCCTGTTGGATGAGCAAATCCTCCCAAGCTCCAGTAAAGATATCAATGTAGGAACTGCCATATGGATTAGCAAACTAAGATCACATTGAACTTGGGCTAGCAGGGCTCTGGCTCCAGTTTCCCAAGGAATGTGGGAAGGCAGGGGGGAAAGAGATCAGGAAAGACAAGTGTAATGAGTCAGTCTTTGGAAACCAAGCTAAGGATTTGACTCTAGTTACTTCATTTACAGGCTAGTTCCAGATCTGCAGCCAGCAAGCACTCATGGTTTTGAACTGGAGCAGACAAACTTGGGAGCCTGACACTGCTGAATGTCCCCAAGTCAACTTAACACAACAGCTAAGCTCACTCTCTTATCTTCCATCACAAATTCTTCCCCTGCCATTGCTGAAAATGCTGGTCTCCAGCTCAGGAGTCTTCTCAGCTTCCTTCTTCACCCTTGTGGAGAGCCCAGGCCAAAGACCTTTTCTTCCTCAATGCCACTGACCATCTCTCTGGGTCTATCCAGCAAAGAGGACTGCCTCCTGAGCTAGTCCACTTACCAACCACCATTCAATCAGTCACATCTGAAGTAAGTGTTTCAGGGCAGGGAGTAAAGCTACTTCATGATGACAAAAGGTCAGTTACTGAGTGGTGAAGAGTTCAAGTCAGGAAGGAACATGTGGACAGCAACTGAGAAGTGTCATCCAGCAAGTAGAAAACCCCAAACCAAGTCCTCACAATTTGGGTGAGTAACCACACTGGATGTGAATTGCTTTGTTGGCACTGGAACAGCGACTGTGTCTTTGTATCTGCCTTACTAGGAGTCAGCTATGACTGATGTCCACACCAGTGCAGACAGGGTAGAGAGACATCCATTAATGAAGTTACCCATTTGCTAAAGTAATCCATCACAAAAGTCAAGCATACAAGGGAAGTTTTATGTAACAGTGTTTGGCCAGACCATGATAAGCACAGAAAGAGGGTAAGGTGCAAGAGGTGTCTTTACTTACATTGCGTATAAGGTGATAAGGTGTAGGAAATAGTCTAAATTGCTTCAGGAGATGGCTACAGCACTGCGGCTGGCTCACAGTGCTCTGGAGTCAGTCACCTCCTCAGCCATGCTGTGAGTGTTCGGTCCAGAGATTTGGGCTGCCTCAAGGTCCCCTTCACATAACTCCTCAGGCTCACACAACATAATTCTATTAATAGGATTAATTTTCTGTCAGAGCCTTTAACTCGCACTTAGCTCCAGCTAAGGCAGGACAACTGAGGCCAGTATGGAATTCCCTGGCTTGAGTTGAGTAGACTGAAGTAGAGTTGCAGGACCCTCCTCTGGATTTAGAGAAGGGGTGGACATTACCTACACAACAGGTACCTGCTGGGAAGCTATATAGGCTCAAAAATCAAAAGTGGTTCCCACAGAAAAGTGATGCCGACAGGAGAAGAAAATTTGTCTTAAGCACTTTAATTTCTGCTTTTAAACAGACACTCATTTTTTTTATTTCAAAAGGTCAATGCATGAAGAATGTGCTTTTGCCACATTCATAATGAAAGAGACCAAATACCCTTCTGTGTAGAAGTTCCTAAACAGAAACCTCTAAGCGAAATGGAAGGTTATCTGTCACTTCAAATTAATTCTTTGTTCTGGAATTGCAAGACAAATCTTCATTTCTTCTTAACCCCAAGCAATGTCCCACTGACATGCCACCAAAAGAAATTAGACTCCCCAGTTCTGACCCCAGCTGCTTGAAAGGTGTCCAGCATCATCTTCTCCCCATATGTGTAGTTACCCTCAATGAACCCACAAGCTTCTCACAGCAGCTCTTATCCACATGGGAGCAGATCCCAGTCCCTTTTTCCTAACAAGGACAGTCAAGGGATTTTACCCTAAGAGACTTAGTATCAAGGTAGACTGCATGTCAAATGAATTTACGGTCAAGACCTGCGCTTGCTACCTGAAAGGCTCAATGCTGGGAGCAAGAGTGCAGCCAATGGACTCCAAAGCAACCTGCTGGAGTGGACCAGAATGGCTTTTAAAGTAGATATATTGCAAGATCAAGGAAAAAAAAAAAAATCATCTACATACAGAGAGCCAAGAAATTTTTCAAGAAACTCAGAGCATCTCAGTGTAAAGTGGAAGATGAATTGCTCGGGACCTTAAATAAATGAGGTGAGGATGCTTCTGGGAAGGCGGTCCCTTCCCAGATCTGCCCCACTGCAAGGCTCCTGCCAGCCTCATCCCTGCTTTGTTCCTCCAGGCCTGTCCAGCCTCATGCTCTCCAGGGTGAATTCTGCAAGGACATATCCCACCTTCCCCCTTGGGGGATAACAGGCAGATGCAGAAGATATTGAAGAACTGGTGGCCTGCCAAGGAAACAGGTCAGAACTGTGTCAAGATGGCAAAGGAGACAACTTACAACAGTAAGCAGGAGAAAGCCTAAAACAATATGGTCTATCTGCAAAGGCAGTAACAATCTTAATTTGCACAGGAAAGCACAGATTGCTCTGGTCACACAGGGTTTTTTTAAACTCATGATACTAGGTAAAGACTTGCCTTAATTTTGCCCTGCCAAGGTAAAAAAAACAGGTACTGCCTCATGTATGCTAAAATATTTGGTTTTCAGCTGCTTTTCACTACAGAAAATCTTTTACTTTGAAAGATGAAATAATTGTGTTTCACAGGAATGTTCACCTCCATCTCACCCCGATATGCCCTGTATCACCTCCTGGGGTCTGCTGTATTTGGATGAATAAACTGGGAAGACAGTCACAAACCTCAAGCATGTCTTGATCCTGGGAGACAGCACAGTGCCAGCCTATGTGACAGGAAACATCTGGCTCCTTGGGTAGAGCCTGCAGCATTTGGCTGATCTTTCTAAGGGGGCTCCATGGGTCTACTAGCTAGCAACACAGCTCCAGCAGCCAGCTGCACCTGAGGTCCAAGGGAGTCCAGAGCTCTGCTTCGTAAAAGCATTGAGAGAAATTCAACCAAAGAGACACCAGAATGAGCTTCACACTCAGTGCACAAAGCTTAAAGAGCTGGAACAGTGTCCTGAAGCAGGAAAGGGTCTCAGTAACAGGGCAAACAGCCTTCAGCATCTTGCTAAGCCCTTGTTTAAAACCTGGCAGAAGATAAACAGTAAGTTTTAGCACAGTCTGTGCCTGGAGAGGTCTGATTCCCCTGGGACACACACAGGAGGTGCTGCAAAGTGACAGCCAAACTCCAGCCACAGATGTGGCCGCACAAATTCTGCCAAAGCCGGGGAAAAAGCCTAGAGAAACACCCAGTGTTTTTTTATCCAGGAGTTAACGTTAGCCTGCTAGGTCAGTTACAGAGAACCTTGCTGCACTGAACCCCAGCAACTTGTCAAGTTATAAACTGAGCAAAGCCACATCACCCAGCCACTGGGAGCGATGCCACACTCTGCCCAGATCATCCAGGAGCCCTTGGATACCTGCTCACTCCTCCTCTGGCAACATCCTCCAGCAGCACTTGGGAACTGGCAATATTAAGAGCCCTCTCCAACTCCAAGTTTGCTAATCTGCTTAATTAATCTGGCTTCTAAGATGAAGGTAGGAGGCTGCCTGAAATCAAGCTGTACCTGGACACAGGTGCATGCTGTAATGCTGCCTTCAATCAACAGTTAAATCAGTGGTACTTCATTATTTCATATCAGTTGACAATCTGGTATATAAATGTGAAAAATAATCCTCTTTTCCTCCATCCCCCTCCCCACCTCTAGCCCTCTTTTTCTCATCCCACTGCCTTCCCAGTAAGGCAGAAGTATGTGATCAGATGTGTGTCTCATTAATTGTTCCCAGGAAACATGCCCTCCCTTCAGTGTAGTACAAACCCTACCTTGGTTGAGGTAGGTCAGGGTTTCCTCATGCAGTTTCACAGCAGGTGATGTGGCTGTGCAGAGGACGTACTGAAAGGGTGGCAGTTTGGCATCATTCTCAGGCGACAGCTGCGGCTCTTCCTGCTTGAAGATCGGCAGTGCGAGGACATCTCTGCAACATGTAATTCACACACATTCAGTCACAAAGACTTTACAGAACATCCTAGCCTCAATCTGCACTTCGTTGTCATGCTCTGAGAGAATGGAGATGGTCTTCGGAAAAACACCGAGTTATGATGGCTAGAAAAGAAGACAGAATTTGGCCTGTATAATGTAACAAGCCAACTTCTGCCTCTAGGATGTCAGCACTGGATAGAAAACAACACAGCATTAGCAAAACAGAATATTTCTGAGAATTCATGTTTTTAAAATGTAAATCAGATTTACTTTTCCATTAAGCAGTCTTACTGATGAGGAAACAAATCATCAAAAATAGATTCTTCATCCTTGTGGAAGCACATTCTTTTAAGAGTTCTTGGGTTCTCAGACAAAAGACTTTCAGGGAAAAAAAAAAGGGGGGGGGGGGCAAAACAGGGCACTTTATCTTGATAGTTGAATGTCAAACTATAAAATGCCTACAAGTAGCAGCCAAGGGTGAAGAGCAGACAGGTTTGGTGTAAAAAGGAGACATTCAGGTAAATGATGGCAAGAACTGCTGGATTAATTCACTCATAACATCTCCTTGCACTCTAATAAACCTCATCCCAAGGATTCACATAGCTCTTAAGCCAGCATTGGGCTACCTTCATAAATGCACACAGGTTCTCGGGAGCAGCTTCACCAGGACCTACACACAGTCCCAGCTGTCACACCTTTACAAGATGTTTGTGCTGACCTGCCTGCTGGTTTAGTGTCAGACTGATCCCAACCCACACTAATCCCCAAGCAGAACAGGCATTAGCACGACTGAGAACACAGCAGAATGATTAGTACAAAATGAGACACCAGGAACAAGCATCCTTATCACAGTAGGTCTGATACTGAAGAACCACATTAGCCTTCGCCATGTCACTAACATTTCTGATCATTGTGTCCACCTACTTAAGACATTAAAATCCTTCCAAATTAGGAGGATTATATTGAACACAGAGACAATTCATAACAAGAAGTGATTATTTTTTTCCTCCTCCATTTCCTCCAGATGTGTGAAGACTCAAGATCACCATTACCAAGGCTGCAGTTCTGCTGCTTTCAGTAACCCTGTGGCACAAAAAAGCTTTAAGAAAAACTCTTCAGGAACCTGCCAGCATGTACAGGCATGCTCCCTACGGAAAGAGCATTCAGAATTTTTTCCTTGCTTGTTCAGTTAATGATCCACCCTATGTTCACTCATGGCACCGACAACCTTGAAGGCTACCCAGGTCATGAGTGAAACAGTGCAGCAGTTTATAGCAAACTGCTGAAGTGCATGCTTGAAACACGGATACTCCCTATTTATGGCAAAATAAAGCCAGAGAGAGCAAACTCTGCCACTTCAGATAAAGACAGGACAAAAGAAACACCCATCTGTGTTTCCATTCTCTGTTCCAACCCCACCCCCTTCATATTATCACCAACTTGAAGACTTCTAGCCCTGTTTGCTTACTGGCATTAGTGACACAATCACAGCTCTTGCTTAACTGTAGCCATAAAGAGGATGTATTTTTTTTTCCTTAGTGATGATGATTTACTACAGCAACGAAGTGACAGAAATG